>NC_057863.1:297074493-297697826 GCF_019393635.1 Dromiciops gliroides | reverse complement strand
AGTAGCTGCTACATGTTTGTTAAATTTGTGATGAAGAGCAACCATGTTAGATTTAAATAAATGGGTTGCCAAACAAACAAAAAATTAATTTAGGCACACTCGGATTCCAAATTAAAACAGAGAATTAATTTTCTCACTCTTATTTTTTTACTACATTTTAGCTACATATTCAATTTGCATTCTTGATAAACTGTTAGAAAAATGTATTTTATCCATGTTATATTTATGTGTACACCACAAAATGCAGCTAACTTTGTAAAATTAAAAGTTCTCCCTGTTTCCTCCAAAACATGTCTATTCTGTATAATTTATGCTGTGCACAAGAGGGTGTGTAAAGCTGATTCCCCTGCCCATTTTTATACACTTATTAGTATCATGGATCAAGAGCTAGTTCTATGAATAAGGATAGGTTACATAGATAATGAAACTAAGACCCAGCAGGGTTAAATGAATTGCCATAAATATTATGCCTTAGAGGCAAGATTTGAACCCAGGACTTCTGATTTTCCGTTTTCCCACACTGTTTCCTCAATACCAATGAAATGTTCAGCCTGAAAATTATACAAGTTGCAATTTTAAAGGATGGAAAAAACAAGCTAGAATGTCTTCTATCACAATTCTTTTTATAAAACTGTTACAAAACCATATTAACATTTATATAGTTTTTCATTTTATACTAAAGCATACCTCTAGGACTCAATTCTTGGACTACTAGGTAAGTTTGATTTTGCAAGTTAATATGTATTAAGATGACAAAAGCTAGAGGCATTTCTGAGAGAAGGCTATTTGAAAACCAATTTGTTGGAAACATTTATATAAGTTAAAAGGCTCAAAGCTAAATTCAAAGAATATGCATAGCAAGCTGATACTGCATGAGTTGGTTAGAACTTTGAAAAAGATGCTCCACGTAAATGTGTTCAAAATTTTAAAAAGAAAGCATTTATTTAATGCTTTTGAAATTTTGGTCAAACACTATCAAATGAGGAAAATATAAGACACATACCCTCACAGCAGTGAAGTTCACAAACATAAAAATTAAACAACCTAATCAAGTTTACATCAGCTTTAATGTACATACAACAAAGAATGAAGCTTTTTCCATGTATTATCTCTTTATACACTGTATTGATAAGAATTCATTAACAACAAGATCTTTGCATATCCAGTTATTAGCATACACAGGTAGCATGCACTTAATAAATGTAAACTTAAAATATAAACATCAGCTGACAGTTGAAAATATCTGAAATCTGTCTTAACATATGATTAATCCTTCTTTATTTACAGTCTGAATGTTCACTAGAAAGGTAACAATTGGATCCTTTTATTTATACTTCATTGATTCCCTATCACACTCATATTATAAATACAAATCGCTTTAAAGTGTGTTAAAAGCTCTCTGACAATCTACTTCAGTGTTTTTTCTACAGTTTCTAAAGAAAACAAATCATTTTCATTTTCATAAAGACAAAAACAAAACACATGAAATCCAAAAACCACAAATGAGTAGTTGAACATAGTTTGAGTACCTACTATGAGAGCAAGGCAAGAATACCTATTTCCTATTTCTAAACTGAACAGTTTCTAAAGTGATCATGAGGTATGCCTCCTAGCACTTATTTTATAAATACCCTAGAATAAAAAAAGTAATAAGGAAGCTGGACATTACCTCATCAATTCCAACTGAACATTTGTCCCTTTTCTCCTTTTTATGAGATGCATAGACCTTAAAGGAGAGAAGACTCAGGCTGGCAGAACCCACAGACCACCGAATTACCTGAAAAACATGAAGAGCTGTACATTTTAATGTTATGATTTTTGATTTCACAGGTAAATTCATCAGTGACCTCATCACTTGTAAGTACTCTTTAAGCAACAGATATGTTCCTAAAACCATTAAATATCTTCAGTAAATATAAATACATTTAATTACAACTTTCCATTTATATTTCAGAGATGCTTTATTTTAATTTCTGATTAATCTCAAATGGACAATCAATCCTCAAATTTTCTCTATCTAACCAGTCAAATAAATAACTTATTTTTTATTTAAATTTTTTTATCTTATTTTTATATTTCTTAATATACTCTCACCCTTTTTCCTTCCAAAGTCTTCCTTTATAGCAAAGAATAAAAAGAGCAAAGAAACTTTTTTTTTTTAGCAAACCTAACATATGCAGTAACTTAAAACACCTTTTCATATGATTAACAATGTTCAGTTCTTCTTTTGAGAGCTACTTGTTCATATGCTTTGACAACTTGGACTAATACTTTTTTTTGGGGGGGGGGGGACGGGGCAATGGGTGTTAAGTGACTTGCCCAGGGTCACACAGCTAGTAAGTGTCAAGTGTCTGAGGCTGGATTTGAGCTCAGGTACTCCTGAATCCAGAGCCGGTGCTTTATCCACTGCACCACCTAGCTGCCCCTGGACTAATACTTTTCAAGGAACCCTGCCAGCAAATCTTTTTGAAAAGTAAAGCATCTTTTGAAATTCCAGTAAGACAAGTCCAATTAATCTGCCTGGGCTTCCCAATATGTTTTGTTTTTCTTAAATTTTCTCAAAATAATAAGTCCTGTGTATCCTAAGGGAGCTCAATAAATTTTCATTGGCTGACTAACCAACTTCTCCAAAGACAAATTCTATTCATCTGTAACACCCTGAAATAAAAAAGCCACAGAGGGACATCATTACTCCTACCCACCTGCTATCAATACAAGGATTTCATGCTAAAATGAAAAACAAATTACTAGAATGTTTTAATAATGTAAAAGTAACATATTAACCAAATAACATATTAAGCAAAATTCTTAAGTAATGAGCAAGTATTAAACAGCACAGGTATCCGCTCTCAAAGCTCTCTTCTTCCCAGGTCATTCACCTATTTTTCTCAAGGTACTGGGTACTTGGTTGATAGTCCTCCTCTCTACCTCATTTTCCACCCACTTCAACATACATAATGATGTTCTTTCAAACATCTTGGCTTCTCAGTTCATGAACCATGACTAACCTATTTTCTCAGTCCCCTCACACTACTTCTTTCTATTCACAAACTACTAGGAAACATAACATTACTCAGTGCCTCAACTTTCTTTAGATTCAATTCATTCTTACAAAGTGGTTTCTGACTTCATTCTTCAATTAAAACTACTCTATTCAAGGTTACCAATCATCTCTTTTAACTGCCAAATCCAAAGACCTCGTACTTCTTGACCTCAGTTAATTTGACACCAATAATAATTCTCTCGTCTTCCAGGATTTTTGTGATTCTTTTCTTTCGGTTATTCTCCTACCTGTCTGGCTACTTCACAGTCTACTGTACTGGATCCTCCCTTGTCAATGCCCAGCCCCTAAATGCACGTGGATGTAGACCAACGTTCTGTCCTAGGCTCTCTTCTTTCTCTCTTCACAATTCTTTCAGTGATCTCTTTAGGTACCATGGGTTCAATGGTCATTTCCATGTAAGGGACTCACATAGCTACCCATACAACCATACTGTCTCCACCAAAATCCAGTGTTATGTCATTAATGGACTGTTGAGGTGTATACTATCTCCCATAAGGCGTCTCAAACAACATACTCAAAACAACTGTTTTGGGGGGCTACATCTACAATTTCATCCAAGAAGGGAACTCCCAATGAGGAAACTCTCCACTAATGCAATTTTTATTGATATATTTTATTTTTATTACATTCATTTCTATAAATGTCCCCCTGTTCCCTACTCAGCAAGTTATGCTTGTAAAAAAGATTTTAAAAGAGAGAATAACAATAGTTTAGCAAAACCACCTAATATATCAACCATATGTGACAGTATAGGCAACATTCTACACTCATAGTTCCCTAACTCTGCAAAGCAGGAAGGGGAAATGCATTTCCATGTTCAGTTTTGTTTTATTGTTTTTATCACCTTGTTGT
The DNA here is from genome assembly GCF_019393635.1 of Dromiciops gliroides. Lineage (NCBI taxonomy): Eukaryota > Metazoa > Chordata > Mammalia > Microbiotheria > Microbiotheriidae > Dromiciops > Dromiciops gliroides. The sequence goes on along the minus strand of NC_057863.1, from coordinate 297,693,910 downwards.
TGTCATTGTGTACAGTGTTTTACTCCTGCATACATCACCCTGAATTAGTTCACATAAGGCTTGTCAGGTTTAGAGAATTGCCAAATTTTATAAAATGGGGATAATGGCAGCCCATTTTCCCAATAGGCTTACCAAGACTTAGAAATTAAATGACTTGCTCAATATCACTCAAAAAAATCACCCTAAAATAGCACTAAAACTAGAACTCAGGCTTCCTGACTCTAGGTCCTACACTCTATACCACAATGGCTATTCTAAATCCTATTACCACCTTCTTTCCTTTTGACTAGTTTGGGTACATCTAAATGATTACATTATTAATGTAAGCCTGTCTCAGGAAAGGCATATAGTATTTAGCTACTAAAAGTTGTGTAAGAATAAATGATTGTTCTATATGAAATTATTGCCCTCACAAACAGTAATACTATTACACCATCATGATTTTTTAAAAGTATTAATAATGAACATTTCATTTATAAAATTTTTATGTTGTTTTTTGTAATATGAGTATTATATAACATAAGATAACAAATTAGACTTAACCAAGATAAAATGTAAAGAAGATTTTTTAAAAACTAACAATGAGTGAAAAGTATTGTGGGATTCATTCAGTCCACAGGATATTATTTTATAGGACTGAGGAACTATAGCCAGAATGAATTTTGTAATTTAAAATTTTTTTGCATTCAAAAATGCTCTTAATTTCCTCAAGACACTTTTAGCATATAGGCATAAATGTAGTATGCATATCTCTGTGTGTGTGTGTATATATATACACATATATATAACATATACACTCTAACATATTATATAGATTTTTTTTTTGGGTGAGGCAATTGGGGTTAAGTGACTTGCCCAGGGTCACACAGCTAGTAATTGTTAAGTGTCTGAGGCCAGATTTGAACTCAGGTCCTCCTGAATCCAGGGTCGGTGCTCTATCCACTGCACCACCTAGCTGCCCCCTATTATATAGATTTTTAGAGAAAATAAATGAGGTCACAAAGGGTCAATGATTTTCCCAAAGTCACACAGATAATATAGTTGCTCCAGTCTGGAAAACTTTCCATTGAGCGATGTAGGCTCACAATCCAAGCTTTCTTTTTGAAATAGTATTTTTCTGTAACTAAGCTTGGAAACATCTAAGGGTTTTTTTAAAATTTTTATTACATGATACTCAAATACGCAAATGTTACTGCTAATTGCAACATGCAGATAACAACTTCAAACAAGCAGACGGCAACTCATCCATTCCTATCCATCCTGTGTGCCTTTTGCCTGTGTCCTCTCATGAGTCTGCCATAAGGGAGTCAAAAAACTCATTATGCTGGCTGTCTTTTTCACTTCCTCTTGACATTATGCAGACAGCAAAGGAGCACATGGGTGGTCCCTCAGTTATCACTCACGTTTGCCACATCAGCAGCTCATCTTCTTTTATATATTGAGATCTGGATAGGACTTCAGAGGTCATAGTCAAACCTCCTCATTTTACAAATAAGAAAATGGACTCTAAAGATTAAGTGTCTCTAGTCAGATAAAATTAGCCCATCTCCCAATTTAATATATGGCAGGTGAAGAAGAGTCGTTAGGAAGGACCATGGGATCCTCTGAGAATATTAGCTCTAATCATTAAGCTTTCATAGTGTTAAGGGGTAAAATTCTAGCTAAACTGTCTAAAATATCTAATGAGTGGTCGCCAATCAATTATTTATTTTTTTTTTTTTGGGTGGGGCAATGGGGGTTAAGTGACTTGCCCAGGGTCACACAGCTAGCAAGTGTCAAGTGTCTGAGGCCGGATTTGAACTCAGGTACTCCTGAATCCAGGGCCGGTGCTTTATCCACTGCGCCACCTAGCCGCCCCCGGTCGCCAATCAATTATAAGCTTTAGCAAGAGTTAGACTTTTAAGCATTTATTAAGGAGAATAAGAATTTGGTAAAGAGAGAGAAAAAGCCCTAGATTCCTATCTATTAAAGGGAGAGCACATTTCTAGCTCCGCTCTCCACCAGAGTCCAAAGGCAAGAGAGTGAGAGTGAGCACCAGTCTCTTCCTTCCTCCTCCCACTAGTCCACGTCACTTCCTGATGCCAAAGAAAAGACTCCTGGTCTTGCCCTCAAAGACCTTTGCTTCATGGGCAGAACTCTTCTACAGTAAGTATCCAGCAGGTGGCGTTATTCCAATCGTTACAATAGACTCATAGGATTATAGACATAGAAGGAACCCTCAGAGGTCACTGAGTCCAAACCCTTCATTTTCCAAAAGAGCCCCTGAGTTGTCTGTGTAATGAGCCGGAGTCAGTAAATACATGAGCTGAGATTCTAATGGAGCCCTTCCTAACTCCATGTCTAGTGTACTAGCCAGTTCACCATGATGCCTCTCTTTTCTTACCTACCTCAACTCTTCTGCTTTCCCTACAGGGAGACATGCATGTCAAACTACACCTTAATTTTAATGTCTAAGAAACAGTATGAGGGGCAGCTAGATGGCCCAGTGGATAGAGCACCGGCCCTGGAGTCAGGAGTACCTGAGTTCAAATCCAGCCTCAGACACTTAACACTTACTAGCTGTGTGACCCTAGGCAAGTCACTTAACCCCAATTGCCTCACTAAAAAAACAAAACAAAAACAATATGAATACACAAAACACACTTTTGACTTGTACCTCCCAAGAACCTAATCCCAGAAGGCTTTTTTTGAGGAGGAAAGTGCAGGGGCAATGAGAGGTAGAAGGAGAATTCTAGAGACTAAAGGGACTTTTTCCACAAATTTGCCAAGAAAGTCAATCATCCTCTAACTTTCTCTTTCTAAAAAAATACAACAATAAACCAGAAGATGCTTTGGGAAATCTGAGGCCTTCCTTAAATGTTTTTGTTATTAAAAAGGTTTCCATATTTGTATGTGTGTGTATTGAGGGGACAGGGATATATATATATTGGGGGAAATGGCTGTAGTGTAAAAAAAGGCCACTATAAAAGCTAATCAAAAGATCAAAGATTATGGTTGCAAAACTCACCTGCAAAATGTGAACATGCACTTAATTTTCTTTTGAAATTAAGTAAAAACTTCTTACTAGCTATTCAATTTAAGCCAACATATTTATCCAAATGAGTAACTCAAATTATTGCTACACACTTTGTTATTTTTATGAGACACCTGGCAATACCTGAAGCACTTTTACTTGGGGTACTTCCAAAACTAATAAAAATGTGGTCATTGGCTTATACATTATAGTTTACAAATTATTGCCCTTTAAAGCCATATCAAAGGTAATAAGAGGTTGCAAATATAATCATCTATGAAGTAGATATAATTACTTTTGTAAGATGGTATACCATCACATTCATTATTTATGATTCAAGAATATCTTAGTGATACTCTGTAAAAAATACATCAGATAAAGTATATTCACCTCAAAGATCAGAATTTATAACATGCAATATTGTTAAATGGGAGCAGGTAGGTGTTACCATGTATAGAATGCTGGGCCTAGAGTCAGGAAGACTCATCTTCATGACTTCAAATCTGGCCTCAGACACTTACGAGCTATGTGACCCTGGGTAAGTCACTTGACCTTATTTGCCTCAGTTTCCTAATCTGTATAAAGAGCTGGAGAAGGAAATGGAAAACCACTCTTGTATCTTTGCCAAAAAAACCCAAAAGGGTCATTAAGAGTTGGACACAGTGGGGGGGCAGCTAGATGGCGCAGTGGTTAAAGCACCGGCCCAGGAATCAGGAGTACCTGAGTTCAAATTCGGCCTCAGACACTTGACACTTACTAGCTGTGTGACCATGGGCAAGTCACTTAACCCCCATTGCCTAAAAATAAATAAATTAATTAATTAAATTAAAAAAAAAAAAAGAGTTGGACACAACTGAAAAAAAGACCGAACAACAAATATTGTTGACTATTGGCTTAATTACCTAATTTTAACTAAAATTATATACTGGGTATATGAAAGAACTAAAAGATGAGTTCCTATTCACCCCCAACATACACAAAGAATAGAGTGAAAGTTGCTTCACTGTTTATGAATATCACATATAACTTTTTTTTTCTTTTTTTTTTTTTTGGTGAGGCATTTGGGGTTAAGTGACTTGCCCAGGGTCACACAGGTAGTAAATGTCAAATGTCTGAGGACAAATTTGAACTCTGGTCCTCCTGACTCCAGGGCCAGTGCTCTATCCACTGTGCCACCTAGCTGCCCCAGGCATGATTTTTTTAAAAAATAAAAAGGTATGCAGCAATATTAATACAAATATCTAGAAAAAAATTTTAATTAAAATAAACTACCCAGTAGACTAATCCAAATCTTGGCTCCTAACAACATCATTGCCATTAACCTATTCAGTCATTCTTAATATTATACAGAAAGATCTAGTTTTGTGAAGAATAAAACATGTAGGGGCAGCTAGGTGGCATAGTGGATAGAGCACTGGCCCTGGATTCAGGAGGACCTGAGTTCAAATCTGGCCTCAGACACTTGACATTTACTAGCTGTATGACCCTGGGCAAGTCACTTACCCCCAGTTGCCTCACACACACACCCAAAAAAAGAATAAAACGAACATATAAACTAATTTTTAAAAGATACCACATAACCAGAAGTACTAATAACTGTCTACTCTCCCTCTATGTTACCATGCTTGGTGTTCCCATGGGTTCAGTTATCCATCTGCGGTGGGGGGAGAGGGTGGAGGAGGAGGAGGATTGAGAAAACAATTATGAAATTAATGCAATAAACAATCATGATTCCAGAGGACTGATGAGTTATTCTGCTTACTTCTTGCCAGAGGACTGAGACTAGAGGTACAGAATGAGACATAGGTTCTCAGACATGGTCACTGCATTGATTTGTTTTGCTTGATGACAATTATTTTGTATAATTGAAGATTTTTATGTGATGGGAGGCAGGTTATTGAGCAGATTGAAAGGGTGTTGTTAGTATTAGTGAAAAGAAGGAAAGAAGACTGTCAAGGACACATTTTTTAAAAATACACAAAACAGCAGAATGATGTTCAGAGAGGGACAAAGATAGGCAGGACAAAGTTGAAACTACTGTGTTAAATTTAATATATAGTTAAAAGGGGGGAAAAGCCACAAACTTATGCTATATGGAGTCTTCCTTTTCTTTTTTATAAGGACATTTTATGTTTCTTGAAATTTCTCAAATTCATATTCATAATAAAAAACGTTAAACCACAAAATTCATTCTAGTTACTGTTCCTCAGCCCTTCATCCTGTTGGCTGAATTCCACAACACTTCTCATTCATTTTTAGTTTTCTTAAATCGTATTTACAATTTTATCTTCATTAAGCCTAGTTTGTTATCTTATGTTACATAATACTTACATTATTAAAAAAACCTAATATGAACAATTTTATAAATGATGTGTACTTATTTAAAATGTCTAGCTGACTGCCACACACTTTATCCGAGGGGAAGTTTAACCAGCTTTTACAATTGGCCTGATTTGAGAGGCTGAAGACTTGAAACAAGGAACTTTAATAATTATTACTACCCAGTATATCATGGGACAGAAATATAGAGAATAAAACCAAATCTGCCCCTTTTTCCTGATTCTTCTTATGACCAGAATAATGAAGACTACAAATAAAATAGGTTTTCATGACAAAGTTTTCTCTGGTTCTCTTCCTACCTATGGGATTCCATGTCACTCCCTCTAACTGTATGTATCCCCCCAACACTCTATTGTCTATCTTCTTTTATTCCCTCTCCATCCTATCTTGGTTGATGCTCCCATGGGTTCAATTATCATTTCTGCGTAGATGATTCCCAGATTCATATATGCAGACCTAACCTATCTTAAACCCCAGCATCATCTTTTGGATTTCTTGAACTGAATATCCTGTAGACATCTTAAACTCAACATGTCCAAAACAGAACATATTACCTCTCCTCACCCTTACTTTTAAAATCCCTATTAATGTCAGTAGCACACCAACTTCTCAGTCACACAGGTAAGCTCTCAACCTGTGTAAATCTCACATCCTCACTCTCATTCACCCCACAGATCTACTGATTGCCAAATCTTGTCATTTCTCCCTTATATCTCTTGTACACCCCCTCTTCTTTCCACTCACACAGCCGAAGGTGCAGGCCCTCATCATTTCAGGCCTGGACTACTGCAATAACCTTCTGGTTCCTCTTTCCACCTCAAGTCTGTCTCCACTCAAATCCATCCATCTCTCATCTGACAGAGTGACATTCCTAAAGCACAGGTCAGACTAAGTCACCTTCCTACCTAGTAAGTACTTAATTGTTAATTGACATATTTCCTTTACAATGTTGCAGTCACTGCAAAAATTATTCTCTTGGTCCTGTTTAATTAATTGCACTAATTTGTACAAGGTCTCTGAGGTTTCTCTGAACATGTCTCATTTGTCATCTCTTAAAAAAACAATAGTATTCCATTATGTCAATATAGCAACTGTTCTGTTTACAGTTTGTTGATTTTAAAAAAGTGAAGTTAAAATATTTTTTACATATACTGTATTTTGTTTAGTTACACTAACTGATGAGCAACCATTCTGTTTCCGGTTTGTTGCTTTAACAAAAAGTGCAGTTATATTTTTTACAAATGTTCTTTTCCTCTTTCTTTGATCTTTTAGTGGCATAGGCCTAGTATAATTGGGTGAAATGGTATGCACAACTTAGTGACCTTTTGGGCACAGTACTACACTGCTTTCCAAAATGATGAGACCAATTTACAACTCTACCAATAGTGCATTTGTGTGCCTGTCTTCCCAGAGCCTCTCCAACAATTGTTACTTTTCCTTTTTTGTCATCTTTGTCGATCAATGGATGCAAACTGGAATTTTAGAGTTATTTTAGTTTGTATCTCTTTCTTAATGAATAGAAGAATGACCCAACCCCACAAGGTTGTTGATAGCTTGTGTTTAAACAAGTCAACAAGCATTTATTAAATATTTACTCTGTGCAGGGCACTCTGGTAAGCACTGGGGATACAAAGAAAGACCCCAAAAAAAAAAATTCCCTGCTCTCAAAGAGCTCACAGTCTAATGTGGCAGACATGCAAACAACTATGTATATACAAGGTATACACACAGTAAACTGAAGGTAATCTCAGAGGGAACGAGAACTGGGAGAGGCTTCCTATAAGAGGTAGAATTTTAGCTGGAACTTGAAGAAAACCAGGAAAATCAAAGGGTGGGGACAAGGAGGAAAAACATTCAAGGAAAATGATGCAGCCAGTGAAAAGGTAGTGAGGTGGGGGATGGAAGGTCATGTGTAAGGAACAGCAAAAAGGTCAGTGCCATTAGAGAGTACAGAACATGAAGAGAAGTAGTGTTAAGAAGACTGGAAAGATAGGAAGGGACAGGCTGTGAAGAGCTGTAAAAGCCAGAGGACTTTATATCTGATCGTAGAAGTAATAGGGATCCATAGATGTTTCCTGAGGAGCAGTGTGATATGGTCAGACCTGCACTTTAGAAAGATCACCTTGGTATTTGAGTGGAGGATGGACTGAAATGGGGAGAGATCTGAGCCAGGGAGCCCAACTAATAGTCCACTGCAATAGTCCAGGTAGGTAATGAGGACCTATAACAGGGCGATGACTAAATCAGAGAAGAGAAGGGGACATAAATGAGACATAATGGTGGCAGAAACAGCAGGACTTGCCAACAGTTGGGATATGTGTGGAATCAAGGATGATCATGGTTGAGTCTGGGGAATTGGGAGAATGGTGGGGCTCTGGACACTAACAAGGAAATTTTAAAAAGGGAAGGGTTTTGGGGAAAAATATTTAATTATGGTGTCTTTTGAGAATGACCCACTCATATCTACTGACCATTTATCTATTTGGGGAGTGGTTCTTATTCTTATACATTTAAATCAATTCTCTATATACATGAGATAGCACACTTTTATCAGAAATACCAATACAAAAAATGTTTTTCCAGTTAACACTGTCCTTTAACTACTGCTGATTTTGTTTGTGCAAAGACTTTCACTTTTATGTAAACAAAATGTTTATTTTATCTTGTGTGATCCTTTCTAACCATCATTAGGTCAAGAATTTTTCCCTTATCTCTAGTTGTGAAAGTATCTCCTTTTGTGCTCCTCTTATAATGTGATCTTTTGTATCAGATCATGTATCTATTCGGAGCTTATTGTGCCATAAGGTTGGAAATGTTGGTCTAAATCTAATTTGTGCCAGACTGCTTTCCAGCTGTCCTAGCAGTTTCTGTCCCCCACTTTCCCTAGTAGTTGTAGAATCCCTGGGTTTATCAAATATAGATTAACATGTAGGATTGCTTCTATGCTGTGTGTATCCAATTTGTTCCATTGATCACTCTTTTCCATTTTTAACTAGTAGCAAATGGTTGTGATGATTATTGCTTTGTATAAAGTTTGAGAATTGATAATGCTATGCCACATTTTTTTTCATTATTTCCCTTGAGATTCTTGACCTTTCATTCCTCCAAATGAATTTTGTTATTTTTCTAGTTCTATAAAGTAAATCTCTAGTAGATATATCAGTATGATAATGAATCTGGAAATTAATTTGGGTAGTATTGTCATCTTTTATTATATTGATATGACCTAAATAAGGCAGCTAGGTGGATAGAGTTTGGGGCAGAAAGACTCATCTTCATGAGTTCAAATCTGGCTTCTGACACTTAATAGCTATGTGACTCTAGGCAAGTCACTTACCCCTGCTTGCCTCGGTTTCCTCACCTGTAAAATGAGCTGGAGAAGGAAATGGCAAACCACTCCATGATTTTTTTTTCTTTCTTTTGTTTTTTTGCATGGGGCAATGAGGGTTAAGTGACTTGCCCTGGGTCACACAGCTAGTAAGTGTCAAGTGTCTAAGGCTGGATTTGAACTCAGGACCTCCTGAATCCAGGACCAGTGCTTTATCCAGTGAGCCACCTAGCTGCCCCCCACTCTAATATTTTTGCCAAGAAAACCCCAAATGGATCACAAAAAGTCATACATGACTGAAAAATAACTGAACATGATCCAAATCTGAACAATTAATATCTCTACTATCTGTAGGTCTTTGGGCCCCCTTCTGACCACCATGGCCTCCCCAGTTTTATTTTGGTCTGTCTTTATTTCTGTAAAGAGTGCTCTATAGTTGTTCATTTATTTCATGTAAGTGTCTTAGCAGATGGAGTACCATATATTTTACTAATTCTGAAGTTATCTGCAAAAGATTTTTTTTTCTTCCCGCTATAGTGGTAGGCATTTGATAAATGTTTTTTGACTGATCCCACCTAACTTAAAATTTCTGCTTTTACTAAATTTGGTTCATCAAAAGAGATGGCTAGATAAGAAGGTAAAGTTTTTGGTGTCCCTGATTCAGATCAATATGTAAAAGAGTCTATTAGAACTCCCTGTTTAAATGTATATATTAGCCATTTGGAATACAGAATATGATTCTTCCTACCCATTATTTTTGTGTCCATCTTCTGAAAAAGTCTTTCCCAGTCTTCCTTAATCTTAGTTTCTTCTTTTCTGAGATTATCTCCAATTTATCTTCTATAGTATAGCTATGTGGAATATTGGATAGAACAATGGGGATGGAGTCAGTCAATAAGACCTGAATTCAAACCTGGCATCAGACACTTACCATTTATGTGACATTGGATAAGTCACCTAACCCTGTTTGCCTCAGTTTTCTCATCTGTAAAATGAGCTGGAGAAGAAAATGGCAAACCACTCCAGTATCTTTGCCAAATGAGGTCATGAAGAGTCGGACATGACTGAAACAACTGAACAACAACAATGTATTCTCTTTTCTTTCTTTCTTTTTTTAACAATGCATTCTCAAAAAGCACTGCACTATGTAAAACTGTACAATAAAAACCACAGGGTTTATCGGGAGAAAGGGAGTTAGGGTCACAATGCTCAAAAATCTTGTCAGTGACATTAAAAAAGAGATAGGAGCATAATAAAGAGTAGCAGCTTTATAAATACTAAATGGTTTCAAAGTACTTAAATACTACAATAAATAGTGGTAGCGTCCACAGCCTTAGGCTATCCACAGCTAAGGCTGATGCTTGGCCTCCATCCCAGTTCCCCATAGCCTGTGTTGGCAAAAGTTTCTAAAACGTTGGGCAGGCCACAACTTGAGTTGGGGAGGCCATGGTGGACAGAAGGGGGCCCAATGACCTCCTCTGCCCACAGCTCCTACTGTACCAGGAGATATCCAATATACGGCATTTTACCTTGACAAAGACCTGGTTGCAGCTTATGAGTTACTGTGAAGTGCTGCAATTTTATGCATTCTTAGTGTTTCCTGTGGAGGAAATCATGAATGTGCAAACTTGAAACCTGAGTTAGATTAAGTTGTATTGGAATAAATTTGTGTTTCCAAAATCTGTGCTATAGCAGAAGTGATTGATATGCTGGCTTGTACAGGCTTGCTTGTAAGCTGACCCTCACTAAATCTTAGCTTTAAAAGACCAAGGTTTCCCACTGCATCTGGGACCATCCCCAGTCATCCCAACATATGTCTGGCCACTGGACTCTGATAACTTTGGAGGAGAATGTGAGGCTGATGATGTTGCACAGTCCTGCCTCACTTAAATTCAGTTCACTTGTAAGTCAAGACAACACCCTTCTGAAGAAGTCACTGGTCCTCTTCCAGAGCTAGAATGAAGGAAGAACAACACTGGGAAGAGATGAGACCAAGTATTGTCTCCAGAGAGTCAATGGCTTTATGAGGTAGTAAATAGGAGAACTGGGACTTGAATCCATATATAACTTGGGTCCGGACTATTTCCCATTATACCACATACAATTAATAATGAACGATTTTAAAAGACAGGTATAATTGTGGTCCCTAAGCTAACAGCTGTCATACTTTTTGCTTGTCACGTGGCATATTTATGTTTCCTTTTCTTGAACTATTATAACACTTAGGAGCTATAATACTTCTTACTGTAATTACTTTGCTTTGTATAATTCTTTCTTTCATGTGTGCTTTTTCTCCCTATCAGGCTTTAAACTCCTTGAAATTAAGAAATAGGTTGTACCATACTTCTGTTCTTATACTATGCAGAAAGCAAGTGCTAATGCACATTAAATGCTTGTTAGTTTAGTAAAATTATTTAAGTTTGACTAGCAACATTTCTCTTAATTTTCCATTTTCTCTCCTTTTTAGATACAAATGAAGGCTACCCCCCCCCCTTTTGATAACTGGCTAATAAGACTGAGGACAAAAAGGTCGGAATGAACTCTACCTCTTCCAACAAGAAAATGTGTTTTAAAGTAATAGTAAGAGCACCTTCAGTTTCTGAACAGAGTATCAAACTGCTTTATTTCATATCTGTCAAAGGCATGACGTATTCTACTTTTTTTTCCTCCCTATATCCAAGGCAAATGCCATGTCACTGCTGAATTCCATTTTAGGCAATGCTGAAGTACATTTATCCGTAAGGTATTTCAACTTTGATATTATCCAAAAAGCTATGTGCCAGGCACTGTGTTAGAAGCTAGAGATACAAGTACAAAGAATCAAACTATTCCTACTCATAAAGAGCTTACATCCCTAATAGGGGGAAATTATTAAAGATAACAGCTCATATCCTGTTAGGAAAAGGTTTTTAGGGCATGCTTTGTTTTGGGGTAGGAATGATGGGGTAGGCAAAAAGGAGTTAACAGAAAAACCTAAGGTCCAAGTTCTCATTCAGATATTAGCTCTAATAGGGAGTCAAACCCCAGTTAATGGATAACTTCATCATTAATACTAGCTTCTCATATCCACAGTAATCAGTACCCATAACAAGATCATAACAAGAACATAAAGGGCCAGGTCAAAAAGATTGTAACAATAACAATGACAAACTGACAGGCTATAGAAAATCAAACTAGAAATAAATGAAAAATGAAGATGTTTTGAAACTAGCCATGGGAATCAGAAAGAGACATGCGCAGAAAAGGCCAAATTTGTCCCCAGATTCACCTTATGACAAGTAAACCCCAAAAACACACCTCCATAGAAAAAGGCACCTACCTCGGGGGTTGGCTTAAGACCCCAGGAATTCCAAATTAGGATAGATCTTCCCCTGTACCTCCCCAAGGTGGAGATTATTATAATGAGCCTGATAATCAATTTATCCATACAACTATAAGTGTCTTTTCTTTCACTATTTGAGAGATACCTTTCCACTTTTCTGGTTCTCTCCCTGTGTTTACTCACAGTATTGCAATAAAACTTGGGAAACTGAGTCACTGAGTCTTGTAATTCTTTTGGGACAACTCACAATCAATTTGACCCTAATTCCCTCCCACATCAGGAAGAACTTAATAAATTTGTAACTTTACATATGTGAAAACTGTCCTCACCAGTGCAGGTTTCAAGCTTGCATGCCTTCTTAACCTGCACAATTTTTCTCTATGTTTTTTTATAAGTTTTTCATAAAGGATCTACCTAAAATGACAAAAATTATTTTCTCTAGGGGCAGCTAGGTGGCACAGTGGATAAGAGCACTGGCCCTGGATTCAGAAGGACCTGAGTTCAAATCCAGCTTCAGACACTTAACACTTACTAGCTGTGTGACCCTGGGCAAGTCACTTAACCCCAATTGCCTCACCAAAAACAAAACAAAACAAAAGAATTATTTTCTCATTTTTGCCATACGACTAGCCCAGCTCCATTTTCAGTCATGGATATCCTTAATATTGTCCTTTTCTATATCAACATATGACTTATGTAGTTCATTAGGATTTAGGCTATTTTCAAGTAGGAATGGTTTCATTCATTGTAACTACATCCCCAGTACCTAATATGGTGCCTGGAGCATGAGGCACTTGATAAATTCTTGTTGACTGATTGTTTTTCATGATACTTGTCACTTATGAATTGTTGATAACATGATATGCAGTCTACTGAAACTATTATTGTTACTAAGTTCTTAATTCATTTTTAACTTGTGATCTGGGCTTTTCTTCTAATTTGTTTAGAGTCCCAACTTGTTACGGTCACACTGTTTCTGAAAGATAAGGCTGGTTGATGAGATTACTCCTAGTCATCAAGGAACACTAGTCAATCTTGGTTGGGACCCCACCCAACTAGGAGACTTAATTTCTGTTTAGAGTATAAATAAAATCCAGTTTGGGCAAGCACCCTTACCCTAAAAGAAGGAATCTTATCCTTGGTCCTCTCCATTACAGTTTAGGGTGACCCTGCTCATGAAGGAGAAAACTAAACAGAGGTTGGGATCGAGATGATTTCTCCAGATGGCTCACCCAGATTTTTGGAGGCTACTGAGTCTCATGATCAAGGCATGTTACCAGCAGGAGGAATTGAAGACTTTTAGCCCACCTCCTCATTCAATGTCCAAGAATCAAGGCTGCTTTTTATTTCTCAGGAATTCCCTTTCAGAAGGTATTTAAGGCATTTCAGGGTCTCCCTTGGTGTTTTTGGTTAATGAGAGAAACTACTAACCATATATTTATTGACTGACAACTAGTCTAATTAATAAATTTATTATTGATTACCCAGAAACTCTGTCTCTCAGGGTTTTTTTTGTAGTATCTAATATTTCAGTTCTTTATTGATTTGAATATATCACACATTTCAACCATTTGTTGCCAAGGAAATATAGGTGTTGAACTTTTGTAGCAATAAGCAATCTGAGATCACTGAAGCTCTGTAAAGTTTCTCAAAAGTAATCAATACAGGGGGCAGCTAGGTGACACAGTAGATAAAGCACTGGCCCTGGATTCAGGAGAACCTTAGTTCAAATCTGGCCTCAGACACTTGAAACTTACTAGCTGTGTAACCCTTTGCAAGTCACTTAACCCTCACTGCCTCACTTAAAAAAAAAAAAGAGTAATCAATCCAGCCAGTGTCCTAGGTCAATTTCTGGGCTTAATTGGCCACCTGAATCACCAGTCCAAGATTTACATATTGATCAAGAATGTTTAACACCAAAACCAAATTATTTCATCACAGTGGGCTTCAGTTTCATCTATTTATAAAAAGAGGTTGGATTAGATGATATGTAAAGTCCTTTCTAGGCAGCTAGTTGGCAAAGTGGATAAAGCATGGGGCCTGGAGGCAGGAAGATCTGAGTTCAAATCCAGCCTCAGACACTTGCTAGCTGTGTGATCCTGGGCAAGTCACTTAACCCGTATTTGCCTCAGTTCCTAAACTGTAAAACAGGGACACACTGGAGAAGGAAATGGCAAACTACTGCAGCATCTTTGCCTTAAAACCCCATAGATGTCCAAGGGGTCACAAAGAATTGGGCACTACTAAACAACAACAACAAAGGTCCTTTCAGACTCTAAAGGTAAAGTGGAAAAAAATCAAAGATTCAGGGTCATCAGAGCTGGATTCAAACCCTGACTCTGCTACTTGTTATCTGTGTGACTGTAAGTCAATTAACCTTTGAGGACCTCAGTTTCCTCAACTATAAAATGAAGGTAATAGACCAGATGACCTTAAGGGCCCCTTCTGTCACTAAATATATCATCCTGTGATCACCCTAGTTTTGTTTTGTTTTTTCCTTTTTGGAAACGCTCCTTCTCTTCACTCATCAGAACTGAGTCTTCACTTGTAACAAAGGAAAACATTTAAGCAAAAACATCAACTCCAGTGAACATGGCTAATGATGAATAAAACATTCTCCTGAATCTCTGTGGAAGAAAGGAGGGTATCTCCAAGTACTAAACTTCACTTGATGTCAATAACTCAGCAAACTGATGAACAAAGTCGTTATTTCTCTCTATATTTATTTGTATTTGTAAGACAATCATGCATGTAGGAAATTCTTGGAAGGTGGCCTTCACAATACTATATACAGCTAGGTGGTAAAGTAGATAGATAGAGCACTGAACCTGGAGTCAGGAAGACCTGAGTCCAAATCCAAGCTCCGATACATACTAGCTGTGTGACCCTGGATAAGTCACTTAGCCTCTTTTGCCTCAGTTTCTTTATCTGCAAAATGCGGATGATGTCAGCACCTACTTCCTAGAGTTGTTGTGAGAATCAAATGAGATGATAATTGTAAAGTACTTAGCACAGTGCCTGGCACATAGTAAGTGTTATATAAATGTTAGCTATCATCATCATCATAAGTGAAAAGTAATGAACACACACCGTGGAGTCTTCTATCCTCCATAGCTCTCAGTTCTGTGGCCATAAAGATATGTTCCAGTTTCTGAATGAAAGCCTGCCTTTCTTTCCTCCAGCTGTAGTATAACCTCTATAAAATCTTCATAAGAAAAGAAATCAAGCATATGGCTCAGTCACTGATGTTTTCTTCTTGGTCATTTCTATGGGTTTGATTTTTTTTGGGGGGGGGAAGGTTAAAATAGTTTGCGGCATCCTCAAGGGACAATAATAGGTAGAACGGTTTGGCTGGCATGGAAATTTCTTATAGGGGAATAGTATCAGGAAATAACCCTGAAGGAAAAGACTGAAGCAACAGCAAAGAGGATGACGACAGACATACTTGGATATTAAGTTCCAGTCAAGCAGGAAGTCTACAGAGTGCAGATGTCATAATCAATTTCTTAACCTTTGTAACTAAGCATCATCTACTTAATGTGCAATGATTTAAAAAAAAAAAAAGGGTCAGTAACATGCTTGCATCTCTTCTGGACCAGAAAAGATGCTTTTAACAGGGCAGCTAGGTGGAGCAGTGGATAGAGCACCAGCCCTGGAGTCAGGAGGACCTGAGTTCAAATCTGGCCTCAGACACTTAACACTTACTAGCTGTGTGACCCTGGACAAGTCACTTAACCCCAACTGCCTCACCAAAAAAAAAAAAAAAAAAGATGCTTGTTACAATTCTATAAGGCTGCATAGGGGCAGAAATGAGATGATGCAAAGATCTCATCCAAACAACTGTTGCTACATAAAATACAGCAGTGCTACTGCTGGGAAAGTGAAAAGAGACTATTTTAAGCATGTGATGAAATAGAACTTGCAGCGCTAGAGAACAACGAATAAAAACAGAGAAACAAAGGGACAGAGTCCAGATTGAATCTTGCAGTAGGGAAAAGAGTGCTTCTTATAGTTTGTGGCCTAGGACAAACTGACTTTAGGACTTTGTTACATAAGCAGCATCCAACTCTGCAAACAATAACTGCAAATCAAATTTTTTAAATGCAAGGTAAAATGGGGCAGCTAAGTGGTGCAGTGGATAGAGCACCAGCCCTGGATTCAGGAGGACCTGAGTTCAAATCCAGCTTCAGACACTTGACACTTACTAGCTGTGTGACCCTTGGCAAGTCACTTAACCCTCATTGCCCAGCCCCCCCCCCAAATGCAGGGTAAAATGACTTTGGGCCATCTCTCACTTTTTCAGCTATATTCACATACTGCTTGTAAATATAAACTTCTAACAACCTTAAGACCATCTCTGAATACAAAGAAACAAAGATTTGTCGATACAGTTAGGAAATTCAAATAAGCACTTCATAGTTGCTACCTAAACAAGATCACAGATGTCCACAGTAAGGAAGTTATTCATGGTATTCATGTAACAAGATTTCAAAAAGCTTAGTGGTTCAATAAAATGTTCCTGGATGAAAACATGTATAAAGAGGTCTCACATTCATTATGTCATTTTCAATTATCTCTTAATTTTTACATGAATTGCTATAAAGTTCAACTGTTGTGAAAGTAAACTACAAAATCATCGTAATGTCTTTAATTTTGGGAAGAAAATGTCAGTGTGGAAACTAAATGTCATTTCTTAATTAGATATTTCTTCATTTCCAGAAAATATACAAAATCTGACCCCCAAATCTTTTTTTCCATGCAATATATTCAATGATTCCCTGTGTCTTCAATTTAATCTCTTCTGCAACAACCTTTCTTTCTGAAAGACTCTCTCAAAAACAATAGACTTGGGGGCTGCTAGGTGGTGAAGTGGATAAAGCACTGGCCCTGGATTCAGGAGTACCTGAGTTCAGATCCAGTCTCAGACACATGACACTAGCTGTGTGACCCTGGGCAAGTCACTTAACCCCCACTGCCCCGCCAAAAAAAACCAAAAAAACAAAAAAAAATAGACTTTACAGACAAATTTTTCATGCCACCTCACTTACTAGCTGTTGATGGTGACCCAAAATTGATTAAATAACCAATAATTGAGAAATAAAAAAAAATTGAAATATCTAAAAATAAAATCAATGAAGAAATTTCTATATTTAGAGAGAGAAAAAAACCCAAACACTTATTTTGTAGGAGAGAAGATAACATCCATTAACAGGGTCTACAAACTGTCCTTGCTTTCATAGTAGGAAAGAAAGTTCTGCATTTTAAGCAGAGGCTTACCAGAAACAATTTTTATTAATTTAGATTAACCAAGCATTTCTACTTAGAGAGACATGGTAGATGTGGCTCTGAAAATCTCTTAAAGCATTTCTTTTCAGTCTATTATTTTAAATATTCCTACTTGGGCTTTAGACACTAATGTCTGTTTTATTTATACTGATCAGCTCAAAATAACTAATTCAGTCAGTCAATAAGCATTTTTATTATCATCATTATTAATAATGATAATGACAATAGCTAATATTTATAGCGTTCTTATTATATAAATACTATATAGTGTCAGGCACTGTGCTAAATGCTTTTCATAATTTTTATTTCTTCTAAAAATTGCCTATTCGTATCCTTTGATCACTTATCAATTGGTGAACAGCTGAACAAATTGTGGTATATGACAAGGGGAATGGTTTGAGAAATGTGGAAAGACTTATATGAATTGATATAAAGTGAAGTGAGAAGAATCAGGAGAACACTATACACAGTAACAGCAAAATTGCAACAATGATCGACTATGAAAGACTTAGCTCCTCTGACCAATACAATGATTCAAGAAAATTCCATGACTCAAAACAAAAAAATGCTATCCATCTCTAGAGAATGAACTGATGACCTCTGAGTGCAAATTGAAGCATACTGTTTCTCACTTTCTTTTTTTGCAACATGCATATTATAGAAATGTGTTTTACATGATTTCATATCCATTGCTTGCCTTCTCAGTGTGTGGGGGAGGAGCTGGAGGGACAGAATTTGGAACTCAAAATAAAACAATCAATGTTAAAAAGTTATATAACAAAGAATGAAATAAAAAAAAAATTTTAAATGTTAAAAGAAAAAGGTCAGTTCACTGAGAAATCCAGCTCTTGATAGGATGAGTAAAAATGGTATGGAGCTGAAGAAAAGGGAAGCTTTAAGAAGCTATGTTAAATAACAAGACAGAAGAACAGGCAGAGGCAACTGCCACATGCAAAAAGGGCCAGGACACTGCAAAGGAAACTAATAGGTGAAAAATGATCATGCAGAATGTAGTTGTTGTTCAGTTGTGTCCGACTCTTCTTGACCCAATTTGGAGTTTTCTTGACTAAGATACTGGAGTAGTTTGCCATTCCCTCCCAGCTCATTTTACAGATGATGGAACTGAAGCAAATAATTAAGTGATTTGCCCAGGATTACACAACTAGTAAATGTCTGAGCCCAGATTTGAACTCAGATTAGTCTTCCTGACTCCAGGCCTGCCACTGCATCACCTACCTGCCCCCACATGAAGAATGTCTAGACAGATATTGATTATGCTGCCAAACCTTCCCACCAAGTACAAATCCCAAGTTGGTAATACTATATCCCTTTTCTCCTCTTATCTTTTCTCAAGATTACCTGAAACCTTTCCCTCTGGATAATACTGGGAAAGTCAGCTTACCTTTATTTATTTTAGACATTTACTTTGCCTTTATAGAGTTAAAGACAATCCTTGGCTAATCTGGGTGTACTTACTGACAAAGCAGTTGGAAAGAGGTAACCGAGGGGAAAAGATCCCCAGGAGAGAAAGAGTTGGAGCTAACATTGAAGTGTTTTTTGCCAGAAGTGCTGTCTCCGACTGGGGTCACAGAGCTGACACAATAATACAAAAAATTACAGATCCTTTGATACATCTTCCTATTGTGCAAAAGGAACATTTATAGTAGGAAACCCATTTGGGCCAGGTAGTAGGATGAGGCTAAGCAAACCCAATAATGACCTCATTCCGCTACTGGTATGTGATATATATGTACGTCCACGGCTCCCCAGGGAACACTTTGAAGACCAATGACTTAGAACCTTGGCTCTTGACTTCAAACTAACCAGAGTTCCTACCACTTTTACAGAAAAAAACATTTCTCAGTTTAATTACCTGCAATTAAGAGCTGAACCAATGCTTTTGAACGAAAAGTCTTCTAACAAGAACTACTCAGTCAACCAACAAGCATTTAAAGTACTTATTATGTGCCAGGTCAATATAGGATAACTCTATATCTAAAGTAATATGGTAGTAAATTGATCAAGGAGTCTTAATAAGAAAGGGAAGGAAATTAAAGAGTTTGTGCAAGTTTTAGCTCGAGTTTTTGAGTTTCTGAACACAACAAAATTTGGTCAGATATTTTCAGAAAAGCCCCTTTATATCCAAAGCTGTTTTCTGGAATTTGGAAGTTATTTATCTTCAGTCAGAGGTCACATCATATGATTAATTATTTGGATTTTCCTAATTTTTTATGGTCTTTTGTTAAAAAAAATGCTAACAGTGTTGATTGGTTACTCTTAAGAGTTTTTTATCTTAAGCTCCTTGTATAATAGCCATTGGAAAAACAAAATTATATATTAAGGACTCATTATGGCCTTACAAGTGACATTTAAAATTTGATTTTTCATGTTTAAGATCCCATAAATTAGGGGCAGCTAAGTGGCGCAGTGGATAAAGCACTGGCCCTGGATTCTGGAGGACCTGAGTTCAAATCTGGCCTCAGACACTTGACACTTACTAGCTGTGTGACCTTGGGCAAGTCACTTAATCCTCACTGCCCTGCAAAAAAAAAAAAAAAGATCCCATAAATTTCAATGCTTTAATTATCATGATAAATTTACTTGAGATTAGAAAGAGCTGCCAGCTGTAATGAATGGTTTTTTAGGCCTTTTTTTTTTTTTTTTTTTTGGTTTTTGGGGTTTTTTGTGGGGCAATGAGAGTCACGCAGCTACTAAGCGTCAAGTGTCTGAGACCGGATTTAAACTCAGGTCCTCCTGAATCCAGGGCTGGTCCTTTATTCACTGCACCACCTAGCTGCCCCTTTTTAGGCCATTTTTAACGACAATCTTGTCTTTTTACTTCCTTTAACTCTCCAAAAGAGTACAGTGTGGGATTCAAATCTACACTGAGACTATCTCAAAGCCTTGAATAGTGTAGCAAGGTTTGTTTGGGTTTGTTTGTTTTGTTTTATAAGAGGGAGGCTGGAAATATAGGAGGTTGTGGAGGAGGACTAACAGGAACATATTCATTTTCCTATGCTGAGTAAGAGAATCTAGTACTTTTCATCCAGTACTTTTATAGCTGGAACATAGTTTTCCTTATTCAGCCCTTTAAAAAAAAGGAAAACTATCAGAAGTACAAGTGAAAAGAATATAAGGTTCTTTTTTACTTTTTCTCCCAACTTACTTGCTTAAATTCCTATGAAATTGTACATATGTATGTATGTATGTTTGTATACACATATGCATTTATTATGTGTGTGTATGTATTTTCCCCTCCTCTATTCTTTTCTTTTTTTTTTTTTTGACGTGGCAATGGGGGGTTAAGTGACTTGCCCAGGGTCACACAGCTAGTAAGTGTCAAGTGTCTGAGGCCGGATTTGAACTCAGGTACTCCTGAATCCAGGGCCGGTGCTTATCCACTGTGCCACCTAGCCGCCCCCGCCTCCTCTATTCTTGCTGAAACAAATTCCATCTTTCTTTTGATAGACTGATGTGTGATGTGCTGATTCATGTGTTAGTACTATGACAAAGTTTGTAATAATTAGTAAACAACCAAAAAGTGAAACTAGTTCTTCCCAGCAGTTTCCTATATCATCTATTTATTGTTTACCTTATTTTTAAAATATGGTTTTCTGAACTCATTCAGTTGTGTTAGAACCTGAGCTTGTTATGAAAGTAAAGTATTGTTTATAGTCCAAATATTTATCTACCCTGTTCTCCCTCCCCTCCCACCTTGTTTTCATTGATATTTGATTGTGTGTACTGTCATTCTTAAAGTGAACATTTTCAGTTAAGGTTTAGTGGTGAATGGAGCCTCCTATATTTTGTTTTAAAAGAATTTAGGGGGCAGCTAGGTGGTGCAATGGATAAAGCACCTGCCCTGGATTCAGGAGGACCTGAGTTCAAATCCAGCCTCAGACACGCGCCACCTACTAGCTGTGTGACCCTGGGCAAGTCACTTGACCCCCATTGCCCTGCCCCCCCCCCAAAAAGATTTTAGTAGTGGGGGTTTTTTCTCTGAAAATGAGTGTTACTGAGATAGTCATAGGATCTGCCATCCACAGCAAACGGTTGTCATATGTACAGCTGTGAATCTAAGGCCTAGATCAGTAGATCTTATTTGGAAAGTAGTGCTTGGGAAGAATGTAGAGATTTCAGTTTTTAACCCCTTTGAATTGTGTTTGTAGGAGGATTTCGGAATAAAGAATTCTTTCTGTGTTTCTTTCATAAGACAGTCCTTCCCCATTTGTAATTTACATAACTGGAAAAAAAATTTAACTGTATTTATGATGTTTCAGAAAAAAATTTCTTTGGGTCCTATCCTACGTTGAAATCATCACAAACTGTTAAATTCCTAATCTCAAAACTTGTTCCCTGAGTCAGAATATAATAGTGACTTAAGATGTCCCTCTATTTGATACTGAGCTTTCCTTTCTATTTAATGGATAATGTAAAAGTTTTCTTTGGGATTTTTTTGTGTGAAATTTTAAAAAATCTGATAAGTACTTTTGAAGGGGTAGGAATCAAGACATTGGTGGTTGAAGAGTCAATTTTCTTTGCCTAATTTGGCATATTCTATCACTTACAGAGTAAATAAAACTTGTATTTTGTGAGAAATTTTGAGTTTTGTTTGAAAATTGCCTCATTTGTTAAAGAACATTTTTTGAAATTCTATGAAATAAGCTCACACTCTACTTATATGAAATGGAATAACTATGTATTACTTATATTATAGCACTAAAAACTGAAAGTTTCTCATACAAAAATAGTTTGTCTTTCTTTTTACATATCTCAAATATATCATCTTGTGGCCTTGGCTTTATGTAACATTATGTGAGCTGCATAACTAAATGTATCAGAACTTCCAACTTCCTTATGCATGTTGTTCCCTTTAAAATAGAGACCCTATATAACTATATACTTATCCTAGTAATGTTTCCCCTTCAAAACATTTTGGGAATTATTTAGACATTGCCATCTGAAACTGTGCCACAACATTCTTTGTGTTAGCAATGCCTTGTGCTATATGCCCTTCCTTGTTACTTGGTCTCTGAATAAAATTATACAAATCATCCTACATTTTTAAAAACTGCTCTCACAAAAGGACCACTTTTCTTCCCATGTTTATAGCTTACTCCAGCATGTCAACTTCAAACCCCCATTTTATGGGGGTAAAAATGATGTAGCAAGAAATTCATGACCTGGTCAATCTTCTTAAATGGGTTTCTAATTTTGCTCCACCCTATTTCTTTTTCCCTTTACTACATCATCCCATTCAATATCCATGATCCACTTGTTTTTCCCAAAACCCCAAAAAACCCCTGCACATGCTATTTTTCTTTTTTTTTAATTTAATGGGGGGGGGGGGGGACGGGACGGGCGAGGCAATGAGGGTTAGTGACTTGCCCAGGGTCACACAGCTAGTAAGTGTCAAGTGTCTGAGTCTGGATCTGAACTCAGGTCCTCCTGAATCCAGGGCCCGTGCTCTATCCACTGCGCCACCTAGCTGTCCCACAAGCTATTTTTCTAACCACAGAGTGTTCAGAAGTTCAGTCTTTGATTCCTTATGGGAAGTTACCACAATCCAAATTTGAGCCGCAAAATACATTTTATATGCATGGAAATGTATCTGTTTTAGTTATAATAGCTAGCATTTCCAGAGCTCCTTTTCTCTACTTTTCAGTCTTCTTATGCCTTACAATTCTTCCCTTCTCACCAATGTAATTTTCAATCCAATGAAACTAGACTCCTTGCTGTTCTATGAACATAACACTCCATCCCTCAGGTCTGGGCATATTTCTCTGGCTGTCTACCACACTTGAAATGCTCTCCTTCCTCATCTCTACCTATGGGGCTTTCTTGGTTTCCTTAAAGTTCCAACTAAAATTTCATCTTCTACAGAAAGGCTTTCCCAAGCTTTCTGAAATCTAGTGCTTTCCTTCTTTGAATTACTTCCTAATTATCCTGTGAATAGTTTTATGTATGTATTTGTTTGCCTGTGGTTTCCCCTATAAAAGTGTGAACTCCTTAGAAGAAGCAGGGACTTTTTGCCTCTTTTGTATCATCAGAATTTTGTACAGTGCATGGCACATAATAGGTGCTCAATAAATGCTTACTAATTAGTTTTCTTTTATTTCTTAAGGATGTGTTTGAACTCCTGATTTTTCATCCCAACATTGGCTTAACAAAGAGTGGGCAGGGCAGCTAGGTGGTGCAGAGGATAAAGCATTGGCCCTGGATTCAGGAAGACCTGAGTTCAATTCTGGCCTCAGACACTTAACACTTAGTAGCTGTGTGACCCAGGACAAGTCACTTAACCCTCATTGCCCTGGGGGAAAAAAAACCCTTTCTTCAAAAAAACTTACAGTGGGGATAAGAAGAAGAAAATCTTGTTATCTCATAAGATAATGCAGTACATTAAAAATTCCAAAACTAACATTTTCTTATTTACTGATGATTTCTGATCACTCTTTAGCATTATATCTCTGTACTCCTTTTAAACTAACAACACATTCTTCATGCTTGGAAAACCAAACACATGATGCATAAAGATACTATATAACATTCTGGAATTTTGTCAAGGGTGAGTTCATTACTAATATTTCATAGATGTCTTTCTTGGCATTACCAAAATCCAATGAGCTATTAAACTACTCAAATGCTGGCTTAATACAACACAAAGTTCACTGAGATAAATCTACACCTGTAGTGTGAAAGTGCCCTGTTAATACTTTCCATCTAAGTATTTTATGAGTGACTTTAGACTGCAGTAGAAAATTGAAATATATATATAAAACCTAGCACTACAAAAAAATCTCATGGAATCTTAAAAGTTAGTAAATCTGGGGGCAGCTAAGTGATGCAGAGGATAGAGCACTGGCCCTGGATTCAGGAGGACCTGAGTTCAAATCCAGCCTCAGACACTTGACACTAGCTGTGTGACCCTAGGCAAGTCACTTAACCCTCATTGCCCCACCCCCACCCCCCAAAGTTAGTGAATCTACAAGCATTTAAGAGCCAGATACTGTTCTGTCTAGGCATACAAATATAAAATTAAGAGCCCTTGCCCTCAAAGTGCTTACATTCTATTAGGAAGAACAAAATATATATAAAGTAGCATAGATATAAAATATATACAAGGTGATGGAAGGTAAAAATAGAGGTGGGACAAGAATTACTAAAACCTGAAGGAATCAGGAAGCATTCATTTTACAGATGAGGAAACTGAGGCAAAAAGGGTTACGTGACTTGACCAGGGTCACAATGCCAGTAAATGTCTGAGTCTGAATTTGAACTCAAGTATTCTTGACTCTAGGCCCAGAGTTCTATGCACTGTGCCATGTAGCTGCCCCCATAGTCAATTAAGCATAAGTTAAACAAAAGAGGCAAATATATGTGTGTGTGTGTGTGTGTGTATTTGTGGGTATGGATACACACATATACATATACATATACACGTACAAAAGAAAAATATATAACAAGAATTAAACAAAAAAGGTGGGAAGCTCCAAATATACTTTGTTACAGTGTGCATTTGCTGTGGAGTCACAGTCTCTGGGTTCAAATCCTTCTTGAGTACCTTGTGCAGTGTGACCTTAAGCAGCCCAACTTCCCTGCTAAAATGAAAGCATATTGGGGGGGTGCAGCTAGGTGGTGCAGTGGATAAAGCACCGACCCTGGATTCAGGAGGACCTGAGTTCAATTCGGGCCTCAGACACTTGATATTTACTAGCTGTGTGACCCTGGGCAAGTCACTTAACCTTCATTACCCTGCAAAAAAAAAAAAGAAAAAGAAAGCATATGAGTGGATGGCCCTTTGAGCTCCAATCTATGCTTTTATGGTCCTATAAGAAAGTCAATACAAGAACATGAGGCAGTATAACCCTATCCATTTTACTTTATGCATTTAATAAACATATTGGAAGACCAGGCTTGAATACCACAGGCTTCACCAATTGGTCAAAGGGGTCCATGACTTTAAAACATCCTTCACAAATAATTATCCAGTTCTGTGTGATTACCTCCAATAACAAAGCACTTACTCCCAAACTGTAGCTCATTCTACTTTTGAATTTGCTTCCCTATAACTTATACCCATTGGTCCCAGTAGTAACCTGGGTCAAACACTGAATAAGCCTAATCCTTTTTCACATGTAGCCTTTCAATTATTTGATTATGAAATAATACAAAAGATGAGACGTCCATACTTTTTAGCTTAAATGTCCCACTTAAGGTATATATCCCAAAGAGGTCAAGGTATTTTTAAAAAAATGTCACGTATTTTACTAAATATTCATAGCAGCACTTTTGGTAGTAGCATATAACTGGAAAGAAAGCTGGTGCACATCAAATGGGGATAGCTAAACAAACCATGGTACACGAACGCAATGGAATATTACTATGCCATTACATTAAAAATGATGACCAAGGAATTCAGAGAACTAAGGGAAGAAGTGTATGAACCTGGATCAGAGTAAAGTAAGCAGAAGTAGGAAAACAATATATACAATGACTACAACAATGTAAACAAAAAGAAAAATAAAATGAAACTGAGGGACAGCTAGGTGGCGCAGTGGATAGAGCACTGGCCCTGGAGTCAGGAGTACCTGAGTTCAAATCCAGCCTCAGACACTTAACACTAACTAGCTGTGTGACCCTGGGCAAGTCACTTAACCCCAATTGCCTCACTAAAAAAAAAAAAAAAACACCAAAAACTGAACATTATAATGAATAATATTGGACCCAGAGAAAAGAAAAGAAATGTATACTTCCTTTTGTTGTTGTAAAGGTAGTTGATTAATGTATTTGATATCAAAAGGTGGTTGATGGGTTGGTACATTTTCCTTAATTTTTGTTTTCTTTCTTACTAGAAGAGAAGGATCAATGAGAGAGGAGGCAGAGAAGGGGTACATTCAGAAATAATTGACTTTCTGTCAGTTGGGGTACAACAAAGTTGGGGTAGCCACATCTTCTCTAAGCCTGTTTGTTCAACTGTAAATGATGGGTTTGTACTGGATGACATCCAAGATCCCCTCCAGTTCTAAATCTTTGACCCTACATTCCTATGACTCCAAATGATGCTCTCTTTCCACTATATCTCTGCCTCCCTATTAATGCAACCCAAGCCTGCATTAGCATTTTGCTGATTATGTCATTCTAACTAATGAGTCATACAACTGTCTCATGCTGAACACTTCTTATCCACTGAAATCTGCCATCTTTCTTATGAATTGCTGTCTAACCATTTATGTCCTATCCTCTACTCATCTTGATTTTTTCAAACTATATATAATACCTTACATTCAAAGCTATTGAATTTTATCTAGTTAGATATAAAAATTTTAAGCTCCAACAGAAATTTTGAAATCATACTCTTTTAATTGGTTTAAAATAACTGGCAAGTCCATTAATGTCACAAGTAAGCCTCAGTTTTCTTGATGGTAAAAAAAAAAAACACCACCCAAATATTATTAAAGTATGTATCATTAATAATATATTAATGAAAAGATACAATTTAAGGACAAAATTCACCAACTAAAATGAGTGACTGAATAAAGCATTTATTTTTTAAAAAACGAATAAAATATTTATTAAGTGTTCACTCTGTATAAAACTCTGTGCTAAGCTCTGTGGATACAAATAAAAAAGTTCTATTCTCAGGGAGTTCCCCTTCTAATGGTGCAGACAATATATATGGGGTGATAACGTCTCTTTTTTCTGATGTTGAACCATTTGACAGTGACAAAGAATTTGGTGACAAAACCTTTCTTTTCTCAGCCTTCAATAGATGTGGCTGTAGCACCCACAGACACCTGCATAGGGGCTGCTTCCTAGGATGATGGCTTTACTTGCTGAGGTAGAAGCACTGCTACTCCCAGGGTTCTTAGGCTCCTGGGTGTCCATCAGAATCTAAGAGGAGATAGTCATGAAGGTGGTAGTAGTGTTGGCTTAAGTTGCTGGACACATGCTCCTCCTATCTGCCTCTCAGGGTTCCCTGCTGATTTATCTAGGCTAGGTTGCCAGCCCTGAGTGGCAGCTAATAAAAAGTAGGTGGAGATGGCCAGCCCTCTCTGCATTGGAGCTGCCTCCAATAGGGTAGGTAGTCCCCAAGTGCTAAATGAAGTAGAAATGTCACTTAAAACAATATTGGGAAGAGTGGCTGAAGAAATACATACTAGAGATAACACACTTTTGAAGGCATTTGAGGAATTATTTTACAAACACTCTCAGGCACAGAAAAAAAAAACCCAAAAGAATGGCTAGGGGGTAGGAGGGGAGGGAGAAGGGTATTCAAGGTGTGTGGGGGAGAACCCTGACAATATTGCTACTTTTTAAAGAAGGGACTAAGAACATCAATATTTGATCCATATACCAAAATTTCTTAACTATTTTAAAATCTGGACCTTTCTGGTAGTCTGGTAATAGACTAAGGTATGGAGCCCTTATCAGAATATTTGTTACCTACATTCATAATCAACAGAAATGCCAAGGTTAGTGAAAATAGATATAATTTTTTTCTTTTCCAATGTGTCACAGACCCCCTGAAATCTATTCACATACCCTTTACAGATCCATGAATACTAGGTTAAGAATCCCTCCCATAGCCATATCAAGGTTAGCATTGACAAAAATATAAAGGAAGCATGCATTTGAAAATTATTTTCTACATCATACCACATCTTTTGGATCAAAATCACACTATTTATGGTTTGCTGATGACAAAAAAAGCATTTAAGTATAAGAAAATAATGGGCTTTGCCAACTCCCAAAGGCCCCAGCTGGGACTGATTGGATTGACTGACTTGGCTGATTAATGTACTTAAAGTTAATTCTATTGAAACCATACCTGCCTGACTCTGAAGAGGGTGTGTTCTCAGGGACTGTGACCTCAACACGGGACCACCCTCAAGTCCATTGAACCAATGGATTTGGGTGATGCTGGCCAATTAGCTTGAAGCAGTGTGTATGGACCGCCTCTCCTTGGGACTGAGAAGGAAGCTTGTTTTCTCAGTTCATGGCTCAAACAAGCTTGTGGTGAAGGACTTGGAAGAAGAAGCAGGCCAGGCTGAACTCTTATCTCTCCTCTAGGATAGATAGGCTTTTTCTTGGCTTTCTGACCCAGATGTTCTCTTTTTCACTAATGAATGCTTAATGCCCAAAACTGGCGCTAATGCTTCTAATTTATAAGTAAACCCTAACTAGTTTTCCCTACACTCGGAACAGGAATAAGGCAACCACACATTAGATTTTTTTTGTTTTGTTTTTGCAGGGCAATGGGGTTTAAGTGACTTGCCCAGGGTCACACAGCTAGTAAGTGTCTGAGGCTGGGTTTGAACTCAGGTCCTCCTGAATCCAAGGCTAGTGCCTTATCCATTGCGCCACCTAGCTGTCCCCCACACATTAGATTTTAAATGTCACATATGTAGAGAGAAATGCAGGCTTAAAGACTCATCCAACATGGAAACTTTCATGGATGTTAAGATCATACAAGATTCCTTGATAAACTTAACTGAAGAATTAAAAATATTCAAAACCTCATGTCAAGTGATGCATAAAACAGGTAGATGTATCCTTGAAAAGATGTTTAATACTATCATAGAGAAGGTCCAAATAGATAAGGAAAACATACATAGGAAATTTTCCCAACTGCGAATGATATTCAACTTGTATCAAGCCCCCAAACACTCCCCCAACAAGATTCCTCAAGAAATAACTAAATTAACAAAAATGTCTATTGTTTCCTTTTTTTCCCTTTTTTTTTTTGGGGGGGGGGTGCAGGGCAAAGAGGGTTAAGTGACTTGCCCAGGGTCACACAGCTAGTAAGTGTCAAGTGTCTCAGGTCGGATTTGAACTCAGGTCCTCCTGAATCCAGGGCCAGTGCTTTTATCTACTGCACTACCTAGCTGCCCAAAAATGCCTATTATTAATTGCCTATTCCATGCAAATGGAAGACCAATTTATTAAATTCAAACTCATCCACAATTATGTATATTTGAGACAGGCACTGCAGTCCAGCTGGACCTGGGGCAGGCTGTACTGCATTTGGAAAAATGGTACAGTGTATTCAAGAATCCCATCAACAGAAGAATACTTGCACAAATTACAGTGAATGAATGGAATAAAACATTATTATGCCATAAAAATAGGACATTCCATTGTCTGACAGCATTTTCCCTGGCTGTCCCTCATGCCTGGCTCTCTCTCCTCTTCCTCATGTCTTCCTGGCTTCCTTCAAGTCTCAGCTAAAATGCTACCTTCAACAAGAAGCTTCTCCTACTCCTCCAAAATCTTAGTGCCTTCCTGGTGAGACAGTCTCCACTTTATCTTTTATTATTTAACTGTGCATGGTTATTTACAGGTCTCACCCATTAGACCAAGAGCTTCATGAGAGCAAGGATTGTTTTTTTTCTTTCCATCCCTAGTTCTTCGCGCAATGCTTGGCACACAGAAGATGCTTAATAAATGTTTGTTGACTTGGTTAAGTCTTTCTTTTGTCTTTGTGTCACTAAAGCCTAGCCCTTATTTATACATAGAAGGTACTTAATAATATTGAAATCCATCTTCCCACTTGAAGTAAAAAGGAAAAAAAAAAAGATAAAAGGGTAAAATCTGGAATTTCAAATGGATTTTTGGGGAGCTTAATTAAGATCTCACTGGTAATATGTCCCAGAGCCAGGAGTTGGGTCCTATCATCCCAAATCCTATGTTCTTCTTGCCACACTGCCACCTCTAAAGCTGGTTTCTCTGGTGTGAATTAGGTGAAATTTAGAACTACCACAACCCAGGGAAAAAGGTAAATATACGCTCCAACTTACTCTAGACCTAACGAAACTAATCAAGAAACCCGGTTTGAAAACAAAATCCCCTTCCTTTTCAAAAGAGCAACGTTTTTAAATCCACCAGTGCCCTCTATCGGCCTATAGATGTACATACATACATATATACACACACATACACCTCACAAGTTCTGACCTAAAAGATTTCTGTTCAGTTTATTAACAGCTCACTATGTAAAGATTTAGTCAAGATAAATCAACTTCTATAAACCACAACTCTTTTATTCCTTACTATAGTCTTTTTGAGCTACTCTTGTGCAAAAAAAAAAAAAGAAAGAAAGAAAAGCATCATCCAGATAACCCTAACCCTCATCTTATGTGACCTTTGCCCATATTCTACATGGGCTAGGCTCACAATTCTAATTCTTACATGGTTCTCTGAAGACTCTGGAGTTCGAAAATTTGGAAACAACTCCAGTGAGATTCACTAAGGGTTGAAAGGTCCTACAGATTCCCATTAGTAGATGATGCTATGCTACCTTCATCAAGTCTCAAAACATTACAGGGCCTCCTCAATGAAATCCATGGTTACTCAGATGACATTGGCCTAAAAATCCACAATGGAAAAATTAAATGGATAAAAAATGCTCGGGGATGGGGCAGCTAGGTGGTGCAGTGCATAGAGCACCGGCCCTGGATTCAGGAGGACCTGAGTTCAAATCCGGCCTCAGACACTTAACACTTACTAGCTGTGTGACCCTGGGCAAGTCACTTAACCCCAATTGCCTCACTTAAAAAAACAAACCAAAACAACAACAACAACAAAATGCTCAGGGATGTTCTATGACTGCAAATCATGAAAGACCACAATTTCCCAAAAATCAAAACTTCAGGTTTTCTACTATCCAAAGAGCACTAGAAAGACATATACCAAATATAAGCAGATAGTCACATATGACCAAGTATTCTTACATGTGAGAAGGGACATAAAAGATATATGACTAGAAAAGAAGCTGGAATGGTCATGTAGTAAGCATGAGAAATAACAGATGGCCAAATGTACTGTACCCTCAAAAAAGACAGAGCAAGGAGTTGAGTTGGGTGTATCTTCATAAATAACTTTGTGAAGGGAAGGGAAAATGGTGGTATGGAGGGGTTGTAAATTGCATTGAGGGAAGCAATAATTGCACACATGAAATCACAGATCTCATGTCTCAATTTCTTCCTGCCAAGGCCCTCAATCCCATGATCTACCATCTCCTAAAGGCATTTTTTTTTTTTGCAGGGCAATGAGGGTTAAGTGATTTGCCCAGAATCACACAGCTAGTAAGTGTCAAGTGTCTGAGGCTGGATTTGAACTCAGGTCCTCCTGAATCCAGAGCTGGTGCTTTATCTGCTGTGCCACCTAGCTGCCCCCAAAATCAGTTTTACAGCAATGAGGAAGATGGACTGCAGTGGTGGGAGATTTGAAGCAGAGAGACCAGGGCCAGTGCTTCATCTACTGCACTGCCTAGATGCCCTCTAAAGGCAATTTAAACACTTAATCCTATCCCTTCTTTCTCATCTTCTATCTCTCCTTAGCCATTGGTTCCCTCCCCCAGTCCTTACCCTTTCCTCCCCATCTGCCCCACCTACCTTACAAACACCACCCAATACTGAAATGATCTCATTGGCTTGATCCTATCAGTCTAAAAGGGATCATCCTACCTCTTTTTTTTTTTCTTTCATAGTCAAACTCCTAGGCTTGTCTGCATACTCACTGCCTCCATTTCCTCACATTCCACATTTCTCCTACAATGTTGTTTCCAAAGATGCTGGAAGATACAAAGACAAATTATAAAGCACTCTCTGCCTTCAAAGAGCTTTCATTTTACTGAAAGGGTGGGTTGGGGGAGCACAACATGTTCGTGGATAAATAAAAACAAAAATATATGTATAATCAAGCAGTTCACCACCCCAAACTCTGGGTTTATGGGCCAGGGGCATTCCCGAAAACTACTTTCTTTAGCTTATTATGCTCCCACCAACTTGCATGTAGGTTTTCACAGATATGGATAAAAGGGTACTGAGCTCCTCAGCTCAGAAGTACTCAAGGTAACAATGCATATACCTAGCACAGAATAGCCTTTATTCTACACCATAAAATATGCAGAAAATCCAAAGGATTCACAGGATCCCATAAATAATGCAGAAAATACATAAACAAACAATGCAATTCTCTTTCATTCCAGCCCTCGGAGTCATATGTTTTGATCTTCTTTGGTAAAGACCAAAATGTTCAGGAAATCTCTCTTCTCTGGCTACAAGGTCAGATTACAGGACTCTGAATTTGGGACTAACTAGAGAGGCCACCTTCTGGCACCTGTACCACTTGAGCATGGAGTTCTTCTTTCTGTAGCATGGATTGAGGATACTACCTTCTCGCCAGATGCTTTTCTTTTACAAGATTAGCACAGCTTCCATAAATTCCATCTATGCAGAGGGCTTTCAGGTCCATACACCAAGCCCTAATCTTTCTCCTGAGAACTAGTCCAGTATTAGTAACTTCCTGCTGGAAATCCTCTACCTGGCCCCTTTGAGGGCATTTCAAACACAAAATCCAAAATGTTCCTCTTATTTCTCTCCAAATCTGTCCCTTCTCCAAACTTCTCTATTTCTGTTTAATGTCAGTAAGACCCTTCCAGACATCCTAAGAATCATCCTTCACTCTTCCCTCTCCCTAACACCTATTTATTTGCCAAGTCCTGTCATTTCTGCCTCTACCTCTGTCAAATCCAACATCTACTCTAGTTCAGATTCTCCTTATCTCTCAGGTTCACTACTGCAATAGCCTCCTGAGTCTCCCTGCTTTCATTTTCTCTCCTCTTCCCATCCATCTGCTACATAGGTGCCAAATCAGTACTCCTCTTATCACATCATTACTCCTACTCAAAAACCTTCAATAGCTTTCTTTTACTTCTAGGATGAAATATGAAATTCTCAACCTAGCACTGGATCATGAATTTAATAATCAATAATCAAATACACAAAGAACTACAAAAAATAGGACTCTGTATGAAATGGTAAACTAGTGAGGTGCATGTTAAATTTAAAATGTTAGTAACAAAATTGTTCATTTTATTTCTATATTGCATTATGAATTTTTCTTATTTTTTGCTTATAGATGTTACTTTTTCTTCCATCCCTAGTAATTTTCTTTTTTTTTTTAAGTGAGGCAATTGGGGTTAAGTGACTTGCCCATGGTCACACAGCTAGTAAGTGTTAAGTGTCTGAGGCTGGATTTGAACTCAGGTACTCCGGAGTCCAGGGCTGGTGCTCTACCCACTGTGCCACCCTGCTGCCCCCCTAGTAATTTTCCAAAAACTCATCCTTTCTCCATCAATTCTCCAATACAGCCTTCCTTTTGGATAAGGATTATCAAGCAACAGACTTAGAATTTAAGGCCCTTCATAATCTGATTCCCACCTACCTTTCTAGACTAACTTCCTATTATTCCCCTTCACCTACTCTACATTCTAGTAAAATCATACTGCTAGCTTTTTTCCATACATAACTTTCTCTGTGCTTTTGCATAAGCAGGTCTCTTTGTCTAGTATTAGTCCTTCCTCACTTCCACCTTGAAAAATCTATCTTCTTTCAAAGCAATTACCACCTCACAGTCTTTCTAACAATGTGTACTCTCTTCCTCTTGAAATTACTTTGTATACTTACCCAACCATTCTGGAGAGCAATTTGGAACCAAGCCCAAAAGGCTATAAAACTGTGCATACCCTTTGACCCAGCAATACTACTAGGTCTGTATCCCAAAAATATCATTAAAAAAAAAAAGAGAAAAGAACCCACATGTACAAAAATATTTATAGCTGCTCTTTTTGTGGTGGCA
Source organism: Dromiciops gliroides (assembly GCF_019393635.1). Taxonomy (NCBI): domain Eukaryota; kingdom Metazoa; phylum Chordata; class Mammalia; order Microbiotheria; family Microbiotheriidae; genus Dromiciops; species Dromiciops gliroides. The sequence goes on along the minus strand of NC_057863.1, from coordinate 297,659,980 downwards.
AAGAATTGGAACTATCAAGGGAATGCCCATCAATTGGGGAATGGCTGAATAAGTAGTGGTATATGAACGTAATGGAATACTCTTGTGCTGTAAGAAATTATAAGCAGGTGATTTCAGAAAAACCTGGAAAGACTCAAGTGGACTGATGCTGAGTGAAATGAGCAGAACCAAGAGAGCATTGTACAAAGTAACAACACTGTGCAATGATCAACTATAATAGACTTGGCTCTTCTCAGCAATACAATGATCAAAGACAATTCCAAAAGACCCAAGATAAAAAATGCCATTCACATCCAGAGAAAGAACTATGGAGTCTGAATGTAGATCAAAGCATACTATTTCTACTTTTTTTGTGTTTTTGTGTTTTTTTTCTTTCTCATGGTTCCCCCCTTTGTTCTGATTCTTCCTTCACAATATGACTAATGTGGAAATTTGTTTAACGTGATTGTACATGTATAACCTATATCAGATTGCTTGCTGTCTAGGGGGAAGGGAAAGGAGGGAGAAAAAATTGCAACTCAAAATCTTATGAAAATGAATGCTGAAAACTATATATGTAATGGGGGTAATAATATATTATTAAGTTTAAAAAATTACTTTCTATTTACTTACTTTTATTCCCATTCTATGTACCTCTCTCCCACACCCAACACCCAGATGTTAGGTACTTCAGAACAGGGCCTGCTTTGTTTTTGTATACTCAGCACCTAACAATGCACTGCACACAGTAGTTGATTAATCAAGTGATTAATTGAAATTTTCATCATTCAATTTTATATAATAACTTTTAGAAACTCTGGAGAGTTTTTTTTTCTAGGAGAAAAAAAAAGAATAACTGACATGAAAAGTGGGCCAGTCATGGAACAAAGGAAATATAACAGATTGACAGATTCAATTCAATAGTGTTTCATCCTCTATGGAAAAGTTACAGAAAGACATAAAAATCGTACACAAGAGGGCAAGGATGGATTCCAATCTGTTTGGCTGGAAGGAGACTAAAGAGATGAGATTGGGGAACTAAGTATTCAAAGAAATAAATTAGCAACTTTAAGAGATAACAGATGCTCTCCAAAAGAAGGAATCAGCCAAAATCTAAAAATTGCTATTTCCTCCAAATACAACAGCTGACAAGACAGAAAATTATAACAACTAGCCTTTAAAATTTTTATTGGTATCTTTTTTTTAACATCATCTACATTTCTCAATAAGACTGTCCTTCATAACAAATAAGAGGAAAAAAAGAGTTCAGCAAAAGTAAACACACTGAGGGGCAGCTAAGTGGTTCAGTGGGTAGAGCACCGGCCCTGGAGTCAGGAGGACCTGAGTTCAAATCTGAGCTCAGACACTTAACAGTTACTAGCTGTGTGACCCTAGGCAAGTCACTTAACGCCAACTGCCTCACCAAAAAAAAAAAAAAAGTAAACACACTGAGAGCAGCTAAACTATGCGATGCTCCAAATACATAGTTTTGTCTATCTGCAAAGGAGGAGAAAAGAAAAAGGTGCCCTTCCCATCTATTCTTTGGGACCAAATAAGTTTGGATATCATGGTTTTACAGCATTCAGTTTAAAGTGTTTTGTTTTTCTTTCCAATTCATTGTTATCACTGGACCCTTTTTCTTTGTCAGATGTAGTCACTGGGCTTGGGGCTCCTGCCTCAAGCTTCTCTACTCTCTAATCAATCCTGCACATAGCTGTCAAAATAATTTTCTTAAAGCACAGTTCTAATGATGTCATTCCCCTGCTTAAAAAGCTGCAGTGTCTCCTTACTGCCAGTAGGATAAAAATGACAAATTCTTCTGACTGGATTTCAGAGCTCTTCCCAATTTGACTCCGGCCTGCTTTTCCAGGTGTGTTACATGTGACTTCCTTTCATGCACAGTCTGGTCCAAATGGCCTACTGACTGTTCAGCGTACGTCTCCTGCTTCCATGCCTTTGCTCAGGCTGATATCTCATCCCTGGAATGCAATCCTTCCTCACCTTAGAATCCCTAGCTCCTCTCTAGCCTTATGTGAGGCTTTGCCTCATCTGCCCCTCCTCCATCTGCTAGTATCCCCTCCCTCCAATGACAGTACTTTATATATATTTTGTATTTACTTATATGGGAACACATTGTTGTTCCTGATAGAATGTAACCTCTTTGTGAGCAGGGACTATTTCATTTTTGTTTTTATAACCCCAAAGCTTAAGCATAGCAGACACAATGTTTGCTGGCTGATTGATTTCTCCACTAATGTTCTACTCTCCCACTCTTTAGCAGGGTCAAGTTGTTCTCTAGATTCTCAGTGTGTGTTAAGTCCTACCAAGCTGGAAAGTAACTGGGCTTGGTAATTGGCCCAGAGGTTCATTTTTCATCAGCAGACCAAGTAGTTAAATGCTAAGAGGCTCCACCACCAGAGAGATGATTCTTTTCCTTTTGGTAATTCCTGCAGTCATACTGTGACCTGGGGTCATTACTGAAGAACTCAGCCAATGATATTATGTATCCTTCAAGTATTTTTATAAATGTGAACTACAATTCAAATTTGAATTTAATTATACATTTATGCCCCCACTTTCTTCACAACTTTCATGAGGCATGTGGCAAAAATCCATTTTACATAGGCTCAGAGACATTAAAGTAACTTGTAACAGAGCTAGTAACTAAAAACAGGATTTTAACTCAGATCTTTCTATAAATCTAGGAGGCATTTCAAACTTCATATGCACCAAACTGAACTTAAAGTCCTTCCCTGAAACCACTCCCCCTCCCCAACTTCTCTGCTTGTTTTTATAGCACTGCTCTTCCAGTCACTTAGGTTTCCAACCTTGGCCTTATCCTTGACTCTTCAGTTCCCTCATCCTAAGTGTCTGAAAGGCTGTCTTGCCCATTCTTGCCTCCACATCTCACATCTGTACCTTTCTCTCTTTTCTCACAGGCACTACCCTAGTTCACTCATATCACTTCTCTCTTGGACTACTGGAGTACTAATTGGTTTCCCTGTCTCATTTCTCCTTTCTCCAATCCATCCTCCACGCAGAGGACAAAGTAATTTTCTTCAAGTCCAAGTCTGACCATGTCACTATCCAAACTCCAATGGCTCCCCAATAAAATGTTACTGTTTAGCTTTTAAATACCTTCACAACCTGGCCTCAACCTACCTCCAACCATATTATACATTATTCTACTTCCCAAACTCTCCCATCTCTTTCACCTTTTTGCTGGCTTTACTACCATGCCACCAATACACTCCTACCTCACCTCTGCCTCTTAGGATCCCTTATTTCCAAGTGGAGCTATACCTATTACACAAAGTCTTTCCTGATCGTCTCTACTACTCCACTCCCCCTCCCCAGCACCAATTTTGCTTTGTATAAACCTATTTCTGTATATTCCTCTGGATAGAGTGTAACCTCCTGGAGGAGAGGGATGTCTCTGTATTCCCCCAGTGGCAAACTAAATGTTTGGAACATAAGCATTAAATCAGTGCTTGACTGATTCCACAAAGGGGTGAAATACCCTTAGGGTATATACACCTAGTACATGGTACCCTAGCATAGTAGAATAAGTTCTTTAAGGACCAGAGCTTTTTTTCCTGTGGTCTTTGCCTCCACATCACAGTGTACTGAAGAAAGAGTAGGTGCTTAATAAATGTTTGTGGCTTTGGATTAGCTATGTTTCAATTTCAAAGCTCCAGACATTGACTCAGGACTGCACTGGCACTGACTGCACTTCAGGGAGACAGTGGTCTCACATACATTCTATACACACACACACATATATTTTACACAAATATATATGTTATACACATATACATGTATATACCATGTATACCGTGCCTATATCTATGCAAAACACATAAGTAAACATGCACGTGTTTACATAAAATACATACATGTGCGGATATCCATATATACAAATACATACACGTTTCTCAGTGTCTTCCCAAGAGCTGTGGTGGAGTAATCTCTGCTCTAGAAGCGCTAGATTTGAAGTCATTAGGGACCGATTTTAAATGCAGTCTCAGTGACTAACCTTTTCCATCCTGGCCAAAGCACTTAACCTCAGTCTTAGTTTGCTCACATGTAAAACAAATAAGCCTTTATTAAACACCTAATATTCTCCAAGCACTGGGTTTAACAAAGATAAAAGTGAAACAGCTCCAACCCTTCAGGAGCTTACATTCTAAAGGAGGGAGAATTTGTAAATATCAAGGCACATACAAAATAATAGTATTGACGAGGCAAATACAAAAATCACAATATAATAGCTAGTTTTTCTCTTTTTAAGATTTGCAAAGTGCTTCATAAACACGATCTCATTTGATCATCACAACAATCCTATGAGGTGGGTGCTATTTATCATCCCCAGAGGTTTAAAAAAAAAAAAAAAAACTTGCCCAGTGTCACACAGCCACTACGTGTGGGAGGCTGGATCTGAACTCAGTTCTTTCTGACTCAGGGCCCGGGGCTCCAAGCACCTTACTAGCTTACTCCCTTGAGAGGAAAAGTCTCTGGGTGGGGAGGGACTAAAAGCTGACCCCAGGGAATTCAAGGGAGCTACTGTGAGCATCTCAGGCGTGGGTCACGCCCAGTGCAAACGCGGAGAAGGGCAAAGCTCTAAGGTCCCCCTCGAGACGCTAAAGAGACACAAGGCCATTATTGAAGATGCTCCGGGGAACCGCGCCCGGGGCTTCGCGCTCCACGCGTCACGCGTGCGCGTGGGGGGCGGGGGTCAGGGGGTGAAATAAGCGCTTTAAGCGCCCCGCTGACCAGGACTGAGCCGCTGTCCCCGGGCGTAACCAGCACCGCACCAGTACTGTCCCCGGGGGAGCCCGGAGCAGGAGCCGCAAAGAAGCACCCCGAGCCGGCGGCCGAGGCAGAGGGCGGAGGGAGCGACAGCTGCAGCGGGGCCCGGCGCTGCTCACCTTGAACATGTTGCTGGCAGCAGTGGAGGATCCGGCTTGGGGGTCACCTCAGTTTAACTCCACCCCCCGCAGAAAGGTCTACTACGGCAATCCACTCAGGACAATCTTATCCAGAGAACTACGCGAACGCGGGAAGCCGCCGGCGACCCGTAGTATAAACTTTATTAATAGCCTGGCCCTAGCCTCTGACACCGGCTGGTTATGCGTCACCAAGAGCAAATGAGGAGGGGGAGGGCGGAGCCTCTCCGCGATTGCTAGGCAGCGGGGCAAACGCGCGCACGCGCGATAGCCGGGGCTGCAGGCAGTCCGGCTGCAGAGGTTTCGGGGGGGCTGTTGGGAGCTGCCGGGGCTACAGAAACGCCGGGGATAGTCCAACGTTTGTTCCCATCCGCCCCGGCGCAAGATCCGGACGCAGAGGCTGACCGGGCGTACGTGGAGGAAGCTGCTCCTTGGGCTGACGCCGTGAAAGCCGCTGCTTTCCCCCTCCCCGCCCCCGTCGTCGTCAGTTACCACCACCGAGTCTTTGTGTTGATGCCCCTGGACTTGTTTTCACTATGAAATAAAAACCTCCAACCCATCATCACCAACCTCCGAGCCCTTGCCTCCCCCCCGAAGCCCAACCTCAAGTCTGCCTTCATCCATCCCCCGCTCTGCTCATGAGTCTCCAGATACGCGGACCGGACTTTGGAAAGAAAGAAAGAAAAAAAGAGAAAAAGAAAAAAATCCAAAAAACCGGAGATCCCCTCGGTTACGGTCGTGACTGGCAGTGAGGACCCGGCTACAGGGTCCCGTTAGAGACCCCTTCTCAGTTCGGTCAAGAAGTGAGAGGTAAAGGCGAAGAGACAAGGAACAGTCCCCCAAATCGGAGAGCTGAGGGGCTGCCATGTGGAAGAAGAAGGATCTGGGTTCAAATCCAGCCTCAAACACTCACTAGGAAGTGTGACCCTGGGGCAAGTCACTTCACCTCTGCTCCAGTTTCCTCATCTGTAAAATGGGGATAATAGCCCCTTGTTCTGAGGATCAAATGAAATAATTGTCAAGCAATTGGCTCAGTGCCTGGCACATAGTAAGCGCTGTATAAATTTTGGCAGTTTTTAGCTATTATTACTGATATGATCTCAGTTGATCCTTGAAAGCCTAGGAGGTAAATGTTTTACAAATGAGGAAACTGAGGTTGAGAGAAGGCAAGTGACTTTGGGGAGGGTGGAATCGCACAGCTGACATATCTTCCCAGAAGAGGAGTTATACTCTTCATCCCCAGGGGAGAACTAGGAACTATCCTAGGTGGAAGGAAGATTCAGAAAAATAGAGCTAGCAGGGATCTTGTGGGTCATCTAGTGCAAAGCTTCTTAAACTGTGGGTTGAGTAAATTTGGGGGTAGCAGAAAATCTGGCAACATTAAAAGGTTATGTATACCTATTTTACATACCTATATACCCAGGGTTGCATAAAAATTTCTGGAGGAAGGGGGGTGAGGGAGGAGGGGTCTCCCATGGGACCCTTTTTGCCCCTCTGGGCTGTGTTTCTTTCTTGATTTAGACTCGGGTTTGGATAAATGCTCAGATGCTATGGTAAAGGGGGTAGCCAGCCTCACCAACCCACAAGTCCCAGCCCACTTAGGGGGTAAGATGGGTCTTAACACTTTTCCACCACAATACCACCATAGGTCGGCTTGGGGGAAGATCAGGGATGAAAAATCTACCAAGTTGTTATAGGTTACTTCCCATGTTTGGACACAACTCATATTACCCAATGCCAGAAACCCTTCTCTCACCCGTCTGGAGAGACAAATGGGATGGTTTTCTGGGACTCCAACAAAGGTGGATATAATCTTTTCTGCTGTCCTTATTACAGGGAAAAGTAGCTCCAAATCCCTACAACTCTCATCATTTGCAAACCTGTTCTGGTATTGAAGGAAACATAGGAACCCCTCCAGGCTAAAATCTGGACTTAGAGTATGGGCATCTGGTCTTCCCAAAGCGCTGACCCATTCCATCCAAGCATTTGAATCTCTGAACCCAGTCTCTGTCTCCACTGTCTGTCTCAAACTTGGCCAAAGTTATGTGTAATAAAATGGCAGAGTTGGATTATATAAGGAAATAATAATAAAGGTTGTGGGGATAAGAATGCTGGGTTTAGAGTCTGGAAGGCCTGAATTTAAATCCTGCCCCAGACAATAGTTGTGTAACCATGGGCAAGTCTCAACCTCTCCCAGCTTGGCCTTTGCTTATCCTAAACTGGAAATTAAAATAGCACCTACCTTCCAGGGCTATTGTGAGAATCAGATGAGATATTTGTAAAAAGCTTCATAAACCTTAAAGCTCTATATAAATACTACTTGTTCTTCATCATAATAATATGAGGAAAACCTATTAAACACTCCAAGCGGGTATTCATAACCTTTACATATGAACCCCAAGGGTTCATACGTATATATGCCCAGGGTCACACAGTTAGTAAGTGTCAAGTGTCTGAGGCCAGATTTGAGCTCAGGTCCTCTTGAATCCAGGGCCGGTACTTTATCCACTGCACCACCTGGCTGCCCTGGAAAATATTTTGTAAAAAGGTTCATAGACCTCAGTGATTAGAGCTTTAATAAAGTACAATGAGTTGCTTCAGGAGCTGGCTTAAGGAAGGATGATGACCATATTCAAATATATGGTTGGGATTTTTGTTCAGGTATAGGTTTGTACAAATGGCCTCTAAAGTGCAGACTCTAAAATTGCATGATTCTGTGAAAACTATTCATGGAAGTCTATATTAATCCATGAATATTTAGGATGCAAGTTTTTCAGAATTTGTTGACTCTTTGCTTGTCGTGCCTGTTAGCTGTGGGGGTCCCTCCATTCCAGGCTTCTTCTCTTCTCCTTTGATGTTATTTCACCTGGTGATCTTCTCAGTACCCATAGATTCTGTTATCATCTCTATGCATATTAATCTCATCTTGGAAAAATGTTGTGGGTTTTTTTGACAGATAAGTAAACTAAAACTCCAAGAAGTTAAATGATTTTTCCATAATCACATAGCTATTAAATATGATCAGATTTGATCATACCACTAGAAAGTGCCTCAGCCTGGAACGTAGACCTAGATCTTTTGACTCAAGTCTGGGACTCTTTCCTCCATACCATATTATAGTCATAGAATGTTAGGGCTGGAGAGGTTCTTAAAGCTTATTAATTTAATCCCTTTGTTTTATAAATAAAGAACCTGAAGAACAGATTAGGGTAAATGACTTATCCAGGGTCACACAGCTAGTTAAAAATTAATCTGGTACTATAGAATCCAGATCCAGTCCTTGATCCAGTGGTTTTATTAATAACACAATTTTCTATTATATGAAGTGCTGTAAACTTAATAGCATCCTAAAAAAAATCTTTGCTTTGCTTTTTAAGGGTTTTGAAATTAGCATTATAATAATATTTCACACAAACTATCTTGACTAGGGTTCAAACAATGTGACAAAATGGAAATTATGTTAATTTTCTTTGCTTTCAGATTTCTTCACCGTGAAAAATGTCATCTTTAAATTCGTCAGAGCTGTATGGAGACTCAGATGATTCAGAATTAGCAGCTGAATTTCAGGAAGTAAATCTGCCAGATGTTGTACCACTAGAAGACCTTAAAGCGTAAGCACTCAGTTGTTGGATATATACAAATTTTGGCATTTGTACCAATTTCTTTATGTCATTATCCCAGATGACACAGAGTAGTTTTAAGATCTGTTGCTTGTGGATCATACATTTGTTTTTAAATTAATTTTGAACTAATTTGAACTCTAGCTTCTGTGTCCATCTCCATGAGACTTAAAATAAAACAACACCATACCATGCATTATTCTCATAAACAGTAACATTATGCAGCTTGATTCACATATTTATCAGGTATCTTTTATATACAGGACATTGTGCTATAATTTAAATTATTGGGGATTATATATTAATGACCATTGTACCAGTTTGGGTAGTAAGCATTTATTATTAATTAATATCACATATTATTAAAGTATTGACTGGGTGTCTCTCTGACTTCCCCACTAGTCACAGGCTTATAGACCTAAACAATTACATACCCAGCAGAGGAGGTGGTGTGTGGAGAATAAGAGAGTCCGGGGAAGAAGAGAGCCAAGATCTCGACCCTGGTGTGCCCAAGGATTTTATCCTCTTTTTGGTAGAGTCGGGTCACCATACATTGATCTAAGCTAATTGGGGTTAGCATCATTCAGCTCCATTGATTGACATGACTTGAGGGGTGGTCTAGAGATCAAATTCCAACCATGTAGGTGTGCTTCTTCCCCTGGCTAATCAGAAGGTCTACATTCCTTTTGTTAAGCTGAAGGCTCTTCCCAGGCTGGTTTCTGGTGAGGGGGAGAGAACAGCTAAAACTGTCTGGGTTTCCCCTAGAAATCCATTATTAATAATTATTTTCTCACAGCTAGGAGAGATTGAAAAAAAATCTGATACTTCTTGATCACATGGAATTCTGTTTACTACTGGGACCATGACTCATGACATTGTAACATGCACAAATAACAGTCTGTCAATCATATTTATTATGATTGTGGCAAGAATCAAAGATAGAAAGAATGTCATATTAGTCCCTCACATTCTAGTGGGGGAGATAGCATATAAAGGGGTACATACATACAATATTTATAAAGAGTAGATGAAAGGTAATTTCAGAGTGGGGGACAATAACCAGATTGAGTTGAGGGGAGAGATTATCATCAGTGAAGGCCTCTTGCTAAAGGTAGGATTCAAACTGAATCTTGAAGGAAGCTAGGGAAATAAGAAGACAGCAAGGAGGAGGAAGAGCCCAGTGCAATGGCACTGAGATGGTGATGCAGGGTTGGGTTTTAGAAACAGCAAATGGTCACTCTATTTGGATCGTAGAGATAATAGTATAAGAAGAGTGATATGAATAATAATATCTGAATAATGACAGAGGACTTTATATTTGATCCTAGAGATAATAGAGAGAGTAACTGGGGTTTACTTAGTGGTGGAGTGACATAGTCAAAATTAGGCTTTGAGAAAACCACTGGCCACTGAGTAGAGGATGAGTTGAAGTAGGAGAAGACTTTTGGTAGGGAGATCAATTAGATGGCTTTCGAAATAGACTGGACAAGCAGTGGTGAGAGCCCGAATTAGGGTGGTGGCAGTGTGAGTAAAAAGAAAGGGATGTAATATATATGAGAAGTGTTGTGAAGGCAGAAATGATAAGATAGGGCAGTGGATTATTTATTTGGGGTGAGAGGAGTCATTTCTTTGACACTTTGGTATCATAGATGACACCCAAAATACAGTCCTGAGCTACCCTCAACAGTAACAAAAGGTTTGAGAGGTGGAGCCAGGATGGCAGAGTAGCAGGAAAAGTACAAGTCCTTTCCCCTATTTCTAAAGTCTCTAGATAGATTTGGAAAATGCACTAGACTAAGTTTTGATGGAAAAATAGTACAGTGAGTTTTTTCCTCCAGCCCAGGTTGGCATAGGGAGAACAGACTGAGACATTTCTGAACATTTAGGATGATCAGAAGATCAGGAGCACACCACAAGGACTCTAACACAGGGAGAGACTGTGTCCTAGGGTGAAAAGAGGTCTCTGAGCATACAGCGGGCACCTAATACAGGGTGTAGGAACAGGTAGGTGCCAGTTGACAGTTTTTGTCACCTACTCCCAATTGTCCTGGATCACAGATCCAGGGAAGGCTAAGGAAAGGACCTATGCTCAAGGGTGAAGAAGTTGTAGAACTTAGGGATCATCCTAAGCAAAGAGGAATTTTAGAAGCAAGTAGCAGCAGTGTCGTTTAGATCCCAGAAGCAGAGTGGGGGTGTCATTTCCAGCTTTCAGCCTAATCAGAAGCTTGCAAGGAATAACCAGGGCAGAAATACCAAACCAGAGCAAACCTTGCAGTTCTATCTCTGAATCATAGGAGCTTTCAAGCTGGATGATAAGGGCTGAGTCTAGCAGCAGTTTAATGTTGCTCAGATGCAAACCTAGGTAAGGAATATGCAGAGCTTAGAACAAGGGGCCAGTGATCAGACTTTGCCCTGGCTCAGAAAACTTTGAGAGCACTGAAAAAAAAAAATGCTGAAAGCTTACAGGTTTCCAGGTTAAACTCTTCCTGAGAACCTGGAATAATATAACAATCAATATCCCCACCCCCCACCCCCAAAGCAGCAGCAGGACCAATGCAAACCTTCCTTTAGAGCCTAAACCCAATAGAAAGTCTAAAGTCAGAAAGTAGGCTAGAAGACTGAAGAAACAGAAAAAGAATCTCACCATAAAAGGTTTTTATGGTGACAGGAACCACTCAATACACAAAGCCAAAAGAAGATAATTACTCCAAAACTTCTACAAGCAAAACCTCAAATAAAAATAACAGCTTGGGCATAAATTCAACTAGAATTCCTGGAAGATGTGATGCAAGGGTTTTAAAAAGTTTAAAATGTTTTGAAATTTTTTTAATGAAATAGGCATACAAGGGGGGAAATTGGAAACAAACAAATGCAGAAAAACAGAAATATTACATATACCTCTTTCTGACCATAATGCCATAAAAATTACATTCAGGGGCAGCTAGATGGCGCAGTGGATATTGCACCAACCCTGGAGTCAGGAGGACCTGAGTTCAAATCCGGCCTCAGACACTTAACATTTACTAGCTGTGTGACCCCGGGCAAGTCACTTAACCCCAATTGCCTCACCAAAAAAAAATTAAAAAAAAAGATAAGGATAACAATGAGATAACATACCACAATTTGTACTGAAGGGACATTTTATATTTGTAAATAAAAGAGAGGAATTGGGCATGCAACTAAAAAAAAATCTAGAAAACCAATAAAATAAAAACTCCCTGAAAACAGAAATCCTCAAAATCAAAGAAGAGATTAACTAAATTGAAGTTTAAAAAGTCACTGAATTACTAAATGAAACTAGGAGTTGGTTTTATGAAAAACCTAATAACAGATGAATCATTGGCTAATTTGATTTTTAAAAAAAGAATACCAAATTACTAGTATCGAAAATGAAAAAGATTAATTCATCACCAATGAAAATTAAATAAAAGTAATTATTAGGAGCTATTTTGCCTAACCCTATACTAATAAAACTGACAAAATCTCGATTAAATGGATGACTATATAAAAATATAAATTATCCATATTAACACAACAGAAAATAAGAATATTTAAATAACCCTTTCTTAGAAAAAATTAAACATGCCAGAAATGAACTTCCTAAGGGAAAAAAAATCCAGAACTAAATGGATTTACAAGTGATTTCTATCAAATATTTAAAGAATCACTAATTTTAATACCATATGAACTATTTGAAAAAATAAGTAAAGAAGGAATCCTTTCAAATTACTTCTGTAACAGAAATATGGTCTTGATACCTAAATCAGGGAGAGTCAAAACAGAAAAAGAAAGCTATAGACCAATTTCCCTAATGGATATTGATGCAAAAATTTAAATAAGATAATAGCAAGGAAATTACAGCAATATATCACAAAGACCATACACTATAATCAGGCTGCATTTATACCAGAAATGCAGGGCTAGTTCACTATTAGGAAAACCATAAGCATAATTGACCATATTAACAACAAAAAATTCATATGATCATTTCAATAGATGTAGAAAAAGCTTTAGATAAAATAAAACACCCATTCCTATTAAAAAATACTATGAAGCATGAAAAGAAATGGAGTTTTCCTTAAAATAAGTAGTATATCTATCTAAAACCAAGAGACAGCATTATTTACAATTGGTATAAACTAGAAACCTTCCCAAAAGATCTGGAGTGAAGCAAGAATGTCCATTATCACCATCACTGTTCAGTATTATACTAAGAAATAAATGCTAGCTATAGTAATAAGACAAGAAAGAAATTGAAGGAATAAACATAAACCACAAGGAAACAACTGTTGCTTTTTGCAGATGATATAATGGTATAGAGAACCCTGAAGAGCTAATGGTAGAACTAGTTGAAATGATAACTTTAGCAAATTTTCAGGATGTAAAATAAACCCACACAAATCATCATTTCTATGTATTGCCCCCCCCCCAAAAAAAAAAAACAGCAGAAAGAGAAAGAGAAATTCCATTTAAAATAACTGCAGTTAGTATAAAATACTTGTGAATCTACTTACCAAGACACACACAGAAGCTATATATGAACACAAAATACTCTTCACACAGGGCTAGATCTAAATAATTAGAGTAATATTAATTGCTTGTAGGTAGGGAGAGCCAATATAATAAAAATGATAATACTATTGAAATTAATTTACTTACTTAGTTCCATATCAATGTGTCGAGTAAAACTATATGTGGTTGCCTTATTTCTGTCCCAAGTTTAGGGAAAATTAGCTGGGGTTTCTAAAATATTTGTTACTTATAAATTAGAAGCTTTAGCACCAGTTTGGGGCATTAAGCGTTTATTAAAGCATAAGAAATATTAGTAAAGAGAACACTTGGCCCCTCAAGTCGGGGCCTCTAAGCATTCCAAAACCAATTATTTTCTCACATCAGTCTACCAAAGAATTACTTTGTAGAGCTAAAAAAAATAGTAACAGTTCATCTGGAGGAATGAAAGGTCAAGAATTTCAAGGGAATCAATGGGGAAAAAAAGGGAAAGAAGGAAGACTAGCAGTACTAGATCTCAAACTATATTACCAAGCAGTCATCATTGGAACAATATGGTACCAGATGAGATTTAGAGTAGTTGACCAATGAATTAGATTAAGCACACAATACAGAGAAGCAAATAATTACAGTACCTAGTGTTTGGTAAACTGGAATACCCCAGCTATTGGGGCAGGAACTTACTATATGACAAAAACTGCTGGAAAAACTAGAAAGTAGTCCGGCAGAAACTCAATCCAACAGACCAGCATCTCACACCATAAACCAAGATAAATTAAAAATGAGTACCTGATTTATATATAAATGGTGAAATTATAAGCAAATTGAGGGAATATGGAAGAAATTACCTGTCAGATCTCTGGATAGGGGAGGAGTTCATTACCAAACAAAAGAGAAAAAGATTTGTGGAGGTAAAATGGATAGTTTTGATTTTATAAAATTAAACCGTTTTTGTACAAACAAAACCAATGCAGTGGAAATTAGAAGAAAAGCAAGAAACTGGGGGAAATTTTGCAGCAAGTTGCTCTAATAAAGGTCTCATTTCTCAAATATATAGACATCTAAGCCAGATTTATAAAATAGTGAGCCATTCCCCAGTTGATAAATGGTTATGAAGAGTTTTCAGAGGAAAAAATCAGAGCTATAGATAGTCATGTGAAAAAATGTTCGAAATCACTAATTAGAAAAATGCAATTTTAAACAATCCTGGGGTACCATCTCACATCCATCAGATTGCCTAAGATAGCAGAAAAGGAAAATGACAAATGTTGGAGGGAATTTGAGAAAATGTAGCTATGAACTAGTGTAACCATTCTGGAGAATGATTTGGAACCATGCTCAAAGGGCTATCAAATTGTGCATACTTTAACCCAGCAATATCTCTACTAGGTCTATACCCTAAGGAGATCAAAGAAAAAGAAAAAGGATTCATATGTAGAAAAATAGCAGCTCTTTTTATGGTGGTAAAGATTTAGAAACTTTTGGGATGCCTATCAGTTGTAGAATGGCTGAATAAGTTATGGTAAATGAATATGACAAAATACTATTATGCTATAAGAAATGATGAAGAGACAAAAATATAAATTGCCTAGATTAGCAGAAGAGGAAATAAAATATCTAAATAGACCTATTTTAGAAAAAGAAATTGAATAGGCCATAAATGAGCTTCCTAAGAGAAAAGCACCAGGACCAGATGGATTTACAAGTGAATTCTCTCAAACATTTAAAGATTAATTCCAATATTAAATAAATTATTTGGAATAATGGGTTAAAAAAAAGGATTGTACCAAACTCAGTTTTATGAAGCAACTGACACTGATACCTAAACAAGGAAGAGTAAAAACAGAAAAAGAAAATTATAGACCAATTTCATTAATGAATATGGATATAAAAATCCTAAATAAAATAATAGCTAAAAGAGTACAAAAATATATTACAAAGATTATACATTATGATCAAGTGGGATTGATACCAAGAATGCAGGGGTGGTTTAAAATAAAGAAAAATATTAAGATAATTGATTACATCAGTAATAAGTTTAAAAATCATATGATTTTATAAGTAGATGCAGAAAAGGCTTTTGATAAAGTTCAATGCTCATTTCTATTAAAAACACCTGAAAGTATTGGTATAAATGGACTTTTCTTTAAATTGATAAAAAGCATTTATCTAAAACCATCATCAAGCATTATTTGCAATGGTGATAAACTAGAAGCCTTCCCAGTAAGATCAGGTGTGACACAAGGATGCCCACTGTCACCAATATTATTCAATATTGTATTCAAAATCCTAGCAATAGCAATAAGGAAAAAAAAAGAAATAGAAGGAATCAAAATAGGAAGTGAGGTAATAAAACTATCTCTTTTTGCAGATGATATGATTATATACTTGGAAAATCCCAAAGACTCAACTAAGAAGTTAGTTGAAACAATAATTTTAATAAAGTAGCAGGATATAAAGTAAATCCCACATAAATGATCAGCATTCTTATATATCACAAAGAAAACTCTGCAAGAAGAGATAGTAAAAAATGCCACATTTAAAATAACTCTAGATGGTATAAAATAACTAGGAGTACACCTGCCAAAAGAAACCCAGGAACTATATAAACAAAATTATAAAAAAAACTTTTTATACATATGTATATATTTTTACATATATGTATTGAATATTTGAAAAGCATGGCAAGTTGTGCATAGTAGGTTTGCAGTTTCATGTGGAATCATCTTTCTTATTGTATGTTATGGAAATGCTTGTTTTATCCCATAAATTAAAAATAAAAGAAACTTTTTAAAAAAGAAATGATGGAGGGGATGATTTCAGAAAAACCTAGCAAAGACTTGGATGAACTGATGAAAAGTCAGTTGACCAGAACCAAGCGAACAATCTACTTATGGTAACAGCAATAATTTAAAGATAATCGAATCTGAAAGACTTAGTATCTCTGATCAATACAGTTGTTGTTCATTCATTTTTTGAATCAATTCCTTTTTTAGCCACTCATATGACTATGTGACTAAGGTTCAGGCCTGCATCATGTTTCACTTGGGCTTTTATAATAACTTTCTATCTATTCTCTCTGCTTCCAGTCAGACTTTCCTTTCTAATTCACCCTCTCCAGAACTTCCAAAATAATTTCCCCAAATAAATATCCCAGATTCCAAAATAATAAAACAGAAGTCTTTGTCATACTCAAAAATCTCCAGTGTTTCCCTGTTGCCTTAGAATAAGGTATGGACTCTTTAGCCTGTCATTGAAGGCCCTCCATAATCTGGTTCCAACCTACCTTTCCAGACCTGTTTCATATTACTCATCTAGCTAACCTGGACTGTTAGCTATACTCAGAATTTAGCATTCTATTTCCTACCTCCAGTCATTCATACACGATGTTCCCTATGCCTGGAAGGTCCTACCTTCTCACCTCTGCTGTCAGAACACTTATTGTGGGCCCTCAAAGCTCACCTTAGGTGCCTTTCCTGATACCCAACCCCTACAAGTTATTAATGCTCCCTCCCTCTTCAAATTAACTTGTATTTACCTATTTTTGTTCATGTTGTATTAAAGGGGGGCAGCTAGGTGGCTCAGTGGATAAAGCACTGGCCTTGGATTCAGGAGTACCCAAGTTCAAATCCAGCCTCAGACACTTGACACTTAACTAGCTGTGTGACCCTGGGCAAGTCACTTAACCCTCATTGCCCTGCAAAAATTAAAAAAAAAAACCAAACATGTTGTATTAAAGGGAGCATGGTGTAGAGATAGAATATTGTACTTGAAGTCAGAAAAACCTGCATTCATATCTTGCTTCATCTACTTACTAGAATAACACCTTGGGCTTAGGGTCCTAGGTTGTCTCAGGGGTTATCAAAGTGGCAGTGTTATAGCCACTTAAAAATGGTTGTTAAAATGAGTTGAATTAAATGACACAAATCTGGGAGGATTAAGTGATATAATGAATAACTGACTTGATCAAAGATGATCTCTACTGAGAGAATGCTGTTCTAAATTACTTATACTCTCCTGGGAGTAATAGTAAGTAGGCATCAAGGATCAGAGATTTATAGCTGAAAGAGACCTTGGAGGCTATGAATCCAACCATCTTATAATACAAATAACAAAACTGAGACTGAAAAGGTTAGTAATTATTTCTGTTACATTTCATCTTATTAAAGTTTGACATTTGAGTTCCCAAAATCATCTTCACAAATAAAAAGCTAAGTAGCAATTTATCTGGAAACAACAATAACAACAACAAACCAAAAATACCACTAAGACTTCAAACCAAATATGGTATAAAGTATGATCTAGTAGCCCCCCAAAAAATATGATCTTACATTGGATTCAGAGAGACAAGGGAGATGGGAAGCCTGAGATATGAACTCTGGTCTTCCCTGATCATTCCACAGTACACCATGGTTTTCTAGTTCTTCCCCTATCCTCCTATAACTATTCTTTCTTTGTTTACTTAGTGTTTTCTTAGGGGACTTCTGACAAGACATTTGAATGGGAGGTCATATATAAGGCCATCTTCCCCTGAGAACGTTCAGAACAGTTAGAAATTGGGCAACTGGCCACTAAGAGCCAGGTTTAGTCATTGGAAACTTTTATAAGCATTCTCAATTCTGCATCAGAAGCCAGTCAAAAAGCCTTTCCTTACCACACAGTAAGAGAACAGGAAAATAATCGTAGAATTCCTGTGCATCCTTTGAATTGTGTGTGGGAGTTGTATCAGGCCAAGCATGCTGCATATAGTCATGACAACCAAGCTCTTAGTGAGTGTCCAGGACTCTTAGAACATGACAAATAAACTAAAAACAAGAGATTAAAAAGATAAGGGGAAAAAATCCCCACAGAAAAACTAGCAGAAAATTGTTAATTGAATCAATAAATACTATGGAATTGTTAAGGGCTAAAATTCTAGCTAAACTGTCTAAAATATCTAATAGTGGTTGCCAATAAATTATAAGCTTTAGCAAGAGTTAGACTTTTAAGCATTTATTAAGGAGAATAAGAATTTGAGAAAGAGAAAGGCCTAGATTCCTATCTATTAAAGGGAGAGCACATTTCTAGCTCTGCTCTCCACCAGAGTCCAAAGGAAAGACCGTGAGTCAGAGCACCCAGCTCTTCCTTCTTCCTCCCACTAGCAAACGTCACTTCCTGACACCAAAGAAAAGACTCCTGGTCTTGCCCTCAAAGACCTTCGCTTCATGGGCAGAACTCTTCTACAGTAAGTCTCCAGCAGGTGGCGTCATTCCAATCATTACAGAATAAAAATATTAGTAGAAAACTCCAGAAGAGGAGCATAATTTTGCAAAAGCTGCAGTTAGACCTCTCTAAAAGAGACTAGACTGACCACAAGAACCTCTTAAATGGTGGGAAGGCCTAATAAAAGAGGAAAAGATAAGTGAAACTGGAACTCTAAATGAAAAATTCAAAAAAAGAGAATGGAGGTTTAGTTTTAATTTTATCAAAGTAGTAGTGCATACCCCAAAATGACAGCTAGAGAATACGGAGCTCAAAAATTCAATGATACAATTGTTGTCCCTTCATTTTTCAAAGAGGACCAATGACATCCCAGGGTGATGTTGTGACTTTCAAGTGAATTGGATTTAAGTGAGTCAGGGTTGTACAAAGTTGTCAGCCTTATTACTCTCTCCTCCAGTCATCAGTCCAGTGGCTAGACAAAAGTAAGGACAATTTGCGATGGCCTAAGATTCAGTGGATAACCTTGGCATCTTCAGTGCCTGACCAAGTTCTAAGTGTTCCACAGTACCTGCTTCAGCCCAAATCGTTTTCATCCACCCATTCCACCAGTGGAAGTCTTCACATATACATATACATATACATATACATATACATATACATATACATATACATATACATATACATATACATATACATATACATATACATATACATATACATATACATATACATATACATATACATATACATATACATATACATATACATATACATATACATATACATATACATATACATATACATATCCTTCCTAACTCACTGACAGGTTTGAGGCCTGGTTTAATCCATCTGCTGAGACAGTTTTACCAGGGAATGTATGGCCACTGTGCATGTTACAGCTTCTTGGAGCCACAGGTGAGAGTTGGGTATAAAGGTGGACACCAAAGGTGGATGAGCAGTTCTGAAATGTGCTCAGTAAGCCCTCATGTCAGAGGTGCTAGTCCACCCTGAACACCCCATACACCACCAATGATACAATAAAAAATATTAAAACTAAGCCAAAAGAGAACAAAACTGAGCCATCTAGAACCATTTACTGTATCCTCTTTTTCTTCCCTTCCCAAGCTTTTATCATTTTGTTCCCAAGAATTCTGTCCTTGGCCTCCCTTTGTTGTCTCTTTGCATTCCATAGCTATTTCATTCACATGTAGCTTCAATTATCGATTCTTTGCTGATTCCCAATGTATACTTTTAGCTTTCACCTCTCTTTTTAGGTTCAGAACTGTATCTCTAATTGCCTATAAGATATCTACATCTGAGTGTCCTATCAGTACCTCAAATTCAGCACATCTAAAATATATTGTCCCTGTTGAGCCTGCTCCACCTCTGAATTTCCTATTTCTGTCAGTAGTATGCCTATTCAGACATTTTCCCATGTATAAAATCATTGTGTCATTTAAAAAAAATAATAAACATTTTTATTTAAAGGTTTGACTTCCATTTTTTATCCCTCCTTCCCTCCTTACCCTCCCCCATCCCTGAGGCAGTAAGCAATCAGATATAGGTTATACATGTGAAATTATATAAAACATTACCATATTAGTCATTTTATATAAGAAAACTTGAATAAAAGAAAAAAATGAAAAAGTGAAATGCTACAGTATGTGTTCAGTCAATATTAGTTCTTTCTTAGGAGGTGGATAGCATGCTTCATCATTAGTCCTTTGGAATTGTCTTGGATCATTGTATTGCCGAGAATAGTTAAGTCATTCACAGTTCTTCATCAAACAATATTGCTGTCACTGTGCACAAAGTTTTCCTGGTTCTGCTCACTTCACTATACATCAGTTCACACAAGTCTTTCCAGGCCTTTCTGAAATTATCCAGCTTGTCATTTCTTATAGCACAATAATATTCCATCACAACCATATACCACAGCTCATTTAGCCATTCCCCAGTTGATGGGCATTTGTTTAATTTCCAATTCTTAGTCACCACAAAAATTGCTGCTATATGCCCCATAATGACATCTTTATGGTTAAATTGAGGGTTGAGGGAAATGCACTGCAGGAGGGGGAAGGGCAGAGGTGAAATCCTACATGAAAGAAACAGGAAAAGGCTTATGGAGTCAGGGAAGAGATGGGGGAGAAGCAAGGCAGTAAATGAATTTTACACTCATCAGAAAAGGCTCAAAGACCTTAAACTCATCAGAGTTGCCTCAAGGAGGGATTAACACTCGGCGCACATGCACACACACACACACACACACACACACACACACACACACACACAACCAACCTGGTGGAGTAATCTATTTAATCTGGGCAGTAAATGAGCCTAACACTCAGCAGAATTGGCTCAAAAACCTCAATCTCATCAGAATTGGCTCAAGGTGGAAATAACATACACACTCAATTGGGTGGAGTAATCTCTCTAACCCTGCAGGAAAATAGGGGAAGGAGATAAAGAGAGAGGGGCAAAAGAAGGAAGGTCAGATTTGGGGAGGGGGCAGACAGAAGCAAATCCCTTTTGAAGAGGGGAAGGATGAAAGAAAATGGATAATAGAATAAATAGCATGGGGAAAGGAATAGGATGGAAATGTTATAGTCCCAGGGCACCCCAGAAGTTCTCTGGGGTACATCAAAGAACCTTCTCATTGAGAAACTAAACCAAAGGACAGACGCACCTAACGAGATAAGTGGAACCTGATCAGGACTGAGCTAGCTGGGGACCACCACCCTTCATCCCAGTCTCTCTCACCCTTGGGGAGAAAAATTGGGTGTGGCTGCTGCCTTTGTGGTGGGAGGAGAGAGAGATGGCTTGAGAGATCCATAGCCACCCATCACCCAGTTCCCCCAGCCACCACCAGTGGAGGATGGTCCTCCCTCAATAGGGGAACTTTCCACGGTCAGATGATCACCTCATCGGACCACCATCGGACCTCTGTAAAAGTATCTGCCTGTCTCCTGCTCAAGGAGATTGGTATCTCAGAGCCATGCTCTGTGTCATGCCTTCTCCCTGTAAGGAATTAATTGTGATTTGGGGTTTTCATAACCCTAGCTTTGCTTCATTATGGTCAGACTAAAAAAAAAAAAAAAATGTAATCTTGAAAAGCCTTCGAGAAGATGGGTATGTACTTTGAAAGATAATTGAACAAACAAGAGGAACTCTGACCACAGGGAACATTTATTGAAACTAAGTAACTAATCCTCCCCTAGTGGCTCCCCCATGCCCACATGGGCCTGGCTAGATTGTAATGGGGACAGCCCATGTGGGTATGCTGAGCCAATTGGAGATTCAGTATGACTAAGAATCATCCCTTCCTGTGGGAGAGACAGAGGCAGTTAGAGAAAAAGGCAGTTAGGGAGTTTTTTTTCTGAGGAGGGTTCTGAGAGGAACGGAAGGTAGACAATTAGAGGAGCTGCTGGTGTTTGACCTTCAGACAAAAAAAGAAGAGACTGTACAGCTAATTCTCCTTAGAGCTAGATTTCAGGTGTTGGTGAGTTTATGTTTTTGAGGGCTGGAGGTAGGTTCGGGGTGCCTGGGGTCTTTTTACCCCAGAGATTTATACATTGTTTCTAGTTTTATTAATCTCACTTGTGTTTTGAATTTGTTCCCATTTAGAAACCTGTTTTGTTTTTTGAAAGAGGCTGTTTCCTTTCTTACCCCAATACTACGGCGAGCCACCCACTTAACTCTTCCCATACTAAATTTGGCCCTTACATCCCCATGAGAAGAAGTCCAAGGATTTCTCTCTTGGTTTCCCCTCCCCAGCCCCTAAATAAACTATTATCTTATTCTATTTCATTTGTGTGCAAGAGGGTGTAATTCTTGGGGCAGCTAGATGGCACAGTGGATAGAGTGCTGGCCCTGGAGTCAGGAGTACCTGAGTTCAAATCCGGCCTCAGACACTTAACACTTATTAGCTGTGTGACCCTGGGCAAGTCACTTAGCCCCAATTGCCTCACTAAAAAAAAAAAAAAAAGAGGGTGTAATTTTTTAAAGAGGAATTCCTAAGGACTCCAAACCCCTACCCCTATCCCAAATCCCCTACCCCATTTTCCCACAACATAAGGGAAACAGTAAACAATAGTAATCATGTAAAAGAGAAAAGGGGGGAAATTATACAAAAAATATTTATAGCAACTCTTTGTGGTGGCTAAGAATTGAGAATCAAGGAAATGTCCATCAATTGAGGAATGACAGAAGAAGCTGTGGTATATGCTTGTGGTAGAATGGTATTGTGCTATAGGAAATGGCAAACAGGATGGTCCCAGAAAAACCTGGAAAGACTCATGAACTGATGTATAGTGAAGTGAGCAGAGCTGGGAGGACATTGTGCATAGTGACAGCAGTATTGTTCAATGAGCAATTGTGAATGACTTAACTACTCTCAGCAATGCAGTGATCCAAGACAATCCCAAGGGACTAATGACGAAGCTTACTATCCACCCCCATAGAAAGAACTGGTAAAAAGAGCACTTGTGGATTGTACATATATAACCTGGTTGCTGTCTTATGGAGGGGGGAGGGAAGGGAGGGAGGGAGAAAAATTTGGAACTCTAAATGTTGTGGGAAAATAGGATAGGGGGTTTGGGATAGGGTTAGAGGTTGGGGTTCTTAGGAGTTCCTCTTTAAAGAATTACACCCTCTTGCACACAAATCCAATAGAATAAGGTAATAGTTTATTTAGGGGCTGGGGAAGGGAAACCAAGAGAGAAATCCTTGGACTTCTTCTCTTGGGGAGAAGGCATGGCACAGAGCATGGTTCTGACCGATGGTGGTCCGATGAGGTGATCATCTGACTGTGGAAAATTCCCCTATTGAGAGAGGACCATCCCCCACTGGTGGTGGCTGGGGGAATTGGGTGAGGGGTGGCTGTGGATCTCTCAAGCCATCTCTCTCTCCTCCCACCACAAAGGCAGCAGCCACACCCAATCTTATCTCCCCAGGGGTGAGAGAGACCAGAATGAAGGGTGGGGGTCCCAGAGCTAGCTCAGTCCTGATCAGGTTCCACTTATCTCTTTAGGTGTGTCTGTCCTTTGGTTTAGTTTTTCAAGGAGAAGTTTCTTTGATGTACCCCAGAGAACTTCTGGGGTGCTAGGCCCTATAACACTAAGAAGAGAAGACAAGGGGGCGGCTAGGTGGCGCAGTGGATAAAGCACCGGCCCTGGATTCAGGAGTACCTGAGTTCAAATCCAGCCTCAGACACTTGACACTTACTAGCTGTGTGACCTTGGGCAAGTCACTTAACCCCCATTGCCCCACAAAAAAAAACAAAACAAAAAAAAAAAAAGAGAGAAGACAATAAATATAGGAGGTTTAAGATGGAAGTATAGCATCTGCAGAGGTAGTTGCCAGGTCATATTTCCACAAGGATCACTGCTCTCAATGGCTGGAAGGAGGGCTAGTGGTTGGGGTTGGAGGTTGCAGGGCTCCTATTTCTAGGGCTTTGGGACTCAGGGTTGTCTCAGTAATTATCAAAGGGATGGTGTTTGAACCTCCTGGCACATGAGCCATACATTTTCAGACATGGCCAATGTATTGATTTGTTTCACCCTTTTGTTACAAGAGGTAGTTCTATGATAGTGATATAATAAATAAAAGAAGAACATTTTGAAAAAAAATCAAACAAACAGGAAACAGTCTTGTACAGTAGAAAGTATGCTGCATTTGTAAACCTGAGGACCTGGGTTCAAATCCATATTCTTGTCATTCACTACCTGTATGATCTTGGGCAAGTCATTTAACTTCTTGGGGCCTTAGTTTCCTCATCTTTAAAATGAGGGGATTGGACTAGATGACCTTTAAGGTCCAACTCATTATCTCATAAGTTGAGCCTGATTGTAAGAAAGTTGAGAAGTTAGCAAGTTGTGAAGAAGTAGAAGCAGTAAGGATAGTTGACTGTTTCAGGTTCCTCCCAACAAAAGAGAGGAGAGATTTAAGATGATCGCCTTAGGGAATAGTAGAGTCACAGGGATGGAGGAGACATGGGCATTTTTTGCTGGCAATCAAGCAAGTAGGCTGTGCCACCTGCAGTCCTACTTTCTACCTCCACCCAAGACCACGGGTCCCTCCATGCCACCTCCCTTCCATGCTGCTTGGCATCACATCTCTCCTCCCCTCTTCCACCTTTGATTTTGAGAACTGTAATCAAAGAAACACTAACATTCCTGGCAAAGACATCTCAATCCATTGGTTTTTTACTCCAGTCACCTTTCACCCTGACTTTCTTCTCTAAAACATTCTTCTCTCATCACCTTCTATATTTGTTGTCTTCTATTAGAATGTGAGCTCCTAGGGCAGCTAGGTGGTGCAGTGGGTAAAGCACTGGCCCTGGATTCAGGAGGACCTGAGTTCAAAGCTGGCCTCAGACACTTGACACTTACTAGCTGTGTGTCCCTGGGCAAGTCATTTAACCCTCGTTGCCCCACCAAAAAAAAAAAAAAAAAGAACATGAGCTCCTTGAGGGCAAGAACTCTCTTACAAACTCGTATTTGTATCTCCATCATTTAACACAGTGCTTAGTACATAGTAAGCTCTTAATACTTGTTAATTTATTTCATTTCATACAGCTTTGTAGGCAGTGAAAAAAGGAAGGCAACAGTAGAAAGTGATTAAACATCAGAAAGAGGGACGTATTCAAGGGCACAGGTAGAGGATTTGGCCTTGAAACTGTGAAGTCATCCTTTCCTTGGAGACTGGACCAAAGGCAGAGAGAGTGTTGAAGATGTATCTGTAGTTTCAAAGTACTACGGAGTAGTTAGAGAATTTCTTAATAGACAGCTTCAATTTTCTCAGTAAAGTAGGTGAGGTAATCTGCTGAAGGAAAGGGAGTGAGAATGATATAGGGTGAGCCAAAGTCAATGATGGCATAGGAGGAATCTTATCAATAGTACAAGGAGGGGGAAAGGCTCAAAGATGGAGATGAGCATGCAGTTAAACTTGTCCTTAGAGCGTCCAGATTGTTGTCCTTAACATTCCTTGTTAGCCTCAGCTTACTCTAAGCTTTACCTGAAAATTAGGAGAGTGTCCAGAAGGAAGGGGAGATCAGCATTGTTAAATGCTGCATGAAAGTCAGAAAGGGTGAATATTGAGAAAGAGACTGTGGAAAGTGCTGGACTTGGAGCCAGAGGACCAAGGTTCTCTGGCTTTGAAGATGAAAGAAAGGGAGGGAATGATTAAAGGAACAGAATCCTGGAGGAAATAATAAATGGGATTAAGGACAAAAGTGGATGATTTAGTCTTGGCTAGGATTAAGAACATCTCTTCTGAGATGAGAAGAAAGGATAAGTGAATGAATGAACATGATGAAAATTAGACAAAAACTTTTGAGAAGGAAATTGAGGAACCTCATGTGGGATAATTTAAAAATAGAAGTCAGTGAAGTATCACAATGGATAGATCACTGGATTTGGAGTCAAGAAGAACTGAGTTTGAAGCCTACCTTGATACCTTACTAGCAGCCTTACTTACTAGTGACCTTAGCCAAGTCTTTTAATTGTGCCTTAGTTTCATCATCTGCAGAATGAGGACTAGATCGTTTCTAGGTTCTCTGTCAACTCGAGTTCTGTGATAAGTAAGAGGAATGCTCATTTGCTGTGAATTTGGGGTACAAGAGCAGGTTTTGAAGACTTGAGTGAGGAAAAAAATTTGGAACAGTTGGTGTGGTGAAGAATAGGTGTCAATAAATGTTTAATTAAAAGATTTCTAAGGACAGTAAGGACCCACTTAAAGTTGTATACTACAGCAGCAGCTCCCCAACTTTTTGATCTCAGGACCCTCACATTCTTAAAAATTATTGAATACTCCAAAGAGTTTTTATTTGTGTATGTTATATCTATCAATATTTGCTATATTAGAAATTCAGACTGATAAATGTTTTAAATATGTATTAATCTGAAGTAGTAATAATCCCATTACATACAAACATAAATAACATTTTATGAAAAATAAAAGGTTCAAAACAAAAAATATTTAGCAAGACATGGCATTATTTTACATATTTTTGCAGGTTCTAATGTATGGATTACTAGAAAACAGCGGGATCTGCTTTTGCATCCAGTCTGCTACAATCTATTGTTTTTGTTTGAAACCTCAGTTAGATAGATGGAAAAGATAGTTATATGGAAAAAGGAAGAGTGTTTTAATAAATTTTATCTTAACATTATTATGATCGTAATTCTGACGCCATGGACCACCTGTGGGGTCCTCAGGACCACACTTGGAGAACTACTGTCATAGAATACATATTTTGGTAAATGATTTTACAGCATAATTTCTGGGGCAGCTAGGTAGTACAGTGCATAAAGCACTGGCCCTGGATTCAGGAGGACCTGAGTTCAAATCCGGCCTCGGACATTTGACACTTACTAGCTGTGTGACCCTGGGCAAGTCACTTAACCCTCATTGACCCACCCAAAAATAAATAAATAAATAAATAAATAAATAAATAAAGCTTTTTCTTAAAGCATAATTTCTTTACTTTCTCCAAGATTGCACTGCATCTTGGGTGAAAAGATGGCGATTAGCTAAAATGTCAGATTAACACAGTGGAAATGCTGTGATCAAGTAAAGGTGTATGTTATCACTTGAGTGACACTGAGTCTAGAATAGGTTGGGAGGCAAAGGAAGCCTGACCAGGGACTCAGGAGCAGAATGATAGGAGATTATAGTCAGTGAGAAGAATTTCAGAGTTCAGGCTTTTAGAGGTACTACAATTCCCAGGGATGTTAAGGTCTAACATGTGTGATTATTGAATTAGTGTGGGAAAGGGGAGTATTGAATTTGAAGAGATTATTGAACTTGTGGATATTGAATTCCATAACATAATGACAGGTAGATGGGGTAGAGAAGAAAACTGTGAACTAGGTACTCAAGTAATTGACCAAGGAAATGAGGAACCTGAGTTCAGAAGACCATAAGCAAAAAGAAAATAAACATGGAATATATATATATATTTTAATTCTGTGATCTTTGAAGTAGGAGAGGTTATCAAGAATGGAAGATGGGGGGAAAAGGGACTTGTAGATGTCAGAAATAATTTGGGGGGATATGTGCTATATGGGAACACACACCCCAATTTTAACATAATGGGCATTCCAAAGAAGATTATTCTTTTTCCAAGTTATTTTGTGGGTCTGCATCCATTTCTTTTTTCTTTTTTTAAATTTAATTTAATTTTTTTTTTGAGGCAATTGGGGTTAAATGACTTGCCCAGGGTCACACAGCTAGTAAGTGTTAAGTGTCTGAGGTTGGATTTGAACTCAGGTACTCCTGACTCCAGGGCCAGTGCTCTATCCAATGCGCCACCTAGCTGCCCCGGTCTGCATCCATTTAAAACCATAACTCAATGAGCCCTTAAATACTAAGTGTTTATGTATACTAGTCAGTGAGTCACTAAGCATTTTAGTGTTTACTGTGTGCCAAACACTGTGCTAAGCACTGGAGATACAAAGAAACCAAAACCAGTTCCCTACCCTCAAAGAGCTTACATTCTAATAGAGGAGATGACGTAAATAACTAGATAAGTCAAAGATATATACAGAGTAGATGAAAGATAATGTCAGAGGGGAAGGCACTAGTAGCTAGGAGGCACCAGGAAAGACCTCCTGAAGAAAGTGAGTTTTGAACTGGCTTGAAGGAAAGCCAGGAAACCAAGGTAGAGATAAGGGAGCAGAGCCTTCCAGGTATGAGAGACATTCTGTGCAGGCAGTAGAAAGGTGAGATGGAATGTCATGTGTGAGGAATAGTAAATAGCTCTATGTCAAAGGGAGCAAGGTATAAGAAGACTGGAGGGTAGGAAAGGGCCAGGTTGTAAAGAACTTTAAATGACAAACAGAGGACGTTACATCTGACCTGGAGTAATAGGAAGCCACTGGAATTCACTGAGAGAGAAAAAGAGAGAGAGAGAAAGAGGGAGGGAGGGAGGGACGGAGGGAGGGAGGGAGAAAGAGAGAAAGAGAGGCGAGAGAGAAGAGTGTAGGTAGGGATAAGGGTGACATAGTTAAAACTATGCTTTAGGAAAATCACTTTGGCATTAGAGTGAAAGATGGATTTGAGGGGTGAATCACAATTCAACACAAAGAAATTTAATGGAATAATGTAGTAAGAAAAGTAATAATTAAGAATTTCCTAGGGGCAGCTAGGTGGCACAGTGGATAGAGCACCGGCCCTGGAGTCAGGAGGACCTGAGTTCAAATCCGACCTCAGACACTTAATACTTACTAGCTGTGTGACCCTGGGCAAGTCACTTAACCCCAATTGCCTCACTAAAAAAAAAAAAAGGATTTCCTCATAACCTGAAACAATTCTTTACACCATCAATAGGAAGTATAGATACATATGTGTGTACATATGAAAAGAACACATGCATGAAAGGGCAAATACATAGTAAACACACGTAGCCACAGCATACAAATAAAGAACCCATATGGCCAGGGCACATACATGGATGGACTACTTACTATTCTGTCTACAGAGCTGGTGATGTTTTCTTCTGATATCATCATGTTGTTCCTCACTGGTCTTGCGTGGCATGCAGTCTTTGCCCGGTATATTGTCTCCTCTGGGCATTAGCTGTGTTAGTTTCATGTGGCTGCTTCTTGACATTACTCCAGTAGTCCGTGGCCACTGCTGGTCACTGGTCCACTGGCTATGGAGCTAATTTCTGGTCTCTGGACAAAGCCAAAATCTTCAGCAATGGCAGGAAGTGAGCTCTACAGTTGTTCGTTTACCTTAGATTACATCCCAGAGACTTTTCTGCAAATAGCTTTAACATAAGCCATAAACCCTAACACACCCCGTTATCAGACTAGGGGAAAGCTTTTCAGCTTTTCTTCTATAAAGAAGCCTCTCTTTTCTCCAAGCCCTATGTGGAATATGCCTATCGGAGGCCAATCTCTTTGGAACACACGGTTATAGAATGAGATCCATTCAGCTTACATCTGTCTTTATACATATATTTCCTAATCACTAAAGGCAAAAATCAGTCTTAGAGGCTTTACTTTTCTCTGGCTTAGTCTTAGAAACTTCTTGTGACTTCCCATTTAATTTCTGATGGCTAGATTATACCTAAGCAGCATCCATTTAGAGTCCCCTCTTCCAGCAAATTACCAAGGTTTCTCAAAGTTTGGGGGCTCCAGAGTTTATTCTCCTATGCACATGATTGGGAGTTGGTGGGGCAAAGGTACAGGAACAAAACTCACCCGAGGAGTCAATGTCATCATTGTCTCCCCTTGCCCACCTTCTTTCCTGACTCTGTGTGTGTGTGTGTGTGTGTGTGTGTGTGTGTGTGTGTGTGTGTGTGAGAGAGAGAGAGAGAGAGAGAGAGAGAAAGAGAGAGAGAGAGAGAGAGAGAGAGAGAGAGAGAGAGAGAGAGAGAGAGAGCGAGAGCGAGAGAGAGAGAGCGAGCAAGCGCCCTTTCCAGGATTTCAACTTGCCCTGCAAGTTATAGAAAAGAATAGCTTCCATTAGGGAGGGTTAAAGGGAGTATGGGAGGAAAAAAGGGAATATGACAATACCAGAGGAAATGCCAAGTTTCAGTTAAATCCAGGAGAGAAGAGGCATGCTCAGTGAAAAATCTGAGGATCCGGGATGATTTGTCTAGAAAAGAGCAAGGGTTCCTTAGAGTGCTGTAGAATGAGCCTAAGGAAGAAGCAGGGTTAAGCTGAATAGTGATGAAGGTAACAAGGGAGGGTGGACTACGTGGTTAAACAAGATGAGAGGGATGTGAGGATCAGTAAGTTGGGAGGTAGACTAGTGTCATACTGTGAGCAGGGGGAGTGAAGCCTCAGTGGATAGACATTTTAGAATAGAGAAAGTGTAAAGAACTAACTGGCCTCTAGGTTCTAATCATAACATGGAACACTGGTGTTTGAGGGTGTGACCTCACAAATCCCTTATAGCATTCTTTGGATTTGGCTGATGGCATCTGTTGAGCTTCGGGGTGGGCAAAACGAGCCTCGTGACCTCTCTAAAAGGTACTCTCTATCTAAATGTTCTTTTGCTTCAGTGATGATGGCTGCAGGGCCTCTGGGTAGAAGGAAGGGTACAGAAGTACAGCTTTTAACACTTGCCTTAATTTGGAGTCATGACTGGGTAAGGAACCAAAGGAGGGAACACAATTGTTGTTCATCCTTCCCTATTAGTAACAGCATCAGTTACTTCAGAGACCAGTCATGAGCCCTCAAGTTCAGTTTTCTTCTTTAACCAGGAATAAGCATAGTTGAGGAGGGAAAATCTGGGAATCAGAGGCTAAGGGGGGGCTAGAATTCTTTCCTCGGAGTGTGTTGTAATTCTTTGTAAAGCTTTTAAGTGGAGAATTTGGCATGTGCAACTCAAAATTATATCATACACCAGTAGTCAACCTCAAATAGAAACGAGGCCATTAAACCATATATAAGGATTCCTATTGGAGCTAGATTGATTTAGAAAGCCACATAATAGCATTATCTCTGTTGTATTGTATTTTTATGTGTTTTGTTAAACATTTCTTAATGACATTTTCATCTGCTTTGGCTGCCCTCCAGGAGTGCAACATATTTGACACTTCTGTTATATATTACCTGGCACCTGGATAGAGAGCTGACCTTGGCGGTAGGAAGGTCTGGTTCAAGTTCTACCTCTGACATACACAGGCCGTGTGGCCCTGGGCAAATCACTTAACCTCTCTGACCCAGGGAGCTCTCTATAACAGTGCAAAAGAGATTCTCATCTGCATTGGTAGAAGTTCCACACTGAGTAGTCCTATACCATCACCCGTCTAGCCAAAAGGGAAAATAAAGAATTACTGTACTTTTAATTTTCAAAGCACTTGAACTAACTGGAAAATACTATTGGTTTAATAATAACATACATCATTTTAGGAATCTTTGGAGATTTAGAAAACATTTTATGGTAAAGGTCATCCAATTACTCTGATAATGCATTTTTATAATAGTTCTGAACAATATATTTTGAGGACTTAGGAAGGGTAATAAGGGAAAAGTTAATGGAAATTTCTGGCATTCCATCTCCTTTCTCTGCTTAGTTCTGCAAATGCCAAAGCCCAAAAAGCTATTCCATATTCCATAACACTGAGAGGAAAAATAGGAGGAATTCAAGCTTTGAGTTTCCCAAGTATTTATTTAAACTTGTTAATTTTTTTCCCCTTTAGAATTGAAAAATCCCAGGCTGCTCAAGTGATCCAAAGAGCTTGGTTTTCTCATATGGATAAAATGATATTTCAGCTCTTAAAACACACAATTTGTGCAGCGGTATGTACCAATTCTACCCCCTTGTTCTTAGACTTGCTAATGATTACACCTCAGATGTATTTATTAAGGATATTCCTTGTCTCCTCTTTTCTGCCAATACGATCTAAAAGCAGAGGATACTGAGTTTGTCTCAGAAAATTCTGATATGCATGTATATGCATATTTATTGCTTAACATTTATAATTGCTATTTGTTCCTAAGAGAATACCGTTTTTAATAAATTGGAACCATATTTATTTTTAAAACCTGTTCCAAAAGACATGTGAGACAACTACAACATAACCAATAGAAAATACTGATAGCTCCAGAAGATGGTGTTAGAGTCTGGAATACCTGCTGTTTAGATAGCCTAAGTCCAGTAACTTGTTATTAATATTACATAAGAGGAAGTGGGCCCAAGAAATACTAAAGACTTGGCCTTGATTACAATAGATTTCTTCTCAGTCTAATCTACTGGACAAAACTTTTATCAAATAAATTGTCAATACAGCGAGCCCATTGTCTTGACATATAGAGCTTTAATTATCGTTATATTATAATTTAGATTAGGTGAATTTTATTAAAAATTTCAGGAAAATTATGTAACACATGAAATGCTAAAGAAAAGTGTTTATAAAATCCTTTAAAAGTAACAGAATTAATACTCTTTGTCATATATTATCATATATAAAATATGAAGTAGGGCTTCTTAAACTTTTTCTACTTTCCCTTTTCACCCAAGAAATTTTTATGTGACCACGGGTATATAAAATAAATATACATAACCTTTTACTGTTGCCAAATTTTTTGCAACCGCCACATTCAGTCACATGATTCCATATGGAGTTGCAACCCACAATTTAAGAAGCTTTGAAGTAGGGAAACATAAATTCTTGCCCAGGATTTTGACATAGTGACTTTTCACGTCCACAGAGAAGTAGAATTACCTATAGATACATGGTGAGGTACTTGAGTTGGTCCTCTTTGTAGATACTTTTTTTTTATTTGATGACTACTACTACATCAAGCTCTAGAGTATTACAGGTCCTCTTCAGTGAAATCTGTGACAAGTAAAACTAAATCTGTGGTTGCCTTAAATTAGAAGCTTTAGCACCGGTCTTTAGGTATTAAGCATTTTTTTTTTGTGGGGCAATGGGGGTTAAGTGACTTGCCCAGGGTCACACAGCTAGTATGTGTTATCCACTGTGCCACCTAGCTGCCCCTGCATTAAGCATTTATTAAAGAGTAAAGAGAGGACACATGAAGTTCAGAAAGATAGGAAACCTGTCTACCCTGGCCTGCTTCTTCAGCCACCACGAGCTTGTTCCCCAATGAAAGAGACAGATCTTGAGTCTCCTGGAGCAGAAGCTCCCTGCAGGACAGGAAGAGGGGTGGTCGCCACACACAGCTCCAAGCTAATTGGCTGGTAGCATTCAAGTCCATTGATTGACATGACTTGAAGGCAGTCCAATGAATTGTGAGGTAACTTCCGGACGCTGGGACCCATGCTCTCTAATAATATTCTCATAAATCCACAAAAAACAATCAGCCTAAAAAGCCATAAAGGAAATATCGAATGGATGATAATTACCACTTTTGTCTAGATTATGATATGTAATTAGGTTACCAATGCATTGAGTTGGTACATCAGTATGCTTATCTAGCAGGTAACTCAGAAGAATCAACCCACCTACTCCCAGCAGTCAACAAAGCCTGCTCCCTGACACCCAGACCGCTCTCTTTAACCCCAGTTTTCTCCCAATGATGCTATAAAACTGCAGGTCTTGAAATACCCCAATCTCTTAAAAAAGGTATTATGGGTAACCCAAAAGTCAGTGGAGATACAGATACATGGTGAGGATAAGTAGACTATAGCTTATTTAACAAGCACACAAGAAATGCATAAATGATATCATCAGGAAATATATGATTGTAAAAAGATGTGGTCAGAGGAAACAATAACAGGGAGACAAATGTTGCAGTGACACCCACGAGATAGGTCCTGAGTAGCTCCTCGGTGAAAGATTTATGGAAGAAAAATGGAGAAGAATCACATAGAATAGGAAGGGATCAACAAGTTACAGTTATCATTGATGGAAGATGTACCCGTATTGATTCCTGAAGTGTTATCCAAGATTCTCCTCCATTGAAGAGATCAGATGCCTCATCAAAGTAGGGAGTTGATCTTGACTTTTCAAAGGCTATCCCAGGAAATACAAAGCTCTGGAAGGGGCTTAGAATATGGTCCTAGAATGAACTGTCTATATAGATCTCTATATATCTGCATAGAGATATATCTATATCCATTAGTATATCAGTACATAATGTATATCAGTACTTTAGTAGTCTAAATCTAGCTATATCTATATCTGAAATCTGAAATAAAGACCAAAAGTTATCCATACATCCATATGTATATATATAGCCTTTGTCAGAAGGCCTGATAGCAATGGATATTTTTTTGTTCCAATAAGTCCTAAAGACAAGCATTAAGATGGGTTGCAATGTATGTCAGTGGAAGGAATACCTGCCCCAATGAAATCAAGCAGCTTTAAAATATTGGAG
Organism: Dromiciops gliroides; assembly: GCF_019393635.1. Classification (NCBI taxonomy): domain Eukaryota; kingdom Metazoa; phylum Chordata; class Mammalia; order Microbiotheria; family Microbiotheriidae; genus Dromiciops; species Dromiciops gliroides. Next base: position 297,625,924 of record NC_057863.1, on the reverse strand, counting down.
ATATTTAAAAGCTTCATAATATATTTGATGTGGGATGGAATTAGGGTCAAATTGATCATGAGTCATCCCAAAAGAATTACAAGACTCAGTGACTCAGTTTCCCAAGTTTTATTGTAATACTGTGAGTGAACACAGAGAGAGAACCAGAAAAGTGGAAAGGTATCTCTCGAATAGGGAAAGAAAAGACAGTTATATTTATAGTATAGATAAATTGATTATCAGTCTCATTATAATAATCTCCGCCTTAGGGAGGTACAGGGGAAGGCCTGTCCTAATTTCGAGTTTCTGGGGTCCTAAGCCAACCCCCGAGGTGGGTACCTTTTTTTGTGGAGGTGTATTTTTGGGGTTTACACATCGTAAGGTGAATCTAGGGACAAATTTGGCCTTTTCTGCACGTTTCTTTCTGATTCCCATGGCTAGTTTCAAGATATCTTCATTTTTCATTTATTTCTAGTTTGATTTTCTATCGCCTGTCAGTTTATCATTGTTATTGTTACAGTCTTTTTGACCTGCCTCTTTATGTTCTTGTTATAGGTGCTGATTTATGTGGGTAACAAGAACCCAGGTCCTGACTCGTTTCACAAATCTTAAGTTATCCATTAACTAGGGTCTGAATCCCGTTTAAAGCTCATATCTAAATTAGAGCTTGGGTCTTAGATTTTTATCTTAGCCCCCTTTTTGCCTCCTACATCATATTTAGTAAATAATATTTAGGATATATGGATACTATTAATAACACTAGTATCTGTTTCAGGAAAATTGTGTAACACATGAAATACTGAAGAAAGTGTGTCCCTTAGAGGCTGCTCTTGTAAGAGATCCTAGTGTGCAGTGTAAAGTTAGATTCAGGTAATGTGTTCATTTACTTCAGGATTGAGTAAAAATAACAGAGCCACTAATCTGATGCCAAATGACTAATTTTTAGGTTGTTTTTTTTTTTTTCAGATTTGGTGGTAAGAACTTTCCACCTTTTATTGTGTTTAAAATTTTTCTTCACACTGGAGGCCATGGAAACAAGTATTTCAGTGGAAAAAATACATTGAGGCCATCGAGTGAGGTGACTTGCTAATATATCCTTTTTTATTAATCCATCATAGCTTCTTAGAATCATAAATTGATAGTTCATTAGTGTTAGAAGTGTTTTAGAGGTCATCAAGCCCCCTCATTTTATCTGTAAGGAAACTGAAGACCATAGTAGTTAAGTGACTTAGTCATGGGCACATCCTCAGTGTGCTAGGAATAAGATCTTCCATGTAGGCTGGGCAGATTTTTCCCTTACAAGACAGGGAAGCTGTCCTAAGGACCAGGGACATAAGGGTCAAGCTGTTGAAGAAGCTTCCTGTTTTGCACATAAGGTCCTTCAGACTTAGTGGTTGTCTCACTACTGTGTGAGTCACCACAGCCAGTATAACCTAATAACTGGACTTTCCCCCCTTCTCCTTAAACTGTTTGCCTTTCAGAGCCCTTCATAACCTGGCCTCCTTTCCTCTATCTCTCTAGCATTTTTACATTTTATACTCTCCTCTCATTCCTCCCTCCCCTAATCACCTCCAGGATCAAATAAAAAATCTTTTGTTTGAGACTCCAAGCCTTTCATAACCTACTCCCTACCTTTCCAGTCTTCTTCAGCCTTACATACCCTCCAGGAACCCTGGCCTCCTTACCATTCCTTGAATAAGACACTTCATCTCTCTACCCTGGCCATTTTCACTGCTTCTCTCACATGCCTGAAATGCTCATCTCCATCCCCTGGCTTTCTACACTTCCTTCAAATCCCAGCTTAAATCCTACCTTCTATAGGAAGTCCTTCCCAACCCCATATAATTCTAGTGCCTTCCATCTTTTAATTATTTCCTGCTTATCCTGCATATATACCTTATTTGTAAATATTTATTTGCTTATTGTCTCTACCATTTGATTGTAAGCTCCTTGAGGGCAGGGATTGGTTTTTGCCTCCTTTTGTATTCCCAGCATTTAGCACCCTGTCTTGCACATGGTAGGTGCTTATTAAATGCTTACTGACTGATTTGACTACCTCAGCCAGTGCTGTATCCTTGATGAACATCCTTTGAATGCTATGTCTAAGTAAAACTCCCTTTGTGGACTTTTAGATGGCCTACAAATATCCCATCTCATTCCAATTCTGAATCTGAAGAATCAAGCCCAGCCTATATAAAATTTGACAGTAGTTAGTAGGATTGAAACAAAATGAAACACAAAATCAAAAACAAAATGAGATTGTTAGGCGTAGGCCATCTAACAGTTAATAAGATATTGAGGATATATATATATATAACCTATATCAGATTACCTACTGTCTAGGGGAGGGGAGAGGGAGGGGAGGGAGGGAGAAAAATCTGAAATTATAAAGCTTGTATAAACAAAAGTTGAGAACTATCTTTACATGTAACGGAAAAAAATAAAATACTTTATTAATTTAAAAAAAAAATAAGATATTGGGGGCAGCTAGGTGGCGCAGTAGATAAAGCACCAGCCCTGGATTCAGGAGTACCTGAGTTCAAATCTGGCCTCAGACATTGACACTAGCTGTGTGACCCTGGGCAAGTCACTTAACCCTCATTGCCCCACCAAAAAAAAAAGATATTTACAATAACATGGCAAAGATACTCAGCAAAATATAGCATGGTTTTATGTAGACATACTCCCCGTTATCTCCTAATATAAACGTGCCTCAATAGAATGTGTTAGCTGTAATATCTTGCATGACAGTGGGCCAGCCACCAAGTCTGAACTGTACTGACCCTTCCTGGGCTAATCTTTTGTGTTCTAGGCAAACAGGAAACCTCTCAACGTGTTGCTCAAGCCTTAGTCACCTGAATCAATCAAGTCTCAGAATGGCTTCCCTGTCTTTAAGAGAAAAAAACCCAGACTAGTCTTGTTGTTCAGTCATGCCTGACCCTCCATGACCCCTTTTGGGGTTTTCTTGGCAAAGATACTGGAGTGGTTTGCCATTTCCTTCTCCAGCTCATTTTACACGTGAGGAACTGAGGCAAACAGGGTTAAGTGACTTGCCCAAGGTAACAAAGCTAGTATATGTCTGAAGCCAGATTTGAACTCCAAAAGATAAATCTTCTAACTATATACCTGGCATTCTCTCCATTGCACCACCAACTGCCTTGAACTAGTCTACATGGAAGGTATTGTTCCTACCACACTGAGCTTTAGGTTCATTCAGTAAATTATGGAAACAGTATCTACATTTCTTCATAATTAATGATTACACTTAAACATATTTTAGCTTATTAGACTAAAGAGTTTTTGCTCATTTGGTAATAATTAAGAAAACATTTTTTCTATATAGACTAGTTTTATGAAAGTGAAATCAGTTGTCTAATCAAAAATATCTAAAAGGGTCTTGGAATATCTTTATGGAAATAGCATATAGTATATATACACATGTGTAGTGTAATGATTGGAATGATGCCACCTGCTGGAGACTTACTGTAGAAAAGCTCCGCCATGAAGTGAAGGTCTTTGAGGGCAAGACCAGGAGTCTTTTCTTTGGCGTCAGGAAGTGACGTTTGCTTGTGGGAGGAAGAAGGGGGGAGCCTGGCTCTCTGACTGGGGCCTTTTCCTGAGGACTCTGGTAGAAAAGGGAGCTAGAAATGTGCTCTCCCTTTAATAGATAGATGAATGTAGGCCTTTCTCTCTCTCTTTACCAAATTCTTATTCTCCTTAATAAATGCTTAAAAGTCTAACTCTTGCTAAAGCTTATAATTTAATGGCGACTACTCATTAGATATTTTAGACAGACTAGCTAGGATGTTAGCCCTTAACAGTAGGTATAGCTATGCATATGTGTATATGTATATCTGTGTATATATGTATACACACATATGTTATCTATGTCTATGTATATAAATTCTTATTCTAGCTCCTACCCTGATAGTAAAAAGAACATCATACTGGCAGACCTTGGTCTCAGGTCTGTTACTGCCCTGTTTTGTGACCTTAAGCAAATCACTTCTCTCTAGGCCTCAGTTTTTTTCATTTGTAAATCAAAGAGAGCAGATTAGGTGATATCTAAATACCCTTACAGCTTGATTTTTAAATGAGATGCTTCAGAGTAGATATCTCTTATACAATGGTCCTCTAAGAACTCTAGAATTTTTAAGTTGTCCACTAGCTTAATTCTGTGTTGGAGTGGCAGCAGAAAAATGCTTTTAGAAACTGTTTTCAAAATGTTATTTTTCTCTGTTAATATTGCAAGCACATTTTCCTTTTGGATAACCAGCTTCAGGAAGAAAAGGACAGATCATATTATGACATGAACTCCCTAAGGCATATACGGATACATCATAATAACAAAAATTGTTGCTGCTATTTGTCCATTTTTTATTCACTTTTACAGGCAGTGGTTGATGCTTGCAAACTAATGGGAAATCGGAAATATTATGACCAAATAATGCAGGACCAACTTCAATTCCAAAAGTATAAAGTTGCTGATGAAGTTGATGTTGTTACCATGAAAGATTATATGCATGTAAGGAATATTTTCAATAATTTAAAATATTAATGAAAAAGGCTTCCTTTTACCCTATCTCTAAGAAAAAAAATCATATGTTATTGGAGTAATTTATATCAATTCTGTGTAAAGTGATAAGACTTTAAAAGAAGGGATCATAACTCATTTTTATCATTTCTAAAAATTTCAAGCCTTATTGTAATAATATTGATGTGAATATAGGGTCCCCATGATGGTGACTACATACTTAAAATGAAATTTCTTGAAAAGAAAAAGTCTGTAGAGTTAGTAGTTATACAGTGAAAAATATACTCAAAATTCCTGAATTTTTAAAAAATTGTTATCTGTTTAGGAGAAAATTATTTTTCTAAAAGCAAACAATTATGTTTTTCCATACAAAAATGTGATAATAGATTAAGGGAACAAATTAGAATGAGAACAAGTAAACATTTTCCTCATTTCTATGCTTGCATCCCCATCATATACACTACCACAACCACACCACCACCTTTGAAATCTCTAAGATCACTAAGCTAATATTTCTCCTATAACTGAACCCAGTTAAAAAAAAAACCTCCTCCATGTTTGAGAATTTTGACAACACAGCTAGTACAGTCTCACCCTCCCTGCTTCACCCCCTTTCTCTCCAATCCTCAATGTCTCCTCACTCAAGTACAATGCTTGGAAGCATCACTGTTCACCAAAATCTACCACTGCTGCTTCTATCTTCTACCATTGTGTCTCCCCAATACACACGTCTCCTATTTTTCTGCTCTTTGGCATTGAGTTCCACATAGCCACTTAAGTTGCCACAAGAAGGAGCCCCAACGTCATCTCTAAAAATGGGAAGTGGAGGGGCAGCTAGATGGCACAGTGATTTAAAGCACCAGCCCTGGATTCAGGAGGACCTTAGTTCAAATCTGGCCTCAGACACTTAACACTTACTAGCTGTGTGATCCTGGGCAAGTCACTTAACCCCAACTGCCTCACACAAAAAATAGGGGAAAAAAAATGGGAAGTGGAGCCCAAGGAGAATGCACACCCCTTGAAAAGGTGGCTTCTAGGAATTCTCTTACACTAACTGCTTCAGGTAGCCCTCTGCAGTCATGAGGACCCAGGACCATTGTTTATTACTTTATTTTGTGATATACATTTTTAAGGTGAATCTGTCTCCTTTACCTTGCACCATTCAGGGCTTCCTAGCACAGACCCCTCCACTGTGTGTGTGGCCAGTGAAGAATCTTTTGCTATTGAGGAAACCAGTGAAGCTTAAGTTGTGTCTATTGTACTATGAGCCTGATTATAGCCAGGTTGGGGTTTTATATGTCAGTTTGGGGATATATAGCCTATATTTGGACCAAATCAAGATTTTTTTTTGAGATATCATAATCTTTTTAAAATTCAAATTTAATGTTATCGATACCTTTTGTTTTTATATCACATGCATTCTTAAATCTATCCCCTGAGCTCTCTCCTACCCAATGAACATCCTTTGTAACTTTAGAAGAGAAAAAAAGCAGAAAAATCAAAACTTCCCAATACTTTAACCGTATCTGATGATATACACAAAATTCTACACCCATATTTTCCGTCTTCAAAATGAAGGGAATGACATACATTTTCTCAACTATTTTCCAGAGTTTGTTTTTTGTCATTTATAATATTCAGTTTGTTTTTTGTTTTTGATGTTTCCATTGTTTTCATTGTGTATAGTGTTTTCTAGGGTCACCAAGTCTTCCCTTGCTTCTTTGAATTATTTATATTTGTCATTTCTTAAGGTGCAATAATATTTCATTACATTTGGTTACCGCAGTTATGTTTGGTTACTCCTTGGTTAATGGGTATAAGATACAGAATCTTGAGTTTCAGAATTGAAGGAATAGAAGACAAAATGTAAAGTGAAAACTAAATCAGAATAAACATGAAAGTCCATGAAAAAAATCAGCTAGATTGTACCTTAGAGATCTAGTAAAACTCCTTTCTTTGCTCCTTTAGAGGAATAAATGGAGAACCAGATGGGTTGTGTACGATGTGTAATTCCTTCACATTTACTGAATTCTCATATTCTCTTTATTTGCCTTTATGTGAAACAAAATACCATGAACACGTAATTATTAAAATCTTATTGGGGCTTAAGAGTTCTGTATATAGGGACAGGTAGGTGGCACAGTGGATAAAGCACAGGCCCTGGATTCAGGAGGATCTGAGTTCAAATGTGGCTTCAGACATGACACTTGCTAGCTGTGTGACCCTGGGCAAGTCATTTAACCCTCATTGCCCTGCCCCCCCCCAAAAAAAAAGGGGTGGGGGAAGAGTTCTGTTTATTACTGATAAGGCCAGTAGTTACCACCACTGATTTTATGTACTAAAGAATCATTGAACCATCCCTCAAAGCTTTGTCCTAGGCTGTCTTTTCTCTCTGTATATCCTCTCTCTTGGTGATCTCATCATCTCTCATGGATTATCATCACTATGCAGATGACTCTCAAAACTCTGTCAAACCCTAATCTCTCTCCTTAGCTCTAGTTTCACATTACTAGCTGTCTGCATTAGACATTTCCAACGAGATGTGCCATAGGCATGTAAATTTCAACATCCAAACCATGGTTCATTATCTTCTTCCCTAAAACCACCCACCCTTACCAAACATCTCTTTTTCTTCAAAGTACCACCATCTTTCTATTCACTGGGGTTATCAGCCTAAGAGTCATCTTCCTTCACTGCCCCCAACTCTAATCAGTTTCAAGTCCTGTTTATTCTCCTGCCAGTATATTTCTAGTAAATATCCCATTCTTTCTATTCAGTGGCCACCTTCCCACTCACACCATCATTAATCATCACCTAAACTACTATAATAACATCATGTTTGGACTGTGCAGTCCTAATTTCAGGCCTTGCCAATCCACCCTCCATACATCTGCCAAATTAACATTCTTAAAAAATAGGTCTGACAGCATCATTCCCTCAGGAAAGAAACTCCAGTAAAGCCCTATTGCCTCAAGAATAAATACTAACTCTACACATGCACAATTAAAGAAGGACCTTAGTAATCTGGCTGTAGTTTTCCTCTTTAGGTTTATTGCACATTATACCCATCATGCACTCTGTTCTAGCCAGATGGGCCTATTTTCTGTTTTCCCAACTTGATATACATCTCCCATTTTTGTTCCTTTGCACAGGCCATCCTCCAGGCCTGGAATGTACCCTAATCTCACCAATATCTCCTTGAATCCCTAATTCTTGGTACTTTGTCTTTTTTCCTTAAATTTTCATCTACTTATCTGTTTACATGTTGTAGTCCTCCAATTGAATAAAAATTTCTTAAAGTGAAAGAATTTTTTCAACTCTTATATTTGTATCCCCAGCAGGCAGTTAATAATGAATGATTTCTAGGAAAACTCAAGTATACTGCTAACAGTATAATCGTAATAATACTAAAGGGATATTATTAGACTTATAAATCAGTATATTACTGTTGATAATAGTTTACTAAATTTTAACAAAGCATTTGACAAAGTATCTCAGACTATTCTTGTGGACAAGATAATATGGACTAGACAATAGTATTGGGAAGTAGCTTTGGAATTATTTGAAAGGCCAGTTCAAAGAATAATTACTCGTGGTTCTATACCAACTTGGAAAGAAGTCTCTGATAGTGTCCCAGGGATCTGTCCTTGGACCTATGCTGTATAATATTTTTTATCGGTGATTTAGATATAAAGATATAAATGAGAGAACAGCTAGGTGGCGCAGTGCATAAAGCACCGGCCCTGGATTCAGGAGCACCTGAGTTCAAATGTGACCTCGGACACTTGACACTTACTAGCTGTGTGACCCTTGACAAGTCATTTAACCCTCATTGCTTCACCAAAAAAAAAAAAGATATAGATGAAGTGCTTAACAGTTTTGAAGTTGACACAAAGCTGGATAGGCTACCTAACAGAACAGGTTGAATGGCATTCAAAATCTATAAAGATCTAAGACTAAAATTTTAGGTCAAATATAATAAGATAAGATAAGCATGAATAGATAGTAGATGATCAGAAAAAGATATGGGGGTTTTGGTGGATTAAAAGCTCTATATGAGTCAACAGTGTCTTATGATATCCAGAAGAGCTAACATGATCTTAGACTGCATTAAAATGGACATAATGCCCAGGACTAGGGCAGCAATTTTTCTACTATACTCTTCTTTGATTAGATGATTATATCTGTAATATTGCATTTAGTTTGGGGTATCACTTTTTTTTTTTGGCAGGGCAATGACTTGCTCAGGATCACACAGCTAGAAGTGTCATGTGTCTGAGGCCGGATTTGAACTCAGGTTCTCCTAAATCCAGGGCTGCTGCTTTATCCACTGCATCACCTAGCTACCCCTTGGGTATCACACTTAAGAAGTACATTGATAAACTGGAAAATGTCCAGAGAAGTGTGATCAGGATGGCAAAGGCCCTCACAATCATATCATATGAGGATCAGCTGAAGAAACTGGACACTGTTTAGCCTAGAAAAAATAAAATTGGTGATGGTTGTGTGAAGGAGTCAGGATAGTTATCTCAAAAGTATTTGGAGAAATGTCGTGTATAATGGGGTGGCTAAGACTTATTCTGCTTGGCCTCAGGGTAGGATTAGTTGCAATGGATTGAAGTGGCAGATAAGCAAATCTAGGCTTAATGTAAAGAACTTTCTAATAATTAAGAGTTATCCAGCTCAAAGAATGACTTGCCTAATCTAGTGGACTTCAAACAAATATCAGATGACCATAATCACTTATTTTTCTTGTAGAGAGAATTTTGGTCAGATATGAGCTTCACTTAGATAGCCACTGAATTTTTTTCCAATTCTGAGAATCTCTGATTCTGTGTTGTCATTGTTGAGAATGTGTTTGGTGAGGGATTAGCACATTGGGAGAACATTGGAAGAGAAACACAAAGATAGGCTAGAAGAGATGCATAGAGCCCCAGCAAGTCATGTGCAAAACTGTACTTCCACTGCCTGCCTGGTTCCTTTCCCTCCATCTCAAGCAAGGGTATAGTGGGAAGAGGTCCAAGACTCTTGGAGGTAGGGTATAGGTTTAAAATTATGGGGTTTTTTGGTTTTTTGGTTTTGGTGAGGCATTTGGAGTTAAGTGACTTGCCTAGGGTCACACAGCTTAAAATTATGTTTCTAACACTTACTAGCAGTGACTAAGAGCAAGTTACTTTTTTTTGGAGTCTCAGTTACCTCATTGGTAAAATGGGAATAATAATTCACTGTCTACCTTACTATTATGAAGACCTTTGTAAACCAACCATAAAGCATGATCTATCTGTTCTCAGATTAATTTTCCTAAGACAAAAACTTTACATTTTGTTTCATTTAATTTTGTAACAAAATTATAATTGGAGTAACTAAAAATATATCACATGAAAATAATGAACTGGATACTTGTCCTCTAAGAATGACCTGTTCTCCAAATGACTTAGATATCTTCTGGACTTGAATATGTCAGGAAGTTACACTGCCAGTTACCCTGAACACAATGGTATTTCATTTCAGTTCAGCATGTATTGAACACCTAATATGTGTAAAACACTAATGTGCTAAGGAAAATTTAAAAGAAAACAGGATCTCTACACTCAAGAATATTGCTGATCTTGGTTACAGAGCAGAAATTGTTAAGAAACTTCTGAAAATTTAGAGTAACTCCCATCAGGTAATTAGTTTTGGGGTTTTTTTTTGCTCTATAGTTTACCAGTTTTCTGGATGAAACCCCAGCATATCTAGGTGGCAAAAGTAACTGCTGGAGAAGGCTGAGCCTGGAAAACTTTCCAAAGACAATGATAATGTATGACATAATCAATTATGCAACATCTGGAATACTATCAGATCGTCTGCAAAAAGAATTGAAGTATCTTTTGCAAAAACCAAAATCTGAAGAGATGCAACGTGACCAGCTCCGGGTTATTTCTCAAATTAGGTAAAAATGATCTATCATAACAACTATTAGTGAGACAAATGTTTAGTTACACTGATATTCTGTATGTAAAAGATAAATAGTTCTCTTAGTATGAGTCTGCTGTAGATAACATTTAGGAGTTATTTCTACCAAGTTTTGAAGGTCTCATGGCTTCTCAGCACAAGAATATTCATGACTTACAGAAGCAGTAAAATATTTTAGCCCTTTTTTCAAGGTCAACTGACACCCACTTCTCAATTACTTTCTATTACAAGCAACCTTTTTTACATTATACCAAGGTTTTCTCTTTTTAGTATTTTTATTATGAACTTGTTAATCATCAACATAAATAATCACCTCACCTCTACTCTTAGCCTCATTGGCTTCCTTTAAGAAAGACTCAGCTCAAATCTCACCTTCTGCAGGAGGCTTTTCTCACTCTTACCCCACAGGTCTTCCCTCTGAGGTTACCTTCAGTACATGATGGATGGATGGATGGATGGATAGATAGATAGGCAGACAGGTATATATGTCTGTCTAGATATGGATATCTTGTGTGAAAAGTGCATTTCACTCCTTATAATTTGAACTCATTGAAGACTGAAAATGGTTTTTTGCCTTTCTTTGTATCTCCAGTACCTATAGTTTCTGGAACATAGTAAGTGCATAATAAATGCTTGTTGACTTACTGACTAATAATTATTTGAAATACAGGGGTAATCATACATAAAATCCTTAGTGTTTGACAAGATATAATGAAATGAATGAACAAAATATTTTTCATATTCTCTTCCATATCTGTATAAAATTCTGCTATTCCCTTATTCTCTTAGAGATCCTAAAAAGTTACCACATGTTTTTTTTGTTTTGTTTTTTGGTTGGAGCAATGGGAAATCAAAAGGTTTCAAAAATCTCTTTGCCCTTAAAACATTACCTTGCATCACCAGTGGCTCTGACAATTGCTGCTGAAAGAATATTGCCAGAGCTCCATTTAAAGCTCTGGTATTGCCATCTGAGGTAATAAGGACAAAAGATGGCAGCTCTGATTTTACTTTTTTTCTCCCATGACTGTTAAGCCCATCTAATTTGCCAGTCTTTTATGAATCAATCAGAGAAGAGGTGTAGTGGAGAAAGAGCCAATCTTGAATTCAGGAAGACCTTGATTCAAGTCTTGTTATACTAGTTTTCTAGCCATGGGCAAGTCACCTAACTTTTCAGTGTTCCCAGGCAACTATTAAAGGCTATAAGTTGGCCATCTTTAGAGGGAATTTTCTTTTTTTTTTTTATTTTATTTATTTTTTGTTACATTTTGAATTCCAAGTTGTCTCCCTCCATCCCTCCTAACACCATATTAAAAAAAGCCTACATTTGACATCTATATATATGGAAACATACAATACATATTGCTATAGATCAGTTTTTTCTCTGGAGGTGGCTAGCATTTTCCTTCATAAGTCTTTCATAGTTGATTTGGATGATAATATTACTCAGAATAGCTTAAACATTTACAATTACTCTTAGAACAATATTGCTGTAACTGTATGCAATGTTCTCTTGGTTCTACTTGTTTCACTCTGCATTGTTTCATGCAAGTCTTTCTATGTTTTTCTGAAACCAATCTGCTTATCATTTCTTACAACACAGTAGTATTCTATCACAATCTTATACCATAATTTATTCAGCCATTCCCCAATTGATGGGCATCCCCCTACTTTCTAGTTCTTTGACACCATAAAGACAGCTGCTATAAATATTTTAAAATACATAGGTTCTGGGGGCAGCTAGGTGGTGCCCTGGATTCAGAAGGACCTGAGTTCAATTCTGGCCTCAGACACTTGACACTTACTAGCTATGTGACCCTGGGCAAGTCACTTAACCCTCACTGCCCCACCACCCCCCCAAAAATTAAAATACATAGGTTCTTTTCCCTGATCACCTTGAGAAATGGATGAAATATGGTATTATTGGGTCAAAAAGTATACATAGTTTTACAACTCTAGTCATAATTCCAACTGGCTCTCCTAAATGATTGGATCAGTTCACAATTCCAACAACAGTGTGTTAGTGTCCCAATTTTGCCACATCTCTTCCAACATTTGTTATTTTGCACTTCTTTCATTTTAGCCAATCTGATAGGTGTGAGATGGTACCTTGGATTTATTTTAATTTGCACTTCTCTAATCAATAATGATTTAGAGCATTTTTTTTCATATGACTATATATAGCTTTGACTTCTTCATCTCAAAAATGCCTATTCATATCCTTTGACTATTTATCAATTGGGGAATGAACCATAGTATTATAAATTTGACTCAGTTCTCTATATATTTGAAATATGAGCCTTTTATCTGAAAAACTGGTTATAAAAACTGTTACTCAATTTTCTGCTTTTCTTACAATCTTGGCTGCATTGATTTTATTTGTACAGAACTTTTCAATTTAACGTAATTAAAAGTATCCATTTTACATCACACAAAGCTCTCTCTCTTGTTTATTCATAAATTCTTCTCTTATCCATAAATCTGAGAGGTAATATATTTCACTCTCTTCTAACTTATTTTTAACTCCGTTTATGTCTAAGATATACATCAACTTTGACCTTATCTTGGTAAATAGTATAACATATTGGTCTTTACCTTTAGTCTTCTGCCAGACTTCTTTCCAATTTTTCCAGAAATTTATACCAATTAGTGAGTTCTTATCCCCAAAGCTTAGAACCTTGTGTTTATAAAATACATGGTTACTATAATCATTTACTACTATATATTGTATACCTACTCTATTCTATTCATTCTTAGCCAGGATAATAGATAGTTTTAATAATTACTACCTGATACTATAGTTTAAGATCTGGTACTGGTAGTTCTTCCTTTATGTTTTTAAAAATTAATTCCTTTGATGTTCTTGACCTTTTGTTCTTATAAATGAATTTTTTTCTAGCCCAATAAAATAATTTTTTGGTAGTTTAATTGGCATTGTACTGAATAAGTAAATTAGTTTAGGTAGAATTGTCATTTCTATTATATTGGCTCATCCAATTATTATTTCTCCAGTTATTAGCTGTGGGAGCCCTGGGCAAGTCGCTTAACCCCAGTTGCCTTATACATCCAGGGGGTCATTTCCTGTCACTCTGATATATGTCTTGCCACTGGATCCAGTTGGCTCTGGAGGAGAGAGTGAGGTTGTTGACTTTGTACAGCCCTGCCTCACTTAAATCTAATTCACTGCAAGTCATGACATCGCTCAATGTCATGGTCCTCTTCAGTAATAAAGGAAAAAAGAACCACAAATCTGGTTTTATTTGTATAAAAACTGTTTTATAATTATGTTCATATAATTTCTGGGTTTCTCTTGGCAGGTATACTCCCAGGTATTTTATATTGTTTATGATTATTTTCAATGAAAAACACTATATCTTCTTGCAGAGTTTTGTTGGTAATATATAGAATACAGATGATTTATGTGGGTGTTTTTTATATCCTACTGTTAAAATTATATTTCATTAGCTTTTTAGTTCAGTCTCTTGGATTTTCCCAAGTATATCATCATTTTGTCTACTTCATTGCCCATTCTCATTCCTTAAATTTCCTTTTATTCTCTTATTACTATTGGTTAGCATTTCTAGGATAATATTGAATAATATTGGTAACACTGAGCATCCTTGTTTCTCTCCTGATCTTACTAGGAACACTTCTAGCTTATCCCCATTACAAATAATGCTTGCTGATGGTTTTAGGTATATCCTTCTTGTCTTTTTAAGGAAAAATCTATTTATATCTGTTTTGAAGTTTTTTGGGTTGTTTTTTTTGGGGGGTGAGGCAATTGGGGTTAAGTGACTTGCCCAGGGTCACACAGCCAGTAAGTGTTAAGTGTCTGAGGCCGGCTTTGAACTCAGGTCCTTCTGACTCCAGGGCCAGTGCTCTATCCACTGCGCCACCTAGCTGCCCCTTGAAGTATTTTTAATAGAAATTAATGTTGCAATGAAATACAGGATTTTCAAGCATTTATGATGAAAATGACAGAGCTGAATAGAGTGTCTGACTTCAAATACAAGACTCAAGAGAAACATAAAAAGGTAAACAGGAAAGACAAATTATAAGTAATTCAATAAGATTAAACTATTTACATTCCTACATACAAAGACGATACTTGTAATTCTTAAGAACTTATTATCAGGGCAGTTAGAGGAAGAATACATAGAAAATATGGGTGTGAGTTGAATACATGGGATGCTAGCTTAAAAAAAAAGTAATGGGCAATAAAGAGGAATGCACTGTGAGGAGAGGTAGAACAGAGTAAATTATCACATAAGAGAATGAAAGAGTTTTTTCAGTGGAGGGGAAGATGGGGAGGGGGTGTTGGTGGGCAATGAACCTTACTCTCATTGGAATTGGCTCAAAGGGAATAACATGCACACTCTGTTAGGTATAGAAATCTATCGTACCCTGCAGGAAAGTAGGAGTGGAAGGGGATAAGAAAAAGGGTAGGGTACTGATAGTAGGGAGGGTGGATTGGGGGAGGTGGTATTCTGAAGCAAAACATTTTTGAGTATGGATAGGGTGAAAGGAGAGTGAGTAGAGAAACAGGAGTAGTGAATAGGATAGAGAGAAATACACAGTAATCATAACTATGAAAAACTTTTATAGCAAATTTCTCTGATAAAGGACTCATCACTCAAATATTTAGAGAACTGAGTCAAATTTATAAAAATAAGAGCCATTCCCCAATTGATAAATGATCAAAGGCAGCTTTTAGATGAAATAATCAAAACTATCTGCAAGCATATGAAAAAGTACTCTAAATTACTATTGAATACAGAAATGAAATTAAAGATATTTGAGGTATCATCCCACTCCTATCTGATTCACTAATATGTGAAAACAAAGGAAAATGACAAATGTTGGAGGGGATATAGGAAAATTGAGACACATTTCTGTCAGTAGAGTTGTGAACTGATTGAACCATTATGTAGAGAAATTTGGAACTGTGCCCAAAGGGATATAAAACCCTTTGACCAGTGGTACCACTACTATGCCTGTATCCCAAAGAGATTAAAAAACAAAAAAGGAAAGGACCCATATATACACAAATATTTATAGTGGCTTTTTTAGTGGTGGCAAAGAATTGTCAATTGAGGGAATGGCCATGAATTAGGGAATGGCTGAACAAGTTGTGTTATATGATTGTGTTAGAATACTATTGTGCTATAAGAAATGATAAGCAGGATACTCCCAGAAAAACCAGGGAAGACTTATGTGAACTGATGCAAAGTGAAATGAGTTGAACCAGTTGAACATTTTACACAGTAATAGGAATATTGTAAAATGGCTAACTGTGAATGACTTAACTATTCTCAGCAATTCAATGATCTAAAACAATTCCAAAGGACATAAGATGAAAAATTTTATCCATCTCCATATATTCTATCCATCTAGAAAAAGAACTGATAGAGTCTGAATGCAGACAGAACCATAATTTTTTAAACTTGATTTTTCTTGTTTTTTTTTTTAATCTGTGTTTTCTTTCATAGCATGACTAATGTTCATGTATAACCTATATCAAATCACTTCCCTTTTCTATGGGGCGGGAAGGTATTTGGAACTCAAAAAAACCTTAATGAATTTTTTAAAAATTGTTTTCACAATGTAATTGGGGAAAATACGATATTAAATAAATAAGGATATATGATAATATATATATTTAGAATAGTGACTTTTTCACATGACTATATATAGATAGCTTTGATTTCTCCTTTTGAAAACTGCATTTTTATATCCTTTGACCATTTTTCAATTGGGGAATGACTCCTATTTTTATAAATTTGACTCAGGTCCATATCCAGTATATTTTTTACTATTTTGTGTGTGTGTGTGAAGCAGTTGGGGTAAGTGACTTACCCAGGGTCACACAGCTAGTAAGTGTTAAGTGTCTGAGGCTGGATTTGAACTCAGGTCCTCCTGAATCCAGGGCCAGTGCTCTATCCACTGCGCCACCTAGCTGCCCCATATTTTTTACTTTTATCAGAGAAACTTGCTATGAAAATTTTTGCTATTCATTGTCTACAGTATCTTTTAGCATAATGTAGTTTCCCTGATTATCTCTTTTAATTATGTCTATTTTTACTTTTGCTTTGTCTGATAACATAGTTGCAACCCCTGCTTTTTACTTCAGCTGAAACATATTGTATTTGTGCTCCAGCCTTTTGAATTCCATGTGTCTTTCTGTTTCACATGTGTCTCTTGTAAACAACATGTGGTTGGATTCTCATTTCTAACCCATTCTGCTATCAGCTTACATTTGATAGGTGAATTCATCTTATTCATATACACAGTTATGATTACTGTGTATTTACCTCAATCCTGTTTTCTTTTGTTTCTTTATCTCTCTTTTTATCCTGTCCCTCCTCAAAAGTCTATTTTTCTTCTCACCACTACTTTCCTTAATCTGTCCTCCCTATCATTCCTTTCCCCTTCTTTATCCCTTTCCCTTCCTATTATCCTATTGGGTAAGTTACATTTCTATACACAATTGTGTGTGTGTGTGTGTGTGTATTTCACTCTTTGAACAAATTCCAATAAGAGAGAAATTCAAACATTGACTACCACTCCCTTTTCCCTTCCATTGTAAAAATTCTTCCTTGCAAACTTCTTTTATGCGAGAAAATTTTTCCCATTCTGTCTCTCCCTTCTCCCTTGTCCTAGTGCATCCCTCTTTCTTTTTTTTTTAGATCATTCCAACATAAGCCTTCTATGTAAACTCCTTTTAACTGTCCTATTAATGATAAATTCCTTAGGTGTTGACATGTATCATCTTCCCATATAGGAATGTAAATAGTTAAATTTTGAGTCTTTTATGATTACTATTTCATGTTTACTGGTTTGTTGGGGGTTTGTTTTGTTTTGTTTTGGCTTCTCTTAAATCTCATGTTTGAATGTCAAATTTTCTATTTGGCTCTGGTCTTTTCATCAGGAATGCTTGAAAAGTCTTCTATTTCATTAAATATCCATTTTCTCCTTGAAGGATTACACTCACTTTTTTTTTTTTTGGTGGGGCAATGGGTGTTAAGTGACTTGCCCAGGGATACACAGCTAGTAAGTGTCAAGTGTCTGAGGCTGGCATTGAACTCAGGTCCTCCTAAATCCAGGCCCAGTGCTTTATCCACTGCAATACCTAGCTGCCCCTATACTCACTTTTACTGGGTAGGTGATTCTTGGTTGTAATCCTACCTCCTTTGCCTTCTAGATTATCATGTTCCAAGCCCTCTATTTCTTTAATGTGAAAGCCTCTAAATGCTGTGTGATTCTGCTTTTTGGCACCACAGTATTTGAATTGTTTCTTGCTACTGTGTGAAATATTTTCTCTTTGATTTGGCAACTCTAGAATTTGCTTATAATATATATTCCTCTAAGTTTTCATTTTGGGATCTCTCATGAGGTAATCAGGGTATTCTTTCCATTGTTAATTTACCCTCTCAGCTAAGATATTGACAGTTACCCTCAGTAATTTCTTCAATGTGATGTTTAGGATTTTTCTTTGATCATGACTTTCAGGTAGTCCAATAATTCTTATATTTTCTCTCTTAGATGTATTTTCTAAGTCGGTTATTTTTCTAATGAGATATTTCACATTTTCTTCTCTTTTTTTTCATTCTTTGGATTTTGCTTGATCATTTCTGGATGTTTCACAGACTTATTAGTTTCCACTTGCCTAGTTCTAATTTTTAAAGAATATCTTCAGTTTTTGATTTGAGCAATTCTGCTATATAAAGAATTCTTTTCTTCAGTGAATTTTTGTACCTCCTTTTCCATGTGGCCAATTCTGCTTTTTAAAGAATTTGTATCTTCAGTGGATTTTTGTGCCTCTTTTACCATTTGATCTACTCTGGTTTTTTGGCCCTGGAGATTTTTATCTTAGGGAGTTCATTAATGGCTTGTTCAGTTTCTTTTCTTAATATGGGCTTATTTAAGGATTTTATTTCCTCTTCAGTTAACCTGGGCAATTTGTATTTTTATAAATATTTAGCCATTTCATTTAGATTGTCAAATTTATTAGCATACAATTGAGCAAAATAGTTCCTAATTATTGCTTTAATTTCCACTTCATTGGTGGTGAAATCACCCCTTTCATTTTTGACACTGGTAATTTGGTTTTCTTCTTTCTTTTTTTTAATCAAATTAACCAAAGGTTTGTCTATTTGTTTTTGTTTTTTCCATAAAAATGGCTCTTAGTTTTATTGATTAATTTTATAGTTTTCTTGCTTTCAATTTTATTATTTTCTCCTTTGATTTTCAGGATTTTTAATTTAGTATTTAGTTGGGGATTTTTAATTTGTTCTTTTTCTAGCTTTTTTAGTTGCATGCCCAATTCATTGATTCCCTCTTTTTTATTCATGTAAGCATTTAGAGATATAAAATTTTCCCTAAGCACTGTTTTGGCTGCATCCCATAGGTTTTGGTATATTGCCTCATTATTGTCATTCTCTTGGATGAAGTTATTGTTTCTATGATTTGTTGTTTGACCCACTCATTCTTTAGGATGAAATTATTTAGTTTCCAATTAATTTCAGTCTACCTTTCCATGGCTCTTTATTACATGTAATTTTTATTGTATTATGATCTGAGAAGGATGCATTTACTATTTCTGCCTTTCTACATTTGCCTATGAGGTTTTTGTGCCCTAATACATGGTAAATTTTTTAATATGTGCCATCTACCACTGAGAAAAAGGTATATTCCTTTCTATCCGCATTGAATTTTCTCCAGACATCTATCATATCTAACTTGTCTAACATTCTATTCACCTCTCTAACTTCTTTCTTTTTTATTTTGTGGTTACATTTATCTAATTCTGAGAGGGGAAGATTCACATCCCCCAGTAATAGAGTTTTGCTGTCTATATTTCCTCTTGTAACTCATTTTACTTCTCCTCTAAGAATTTGGATGCTATACCACTTGGTGCATACATGTTTAATATTGATATTACTTCATTATCTATTGTACCTTTTAGCAAGATGTAGTTTCCTTCCTTATCTCTTTTGATTAGATCTATTTTTGCCTTTGCTTTGTCTGACATAAGGATTGCTACCCCTGCTTTTTTTACTTCAGCTGAAGTATAATATATTCTGCTCCAAACTTTTACCTTTACTCTGTGTTTATCTCTCTGCTTCAAATGTATTTCTAGTAAACAGCATATTGTAGGATTCTGGTTTTTAATCCACTTTGCTATTCACTTCCATTTTATGGCAGAGTTCATCCCATTAACATTGATAGTTATTATTACTGTCTATTTCCCTCCATCCTATATACCCCCTTTGTACTTTTTCCCTTCTTTCACCCTATTCCTCCTCACCAGTCTTTTCCTTTGACCCCTGCCTCCCCAACTCTGCCCTCCCTTTTATCACCCCCTCCATTTTCTTTACCTTTTCTCCCCTGCTTCTGCCCTCCCTTCTATCAGTGCCCCCCCTTTTCCCCTTACCCTTTTATTCCCTAAAGAATAAGCTAAATTTCTTTATCCAAATGAGCATATATGTCATTCCCTCTTTGAACCAAATCTGATGAGAGTAAGGTTAAAACAATGCTCACCCCTCCCTTTTTTCCCTCCTTTGTAATAGGTTTTTTGCACCTCTTCATATGATGCAATTAATCCCACTCTACCTCCCCTTTTCTCTTCTCCCAATATACTCCTTTTTTCCACCCCTTAATTTCTTTATATCATCACATCAAAGACAATTTATGCTTATACCCTCTATGTATATTCCTTCTGTCTGACCAAATAGAGATACAGTTCTCAAGAGTTATAAGTATTATCTTCCCATGTAGGGATGTAAACAGTTTAACCTTATTGAATAACTTTTCCCCCCCATTTACCTTTTTAAACGTCTCTTGAGTCTTGTAAGTTAAGATCAAATTTTCTATTCAGTTCTGGTCTTTTCATCAGGAAACCTTGAAAGTCCCCTATTTCATTGAATGTCCATCTTTTCCCCTGAAAGAGAATGATCAGTTTTGCTGGTTAGTTGATTCTTGGTTGCAATCCAAGCTCCTTTGCCTTCCGGAATATCATATTCCAAGTCTTGTGATCCTTTAATGTTGAAGCTGCCAGGACCTGTGCAATCCTGACTGTGGCTCCATGATATTTAAATTGCTTCTTTCTGGCTGCTTAGAGTATTTTCTCCTTCACCTGATAATTCTGGAATTTGGCAACAGTATTCCTTGGAGTTTTCCTTTTGGGGTCTCTTTTAGGAGGCGATTAGTGGATTCTTTCAATGATGATTTTATTCTCTGATTCTATAATATCAGGGCAGTTCTTCATGATAATTTCCTGGAATATGGTGTCTAGACTCTTTTTCTTATCATGGCTTTCAGGTAGTCCAATAATTCTCAAATTGTCTCTCCTGGATCTATTTTCCAGGTCAGTTGTCTTTTCAATGAGGTATTTCACATTTTCTTCTATTTTTCCATTCTTTTGATTCTGTTTGACTGATTCCTGGTGTCTCATAGAGTCATTAGCTTCCATCTGTCCAATTTGAATTTTTAAGGCATTGTTTTCTTCAATAAGCTTTTGCACTTCCTTTTCCATTTGGCCAAATGAATTTTTTTGTTTGTTTGTTTGTTTGTTTTAGTGAGGCAATTGGGGTTAAGTGACTTGCCCAGGGTCACACAGCTAGTAAGTGTTAAGTGTCTGAGGCCAGATTTGAACTCAGGTACTCCTGACTCCAGGGCTGGTGCTCTATCCACTGCGCCACCTAGCTGCCCCCAAATGAATTTTTTAAGGAATTGTTTTCTTCAGTCAATCATTGTGCTTCCTTTTCCAAGCTGTTGATTCTTTTTTTCATAATTTTCTTGTGTTGCTTTCATTTTCCTCCCCATTTTTTCTTCTACCTCTCTCAATTGATTTTTTAAAATCCTTTTTGAGCTCTTCTAAGAAGGCTTTTTGGTCTTGAGACCAATTCATCTTCCCTCTTGAGGCTTTACATGTAGGCAATTTGAGAGTATTGTCATCATCTGAGTTTGTGTTTAGCTCTTCCCTGTTGACACAGAAGCTTTCAGTGGTAAGAGAGCCCTTTTCTGTTTCTTACTCATATTGTAGCTTATTTTTTTTAAGTTGAGGTTTTTTCCTGGGGCACAAGGGTCACTGTTTCAAGCTTCTTGTGCTGAGGGATAGGGGCTGTGTCACTGGCTTTCTACTCTGAGACCTCTATGGCTTGTGGATTTCTCACCACCCTGGGCTTGCTCCCTGTGCTTGCTCCAGGCACTGGTATGGCCCAGCCCAGTCGCACCTGTCCCATGGGTGGCCCTCTAGCTGGCAGCTGTCTTCTCAGCTGGTGCTAGTGGATCTCACAACTCAGCCAGGATCAAGGGGCTTCAGTTGCTCCACTGTGGCCAAGAACTTCCTGCTAACTTGCCCAGACCCCCTCCATGCTGTTCTGTGCTAAGCTGCACTGCACTCTCCTTTTGCCCAAGTGAGACCGACCTTTCCTGAAGTCTTCTAAATTATCTCAAGAAGATTGTGACTCTCTTTTTGTAGGTTCTATAGTTTCAGAATCTGTTTAGAGGCTTGATTTAATGGGTTTTTTTGAAAGAACCGCAGGAGAGCACAGACAACTTGCTGGCTTCTCTCTACCATCTTGGCTCTGCCCCCCCGCCCCAATCTGCTCTGGTTTTTAAGATGTTATTTTCTTCGGTATTTTTTGTGATTCTCTCACCAAGCTACTAGTTCTCTTTTCACAATTTTCTTATATCACTCTCATTTCTTTTCCCAATTTTTCCTTTTCCATTCTTGTTTCTTAGACTCTTCTAGGAATTCTTGTTGGAATTAGGTCTGATTAGCATTTTTCTTTGAGGCTTTTTTAACAACTATTTTCCTGTTGTTGTCTTCTTCTGAGTTTATGTCTTGGTTTTCCCTGACACTGTAGTGGCTTTTTAAGTTCAGATTCTTTTTTGTTATTATTGTGCATTCATTTATCCAATCTGTTTCTTGACTTTGAACTTTATGTTAAAGTTAGGCTCTACCCACCTGCAGGTGAGGAGGCACTGTCCTGAGCTTCAGGCTTTTTCATGCTACTGTTTTGAAAGCTAGTTCTAGTGGTCTTTATGGTGTTTCCAAGGTGATGTGATCCTGGGATATTTGTAATCATTGCACTTCTAGTCTGTACTGTGGTCTTTACCTAGGAAAGGCCCCCATACCTCTGCAGCTGTAAGCATTACCAGTCCTCTTCACTTTGGAACTGTGGCCAGGGCCCTGTTTCCATATGACTGACCACCAATGCTCCTCTCTACCCTGGAACTGCGACCTAGAACTGTGTATGGGCAAAAGTTGCCAATCAGTGCCAGCTGTACCCAGTGCCAGCAAAAGGTCTGCTGTAATCTCTTTCTGACAAGTTGTCCAACCCCCTTAATGTCTCTAGACTGAGAGCTCCCAAAGTTGTTGCTGCCACCTCCACTATTGTTGCTGCCCTGCATGTGTGGGCTCCAGACAGGCCTCTACCCTGGTGCCACAGTCTTCTCCTGCTAACCTTGAGTTTCCTTAGGCTAGAAAAATGTCCCAATACAACCTTTTGGTGGCTCTGCCACTCCAGAATTTGATTTGAGGCATTATTATTAAAGTTGTTTGGAGGGGAATATTGAGAGGGAAATATTCAGCTGGGTGGCTGCCCCTAATTCACCATCTTGGCTCTGCCTCCTGAAGTGTTTTCATAAGTGATTCTGTGAGTTCTAAAAACCCCCTTATTTTGTAGCTGACTATAGTGTGTTTCAAATAATCTTGTGTGTGTGTTCCTAGGTTCATTGATTTAGGTCTGGGAAGGACCTTAGAGGCCACAACCCCCATATTTTTACAGATGAAAAAACTGAGTCCCAGAGATATGAAATAACTTGGCCAAAGTCACACTGGTAACCAGTGGAAGGGAACACTGGGATGTAAAACATTGGCCTAAAGTTAGAAGTCCAGTGCTCTTCCTACTGTACCATGTCTCTAGAAACCTGCAATAGCATGTTTATTAGTGATTTACTTACTGATTCACATGATTATTACAGAGTATTTACAAGGCAACTGCTGGAAATTTTATCCTTTTTTTTTGGTCACAATCAATATCACCCTCAGATCATTAGGTTCTTGTTGGCATAGAGCACCAAGTTAAGCACTATGCCTTGTCATTAAATAGAAACGATATCTGCTTTCTAGGACTGTGTGTGTGTGTGTGTGTGTGTGTGTGTGTGTGTGTGTGTGTGTGTGTGCCTGTAGCAGGGGGGGAGGTTAAAGATGAAATGACTGAGGAAAACAAAGTTTTAATCTTTCAAACATATCAATTTATTAAGCAATACATGCCAGTTGCCCAACAAATCAGGACCAGGACCCCAGATACAAGGAAAATAGACTTTTATATTTTAAAATCATACAAGACCAATTAATCAAAAAGAAACAATACTACATTAGGTAATCTGATTTCTAATGGGATGAAAGATTAGGAACTTTCCAAGTTGGGAGGGGCAAAGTGAACAGGTATAATTCTCTGAATTCAGAAAAGGAGGTCTTCCACTCCCCAAGTATATATAAACAATTAAGGGAATGTGGAAACTATAACTGATCATTATGGGGCCAGTTTTCAGATAAAATTTATGGGTTTCTAGAGATAAACAATTGAAAAAATCTCTTTGTATCAGTCTCTGACTGCATTTCTACTCAGCATAACATAGGTCCTTGGTTAAGGGTTTCTTAGCAGCAGGGACAGGTAGTCCAGCTTCCTAGACACATAGGGCTAAATTCAAACAATGCAATGTTTTTTTTCCCCAATTCCCACAATTGAATAAACTTTCCTCACAAGATAGAATTTGGACTAGACCCATAATTGAATAGAAATGGAACTGAAATAGCTCCAAAACTGAGTCACAAGATGGAGTCAATGTGGTTCACTCAGTTTCCACATTTAACCACTTCCTGTCCTAATAGCCTAAATTTCCTCATGCCTGTATATACACATGCACATATACGTGTATGTATGTATGTGTGTGTGTGTGTGTTACGTATGTATATATTGGGGTTCTCCATGTGATTGGCCATTCATTGAAATACATTTATGACATAATTTTTACAGGACTTCTCCTTCACCCTCTTCTTTAAGTGTCTCCTCTTTACAACAATATTATCAACAACTAGCAAAGCCCAATCACTCAGGTCGTCGCTCAAAGCAAGCACGAATGAAGATTGCAAAAATGAGAAGAGCTTATAAGAAGGAAAAGGAGAAAAATATGGAAGTAAGTCCAAAGTGCAAAATGGGTCAAAAAAATGTTTAATCTGCCTGTAGATACAATTGCCCAGGAAATTCTACTCATTTTTTTTTAACCTGTAGGTTTAATCAGAAGCATTTATATGGTGAGTATTTTTGACACCATGAAAGCTATTTTCATCTTGGTAAAAACATATTTTTTAAAACTATTAAAATGCTATCTGCTGTTCTAATAAACTTAACTCTACAATAGAAACTCCTTCATTGAGAATATTCCTATTATGATATACTGCTATTTTGAAATCCATTTCTTACAGTCTAGTATTGTCAGGAAAAGATTTTTTTTTTTAACTGAAAAGCAGTATCCTGGCTCTGCCTCAACATTTGTAGCAGAAAACTATTATCCTTATATATTGATACTTGTGATTCAGCATATCTCTGTTCACATTCTTCCCAAGATGCAAGTAACTTCCATCTGAATTTATTTCAGGGTTACAGTAAATATCATAGTAACAGTAAAAACAATTTCTCACTTTTATTTCAAATTTTAACCAGGAATCAAATACACAAAAAACAAATGAAAAAAATCAGCATCGTATTGTTATCATTACTCCATCTTATGAAATTTTGGGAGTTAACTCACCTCCTTCAGATGATGAGTTGGAGCAAGAAGCAAAGGAATTATTTACTTGGACTAAAGAGCTATGTCTTGATAACTCATAGTTAATTAACAAAATAATCCATACCCTTCGATATAGAAATGATTAATACAAGTATTAACAAATAAATACAGGTATGTAGATTTTGCTCCTAGCCAAATATAAGTGGTAAGTTTTCTAAGCAGTACTTTGATATGCTGTAAACAGAAATGTTCCTGTCCATCAGAATTTGAATAAAAATAAATGCTTTAATGGATGTGGTAAAATGCTGCGTGGTTTTATTTGATTAATAATGAGTGACTCTATTCTTGGAATCTTAATCAGTTTTGTTACTCTATCTTCTTTAAATGCCTATGAATTCCTTGGTTTTCATAAAGAAAATAATTCACAAAATACATAATTTTTACTCCAATTAGCCTTCAAAATATTTTCTATTTCATGTTTTGCCAAATATTGCAACAGTAGGAATAATATAACCTGGAAGATCATTACTAAGAATTTTTATCATAAGCGCAAAGCAGAATGTTTAGTACTCTTAAACATTCTTCTTAGATATTTTTCATATATAAAATTGAAAATTGTTGGAACAAATAATCTATTTAACATTTTAAATTCAAGTACTTAACTTAGGGAACTGTTGACAATGACAAAAACTTTTCCATGATTCTAATCTATTATAAAATATCTTTTTTTCTCCAGTGGCTGGCATTAAAGAACCAAAAATAATTATATGATAATCATTTCTAAAACAACAGACTTAATTTCCATTTTGATGAACACTTAAAATGTATGAATTAATTAGAAGTTTTGGTCAAAAGAAGCTAGTTGCATAGCCACATAAATGAATTTCATCTGCTCTTAAAATATTCTAATAATAATACTGCTGTTGATTGGTATTCTTTCCATGGAATACACTATGGCAATTTAGTATAGACATTTCACACTCATTTCCACAAAGTGATATACTATTTCATGGATTTTAGAACTATATCAGATAAAAAGTGAATTTGAAAGAATATGAGCTTTTTCTTATCTCTTTATCTTATCTCCTTAAAACATATGAATTCATTAAACTGTGAATTATCCCCATCATCCAAATAAAAATCAATAGTTAGATGCAGTAATAAAGCACAGGAACATGACTGTTAAATTATAATAATGACATAAAACTCATTTGCCATTCAATTCACCAAGCAGTTAATAAGTGCCAAATTTTATTGGTTTTATCATAACATCTCTTATAGTAGCTATAGGAGACTTTATTCCAATACCTGCTGGAGCTTTCCTCAAAATGAAGAGCAGTTAATAATTTATTGACTTGTCTTGATGATGCTTTGCTCATTTTAAAGGTAAAGGAATTGTGAGCTATCAGTTATTGTGCTGAGTTAGTCTGGAAGACTCCATTTTTAAAACCTTGTTTAAAATCCTGAGTACTTGGCAGTAATTTAAGATGGCAGTAGGCATGCTCACTGGTTCCTGAATATATGGCAGGTAGACTGCATGGTGGTGGTGCATACTTACTAACCCCATCACCTCATTTGAAACAAGGACCAATCAAAATACTTAGAAAGGAGCTGAGACAGCACTAATTCCACTTCCTCATGATTACATGATCCAATCAAAATACCTTTGCCCTTATATGGAAGAATCTTACTTCTGTCTATAAAAAGCCAGAGCCATCTCTGATGGGCAATGGTCCTCCCAAGCTTTTTTGCCTTGGTGTTGAATAAACTCCTTTTAACTTGCTGAGATTGCCTCTTTAATCAAGGAGAAGGCTTGAACAACAATTTCTTTTTTTTTTTTTTTTAAAGTGAGGCAATTGGGGTTAAGTGACTTGCCCGGGGTCACACAGCTAGTAAGTGTTAAGTGTCTGAGGCCAGTGTAACGATTGGAATAACGCCACCTGCTGGATACTTACTGTAGAGGAGTTCTGCCCATGAAGGGAAGGTCTTTGAGGGCAAGACCAGGAGTCAGGAAGTGACACGGGCTAGTGGGAGGAGGAAGGAAGAGACTGGCGCTCAGTCTCGCTCTCTTTCCTGGGGACGCTGGCGGAGAAGGGAGCTAGAAATGTGCTCTCCCTTTAATAGATAGGAATATAGGCCTTTCTCTCTCTTTACCAAATTCTTATTCTCCTTAATAAATGCTTAAAAGTCTAACTCTTGCTAAAGCTTATAATTTATTGGCAACCACTCATTAGATATTTTAGACAGACTAGCTAGAATTTTAGCCCTTAACAGATGGCTGACCACGAAGAGGAAAGCTAACCCTCAGTCTTCTTCTGATCTTCTGGTTGGGTAAGAAATTTCCCCTCCCTCTCCCTTTAACTGCTAAGTACTGGTGTACTGGCTGTGTTTTCCTTTAAATTTTTTCGAATGGACCTTTTAAACTCCCTAATTATCCTATTTTTGATTTTAGTCTGTTTAACCAGACAAATGGGAGATAAGATCATGTTAATGCTTTGTTTTTGTGGATTTTCTATTTTTCTTTTTCTTTTTGTTAAAAGAGCCAGCAACTTACTCACACAAGGAAATATCTCTCCCTCTCCCAACCATGCTTTTTCAGAGAAACCTGAAGAGATTCCCGCAGCTTTTCCCAGTTCTAACAGTAATTGTTGCTTTAATTTTGCATGCCTGGAGGCAATGACCCACCCTCTAGAAGCTTTTAATCCCCTAGCACCTGGAGGCAAAGTGGGGGAAGAGGAATCCAGGCCTGAGTTCAAAATCAAGTCTGATTCAAATTGCTCTGGTCCCTCCCCTCCTCTCCAAACCCCACCCTCTACTCCTCCTATGGCCAAGCCCATAGCTTCCCCTGCCTGGGAAGTCCAGAGATCTGGTGCACATGCTCAACTTTTTCTACCTGCATTTGCAGCTTCAGGCTCAGCCCTTCCCCGCCCTGGCTGTGCTTTTGAGACAATCTTAGAAAACTCTTTAAATTCCAGATATGCTCGTTTTGTTCATAATTTTGCTAACCTGCTTTTGTCTTTCATTAGTAATCTTATAAAGCATTTGTTTGGTGAAAAGACTGACAGACAATATAGAGGGGTTAAAGAAGAAAAACTTAAGCTGAATAAGAATGACAATCATCAACATAGTTCAAGACTCTGCTTTTGCCATGGAAGGGTATATATTTTACAGAAATGTAGAAGTAAGCAGCAAGGTATTGATATGAGTATTGGGGATTTTAGATATCGGAATCAAGAGTGTTCTGAATTCACTCAGATTATTAATGTCAGTTCAGAGGTTACATAGGATTTCTATGCTATTACATATACATTTTGGAATTAATGGTATAGGTTTATTTTCATAGAGATTTTAATGCTTTTGAGATTGTGTCTTATACTTGGTTTCTAAAACAAGGAGAATATTTGTAAAAGCTTTTTATAGTCATGCGATCAAGTTTATATTTTGTAATACTCTTATTAATATTAAGTTCATATTCATTTAGATTTCCCTAGTTTGAATTTCATTGTCTTTTATTATTCCACGTGTATTTTCTTCTATTCATTCATCTATCTAATTTTGAAACATGGTTTTGATTTCATAATACAATGTTAATTCTAGGAGTATTGTGCTCCCATATTGAGTTATTTGTTTTTGCTATTTTTTCTCAACTGATTATTTGATCAAACTCTTTAAAGCATTTCCCTGGCAAATTGTTTGCCATGGCAAGTGTAAATTGATTCTAGAAGTATTATTTTTGATAAGCATATTCCAAAAAAAAAAAAAAGAGAGGGGAACATTTGTAAAAGTTCTTTTTTCAAAAAAAAAAGTTTTCATTGAGATTGTGTTGTGCTTTAACTTCTATTTAAATATGTTCTGATTTTTCACAAAAGTAATAGTATGCTAAGTAAAAAAAAGGGGTATTATTTGAAATTGTTGCATAATTATATATTATATTCTCAGTCAAGATGTATTCACATTTTTTGCAATCATTTATTATCCTCAATTTTAAATCCATATGAAACTTGGATTATGGGAACTTATCATTTAAGACATTAATTGCCTTTATTCTGAGTTATCAGATGCCAGTTGGCCAAGATGCCATCCAATCACAAGAGGAATACATGCAAAGAGCAGACACTGAACTGTTACATGAGGGGAGACATGCACGAAGTTAAGGTATGGCCGAGGGAACGGCTTTTGACAAATGTTGAGGTTGGATTCTCTTGGTTTAATATTTTATTTTATTTTTCCCCACAATATTGTACGGATGGCTGGAAGTATTGATCCCACCCATCTCACTTCTACACCTGGCTTCTATGCTCCCTCCTATATGCCTGATGCCATGGACATCTCAATCGCATGCATCTGATTAAGTCTGACTCAGTTTCCTCCAATATGTTCGGTGGCATGGACATATATTCCATCCACCTATTTTAAGCCTGGCATACTGTATGGGCAGTACATATTGCTCAAGTGTGGGAATGCTCATATCCCATCATTTCTCTGTTCTTTTATGGTAACCCCCATAATTATCTCAGGTGTCATGATAAATACAGTGTTGAATTTGGCCTTGACACCTGTTACCAATTATATTAGATTTTTTAATTTCTCATAATGGCATGAGGATAATTAGGCAGATGATGCAAAAAGTGATGAAACAAAGATAAAAAATTATTTTTAATAATTAATATCACAGCAATTGTCTTCTCAATTACCCTCCATAAGGGGGGGACTATAGTAATATTATAATTTTAAAGAATGGTTCAATTTTTGTTTTATTATATGTTTCATGTGTAACAACTAAGATTCTGAATTCCCTTAGACATGTTTTTGAGAACTTTCATTGTTTGATTTGATTATTGACAAAGCTATTTTAAAGTTGTGTTAAGCTCAATTTTGTAGGAAATTTTCCTGGCTGATTACCAGCATCCACACATCAACCCCTGAAGAGACTTCCATTCTACGACTACACCTAGAGGACATCTGAGAAAAGACTTTCAGAGACTTTAAATGAACAGTTTTGATTTGTTGTTTTTGTTGTTTTTTTTCTCTTTCTGTTATAATATACACCATCTGTAACATGTATTCTCTGCAGAGGCCCTCCCTTTGCAAGACTAATGTCAAAGCGTCGGTTCATGAGGACAAAAAAAAAATCGCCCCTCTGGACAAAACTTTCCTCTCTTCCTTTTCTATATTGTCGTTCACATATTATTAGTTAGCTTACTGTTCCGTCAAGGAAACATTTTGTTTCTTGAGGAACAACAGGGGGGACTGTAACGATTGGAATAACGCCACCTGCTGGATACTTACTGTAGAGGAGTTCTGCCCATGAAGGGAAGGTCTTTGAGGGCAAGACCAGGAGTCAGGAAGTGACGCGGGCTAGTGGGAGGAGGAAGGAAGAGACTGGCGCTCAGTCTCGCTCTCTTTCCTGGGGACGCTGGCGGAGAAGGGAGCTAGAAATGTGCTCTCCCTTTAATAGATAGGAATCTAGGCCTTTCTCTCTCTTTACCAAATTCTTATTCTCCTTAATAAATGCTTAAAAGTCTAACTCTTGCTAAAGCTTATAATTTATTGGCGACCACTCATTAGATATTTTAGACAGACTAGCTAGAATTTTAGCCCTTAACACCAGATTTGAACTCAGGTACTCCTGAATCCAGGGCCGGTGCTCTATCCACTGTGCCACCTAGCTGCCCTGACAATTTCTTTTAAGAGAATCAACAAAGGGACATTCTCACATCAGGGAGGAATTTTTTGCTAGGGTCAAAATGAATGGAATGTCGTAGGTAAGTGACCACCCCATCTCAGAAAAACTAGAAGTAGAGTTATGAAAAACCGATTTTAGAGGGTTCAGAGGATAGGTAGGATTCTACAGAAGGATAGGAAGTTCTCAAAAATGAAATTATGAAGAAACAGAGAAAATTCCACTTGAGGAAAAAAGGTGATTAGTGTGAAGAGAGTGATGTGGATGGATGGATTGAAGAATGAATGAATGAATGAAAGAACAAACGAGCAAATGAATTAATGAATGAAAAAGTATTTATTATATGCCAGGCACTGTACTAGACTTACTGGAGTCACAAATAGAAAAATGCCATCAAGGAGCTTTCATTCTAATCATGGAAGATAAAACATGTCATGTTTATTACCATTTCCAGAGCCTGGGGGGAGTGGATATGGGGAGAGAAGGAAGAATACTTGTATGGCAGTATAGCATGATGGTGGCTGGAAAGTAACAGAGTGGGTTCTGGGTCTAGAGATATGAAGAATTCTTAGTAATCAGGAGCCCCAAACCTCAGGGCAGGGTATGCCGAGTCAGAAGCCAGGACCATAAGTCTTGGCATAAAGATGGCTAAACTTGAGACTGACTTAGATAAAGAGAACACTTATCTATCAGGAGCCTATGGCCCTAGGTGAGAGCTAGAGTGCAGAAGGAATTCATATTTTTAAAGGACAAGTAGAAATGAGACTGCCAAGATGGCAAAATAAGAGTAAGCAGTATAGACCAGCTCTCCCCTTCAAGTATTGCATTAAAGATCTAGGAAGATCACCAGATGGAAAAATCCAAATAGAAAATAGCAAAGTCACTTTTACAGCCTGGGCTGGATTAAAATCAGAAGGCAACCAGCAGCTGTGTCACCCAGATCTGGGTTACAAATTCAATATGGGCTTTTGAGGAGACCTCTGGCATTGAGAGTAGGGTTAATCTGCAGCTATCATCCAAAACAAGGAGTGATTGTGGATTCAGCAAGGATAGGGCTTGACCTGACTTTGTGTCCCTTGGGGTAGTGTGGACAGCAGGAATAAAGCCTGTACTTTTGTCATTCTGATCCTAGTATTGGGCTGCAGATGCAGCATAAACTAAGGCAAAGATTTGTACCTAAGAGTGCTGACTTGCAGCTAGCTGTGTGTCAAGGCAGTTAGCTCAGATCTGGCCTGAGGTAGTATATTGGGCAAGGAGTAGGAACAAAAAGGAGAGTCGCTTTGTGGCACTGAGCTCAGAATGGGGTTGCAGATGTAGCACACATACTGGGGTTGTAACTTGCATCTAAGTCAATAAACATTTACTAAGTACCTACTATGTGCCAGGCACTGTGCTAAGCACTGGAAATACAAATGGGAGGGGGAGGGAGTCCCCTGAAGGAGCTTAAAATCTAATGGGGGTAGTTCAAATATGGCCTCAAACACTTGACATTCACTAGCTCTGTGACCCTAGGCAAGTCACAACCCCAGTAGCCTCACCAAAAAAAAAAAAATCTAATGGGGGAAAACAATACACAAAAAGCTAAAAAGGTAGAGGGCAGGGGAGGGAAGATACCTAGTACAGAAGTATGATGAAGTCAAAGGAGTACATACTCCTGGGAAATAAGATGGCTGTCTTGGCCACCTTCCTTAAATGGAGCTTCTGGGATGAGCTCTCTGCCCTCTAATAAGAGGGTCCTCCAGGAAAAGGGTCCTTGATGAGATGTGAGTTTCAGAAGTGATGTGATCTTGCAGGATGAAGAGGTTCCTGGGGCAAGTCCAGAGGAGTACAATTGGGAGATGAAGAATGGATAGCCAGGGTAGGGATCTCAGACCAAGGGGATGCTTGGTAGCTCTAAACCCATAGGACCTTCAAGTTGCATGACAACCTAGGAGCAGCAGCAGAAGTCTACTAGAGCTCCCACCCATGGCAAGCTTACAGCTAGGCCACCCAGTCCCAAATCAGTATGAGAATCTTGCAAAGCTCAGATGAAGAGGTCAGTGTTCAGATTTAGTATTAGATCAGAACACTTAGGGCACACTGAAAGATGAAAGATTACAGGTCCCCAGCCTGAGCTATCCCTGGGATCTGTGAAGAACACATCATACCCAGAGAAGGCAGCAAGACCTTAGAGATACAAATCAGAACTAAATAAGAAGCAGATGTTCCCTCCAGAAGTATGAAAAATCTGACCCTATTATAACATCTCAAGTTCTTGTAAGACTGGAAGAATAAGAAAGCAAAGATTCCCATGATCAAGGGTTATTATGGTGCCAGGACTCTAAGGCAGAACATAATTATTCTAAAAGCCTCTAAAAGAAAAACATAGCTTTTCCACAAAGTCAACTAGAATTCCTTGAAAGAATGACACAAATTTTAAAAGTTTAAAATGATACAAATGAACAAATTAATCTCTCAGCCTCAGTTTCCTCATAACTAAAATGGGGATAACAGGCAGGGGTGTGCTGGAACCAACTTGTACCAACTTATGAGAGCCAATTGTTCAATTCTGTGTATATTGGCATACTCAGCAATTGGCAACTACTATGAATCAGACCTTAGTTTGTTGTTTTGTTGAGTTTCTAGATTTAAGAGAGTAATGGATAAAATATTACTAATGCAGATTAAACTTAAAAATGTGTTGTGCCTATTCTGGAGAGACAACTATTAAACATTTTTCCTGCATATCCCTGAACCTACCTCCCAAGATTGTTGTGAGGATCAAGTGACATAACATAGGCGCAAAACATAAAATTGCTAGCTATTAGTGTGATTATGAAATAATTAACACTAGAACAAATAATTGGAAAAGACATAAAAGCCTTGAAGGAAATACTTGTAAGGAGAGTTAACAGCATAATACAAGAAGTACAGTACCTTGCCCAATTAACATACTCCCTGAAAATTAGAATGGATGAAATAGAAGTTCCCTACAAGGCAAA
Source organism: Dromiciops gliroides (assembly GCF_019393635.1). Lineage (NCBI taxonomy): Eukaryota > Metazoa > Chordata > Mammalia > Microbiotheria > Microbiotheriidae > Dromiciops > Dromiciops gliroides. The sequence continues at coordinate 297,591,993 of NC_057863.1, read as the reverse complement.
AATAAATATTAAAACCAAAAGACTGAAAAAAAAGTGATCTGTAAACAAAACAAGTGATCTGGAAAACCAATGAAGGATTGGACAATCATTGGGTCTCCTGAAAACTGGGGTGGAGGTTGGAGGGGAGGAGGCTGGATATATTTCAATAAATAATAAAAGAAAAACTGCCCAGATCTATTAGAAGCAAATGGCAAAGTAAAAATAAAATCTACCTGTCACCTCTTAAAAGAAAACCCAAAATGAAAACCCCCAGGAATATTACAGTTAAAATACAGGAATTCTAAATCAAAGGGGAAAAAATTGCAAACAGAGTGAAAAAGTTCAACTCCCAAAGAGCCACACTCAGGATGACACAAGATTTTAGTATCTAATAAAAGAACAGAGAACTTGGAATATATTTTAAAAGCCAGAAAATATTTGACTTGCAACCAACCATAACATACGGGGGGGGGGGGGGAAGGATTTTTAATGAAAGATAATTTTCCAAGTATCCCTGATGAAAAGACTAGGGCTGAGTAGAAACTTTGAAATACAAACACAGGAATCAAGAGAAATATAAAAATATAAATATAAATACAAGGGAGCAATTGTATGATACTATACAAAGATGAAGTGTTTAGTTTCTAATAGGAGATGATATGTGTCCTGATAAAAGCTGATTGATTGTCATCAGGAGTAATAGAAGAAATGAGACAGAGGACTTGGAGTAGTTTTGTTTTGATGATCTTTTCTTAGGAGAAGAAAGAAAGGGGAGGAGAAAAAGCAATAGGGGAGGAAGTGAGGAACATATATAATAGGGGTACACAAGTTAAAGTTTATGCAAATAAGGAGGAAGGGGTAAGGGAATGAATGGGTGTCATTTGAATCTCTCATCTCAGGTCAGAGGTGAGTAAAATACCTTCTCTTTCCCACTCACACACATTCGGTATCAAAATACATATAACTCAAGAAAAAAGGGAACAGGTAATAAGAGGAAAAGAATATTTTGGGAGGTATTAGCAATAAACAAAGCAAACTCTAAGCTTGGAGGGAAGAAAATGAAGAAGGGTTTAAAAGGAAAAAAAGGGTGGAAACTGTATAGGTCTGAATGAGGGGAAGGGAAGACAGATACAGGAGTAGAAGCTGATTCAATAAAGCATAAGTCATTCTGAGCACACTGCTTTCACACTTCTTTACAAAGAGTGGGTCAAGGAGCAAAGAGGGAAAAGAATAAAAGGATAGAGGGACATGGACAATAAATGATTACAACTGTGAATGAGATGAACTCAGCTGTAAGATGGAAGAGGACTGGGCAACGGATTAGAAAAAACAATAGCATGTTTGCATTATGTTAATGAAACAAAGTTAAAATGCTTCAGCTCAACTCAGAGGACTGGCAATCATGTTCTCAGACAAAATAACAGTAAAAATAGACTATTATGAGAGATAAATAGGGAAATTACATTATGCTGAAAGGTAACATGATGAATTAACATCAATGTTTAACATATATGCACTGAATGCCACAGAAGCTAAACAATTAATGGAAAAACTAAATGAGTTATAGGGAGAAATAGCAAAAGATTTCAATGTATAGAGTAACAACCAAAACAATAATAAGGTCTGATTAGAATTTTATATAAGTCAGATAGGAGCAGCTAGGTGGTGTGATGGATAGAGCACTGGGTCTAGAGTCAGGAAGAACTGAGTTCAAATAAGGGATTGGGAGAAAATTTATTGTCTTGGGTAAATTACATAAAGCAGAGGTAACATCTCAGAAAAGGCAACAGTAAAAATAGATGTGGTTAAAAGGTATAAACAAGGATATTATGCTTAAAGGCACCATCGATAATGAAATAATATGAATATTAATGATATCAACTTAATATATGTTCACCAAATGGCTTACTATATAAATATTTAAAGGAAAACTAACAAAATAACAGGAAAAATAGATGGTGAACCTATAGTAGTTGGGTACCTCAACATACCCCCTTTTCAAGTCTAGACAAAGATAAATAAGATAAGTCCTGAAGAAAATTTTAGAGAAGTTTTATATGATCGTTTGCAGGTTTCTCAGCTATACATAACACCTTTATAAAAACAACAACTGAGAGCTAGGACATTGGAATTATTTATTTATTTGATTATTGGTGAGGCAATTGGGGTTAAGTGACTTGCCCAGGGTCACACAGCTAGTAAGTGTTATTATGCATCTGAAGCTGGATTTGAATTCAGGTCCTCCTGACTCCAGGGCCAGTGCTCTATCCACTGTACCACCTAGCTCCCCAGGACATTGGAATTTAATAAACAAATGCAGAAGGGAAAAAATACTGGACCTTTTACTGGCTAAAACACACACACACACACACACACACACACACAAATTATAATCAATAAAAGTCAGGAATAGGGAGATGATAAGTCCACTTTCCTCTATTCTCATCAGACTGCATCTAGAGTATTACGTTCCATTTTGGCAACTATGGTTTAAGCTAGCTTGAGAATATGGACTGAAGGACAATCAGTGTAATGAAGGTTCTTGAATCCATGACATATAAAAATCAGTTTAAGAAAATGGGCACTTTTATCCTGGAGAAGAAAAGATTCGTGGGGGGAACAACAAATGGGGGAGGGAGGGAGAAAACAAAACTGTCTTCGAGTATTTAAAATACCATCATGTAGAGGAGGGATTACCTGTTCTGTGTGACTCCGAGGAAAAAAACAAGAATAATGAGTGGAAGCTGCAATGAGGCAAATTTAGGTTAGATGTAAAGAAAAACTTCCTAACAACTGGGACTTTCCAAAAGAGGAATCACCTGCTTTGACAGGTGGTGAATTCCTGTTCCTTAGAGGTCTCTAAACAGTCAGGTGATCAGCTGTCATGTATCATTTGGTGTGGATTTATTTTGTGTATAGGTTAGATACACTGGTTTCTGAGGTCTCTTCCAATTCTCAAATCCTTTGATTTCTGTGAGATTTGAAGAAAGGATTCAAATGTTCATGAAGACTAAATAATAATCATAAACTATGTGGGTCAAAGAAAAAAATTATAGAAATAAGAGATGATTTCATCAAAAAAAAATAGTGAGACAATCTACCAAAAGTTATAGACATAAAGTAGTCCTCAGGGAAAATATGCATATTTCTAAATATTTTTATTAACAATGGAGAAGTGGAAAAGGTTGAAGAATTGGGCATGAATCTAAAAACAAACACAAAATTAAGCATAAAAATAGAAATTGTGAAAATAAAAGATGAGATGATAAGCAAATTAAAAACAAAAACTGAATAAAACTAGGAGCTATTGTTTTAAATAGTAAAAACAGTTGGTGGCTAATTTTATTTTTTAAAAGAGAAAACCACATTTCCAAAAATCAAAAAAAGATTAATTCAAAACAGATAAAGGGGACATAGAGACTTATTAGACATAATTTTGCCAATTATAGGTCATCTTTAAAGTTGCTTGCTTTGCATTGCTTTACAATGCTGTTAGGTTGTCTTCCAGGTTCTGCTCGCTTGACTGCATCAATTTATATAAGCCTTCTCAGGTTTCTTTGAAATCAACCCTTTTATCATTTTATAGCACAATAATATTGCAATACATTTACATATCATAATTGATTCAGCCATTCCTATTTGATGGGCTCCATTTTGTTTCCAATTCTTTGATACTATAAAAAAGAACTACTATAAATATTTTATAAATATGGATCCTTTTCTTTTTTCAATATTTTCAGGGTGCTGCATATTTTCCCTGAGGACTACTTTATGTCTATAACTTTTGGTAGATTGTCTCACTATTATTTTTTTTGATGAAATCACCTCTTATTTCTATAATTGCTCCCTTCTGGGTTTCTCTTCTCCCTCTCCCACCTGACTCAACCTCCCGTTTGAGTCACAGAGAGGTAGAGACGGTCGGCGTCTGCACGACAGCAGAGAGCAGCCTGGGACTCCTAGATGTCCGAACCACTCTCAGACCCTCAGACTACACGTTTCTGGGTAAGAACATTTATGCTTATGTGTCTATCCCTTACCAGTGCTCTGCTCTTGATTCAGACTATTCTCCTTAGACAGTAGTTATGGGACAGAAAGGGAGTGTTCTGAAAAATTCACCTCTGGGGTGTATCCTAAGAAATTGGACTGAACTGGAACTTAAAAACCTGAGAAAGAGATGCATGATACATTTTTGTAACAATTTATGGCCACATTATCTGCTACAAAGTGAAGGAAACTGGCCTGTACACGACACCCTTAATTACAATACCATTTTGCAATTGGACAAATTTTGCAAGCGTGAAGGGAGATGGACAGAGATTCCATACGTATCAGCTTTTATGACTTTAAGCCAGAAGTCAAAGGGAAAGGATGAGGTCCCCTTGCCGGTTGAGAATCACCACAAGTCCAAGCAATTAGCTAACCCTTTGGGCACCTCCTCTGAGACCTCAGCCTCCCCTCCTCCTCAAACTCATTCCCTACCTGTTTCTCATTTCACTCCTTCTTCCCCGCCTGCTTCCATACCTAGGGGTTAACCACAGTCATATCATTCTATGACTGAGACCTCCCCTTGCCCACCAGCTGATCTCAGAACCAATTCCCTGTGCCACATGGGGAGTGGATGTCAGTATCCTTCTATCCTGCTCTACCCCATTTACAATCTTGGGGAACTCCAATACGTTCCCATTTCTCCTGTTTTTTCCATTTAGCAGCAGATCCCATCTGCTTTACCTAATCTGCAGTGGCCTACTACGCCCATCTCCCTTTCCCCATCTCCACCCATGCTGCAGCCAAATACCATTTCCCCTCCCCCACCTACTCCACAGCAAAAGGCTGTCACCCCTCCCCCATTGGGCTCTCCACCCAATCCTCTGTCTCCACCTGACCTATCTCCCCAGCCGGCTTCATCCAAGTCCTTACCAGCATCTCCCACTGCTTCCCTGCTTCCATTAAGAGAATTTCCCACTGGAAAGGGCACAACATTAAGGCATGTCCCTTTTTCTATAAGCAGGTTATCTCAGATTAAAGAGAAATTGGGGAGCTACTCAGAGAACCCCACAAAGTTCATAGATGGCTTTAAGTCTGTGACACTGGGGTTTGACTTTTCCTGGACCAATTTGCAAATTGTTCTTGCCAGCTGTTGTACCCCTGACGAAAAAAAACAGATTTGGGACCTGGCGGTACAAGTTGGGGATGAACACTCGCAGGTTGGAAATTGGGTTGGGGTCCCTGGATTTACAGCTGTCTCGGTCATAGAACCAAGATGGAACTATGATAACAGGGAAGACAGGGCTCGTAGAAATCACACGGTCACCTGCCTAGTTGAGGGAATGAGAAGGGGAATTAAGAAACAAGTCAATTATGGAAAGGTGAGGGAGATAACACAGGGGTCTGATGAAAATCCTGCTGTCTTCATGAGCCACTTAGCAGACTCTCTGAAGAAATATACCAACCTAGACCCCCAAAGAGATGTAGGAATAACTGTCCTGAATATTCATTTTATCAGCTAGTCTGCTCCTGACTTTAGGAGAGAACTCCAGAAGTTAGAATAGGGTCCTCAGATCCCATCCACACAACTCCTTGACATTGCTTTTAAGATTTTTAATAGGGGGCAGCTAGATGGTGCAGTGGTTAAAGCACCGGCCCTGAATTCAGGAGTACCTGAGTTCAAATGTGGCCTCAGACACTTGACACTTACTAGCTGTGTGACCCTGGGCAAGTCACTTAACCCCCATTGCCTGAAAAAAAAAAAAAAAAAAAAAGATTTTTAATAACAGGGACCTTGCAGTAGCCAAAGAGAGAGAAAAGATGGCTCATGCCCGCTCCATAGACCAAGCTTCTATAATAGCAGCAGCCATCACCACATCTGCTACCAGCAGAACTCCAGCTGGCCAAGATTCTGGCAGCTGCAGTAAACCGGGACACAGAAGTGGGGGACACCACACGAAGGTGAGGCCAACTCTCCTACCTCTTTGTCCCCAGGGCAGCACCCAAGAGATCGGTTTAGCAAAAATCCAGCACTCTGCAGCTTGCTCTCCTAGCCAGCACCTTGTCAGGCCTATGGCCTAGCTGGACATAGGAGGCAAGCCTAGGAATGGTTTTGGGGCGACCTCTGTCTTACTCTCTGGTTCAGGTCCTAGCATGCAGTCAAGGCACAAAGTAGGGATGGGATAAAAGGACCCTAAATGTAGACAGACACTGCCTATCACAGAATTAGGCTTGATTTGATTACTTAACTCCGGTAAAGCAGGCCACACCCTGTCCTGTTCAGCCTTTCCAGCTTCCACTGGGGAAAAAAAAAAGGTCCTACTTGACTCCTGATCTGATATAGACCCTTTTCATTTTTGCTCTGGTCAGTTTTAATTTTTTTGTTTAAGTCTGTTCCATCTAGGCTCAAGGATTCATGGCAGATACCCATTGTGCCTATGTGTCAACTCTGGACCCTCTGGGCCTCTCACAGCTCCCCACACTCCAGACCGTCTCCACTTCTCTCCCCTCCCCCTCCCTTGCGCTGTGATTTCTTTGATCCCCGGTTAGCATGAAGCAGTTTCAGAAGAATCTTCGTCCCCTTTCCTTATATATAGAGAAATGGGGAAATGTCATGGGGTACAGAGCACCCCAGAATTTCTCTGGGGCACACCGAGGAATCTTCTTGAGAAACTAAACCAGAGGACAGATAACGCCTAGAGAGATAAGTGGGACTGAGCTAGCTTCGAATTCCCACCCTTCATTCTGGTCTCCCTTGGGTGTGGCCGCGGCCTTTGTGTCCTGAAGAGAGAGCCACCCCTCACTGAATTCCTCTAGTCACTACCAGTGGGGGATGGTCCTCCACTCCTCACCCAATTCCCCCAGCTACCACCAGTGGGGGATGGTCCTCCCTCACTAAAGGAACTTTCCACAGTCAAATGGTGACCCCTCCCCCCATCAGTCTTCTATAAAAGTACCTGCCAGTCTCCTGTTTGAGGAGATTTGTTACCTCTGAGCCATGTGCTTTGTGCCTATCTCCCCGTGAGAAGTCCAAGGATTTCTGTCAAGGTTTCCCTTCCCCCACCCTTCCCTTCCCTTGCTCCTAAATAAACTACCACCTTATTCTAACTAAAAAAAAAAAATCAAGTAAGAGAGGTAGAGGAAAAAGTGGAAAGAGAAATGAGAATAATGCAAGAAAATCATGAAAAAAGGAGCCAATGGTTTGATAAAGGAGGCACCAAAAAATACCAAAGAAAATAACACCTTAAAAAACAGAATAGACCTAAATCATAAAAGAGTCACAAAAATCCAATGAGGAAAAGAATGCCTTGAAAAGCAGAACCTGACAAATGGAAAAAGATGCACAAAACTTCACTGAAGAAAAGAACTCCTTAAAAAGTTGTATTGGCAAAATGGAAAAGGAGGTACAAAAGCTCACTGAAGAAAATAAGTCCTTAAAAATTAGAATTGGGCAAGTGGAAGCTAATGACTTTATGAAAGAAGAAACAATAAAGCAAAACCAAAAAAAAAGAAAAAGAAAAAATATAAGAAAATGTGATATATCTTATTGGAAAATCAACTGACCTGGAAAAGACATCCAGGAGAAAAAAAAATTAAATTATTGGACTACCTGAAAGCCATGATAAAAAAAAAGAGCCTAAATATCATCTTTCAAGAAATTATCAAGGAAAACTGCCCTGAGATTCTAAAACCAGATGGTAAAATATAAATTGAAAGAATCTACTGATCATTTCCTGAGAGAGATCCCAAAATGAAAAATCATAGGAATATTATAGTCAAATTCCAGAGCTCCCAGATCAGGGAAAAAATACTGCAACCAGCCAGAAAGAAACAAATCAAGTATCATGGAGTCATAGTCAGGATAACAAGATTAACAGCTTCTAAATTAAAGAATTGGAAGGTTGGGTACATGATATTCTAGAGGGCAAAGAAGCTAGAATTATAACCAAGAATTGCCTACCCAGCAAAACTAAGTATAATCCTTCAGGGGAAATATGTATATTCAATGATATAGAGCTCTTTCAAGCATTTCTGAAGAAAAGGACAGAGCTGAATGGAACATCTGACTTTCAAATATAGAACTCAAGAGAGGGGCAGCTAGGTGATGCAGTGGATAGAGCACCGGCCCTGGAGTCAGGAGGACCTGAGCTCAAATCCGGCCTCACACACTTAACACTTACTGTCTGTGTGACCCTGGGCAAGTCACTTAACCCCAATTGCCTCACTAAAAAAAAAAAAAAGAGATCATTGGTAACTTTGGGAAAAGCACTTTTGGTGATATGATAATGTCAGAAGTCAAATAAGTGGCAAAAAAGAGAATGAGGAAAGGAAGTGGAGACTTCTACTGTGCGTAGCTTTTTCAAGGATTTAGCCACAAAGAACAAAGATAGAGGATGATAGTTAGACAGGGTAAAAGGATGAAGTGAAGGTTCTTTCAGAAGTGGGGAGACCTGGGTTGGTATGTTTGTAGGTGACAGAGCATGAACCAGGAGACAGGGAGAGATTGAAAATGAGTGATAGATTGGGGATGACAAAGGGGCAATCTGTTTGGAGGTAATGGGATAAAATGGGATTGCTTGAGTAGGTAGATGGATCATCCCTGGTAAGGAGTAAGGCTACCTCATCATTTGAAACAGAGTTGAAGTTGATAGTGGCAGAAGGCATGTGGGTGACAGAAAAAGAAGAGGAGGGGCAGCTAGGTGGTACAGTGGATAAAACACCGGCCCTGGATTCAGGAGGACCTGAGTTCAAATCCAGTCTCAGACACTTGACACTTGCTAGCTGTGTGACCTTGGGCAAGTCACTTAACCCTCATTGCCCAGCAAAACAAACAAACAAAAACCAGAAAAAGAAGAGGGCAGGAGGAGGAACTCGGTGAATGGGTTCATTTTTTTATGAAAAATATAAAACAAGGTTCTCAGCTGAGAGGGTAAGGAAGAGGGAACCATGGGGAGATTGAGGAGAAATGAAAATTATTGGAAGAGTCACTGTGGAAAGTGGGATAATAGTGAGTTCATAAGGTGGGTATAGTAAGATTGACTAGCAGCAGGGAGGGCCCAGTTAAAGCCATGAAACATAAATCTGTAGTGAAGCCAGTCAGAATGGTTACAAGATTTTTTTTTTCTAACTTTATTCAGCAGCACACATGTAGTGTAGGAGCACGGGCAGCCAATGTAGGAGTGACCTCAGACTTGGTAGGGTGCAATCGCCTGATTAGAGTGCTGAGGGTTTAAGGGAGGAGAACAGTGTGGAGTTGAATTAGTTCATAAAGGAGTCAAGATTGGGGAAAGAGAGAATGTCCAGTCCAGGGAAGATGACCTGGTAGAGATTTGAGAGGTCCAGTCCAACCCCTTGCCATCTTCTCTCAGAGGACACATTGCACCCAGCAGGAGATGTAAAGCACAAAGCCCATGGTCAGAAGAACATTTTGACTCCTTTTCTTTTTTAAGGAAGCTGGCAATGAGGTGGCAGTAGGAAGAATTATAGTAATTCAATGAATGTTGCACATGCCTTTTTTCTTTTTTATTGGACAGCTATCTCTTCATTTCTAGTTAGACAGATTTGCAGGGTAAGTCACCATGGCCTGAATCTTGAGCTTTGTTCTTCAGAATGTTATTTCATTCCTTCCCATGATTTTTGATAGGTACAAAATAGTCTTGTGTAATTCAAATGTCCTTTCCTTTATATTTGAAGGTCATTCTCTTGGTTGCTTATGTAATTTGTCATCTGTCAGTGGAACTATTAAATATAGCCACTGTGTGTCTTGGAGTTTATGTTGGAATTTTAATAGCCATCATTACTGTTATGGAAGCAATCTGTTGGAGTCTTTGAATTAGCACTTCAACTTTTATGTTCAGTTTTCTTGTATAATTTCTTGCATTATGGTGTTCAGGTTTTTTGACTTTTCATGTTCTTCTGGGATACCTATTATCCTTAAGTTATTTACTCATTCTGTCTTTAAGATCAATGTTTTTTGCTTGTATGGAGACCATGCTTTCTTTTAATGTTAGTGTCTTTTGTTCCTTTTTCCTGATTGTCCTTCACTTCTGTGTCTTTGCATTTCCAATCAGCTAAACTCTTTTATTTCTTTGGTAAGACTTGCCAGCATAGATTCAAATTTTTTTTTATTCTACCAATTATTTCTGCTATGCAGGTCATAAATTCTACTTTCATAATTCTTATTTCTCTTTTAAACCATTCAGGAACATGTTACTGTGGTTCCATGCTCTATTGGAAATTAACAGAGTCCTTTGCCTCATCAGATGTTGATTCATCTTTGTCAACACTCTAAAAATCAAACAACTTTTAGAGTTAAGAACTGATTAAACACTGACAGTCATGATTCCAGAAGACTGATGAAGCATGCTAAACTCCTCATGACAGAGTGGTGATAGACTCAAGGTGTGGAATTGAGGCATATATTGTTTGGACATGACCAACTATTGCCTATGCATGGTTTGTTTCCAGAATTCTTTTCTTTTTCCATGAGGATGAGGGAAGAGCAGAAGTGGGATGGAGATTAAAGAGGAAGAAAATAAATAAATTTTTGTTAATTGTTTTAAATTTAATTTTTAAATAGTTTAATTTAAATGTGACAGTAAGTATCTAGTGGAGTACCCTAAGGCTCTGTACTTGGCCCTTTGTTGTTTAATTTTTATGAAGGATTTGGATAAAGACATATATGCTGATAAAATTTGCAAATGACAATAAGCTGGGAAGGATAGCTAACATTGTTTGAGACAGGGATTTAAAAAAACACACCTTAATAGGCTAAAACATTTAAATTAATTTAGTAAGATTGTATTCAATAGAGATGTAGATTAAAACATAAAATTTTACATTTGGATTGAAGAGATCACTTTGACAAATACAGAATGAGAGTCACAATGGTTGGAAAGTAGTTTTAGTAGACTGCAAGGCTCAACATGAGTCAGCAGGGTGATAAGTAGACAAAAAAAATTAATGACGTCTTGAGCTACATTGAGAGGCATAGCTTCCAGGAATGAGGTGATATAGTCCCTTTACCCTAGACAAATCACATCTGGTTTATTGTGTTCAATTCTGGGTACCACAGTTTAAGTATATTGAGAAATTGGAAAATGTTCAAAGGGCAACCAGGATGGTGAAAGACTTTGATTCCATGACATTATGAGAATCTTTTGGTGGAAATGGAGATGATAAACCAGAAGAGAAGACTCAGAAAGAACATGATAGTTATTTTTAAGTATTTCAAAGGGCTGCCATGTGGAGGAGGGATTAGGCTTGACTTGTTTGGCCACCAAGGGCACAACAGAGGCAATTGGTTGATTGTCTTTCTTTCTAGAAGAGGATCAAAATGACATGATTATGTTGAGGTCAAGGTACAGTGTGTCCAGCTTTGGTTGATCAGACCAATATGAGCTTGAGAGGCTCTACCACAGGTCAGGCACAAATAGTCCATATGAACATTTGGAGTGGAGATCTCTAAATTTGCATATCTCAGTGAAAGTAAGGCTTCATTGTCAGAAAAACTTCCTAACAAGGAGAATTGCTCAGAGGTAGTATGGATTGCTGTAAGAAATGGTGAGCTCTCCTTCAGTGGAAATTTTTTATGTAATATTGTATATTTAAAACATGAAGGGGACCTAAGGTGATTGAATCCAATCCCCTCTTTATACAGTTGAGGAAATTGAGGTGCAGAGTTCAGTGAATTGCCAAGGATCAGAGAGCTAGTAACTAAGGCAGGATTTGAATTTAGGCCTTCCTGTCTCCAGGTTCTGTTCTATGTATTATAACACAGCATAATTAGATAGCTTCTGAGGTCCCATCTAATTCTCAAATTCAGTGATTCTATTATTCTAATAATTATTTTTGGAATAATTTACTAACTTTCCATAGCTGTGATGTGGGAATAGTAGCATTCGATTTGGAATCAGAGTACCTAGGTTTAAATCCTAGGTCTATGTTGTCACCCGTCTGATCTTTGGCAAATTACCCTCTCCTTGGGTCTCAATTTTCTGAACTGTGAAATGAGAAAGCTGAACTGGATGATTTCAAAGGTCCCTTCTACCTCTAAACTCTATGATAGAATACTCCTGATCCATGTAAGATAATAAAAATTCTAAGTACGATGTCCCTTACTTATTCAATCAACAAGCATTTATTAAATGCCTACATGCCTACTATGTGCCAGGCATTATGCTAGGTGGTGGAGATATAAAAACAAAAGTGAAAGCCCTTTCCCTCCGAGGAGCTTATAAGGGGGAAGGGCAAGGGCAAGGGGGAAAAGAATAAATGTTTTTATATAGCACCAACTATGTGCCAGGCACTGTGCTAAGTACTTTACAAATATCATCTTATTTCATACAAGATAACTTTGTTGAGGAATATATTAACATCTAAAGTTGAGCAGAGAAAATTAGGAAAGGCTTCATGTAGGTGACAAATGAGCTAAATACTGAATCAACCAACATAAGAATTCTAAGAAATCCAGGGAAAGAGAGAGTACATTTTAGACATGGGAAAATCCAAACGAGAGGTGACAAGTACTTGAACTAAGGTTGTACTTCTATAGGTAGAGAAAAAAGGATAGAAATGACAGCTGATGTGGAGACATAAACATTTAACGACTAATTGAATAAGTGAGGCATGCTGTTCAGATCACATCCAACCCTTTGTGACCCCATTTGGGCTTTTCTTGGTAAAGATACTGGTGTGGTTTGCCATTTCCTTCTCCAGCTTATTTTATGGATGAGGAAACTGAGGCAAACAGGGCTAAGTGACTTGCCCAGGGTCACACAGCTAGTAAGTGTCTGAGGCCAGATTTGAACTCAAGATGAGTTTTCCTGATTCCAGGACTGGCACTATCCACTGCATCACCTAGCTGCTGCTGAGTGGCTTGGGAGAGTGAAAAGTTAAGGATGAAACCAAGTTTAAAGGCTGGTGGTTCTGGTGGTACCCATAACAGCAATAGGAAAACTTAGGAAGATTTAGGGGAGCAGCAAATGACTTGTTTTTGGCATGTTGAGTTTTAAATGCCTACATAAGGCATCCAGTTTATGATGTCCAAAAGGCATTTTATGTAGGTGTGAAACTCAAAAGACTGGGGTGGATATATAGCTTTGGGAATAATGTGGCAGGCTTAAGGAAATTTGGAATAGCCTATACATTAATACCATTTTCAGGTGTCCATTTGTTGGAGGCATATCTAACTCACTGTTCAGGCATAGAGTTCTTTTTTCTCTTTGGATAGCTATGTGATCAAGCTATTTCCTATTCTCTTCACATTTCATACAGATTATGATACACAGTATTTTTTTTTTTTGCGGGGCAATGGGGGTTAAGTGACTTGCCCAGGGTCACACAGCTAGTAAGTGTCATGTGTCTGAGGCCGGATTTGAACTCAGGTACTCCTGAATCCAGGGCCGGTGCTTTATCCACTGTGCCACCTAGCCACCCCCTGATACACAGTATTTTGAAGGAAAAAAAGTTACCACACAGATACCAATGTAATTATTGATCTGAATAATATTCAATAATCTTTGGTACTATACTCATAGAGTACTTGATCCAAATTCAGGGAAAGGTACTCATATTACAAATTACATGGGTGCGAAAATCCACTTTGGTACAGTTGAAAGAAGGCTAGACTTGGAGTAGTTAGGAAAGACCTGGGATCAGATCTGATACTACTTCTGTGACCTTGGGCAAGTCACAATCTCTTTGAGCTTCAGTAACCTTAGCACAAAATGGGGATAATAGTACTTGTCCTACTTCTCTTACAGGTTATATGAGGATCAAGTGAGGTTATTTTTTAAATAACCCATAGTACCTAGAACACTATGCTTTACAGACAATCACAGAATGTTAAAAGTTGAAGCCATCTTAGAAAAAACATTTTATAGATGAAAAAAATGAGGTGTTATTTGACAAAAGTCACAAAATACACAATTATACTGATAACTTAAAAAACAAAAAAACCTACCGACCCAATATTGGATTGATCATCTCAAAACAAGGTAATATTGTGGCTAGTAGTTAACAAGGAGCTATTTTGCCATATAGGTATTGAAGTGAAACTACTAGGTAGTAGATTAATCAGTTTCAAGACGGAGTTTCAAGGGAAATATGCCATAGGCACTCATGAAGAAGCAGATCTGTTTCTGCCTACACCCAAAATTTCAGGAATGCCTTCAAGAGTTATGAGTAAAAAAAAGGCTATCCAATTTGGGTACAGACTTTTAGTTACCATAAACTAAAATCCATCAACAAAGTGAAGGCTCATAAAAGGGACAGTTGATGTTTCAAACCTTCAAAAGTTGTCTGATGAAACTTGTTGAATATTACTATTGAAAATCACGTTAAATAATTTTCCATAGAGATTCTAAGTGTGATTCTAAGACTGAAGACATATTCAGAGATCTTATTTCCACTGTGTTGAACATAAACCAGTTTGTGATATTAAGAAATCAGTGGGGGCAGCTAGGTGGCGCAGTGGATAGAGCACTGGCCCTGGATTCAGGAGTACCTGAGTTCAAATCTGGCCTGAGACACTTAACACTTACTAGCTGTGTGACCCTGGGCAAGTCACTTAATCCCAATTGCCTCACCAAAACAAACAAACAAACAAACAAAAAAAACCAAAAAAAAGAAATCAGTGATTTCACATGGGGATTCTGAAAGCAAGAGTATATAAGTATGGTAAATAAAAAGGACAAAGAGTAAGTTTTAAAGATTAAAAATATTTTATTTACAATTTTCTTTATACACACTTTTTACATTTTTCTTTCAATTTAAAAACAGAATGGATAACATATACATAGATGTCTGAACAGATTGTATCCACAGTTTGGGAAAATTACCTGACAAAAATGTAAAGGCTTTTCAAAACAGTTATAAAAGGCAAACCTTAAATTATTCTAATAATTTTATAACAACCCTAGGGTTGCTATTAAGACTACTAGCCCAAAACGTACATAAAAGCTCAAAATATTTCTATAGACAATGTATGCCCAAAAGCATGGTGCATACAGGCTAGGTAGAAAATAACTTCTCCAATTACCTTATTGGAAACATTCTTTTAGAAAGCAAATACCCGTCCCTTACTGGCATACTGGTAACATGAGATTAATAGAATTCTTCAACCTATGATAATTATTTCCAAAGGTGTATAAAATAATCCAGGAGTATCAATAGGAAACAAAATTAAAAAGTAAAAAATGGAATTTTCTCAATGTTATTATAGCTTATATTATTAGTATTTAAGTTATATTAAAGTATTGTTAGGATAATGGACTTCCATGAGTTTATCTATTACTTTACTCTACTCTTACTTAACAATTAATTCTATTGGTTGTTTGACTAAATTCAGTACTTTTCTTGTTTAAGGGGAAGTTCTTTAATTTGGGGGGGGGTCTCCTCCTTCAAACCAAGTTTAATCTAAAGACACAATCAAGCTCATGATCCCTAAAAATGTTTATATGTGCAAAGAAGATTTAAAATGTATGGTTAAGCTAAATGACCTAAGAAAGCTGCCATTAGCAAAACATTTTCATTGCTGACTGCCAAATATTTCTCAATGATGTCTAATTTACATTTTGGCCTATATTAATATTTTTATTTTTAGCTGAGACTTTCAGATTATAGATTCTCTAAAAAATTTTGATAGCTTATACAAACTGAAATGTTATGACCTAACACCACATATACATATATAAAAATGAAGAGCCCACTGAATATTTAACATTTCTAGGAGAGTACTTATCTCAAATAATTCATTATAAAACATTCTAACGCTTAATTTCACTTAAGACAAACCTTTCCATCTGTTTCTTACTTTATTACTTCACACACTAGATAAGTGTGCCTTTTAACATCAGGACATCATGCTTTCTAAAATGAGGCTTCAGAAAGAAGGTAGAAATTTAAAGAGGGTTAGAGAAGGGCTCAGTCATTATTTCACAATTTATTACCTTAACTCTAGCAAAGTGCAGGGTATGACGAAGAATAGAAAATTGTTTCAGGAAAAAATAATATTCTATTAATTAAACTGTTTTTAAAAACCAGTAGTATTTCTCCTAATCACATCTTTAAAAACAAACACTTCAGTGGGAGAGCTTTGCATTTTATGAAAAGGCTGTACTACAAGATTTTTCCTTTAAGCAAATTAGCATCAGAACTGATATTACCAAGGAAAGGAAGACTGAAGAAGTACAAGGAAAAAAATTGTCTAATAAGGGGCAAATAAAAATGACCTATTTTTGTCAAATTTTTAAAGGTTTACTTACATTAAGTATGTAGAAAGATAACAGCAGTGACACTGTATAGTTTGAAATCTCTTATCTGAACTTTTTAAAAACACTGTTTTGAGCATAGGCATAATGTATATTAATAAAAATGCACAAATAGTTTTGGGGGAAAAACATATAGTAAAATAAACTTGAAAAAATCCTTATGAAAACCATTCCTATAGTTTAACAAAAATAAATCTCTACAGTTAAATCACAATTTTATATGGGAATGTAAGTTAGTTATGGATTTAAAATAATCTTCATTAGAAATATAAATATACATAGCTAAAAGTTCTTTCTCAGACATTATACATTCAGAACCCAAGCAAACATCAATTATTCTTAATGCTCAAAACTGATTACCATTAATATCAGTTTAGAAAGGACTTTCATGAGACCGAACACCATTGTTCAAGTTAGGATTTCACAGACGTTTGTTTTATAAACTTTAATCTTGGCCTTATTACCTTTAATATAAAATATCAAGCACATGAAGTTGTGTTTTCTCAGATCTCTCCCTAATAATGGCTATCAAGTCATAGTTAACCAGGAAAACAGCAAAAGCAGAACAAAAATACACTTACAGTTAGAAAAACCCTGGATGTAGGCACCAGAATAAAATGTGTTTTTAATCTTTCCTTGTTTTCTTCATCTATAATAAGATGGAACAATTGTAATGACATAAAGATAAAGGAAAGATATCAAGAGTATATAAAAAAAAGAAACTTTTCTCAGTTTGCATTTAACTAGGAAGAAAAAATTTTAGCAGTTTTAGGGGTAAAAAAAAACAACACCTTACCAAAACAGTCTGCTCACAAAATCTTATTAAAAGGGGGGAAAAAAGGTAAAGTTTGGGTAAATATTAAGATGTCAGGCAGGGGCAGCTAGGTAGTGCAATGGATAGAGCGCCGGCCCTGGAGTCAGGAGTACCTGAGTTCAAATCCGGCCTCAGACACTTAACACTTATTAGCTGTGTGACCCTGGGCAAGTCACTTAACCCCAATTGCCTCACTAAAAAAAAAAAGATGTCAGGCATTTGTCTATTTTTTTAAAAGATAAAGAAGGTTCTTGTGTACATAACCCTGGAAAAGCAATGATTAATTCCTAGAAACTGAAAATAAATAATCAGATCCTAAAACTAAAACTTCTTCCCAAGCTTTGCTCTCTGATGAACAGTTCCAGATTAACCTCTTGCTCAGTCATAGACATTGTTGTTGCTTGAATTATAAAAGGTTACTTTAATGAAATATTTTGTGTTTTAAGCAGATTAACAATGATGACTTTTCTCAAATTAAAGGTTAGTTTTCAATTTTTATATACCTATTCAATTCCCTTACTGCTTGTCACTCAAAAAAAAAAAAAAAAGAACAATTTTGGTATTTTTAAACCAGATTTTACTTCACAGTATAATCTACACTGGGTTCAGGTGGAGGCAGGGGTTAGGAGGAAGGAGAAGGAAGTCACAATGAAATTTCTTCTTTGGAAGTTCTTTCACCTTGCCACATTACTTTCAATGATGGCAGCAGTCAAAACGTGTGTTAAAACTAGAAAATTTACATAACAGCACTGTAATATTGCACAAATGTCTTACATCTTACACTTGCCAGTGCAGGCATAGCCTATTGGAGGCCAATTAAAAGATGAGAAAAATGACACCAATTTGAACATGGCATGCTATAGGAAACATTTCCCAGGTTACACTTAACTAAACATTTTTATTTGAGTTTAAATAATTAAAAGGTACATTTAGTCCTAAAGCACCCTTCTTAATAAATGTATTTTTAAAAATTGTTCTTGATAATTTTTTAACTTTGGGGTTATGATTATTCATGATCTATGGTACATTAGTATAAAAGACAGAAGATGGGGGTTTCATCACCAGTGCCACTAAGTATTTTGGAAAAAAAAAAAAGGCTGGTAAATTTCATAAGAAAAGTTTGAGGATGTAATTATTAATATGATGAGTCTTTTCCTAATGTCTGCAATTAGAATCAAGTTCTAAATCTCTAAGGGCTGTTAGTTTATGCTTAATAACAGAAGTACACAGCCTCACTTTGACAGAACTGGGAGTGTATGGAAGAGAGGGAGAGGAAATAGAAATTAAACTTACTTTGTAAGGTGTTTTAATTATGTATATGATATCACCAAAAATCTTCTAAAGGAAGAAAAGAACATGAGAGTAAAGATAATAGCTGCTGACATTTTATTATTTTATTATTTCTCCCTTATTAAAGAAATGTTAAATATGGCCTGTTTTAAATTTAATGTTTCTCATTTTCATAATCCAACACCCTTGGATGATACCTGAAAATTATTATTAAATTCAAATACAAACTATAAATAATACCACTACTGAATCTCAATTACATACAGTAGAGTATAACCACCTCTGGAGTGGGAAAAAGTGCTTGCACACTGCAGAATTAGGGCTTAGATATATCCAGTTCTCACTACAAGTAGAATGACATTCAAATGTTCTGAAAAGAGAAACATATTCAAAAGTGAAAGACAAACATTGATGTGGTTTACCTTAATATTTACTCTTTAAATAAATATAAAATCTTAATTTTCATGAGTTTATATATTTTATCATGAATATAAAGAGTTCAAATGTTACTGAATCAATCAGTATGTACCAAAGATTGGGTACTTTGATACCAAATGAGGCCTCCAGTTTAAATTTTTTTAATATTAATACATGAAAAGATGTTACTACATCTAAAACTCAACAAGTATGATTGACAATTTGCGCACTAATTAAAAATGTAAGATCCTAACCACACAAAAAGATGCACGGTATATAGATTTTATTATGTATTCACATGTGCATATATTTTCTTCACTTACAAACACAATGCAGACAATAGAAGGCAGCATAGAAATCGTGTTTTGAGTATAAAAAGTTGTTAATTTAGTAGAAAATTTATATTTTTGCATTTTCAGCAGACTACTATACAAAAGCCATGCAAAAAAGTTAGTTTTAAGCTGTTTGTATGACAAAACCAAAAGTGAAACATTGACATAATGAGCAATCCAAAAGACTTTAGATAGAAGAAATGACTGAAATCACTTTGAATGACACTTGAAGGTAGGTCCTTCTTCTAGAAGACTACCAAATCCTACCATGACACTTTAAAATGTTTTTTAAGGTATAAAATCAATTTTCCAGACAAGCGGATCATTCTATTCAACTGCTTCCAGAGGCTATAAGTGTAACTTCTATTTTCTAGAATGAATTTACTGCATGAGCTCATGAGGCCACTGAAAGGGGGGAAAAGATGCAAGGAGAAAAGAAAATTTTACAATACCATAACAATGGCATTGCTAGTAAAACTGGTGAGGTGCATTCCCTGTTTCTCTTTATGCATTTAGTAACTACTACAACACCAACAAGTACTTAAGAGCCTTAAATACTACGCTTTGCTTTCTTTCTTTTAAGGGAGGAGATGTACATTTTTAGCTGCAATGTCTAACATGCTCTAATACATATTCAGGAAAATGCAGGCTGCATACTTGTAAACCATCAAGTTTACAGGGCATCCTTGGGTACTCATCTTCTTTCCATTTATTTTCTTCCGGATCAAATGTAAGAATAGAATCACTGTAATGACCATTATAACAAAGGCCTCCAAGAACCATTATTTGTTTGTCCAATACAGCTACACCATGACCACTTCTACCAATTGGCATTGATGCCAAGATAGTCCACTGATCAGTGTCTGGGTCATAAACTTCTGTGGAGGGGCATCCCTGTGATTCAAAAGAGGCCCTTAAGATCACACAGACACCCCCAAAAACATAAAGCTTACCATTGTAAGAAATCATTTTGTGAAAGCATCTCGCATAATTCATTTTGCACTTATTCTCCCAACAACTAGTAACTACTTGAGTTCTCCTTGTTCGGTGTTCCACTGTCCCTTCTTTACTAGGATCAAATACACACACTTGTTTGGAAGTGGAAGATGAGGTAATTCCGCCAGTGATGAATAGCTTGTTACTAAGCACTGTCCCCTCGTGTCCATATTTATTGACTGGATAAGGATCCACAAATTCCCATTTGTCTTCAGTAATGTCATAACGTTCTGTTGAATAAAAAGTCTCATCTCTTGTTCTTCCAGCCACGGCATAGACGTACCTACCAATGACACCAACTGCAAATTCTGAACGTGGGACAGACATATCTGCCATTCTCAGCCAAGTATTTTGTCTTGGGTCATACCTGAACACTTTGGAGGAAGCATGGAATTCACCATCTGGCCCCAGTTCTTCCCCGCCTAACAAGAACACAAAGTTATTCACGATGGCAAGGCAGTCTGGTCGTAGAGGTACTTGTGGACCCTCCAGCTCCCACCAGACCCGTGGTTTGTGTAAAAGAAGAATTTTATTATTTACCATGCTATGTCCTATCATTCCTCTGAATACTGCAGTCTGGGCTTTGGCAGAACGGATGCGACTAGATTTCATTTCCATCAAAGGCTGCTGGTGAACACTATGAAAGTAATTCAATGCTTGGTCAACTTCAAGTCGCAGCTGCCGAGAGTATCTATAAAATTCTGATGTCTTAACCTAAGGACACATTAAAAATTAATTTTAACCAAAAGAAAAAGCACTGATGGTAATCAAAATGATCAAAGGCCACCATAATAATTTCTAGATCCTTTTGGGTTTATTTTTCATTTTATTTTTAAAAAGTATCTAAAGCTAGATAATGCAATTGCTTATAAAATATGCAAACACTCATATTTTAAGGATGGTCTAACTGCAAAGTTCATGTTGCCATACTTTTTTAACAGTTATTATAACAACAACAAAAAAGGAATTGACTTCTTACCTTTCAAGTGATGCTATTAGATAGAATAAAATAGCATCCTAGTTGGCTTTGATGACAATAAGAACAGCTAATATTTGCATAGTGTTTTAAGGTTCACAAAGAGATTTACATATATTATCTCATTTGATCTCCACAATAACCCTGTGAAGTAGGTGCTATTACCCCCATTTTAAAGATAAGGAAACTGAAGCTGGGAGAGGTTAAGTGACTTGTCCATTATCTAGGGCAAGATTTGAACTTGGATCTTTTTTATTAAAGTTCAGCACTCTACCTAGTCCCTTACCTAGGTGACTGACAATGTGAAAGCAGTGTCTTTTAGAACTTTAGAAAAAAATGTAAATTTAAAAATCTTTAGATTTTTACTAAATAAATTCAAGGGAATATCTTTCTGGTAACAAAACTTGGCCCAATTTACTTTTCTTTGTTTTTTATTACCTTTTTTTAGAAGGCAGGAGTACAGATTTACTATTTCATCCATGTAGAAAGTCCTAGTATGAAAACTCCTTGCATGAAAAAAAAAAAGAAAACTCCTTGCATGGGTGCAGAGTGATAACTTCTCTGTAACTTATAATCTTAGAAAGTTTCCTGGGTCCCTGAGTGGTTAAATGACTTGTCTTTGGTAGTAGAGCTAACTATATGTCAGAGGTAGAACTTGGATCCAAGTCTTCCTGGATCTATTTATTCTGACACCACTGCCTCTGCTGCACTTAGGGAGAGGCCAGGCAGGCCAAGATGTTCATACTGCCCAAAGTTGACCAGATTCAGCTCGGCTTTGGGCAACAGTTTGTGCTCTTGAGAGTGCTAGGAGTAGGTATTCCGTACTCAGTCCCCCACCCAGGAGAGCAGCATGGGGTTCCCTCACGTAGATCAAGACCACAAAAAACCCCAAGAATTCCATGACAGGATAGCAACACTGACCTGCTTAGAAAAGATTGCTGGAAATATGAAAAATGGATAAACAAAAACAAAAAGACAAATTATTATGATGTCAGAGATGCCTACCATACCAAACATGCAGAAGAGATCATTAACTCTAAAACATCAACAACTAAAACCTTAAAGAAAAATTCAGCTTGTCCAACAAATCAGAATTCAGAGAAGGAATGATGCAAGAGTTTACAAAAATGAGTTTAAGATGGTATTAGAAATGAAATAAGAGCAAGAGAGAAAAGAAATGCAAAAGGAATGAGAATTATAGAAGAAAGACTTGAAAGAGGATTAACAGTTTGGCATGAGGTACAAAAACCTGAAAATCAGAATGGACCAAACAAAGGTTAATGCCTCTATAAGATAAAAAGTAATATAAAAACAAAGTGAAAAGACTGCAAAAAATGGAAGAAAAAGTAAGATGTCTTATATTAAACAAATGACCTAGAAAACACATCAAAAAGAGAATCAATTTCACTATCCTACCTAAAAAGCATAACCAAAAACAGCCTGAATTTCATATTTCAAGAAATCATGAAAGAAAACTACCTAGACATATTACAGAGAACAAAGTAAAAACAGGGGGAAAAAAATCTACCAATCCCCTCTTGAAACTCCAAAATGAAAACTCTCAGTAATGTCAAAGTCAAAATTCAAAAGTCAGAGAAAAAATACCACAAGCAGGCAGAAAGAAAGAATTAAAGTACCAAGGAATCTGGGGCAGCTAGGTGGCACATTGGATAGAGCACTGTGGCTGGAGTCAGGAAGAACTAAGTTCAAATCTGGCTTCAGACACTTACTAGCTCTGTGACTCTGGGCAAGTCACTTAACCCTGTTTGCCTCAGTTTCTTCATCTGTAAAATGAGCTGGAGAAGGCAAACCAAGCCATTATCTTTGCCAAGAAAACCCCAAGTGCGGTCACAAAGAACTAGACATGACTGAAAAGACTGAACAACAACAACCAAGAAATTAGTCAGGTTCATAAAATTTACTACAATAAAGGGAAACAAGAAATACCATATTCTAAAAGGCAAAAGTTATAGACTGTCAATAACTTACCCTGCAAAACTAAATATCACACTTCAAAGGAAAAAAAAAATGGATCTTCAATTAAATGGAGGACTTCCAAACATTCCTGATTATAAAGACTAGGGATAAGTAGAAATTTTGAAATACAAACACAGGAGTAAAGAGAAAAGGGTAAATACAAGTGACAAACTGGGGAAAGTCTTCGTATAGAAGAAATATATGCATTCTAATGGGGAGCAGGGGATGATACAAGCCTCCTCTAAGAACCATAATATCATCAAAAATATTAGATGTCAAATAAGATGGAAGTCCTGGGATTGAATTTTTATTATGTTTTGATGATCTTAAGGAGAAGAAAGGGGAAAGATGGCAGAATCAAACAGGAAATACTGGACATTCCAAATTTCTCCTACAAACAAGATAAAACATCACCTTAAGCTAAACTCTGAGCATCAGAAATAATTAAATTTGGGGTAAAGTCATTAGTACTCCTAAGACAACTTGGGAAGACCTCAGGAAATACCCCATGGGGTGGGGGCACCCTGCCACCCTCCCCACCCCCATCCTTGCAAAGAGTTGGCTTTTTTGAAGTACAAACACCTCCAGGAGATCCCCCTCAGAATCAATAAACACTAAACCCTGGGGGCAACTGAGTCAGGCCACAACTTCAGGAACTTTCACCTCAAGGACAACATGGGGGAATCAGAGAGCTGAATAGAGGAATACTAAAGGACCCTCCTCTGTTGCAGGAAGCCAGGCCCAGTTGTGCTGACCACATATAGGCCTGGGCTGCAGCTGGGAGGGAGGAGGACCTCCCATGAGACTGGTATTTAATGCCCTGTGAGTGAGGTAGCAGAACAGTAGAGACCCTACTGGCTGTGAGCTCTTGCAGAAGAGCAAAGTCCCTGGTTTTAGTATAAGGGCAGAAAGGTAAGCTGAAGTTTGCAGCCAGGGGAGGGACTACAGGGAACAAGTTTGTAGTGACAGCATGGCTAGGAGCTCTAGTCATGGTTCAGGGGCAGAAAGGAGTTACTAAGAAGAGCCCCCAGACAATGCTTAGAAAACAATAGCATGAAAAAATTGAATCCTGAGGCATCACCCCCCCCACACACACACACACACAACTTTGGACTAGAACTTTACTATAATAATAACCCACCAAAAATAATAATAATAACAATGAATAAGAAATGTAAAAAAGAACCTGACCATAGTTAGCTTCTATGGAAATAAAGAAGATCTGGGTTCATACTCAGAAGATAATTAAGTTTAAAAAGATACTCCTACTTCAAAGAAAAATGTCAAATGGTCATAAGCCCCAAAAGAGTTTTTGGAAGAGCTTAAAAAGAACTTTAAAAATCAAATAAGAGGTTGAAAAAACAGGAAAAAAAATTTTTTTTTAATTATGAAAAGAAAGTCAATCAATTGAAAAAAAAATTCAAAAATTTAAGGAAGAAACTAACTCCTTAAAAACTAGAACTGGGTAAAGGGAAACAAATCATGTTATAAAGTAACAAGAAATAATAAAAACAAAGTAAAAGGAATGAAAAAATAGAAGAGAATGTGAAATATCAAATTAGAAAAACAACTGATGTGGAGACCAGATTGAGGAGAGAAAATATAAGAATTTTTCGACTACCTGAAAGTTATGATTAAAAAAGAGTCTAGATACAATATTACAAGAAATCATTAAGGAAAATTTCCCTGAAGTTATAGAATGAGAGGGTAAAATAGAAATAGAAAAAATCCACAGATCATCACCTGAACAGCAGAGACCCTGTGAAAGAGATCCCAAGATGAAAACTCAAAGGAACATGATATTCAAGTTTCAAAGCTTCCAGATTAAGAAGAAAATACTACAAGCAATAAGATAAGAAAAAAACAATTTAAAACCTTTGGAGCTACAGTCAGAATAACACAAGATCTAGCAGCTTCTACATTAAAAGACCTAAGGGCTTGGAACATTTGTATTTTGAAGAGCAAAGGAGCTGGGTTTGCAACCAAGAATAACTTACCCAGAAAGGCTGAGTATAATACCGAATGGAAAAAAAAAACAACCCAAAAGGATATTTAATGAGTTGAAAGACTTTCAGGTATTTGTGAAAGAGAACTTAGTGGAAATTTTGACATATAAGATCTAGGAAAAACATATGGTAAACATTAAAGAACAATTATAAGGGACCCGATAAGTACATACTGTTTACTTCTTAAATGGGAAAATGTTATCTGTACTCTTGAGAATATTGTCATTACTTGGGTAGAAGGCTTGGGGTTGAGTTGAGTGTGATGGGATGATTCTGAAAAAAAATTGCTTAGGGAGAAGTAAAATGGAGTAATAATCGCATACAAACTGAGGTGTGAATGAAAGAACTGTTTTAGTGAAAGCAGGTGGAGGTGAAAGACTGGTAGTACTGGAACCTTAATCTCATTAGTACTGGATCAAAGAGGTAAAAACATATCTATAAGGGTATAAAAGTCTTCTAAATTTATAAAGAAATAGGAGTACAAGGGAACAGGATAAGGGCGGCACTTTTTAGAGGGTGTGTAAATCAAGAAACAGGAAGGTGGGGAAGAGGATAAGGGAGGGATTCTTAGAGGGCTGGGTAAATTAAGGAACAGGAGGGTAAGGACAGAAGATAAGGGAGGGATTAGTTAAAGGGCTGTGGATTAGGAAGGTAGTGATTAGAAGAAAATCAGACTGACAGGAGAGATAGGTTAAAAAATAGTGAGAAGGGGGTGCAGCTAGGTGGCACAGTGGATAAAGCACCGGCCCTGTATTCAGGAGTACCTGAGTTCAAATCCGGCCTCAGACACTTGACACATACTAGCTGTGTGACCCTGGGCAAGTCACTTAACCCCCATTGCCCCACCAAAACAAACAAAAAAAAAATAGTGAGAAGGATAATAGAGGAAAAATGGGATGGAGGGATATACAGAACTAGTAATTAGAACTTTGAATGTGAATGGGATGAACTCACCCATAAAACAGAAACACATAGCAGAATGGATTCAAAAACCAGAATCCAACAATATGTTGTTTACAAGAAATATATTTAAATGAGAAATACATACAGAGTTAAAATAAAAGGCTGGAGTAGAATCTATCATGCTTCAGCTGAGGTAAAAAAAAACCCAAAACAACAAGGGTAGCAATCATGATCTCAGACGAAGTTAAAGGTAAAATAGATTTATTTAAAAGAAATAAAAAGGGAAACTACTTTATGATAAAAGGTACCATAGAAAATGAAGCAATATCAATATGAAACCTATGGAGACCAAATGCTATACCACCTAATTTTTAAAGGAAAAGTTAAATGAAATAGATAGTAATACTATAATAGTGTGGGACCTTAACCTTTCCCTCTCAGAATTAGATAAATCTAACAAAAATAAATAAATAAATAAATAAATAAATAAATAAATAAATAAATAAATAAATAAGAGAGTTAAGAAGGTGAATAGACTCTTAGATAAGCCAAATATGATAGCCATCTGGAGAGAACTGAATGGGAATAGAAAGGAATATACATGTGCACCTTCACAAAAATTGAACATATAATAAAAATCTTATAGTCAAATGCAGGAAAGCAAAAATATTAAATCCATCTTTGTCAGATCATAATGAAATAAAAATTATATTCATTAAGGGACCATGGGAAATAAATTGGAGACTAAACAATCTGAATGGGTTACAGGCAGCTAGTTGGCACAGTGGATAAAGCACTGGCCCTGGATTCAGAAGGACCTGAGTTCAAATCCAACCTCAGACACTTGACACTTACTAGCTGTGTGACCTTGGGCAAGTCACTTAACCCTCATTG
This sequence comes from Dromiciops gliroides, assembly GCF_019393635.1. NCBI lineage: Eukaryota > Metazoa > Chordata > Mammalia > Microbiotheria > Microbiotheriidae > Dromiciops > Dromiciops gliroides. The sequence continues at coordinate 297,565,153 of NC_057863.1, read as the reverse complement.
CCCCGCAAAAAAACAAAAAGAATGAATGGGTTAAAAAACAAATCATAGAACAATCAATAATTTCATCAAAGGAATGACAATAATGAGACAATATAGCAAAACATGGGATACAGCAAAAGCAGTAATCAGAGCATGCAATTTTAAAAAAAACTAGAAAAAAGAGCAAAGTAAAAATCCCCAATTAAACACCAAATTGAAAATCTTAAAAAAAAATTAAAGGTAAGATTAATAAAATTGAGTGTAGGGGCAGCTAGGTGGCACAGTGGATAGAGCACCGGCCCTGGAGTCAGGAGTACTTGAGTTCAAATCTGACCTCAGACACTTAATACTTACTAGCTGTGTGACCCTGGGCAAGTCACTTAACCCCAATCGCCTCACTAAAAATAAATAAATAAATAAAATAAAATAAAATTGAGTGTAAAAAAATTGAAGTAATAAATAAAAGTAGGATTTGGTTTTATGGAAAAAAATAGATAAACCATTGGTTATTATGATTTTTAAAAAAAGAGAAGTGGATAAAGCACCGGCCCTGGATTCCAGAGGACCTGAGTTCAAATCCAGCCTCAGACACTTGACACTTACTAGCTGTGTGACCCTGGGCAAGTTATTTGCCCTGCAAAAATAATAATAATAAAAAATAAAAAAGAGAAGAAAACTAAATCATTAGTATTAAAAATAAAAGGGGTGAATATACCATTAATGAAGATGAAAACAAAGCAATAAGGACTTGTTTTGCCCAATTATATGCCAATAAATTTAACAATTTAAGTGAAATGGTAGAATACTTACAAAAATATAAACTGCCTAGATTAACAGAAAAAACAGATTATCTAAATAAACCTATTTTAGAAAAAGAAATTGAATAGGCCCAAAATGAGGTTCCTGAGAAAAAAGCATCAGGATCTACAGGTGAATTCTACTGAACATTTTAATCTCAACTAATTCCACTATTAAATACATTATTTGGAATAATAGGGAAAGGAGTCCTACCAAACTCCTTTTCTGAAACAAATATAGTGCTGATATCTAAACCAGGAAAAGCAAAACAGAAAGAAAATTATAGACCAATTTCATTAATGAAAATAAATACAAAAATCTAAATAAAATACTAACTAGGAGACTACAAAAACATATTATAAAATTTATACATTGTAACCAAGTGGGATTTATACCAGCAATGCAAGGATGGTTTAACATAAGGAAAACGATTAACATGATTACATGAATAACAAAAGTAACAAAAATTATATGATTATATCAATAGATTTTGAAAAAGGTTTTGATAAAATACAATACTCATTTCTATTAAAAAAAAACACTTGAAAGCAAAGGTATAAGGTAATTTTTCCTTAAAATGATAAGCATCTATTAAAAACCATCAGCAAGCATTATTTGTAATGTGAATAAGGTAGGAGCCTTTCCAGTAAGATCATAAGTGAAACAAGGATGCCAATTATCGCCAATATTATTTAATGCTAGCAATAGTAATAAGAGAAGAAAAAAGAAATCAAAGGAATCAGAATAGGAAATGAGGTAATAAAACTATTTCTTTGCACATGATATACTATACATGATACTTGGGAAAATCCTAAAGAACCAACTAAAAAGTTAGTGAAAAAGTTAATACAAGTAGCAATATATGAAATAAATCCACATATAAAAATGATAATTTTACCTAATCTATTTATTCAATTACCAAAGAATTATTTTACTGAGCTAGAAAAAATAACAAAATTGATTTGGAAGAAAAAAAGTAAATAATATCAAAAGAATTAATGAAAAAATGTAAAGGAAGGAGATTTAGCAATACCAGATCTTAAAACTATATTACAAGGCAGTAATTGTCAAAACCATCTGGTACTAGCTAAGAAACAGAAAGGTAGATCAATGGACCAGAATAGACATATAATACACAATTGCAAATGATTATAGTAACCTTGTGTTTGACGAATTCAAAGGTTTAAGCTTTGGGATAAGAATTCAGTATTTGGTAAAAATTGTTGGGAAAGCTGTAAAGCAGTCTGGCAGAAATTGGGCATAAACTAATATCGTATACCATTTACCAACATAAAGTCAAAATGGATACATGACCTAGATATAAAGGGACATAGCATAAGAAAAAGAAGATAAAACATATTACCTTATCAGACTTATGTACAAGAGAACAATTTATGAATAAATAAGCAAGAGATAGAAAGCATCATGAGGTGTAAAATGGATGATTTCAATTACATTAATTTTTTAAATTGTACAAATAAAACCAATGTAGCCAAGATTAGAAGGAAAACAAAATTGGGAGAAAATTTTCATAGACAATTTTTCAGATAAAGGTCTCATATCTCAAATATATAAAAAACTTTGTCAAATTTATAAGAATAGAAGTCATTCCCCAATTGATAAACAGTCAAATGATATGAATAGTCAATTTTTCGATGAAGACATCAAAACTATATAATTGTATGAAAAAAATGCTCTAAATCATTATTGATTAGAGAAATACAAATGTAAAAGCTTTGAGATATCATCTTACACCTATCAGATTGGCTAAAATTATAGAAAGGGAAAGTGACAAATGCTGGGAAAATTGGGACATTTTTTCAGTTGGTAGAACTGTGAACTAATCGAACCATTTCAGAGAGCAATATGGAATTATGCCCAAAGAATTATAAAACTGTGTTTTATATGAACTGTTTGTGCTCAAACCAAAGTAGAGTCTTTCAAGCTTATGTTGATCTAATCAGCCACAATCGGACATACTGTACCTTGACTTCAACATAGTGCTGTTATTTTGGTTCTCTTTGAGAATGAGGGAAAACAACCAACAAACCACTGTTAGGTCTGTTTCCCAAGGTCATTGGGGAAAAAGGAAAAGAACCTGTATGTTCTAAAATATTTAAAGTATTTCTCTTTGTTGTGACAAAGAACTAGGAATTGAGGAGATGCCCCTTAATTGAGTAATGGCTAAACAAGTTGTGGTATATGATTTTGATGGAATATTATTGTGCTGTAAAAAATGATGAATTATTTGAGCTTAGAAAAACATGGAAATTCTGGCATAAAATAATGAAGAGTGAAATGAGCAGAACCAAGAGAACACTGTACACAGTAACAGCAATATTGTTCTAAGAATCACTTTGAACAATTACAAACCAACTAACTACAAAGGACCTATAAATGAAGATGCTTTCCACATGCAGAGAAAGAACTGATAAATAGAAATATTTGTAGTATGGTTTTATATATGCCTGTGTGCATATTTGTGTCTAAGGGTAGCCTTCTCTAAGGCAGGGTGAGGAGGGAGGAAAAAAAAGTACACAGCAGAAAACAAAACAAAACTAGTATTTATTAGATCCTTTTTAAAAAAAAAAGTCAACAGTATGAAATGGAAATTCATGGCTTTATATTGAATCATGCTGTGTACATGGGAATGCGTGGTTTTTTTGTCTTCTTGTATTTAATCCAAATAAATAAAAACATGTATTAATTAAAAGGGGGAAGGGAGTAAAGATGGCAGAATATCAGAAAGCAGTTCAGCAAGCTCTCCTAAAAAAAAGAAATCCTCCAAACAGAACTAGAAAATGTACCAGTCTGAATCCTGACAGAGAAATCTGAGGGGGAAAATCATGCTGAGTCATTTTTCCAGCCCAGAAGTCTACAGACACTGTGGATGGGTCTGGCTAGGAGCACCATGTAAAAAACATTCTAGCACAGGAAGAGGCTGAGCACCAGAGCAAGAGATTTTAGACTCATACTAGGGCACCCCCAGACCCATAGAAGGGCATAGATGGCTACTGATAGAACTATCAAATCACTACCAATTCAGGGCCACAGATGCTGGTCAGACTGAGGAGGAAAACACTACTTCCCTCTGACCCACTTCCTGCACCCTAGTAAAGGTCTTGGAGTGTGTACTGACAGAGAAGCAGGTTCAAAAGCAAGTAGTAGCTGTATGGCTCAGATTCCAAGAACAGAGCAGGGGCAAAATTCCAACTTCTAGCTCAGTGTGAAGCACATAGAGGAATAACCAGGGCCAAGGATTCCATACCAAAGGGGAACCTGCAGTTCTGCCACTGTGAACCACCTTCCTAAAAGGCTGACAGTGACTGAGTTCAGCAGCAGTCGGCTATTGCCAGACAGGTCAGGAAGTTGTAGAACTCAGACAAGGAGAACAGGGATTAGACAACTTTGGGATCACTGAAAGTTTAAAGGTCCCCAGCCTGAGCTGTCCACAAGATCCTCGAATCATACAAAACTCCATTGAGTATTGGTGACCAAAAAATGGGACCAGCCCAGACCTTTCTTCCACAAATGCAAGAGAGCACAGCCCTAACCTAAGTCCAATTCAAGAAGTAGGCTGGAAGAATGAACAAACACAAAAAGAAGCCCACCATAAAAAGCTATTAATGATGTTTAACATGATAGCAATGTATAACCTATATCAAAGTGCTTGCTGGCCTCGGGAGGGGGAAGAGAAGGAAGGAAGGGTGGGAGAAAAACTTGGAATTCAAAACATATCTTTACATGTAATTGAGAAAAATTAAAAAGAAAAATGTAAAAAGAAAAAAAAAGCTATTAATGGTGAGAGGGAAGCTCAAGAAAAACCTAAAAGAAGAGAATGACTCCAAAACACTTATATACAAAGTCTAAAAGAAAAATACATCTTGAACACAAATTCAGCTGTAACTCCTTAAAGAGTTTTTAAAAAATATTTTAAAATGTTTTTGTCAATAAAATGAAAGGGCTAGAAGAAAAAATTGGAAAAGAGCAAGGTTAGGAAGAAATGGAAAAAGTATTAACAGCTTGACACGAGTTACAAAACCTTGCCCTAGCAATAAGCTTCTTGAAAATTATAATGAACCAAAGAGTAGTCAATGTCTCCATGAAACAAGAAATACTAAAACAAGGTAAAAAGAATGAAAAAACAATATAGAAGAAAATATAAGGCAAAAACAATTGACCTGGAAAGCAGACTGAGGGAAAAAAACTTAAGAATTACTGGGCTATCTGAATGCCACAACTGAAACAAAAGCCTAGACATCATATTTCAAGAAATCTTTATATTGTCTAGAGAGGAACTTAAATAGAAATAGAAGGAATCCACTAGCTACCACCTGAAAGAATTCTAAAAATGGAAACTATGTCATGCTATTGCCAAAATCACAGCTTCCAGGTGAAATAATCAATCAATGGGCATTTATTAAGCATGTACTATATGCTATTGTTATTGTTCAGTCATTTCAGTTGTGTCCAACTCTTTGTGACCCCATTTGGGGTTTTCTTGGCAAAGATACTGGTATGGTTTGCCATACCATTTTACAGATGAGCAAACTGGGGCAAAATGGTTAAGTGACTTGCCCAGGGTCACACAACTAGTAAATGTTTGAGACTAGATTTGAATTCAGGTATTTCTGATTACAGACTGGTCACTCTATCCACTGCACCACCCAGCTGCCCTGCTTTGCCATTTTCTTCTCAACTGTATTAAGGCAAAGAGAGGTTAAGTGATTTGCCCTGGCTCACACAAGACAGTATCTCAGGATGGATTTGAACTCAGGTTTTCCTGACTACAGACCCAGGACTCTATCTACTGAGCCACCTAGTTGCCTGCTATGCTAGCTTCCTCCACTCAGTCTACTAGTGCAGGATTTATGTCCTGGGAGAGAATTGAGGGTTTGAAGGTCATGGTGGGGATGAAGAACAGGATTTAGGGTTGCAAGGAAGAGGGAGAAGTGAAATGACAACAGATTGTTATCAAGGGATTTCAGAGTTCATGAACATGAAAGTGAAGCATTTGTGGGTAATCTCAAGATCAAGCATATGACCATCTTGGTGTGTGGCTGAGGTGGGGCAGAAGAAAAGGTCATGTGAAATGAGTAAACTGAAGAATTTTGAGGTTATGGTGTTTGAGGGAGTATCAGTACATTTGCTGAAGTCCCCTAGTTATGACGGTGGGCATTGGGAAGAGAGAAAGACTTTGAGCGAGGCACCAGACTCATGGAGAAAAGGAGGACACTGTCAGACAATATCTACTAGAACTTTAATTGGGGGGTAGATATGGACTAAGTAAACTTTAAAGGTGGAAAGGTTACTGAGTGATAGTGATAGTGGTAGAGGGAGAACCTGGAAGTGGCAGTGGGGAGCAAGGACTATTCCAACTCTTTCACCTGGACAAGTGAGATGGGGGAATGAATAAAAGTGCTAGAAGGGGCAGCCAAGAAGGCTATATTATTGGGAGGCAGCCAGAAGATGGATAGAGGGGGAAAGGAAGAGATTTTAGAGGAAAACAAGTTTTTGCCTATGGAACAGTCATTCCAGAGATCAGAGTGGAAAGCATGGGTAGGTACTTTTAGTTTTTTTTTATTTTAGTTTTTTTTTTTAGTGAGGCAATTGGGGTTAAGTGACTTGCCCAGGGTCACACAGTTAGTAAGTGTTAAGTGTCTGAGGCCGGACCCGAACTCAGGTACTCCTGACTCCAGGACCAGTGCACTATCCACTGTGCCACCCAGCTGCCCCTGGTAGGTAGTTTTAGAATGAAATTTTGAGGTGTAGGGTATGGAAGGGCATTTATTGAAAATGGGAATAAGGAAATAATTTTTGTATCCCCTACTTATGTGAAGTAAATTCTCCCATTCTTCCTCTTTTCATACCTAGTTTTATTTTTTCCTTCTGTCCTTTCTTTTGAATGTTTTCTCTCAACAGTAATGTGCCTCCTCTCTCTTTCACCTGACTCCCCATCCTCAGTTGAGAAATAAACAAAACAAAACCTGTTACAAACATGTATAATTAACCAAATAAAATTTCCTCATTGTCCAAGTCCAAAAAAATAATTATTCTGCACTTTGAGTCCATCTATCTTCTTTTTCACTGTTGAGTGAGATGCAATTTTGTATACAGCTCTATGTATGTATAGTCTTCTCTCCTTTGATCAGTTCAGATGAGAGTGAGGTTCAAGTGCCAGCCACTCCCGCTACATAATCCTCCTTGTTTTTATGACTCAAGATGATTATGTGAGATAATTTTTCTTAATTTTCCCTTACTTGTTCCCTCCCTCACTAGGAACAACTAGGGTGTTTTCCTCTTTCCCTGTTTCCAGTCTTTTTCGAAGATCAACTAGACAGTTAGTCCTGAGTTCAAATATAGCCTCAGAAATTAACTTAATTTTCTTATCCATAAAATGGGGGAAATAAAAGCATCTACCTCCTAGGGTTGCTATGTAGATAAAATAAGATATTCATAAAATGCTTAACAAACATTAAAGCATAATATAAATGTTATCATTATTTTCCCATCTTGAGCACTTGGTGAACCAGCTCAACTTCATATTGTCCCCTTGCAACTCTTGTCCCCTTTATTGTCCTGCTGATCTTGTCATATTAAGCTTCTTCCTTGGATCACACCCACCATCCACTGCTTTTGCTCCTACACAAAGGCTGCTGAAGGAAACTAGAAAAAAATCATAAAACTGGTCTAACTAGGTCTTATGTTACACAACATCAACTGATCCCTCTCTGCTGCAAGGCAATCCTTCTACATCTCCCTAATTAACTCACTATTCCACTCATATTTTACTGAATAAGTTAAGGTCATTTTCTGAGAGCTCCCTCTTCTACCTTCCCCCTTGTTACCCAGATGCCTTCTGTCACTATTTCCTCTTTCGCCACTATCTCAGAAACTAGTCTTTCTCTTTGTTCCATTAGCTTGTAGCTCCTGAGAGCAGGGACTGTATTTTACTTTTCTTTGTATCTGTAGTACTTATCATAGTAACACAAAATAGGCACCTAATAAATACAAACTAGGAATAATAGAGACCACTTGAAACTCACTTTCATCTGAACTAGTCAAAGGAGAATAAAATACACACACACATACAAAGTTTGGTGTAAAAATGTATTCAACTTAACATCAATGACATCAGTCAACAAGCATTTAATAAGCATCTACTATTTGCTAGGCACTGTGCTATGTGCTCAAGGAAATGAGAGAAAATATAGTGAGGGGAAAAGGAGAATAAAAGGAAGGATAGATCAGGAGAGGGATTAGTCACAAGCAAAACAAACCTAAAACTCAGAGTAGGGATTCTGAAGAGGGGCTTAAAATGTTAGAAGGGGTAAAGACCTGTAATTGGGGTCTGGGTGAGGAGAAGACAAGAAGCAAGAGACCAAAAGCTAAAGTATCAAGAATAGAGTATTGGTGATAATCACATTCCTGTCCTATGGTCCTTTTTCTATGTAAAGAGAAGGTGAAGAGCAAAAGAAAGAAAAGGCATATGAGAATAAGATGGAGGAAAATATAAAGTGTAAAAGTTCTTGTACAAACAACTCCAATATAAATAAGATTAGAAGGGAAATAGTTAAATGAGGGTAGGGGGAAACTATGCAGTGAATTTCTGATAAAAGTCTCATTTCCAAATATATTATGGAACTGATTCAAATTTTTAAGAATAAGAACCATTTTCCAATTGATAAATGGTTGAAAGATGTGAACAGGCAGAAACTCAAACCTATTAGCCATATGAAAGAATTCTCTAAATTACTAATAATTAGAGACCTGCATATTAAAAGTGTCTGTGGTTCCAGTTTACACCCATCAGATTGGCAGTGACAAAAATAAAACGACAAATGCTCAAGCTCAAAGAGCCATGGGAAAAGATTTATTCATGCTGTGCTGGTGACACTCTGAATTACACTGGCCATTCTGGAACTATGCACAAAAAACTATTTAACTATGCATACACTTTTATCCAATAATACCTCTACTAAGCCTATATTATACCTATACTCAGAAACAATCAAAGAAAAATACCCATATGCAAAAATGTTTACAGTAGTTCTTTTTGTGGTGGCAAAGAACTAGAATCCAAGGGGGTATCCATCAATTGGAGAATGGCTGAACAAACAATGGCATATGAATATAGTCAAATACTATTATGCCATAAGAAAAGATGAAAGGGATTATATCAGAGAAATCTGAAAAATATTTGTATGAATTGCTAATGAAGTGTGCAAAACCAGAAGAAAAATTTATGCAATGACATAAAGACAAACCTCCTTGAAGAACATAAGAACTCTGATCAATGCACTGATAACCATGATTATAGAGATCTGGTGATAAAATACAATACCTAATTCCTAACAAAGAGGTAACAGATTCACGGATACATAGTGCGCAATGAGACATAAAGTGTTTTTGGACCTGGCTACTGCAAGGATTTGGTTTTTTTGACTATGTGTATTTGTTATAACGATTTTGGTTTTTTTCTTGCCTTTTTTCCCCCAAGGGCAGGGAACAGAGAAAACGTAGGAGAGAAAAGATTTTTGTAAATTGAAAAAAATTGACTTTAATTTTAAAAAAGAAATATATAGCTAATATTCAGTTAAAGGTAGATTAGGCAGTATGTAGATATTTAGAGCCATTTCTGTTTCTTTTTAGATAGTCACTACATATTATTAATACTTCCACTGCAGGATAAGTAGGTAAAAAAGAAGAATGAAGACTTCAATACCTTATCTGTGCAGAGCACTGGATTTGGAGTCAGGAGACCTGGGTTCCCTGGTATTGACTAATATTTGTTAAGTGTAGATCTATTTGTAGGTCACAATCTCTTTGAGTCTTAGGTTTTTCACTTTAAAAAGGAAATAATACTGCTCACAACAAACTACCTCAAAGGATGGTTATTGTAAGGATCACATTTTAAAAGCACTATATAAATGGGTTATCATTAACTATCATTTTCAGAAGCAGTCATTTAAAGAACTGCCAAGAACTAACAAGTTATCTTCCCATTCCATCCCACATATAACCAGAGAAGAAGTGCTACCAGATAAAAGAAAATGGGACCAATCAAGAAGTTTAGTAACCACTACCTTCCTCTCTTTTATCACTCATGATTCTAAACTGTTTTAAACATTGTCCCTTTCTACAGAGTAAAGAAAGTATCTTCTACTGATCTGTCACTGTAAAGCTTTTGAAATCACTGTGTTGAAATTACATATTAGCTTACATAGGTAGGTTTAATAGGAACAGTATGGTAAAATATAAATTTCTATCTAACCTAAATATAATTGACTTTTGGCTATTTTATACATAGCTTACTTTGAATCATGTACTTATTCCGAATTAGGTATGACAAAGGGTTACAACAAACCCTCCTACACACACACACACACACACACACACACACACACCCCTTGGTCCTCTAGTCAAAAGCTGTGGAAATTTTTCCTGGCTATGTGACAGCCAGACAGCTACAGACCCTCAGGTATGAATGTCTGCTAGGGGCCATAGCAACAGCCCTAAAAAGCTTGGAACTTAGTAGCAGCAGAGGCAGTGTCAAGACAAACAACCCTGTAGTAGTAGTACTGCAAAGTTCTGAACTGCTGGAGCCAGGTCAAAGACCTAAGAAATAGAGGGAGTGGGACAAGGCATCACAACAGGCAACTGTGTTTAGAGGGGTTGGACAATGGTGAGAACCTGCACAACACTCCACTAAGACGGAGAGAAAGAACATAGCATCTAGCTAAACAACCAAAAGTTCCTTGGGGCCAACACCTAGTGAACTATGAATTGCCCAGAGTGGGAGGAGGTAGAGTTGTTCTGCAATTCAAGCATCAAGCATAAGGAAACCACAATCAGAGAGGAAGAAGTCAGAACATGAATGATAGGGGAAAATAAAGTGGGGGGGGGAAGAATACTGAAATTACCAAAGATTTCAAGAAAAAGAAAACTCAAAAACATTGAAATAAAAAAAAAGATAAATCAATAGGTAAAAGAGTAACAACAGAGGGAAATATGGGTTCCAGATCTAATAAATAAGTAAATTGTATCTATTAGTAAATACTGTAAAAATAAGGGAAAATTACTCAATACTTGATGAGAAAGAGGACCCCATGGAATTTAAGGAGAATATGAAACCACAACATACTGTTCCTGAATAGTCAAAAAGAAAAATGAGAATTATGAGACAGGAATTTATGGCCATTACAACAAAAATAATGGCCAGAATAGAAAAACTGGAATCCATAATGTCAAGCCTCAAAGAAACAAAAGAGAATAGAGTGGGAATGCAATACACAGAAGTGAAGAATAATCTAGAAGAGAAGCAAAAAAAAAAAAATTTAATTTACTGGGGCAGCTAGGTAGCGCAGTGGATAGAGCACCAGCCCTGGATTCAGGAGGACCTGAGTTCAAATCCAGCCTCAGACACTTGACACTTACTAGCTGTGTGACCCTGGACAAGTCACTTAACCCCAATTGCCTCACCCCCCAAAAAAAAATTTACTATAAGTAAAACATACTGGGGCAGCTAGGTGGCGCAGTGGATGGAGCACCAGCCCTGGAGTCAGGAGTACCTGAGTTTGGATCTGGCCTCAGACACTTAACACTTACTAGCTGTGTGACCCTGGGCAAGTCACTTAGCCCCAATTGCCTCACTAAAAAAAATATAAATAAATAAAACATACTAATCATGAAAACTGAATAAACAGACACAACCTAATATTCATAGATCACCCAGAAAAAGATGACAAGTCAAAAAACATTAACACTATAATGAAGGGAACAATAAAATTTTTTAAAAAGTACCCAGAACTTCTGAACACAGAAAATTAAATACCAATTGAAAGAATTCACAGATCACCTCCAGAAAAAAAAAGAACCCAAGGCTACAAACTTCAAGACACACAGTGATTAAATTTAACATTCAATTTAGAAACAAATTCTGTGAACCATCACAAGAAATACTTTCAAACACGAAGGAAAATTAAAATAATGCAAGACTATTCGATACCCCCCAGGAAACACAGGAGAGGAAGGGGTGTGTTCTGACGGGCAATGGAGCTCAGGATCCAATGCAGGGTAACTACCCTGCAAATTTAGCTTAACTATACATGAAAAAGATGGACATATAATAATGTTTGAAACATTTTTAGAAAGAATCAAAATTAAAAAGATTATCTGCTTCTTGAACACCCCAGAGAACAGAAATGCAAAGGTGAATAAATGCAGCAGGTACAAGAGTCATATAGTAGAGCTAAATAGCAAGAGCACCAGAGTGACAGCAAAGAGTGAAAAGGTAGATGGGGTATTACTGGTAGGTAGAACCTGGCAACACCTTGCCTGTAAGGGAATCAATATTTTTGTGTGTGATAATATTACAAAATAGGAGCATACATGAAGGGGGGGGTGGGAAATAAGCAAGGGGATAAAGAGGAGTGTGTGATGTGCTAGAGTCAAATCAGGGGCTAGCAAAGGAAGGTGACCTCTGTGGTGTTAGAAATAGAAAATCCTACAAGAGATCCTGAAAAGTAGACTGGTCCTCAAATATAAATATGTTCCCTCAAAGCATAAAACAAAAAAGGAAATTAGCATATATTTTAAGGCATTCCAACTTAGTATCCCTTCTTTTCAAAAACACCATCTTCACCCTTTATCTCTCTCATATCCAGTATACTAGCTTCACTGGGAGTCCCAATTTACCTAGTCCCTCAGCTATCTTCTAGTCAGTCAACTTCTTGTCTAGCCTGATACTGTTATATAGAATCCTTTGTTACCTTAATCCTTTTCCATATTCATGTTCAGCCCTAGTTAACCTTCCCTCTACTCCCCATATCCTTGTATCCAACATCAGCTTCATTTTTTCTGGTACCAAGTTAAAAGGCTGTTTGTTCTGGAGAAAAATCACAAAACTATGCTTACCTGGCTCATAAATTAACGCTTTCCAACCTCAACTACAGATAATTCTGCCCAGTATTCTAATTGCTCCTATCTTAAAAACTTTTTTCATTTGAGCTTGTTACTTTTTATATCTTCCATCATATTTTTCACCATTTTATAGCCAAACTTCCTTTTTTCCATTTTTCTATTACTTTGAGGATACATTATTTTACTAGTTTGGATACTCTTAACAATGGAGATCCTGGCCCTGTAGTCAGGAGAACCTGAGTTCAAATCCGGCCTCAGACACTTAACACTTACTAGCTGTGTGACCCTGGGCAAGTCACTTAACCCCAACTGCCTCACTTAAAAAAAAAAAAAAAAGAATTCATGTGGCCTAATCTGGTGGAAAATCAGGGAAGATCATCAGTAGGATCGATGTTAGCAGCTTTTCTAGCACAGAACAAACAAGAATTTGGGCTCTGCAGGCAATTCCTTCAAGAACTGATATTGCCATGCTACAAGTCCATAGGATTTAAATGAACCCCACATGTGACAATACTTTAATGGGTCTATGAACTCATCAATGTCAGTATCCTCTAAAGATGAAAGTTACAAGCCCATGCAAGCTTTTCCATCTTGATCTTCCCATAAATTCTTCAAAAGGAGGGCACTCAATATGCCTAGAGCTTTTTTCTACATTTCTTGATGTTGTGAGTAGTTTAGGGAATGTCTATCCCTGGTATCCAACCAGCCTATCTCCGTTTCTCATCACACATCTCTCTGATGACATCCTTTACACTATTTACCCTATGAAATTCTTTTTCATATATACTACAGTTTACCATACGGCTTTCCATTGCCTTTTAGGTAACCTAAAACTTTAATTCTTCAGCAATGTTACTATATGAATCATAACCATACAATATCAGCAAAGACTAGTGATATGATTGCTTGCTTGTCTTGGGGAGGGGGGATCGGAAGGAAGAAAAAATTTGGAATACAAAATTTATAAAAAATGAATACCAAAAAAAAAGAATACCAAAAATTATCTTTACATGTAATTGAAATAAAATATTATTTACAAAAATAAATTTTAAATTAAAAAAACAGTGATGTGAAAAAAGTGGGTCTTTAAGGGAGATACTTGGGGAAAGGAGAGATCATTAAAAGCAGTATGGATTTCCTAAATGCAATCAAACCTACTCTGCTCTTCCTATTCAATTCTCAGGTCAGTTTACTGTTCAACTGTCCAACTCTCCACTTGCAGTAGTATCTATCCAAGACATTTATACTTATGGAATAGCTTTATGGCCCATCCAGATATGCACCATCAACATGTTTCTTCCTGTACTGACAGATCAAACTCTTTTGATCCATACCTTATATAAGAAGTTCTGCAATGTTCCTAGACTTGTAATAATAAGCACAATGTTGCTTGCAGGCAGGAGCATCAAACTCAAAGAGAAGCTGGAGATACTAAACAGCACATAAGGATCCATGTGACTGCATACTGATTTAGAAAAACAACGTATAAACATTACCTAGATTCTACTGTATTTTATTTACTTTGTCACATATTTTCCAATCACATTTTAATCTCATTCCTATGCTTGGCACCTATGATGTAAAGGGCCTCTCCAACTACAGGGAATCACATTATTTCATTTTCATTATGCATTATGCATCTCCTAAAAGAGTAGCAAAACACTTTGACAAAGTGTACTTTATTTTTAAACTTTTACTTATTTTTACAAGTTTTTATTATCTCTGCCTCCCAATGCCCATTGAACAATTAGAAAAAAAACTTCGCAACAAACATACATGTCTCATTCTGGTTTTAATAAGACCGTCATCTGTCTGGCAGAAGACAGTGAAAGATTAATACTTAGTACTCTGGATTTGTGGTTTATGACTGCAGTTTTAAAAGCTGTCTTTTGCTATAATGTTATCATTGTGTAAATAGTTCACCTAGTTCCTCTCGAGGTCTTTCCAATTTTCTCTAAGTCTGTTCATTTTGTACCTTGTTTAATATTGATAATCAGAAAGCTGAACAAAGTTCACTTTCTTATTACATGTTAGGAAATCTTTATGATTTTTACATATGCATTGAAGATGCTGCCAGAAGAGAATTTAAGGCAGCCTTTTGCTTTTCTAAATTAAGTGTATTTTTACAGTCAAATCAAAAGCACAATGACTTATTATTTCAAGTCTAGGAACATTTGCAGAACTTCTTACGTAAGATCCATAATCACTCAAAAGAGTTTGATCAGTACAGGAAAAAACATGTTGATGATGCATATCTGGATAGGCCATAAAGCTATTCCACAAGTATATATGTCTTGGACAGACACTGCAGGTGGACAGTTGAACAGTAAACTGACCTGAGAATTGAATAGGAGAGCAGGCTGAATTGCACTTGGAATCTTTTTGTTTTTTTTTTCCTTCAGTCTATTAAAGTGGTCTACTAAACAACATAATTAGCAAAAGTCTGACTGTTCCCTGCTCATACCTTCATTAAGGACACCCTCCATATGTATATGGAAAAATAAGGAAAGCAGACACATGGGGTGGTAGTTATTTCAAGGTTGCTCATCCGAAGTAATAAAGTGCATGATTTATTCTAAGACTTTGGTATCCTCTTATTTTTCAGATATCCTATAAATGATCCCTCAACACCCTCAAAATTGTTTTTAATTCCAGCACAGCTCTCAATGTATAGTTGGTCTAATTTATCTGTTACTAAATTTAAAAAAATAAAATAAAATAAAAAATGGGGCAGCTAGGTGGCACAGTGGATAAAGCACCTGCCCTGGATTCAGGAGGGCCTTAGTTCAAATCTGGCCTCAGACACTTAACACTTACTAGCTGTGTGACCCTGGGCAAGTCACTTGACGCTCATTACCCAGCAAAAAATAAATTAAAAAAAAATTTATCTGTTACTCCTATGTGTTTTCTTATTTCCACTTGCTAATGTAGCACATTGAAAACTACAATGTTAAAATTCAAATGTGGTGGCTCCACTGTCACTGAAGAAAAGAGTTTATAGAACTGTCATGTATATATCCTTGTTTCATTCTTAAATGTTATAAGATGATATGAGTTGAGTCTCATGCTTAACTTTCCATAAACTTGGTTATTTTCTTCCAGTATTTCTCACTAGTTTATGAGGCAATATGACTCATAATCCTGCACCACCCTCCTCCATTAAGATCTTATGAACATTTATATTCTAAAATGATATGGCCTTTGGCCACCATGTCTCTTTGCTTGACAAGTAGGGCACATTTTGTTAGTTAAGGTGGTTTAAGGGAAGCTAGGTGACTCAGTGGATAGAGGGCCAGGAATGGAGTAAAAAAAAACTCATCTTCCTGAGTTCAAATCTAGCCCCAGGCATTGTGTGACCCTGGGCAAGTTACTTAACCCTGAGCTAGAGAAGGAAATAGCAAACTACTCCAGTATCTTTGCCAAGAAAATCCCAAATCATTTCATGAAGAGTCAGACATGACTAAAATGAATAACAACAAAGGTAGTTTAAACACTCTCATGGTCTCTTCCTTGTGGCATCTGATTTACATTGATTAAACTTTTTAAGAAAATAGTGATAATCTATGTGAACTCTTTTATGTGGCCTAATCTATGTGGATTCTTCATCAATTTCACATTTTTTCAGTGCCAATAGTTTTTTAAATAAGTCAAGCTGGAGTTACACCCTGTATCTTCTCATTTTTCTTCTAATATGATACCGATCCCTGTTCTCATAAATCAATGGCACTGTGATCAGACAGTTTCAGAATGACTTCTCTACCAGTAACTAGCCGTTTCCTGACTGACTATAACAAATTTTATTTTGGGGAATATTATTTGATGTTTACCACATTTTGCACCTCCTCTCTTTAATCATTTATAATCATCTGGTTTCTATCCCCATCAAATTATCAAAGAACTTTCTTGAAAGTCACCTACTAGGCAGCCAGGTGGTACAGTGGACAGAGCAACCAGCTCTGGAAGCAGAAGGACCTGAATTCAAATCTGACCTCAGATACTAGCTGTGTGACCCTGGGCAAATCACTTAACCCTGATTGCCAGGAGGGGGAGGGGGAGGATGAGGGGGAGAAAAAATAAAGTCACTTATTAAAAACTTCTTAATCAACAAATGTAACAGCCCTTTTCTCAGGCCTCTTCCTAACTGTTAACATAACCTTGAACAACCTTGTTCAAATCTTTGTGATTATTTTTGATTGACTTTTTCATTCATGTCCAATCATTTGCCTAGTCCTGTCCATTCTTTTTCTTTTTCCATTCACAGAATCACAGCATTTTTTAAGTTGGAAGGATCCTCAGCAATCATTCAAGTCCAAGCTATAACCATTGGGAATCATCATCAAAACATACCCAATGAGTGATTATCTAGTTTATGCTTGAAGTCCTAAGTGAAGAACTCATAATCCCTCAAGGTTGTCTATTCCACTTGATGCTTTTGTTCATGCTTTCTACCTAAAAATGCTTCTACTCTGCTACCCACCCTCAAACTACTGAAATCTGATCCATCTAGGTAAAATATCATCTCCTCAATGTAGACATCAGTACTTCCTCTGAACTCACATACAAAACTGTGGCATTGAAATATCATTCATTTTATATTGTCTTATTTGCATACATGTTTTATTTAATCCACTAAATTGTAAATACTTTAAGAGCAGAAACTGATTTTCTGTATCTTTTATAAGACTTAGAGTATTACTTTTGATTTAGTAGGTGCTCTAAGAATTTGCTAAATAAAGATTCATCTTTACTGAAATTAATAAGGTTGAATCACATTTTGTGTATAGCCATGTTGTGACTTTGAAAACACTTTTGAAAATCATCATATTTATGTAACTAGTCTTTGTCATGAGTAATTGGTTAGGGGCAGATAGGTGACACAGTGGAGAAAGCACTGGCCCTGGATTCAGGAGGACCTGAGTTCAAATTTGACCTCAGACACTTGACACTTACTAGCTGTGTGACTCTGGGCAAGTCACTTAACCCCCAATGCCCCGCAAAAAAATAAAATAAATTAAAATGAGTAATTAGTTATGGGAAAATAAGGTAATAGTCTCCATATTCTTTCAGTTCAGTAGATTTCCCATATATTGAATGCCATTCAATACTTTGAATGGTATCCTAATGATCTAAAACAGTTGACAAATTTTCAAAAAGACTAATGTCAGTCTCTACAAATTTTGTGTGTGTGTGTGTGTGTGTGTGTGTGTGTGTGTGTGTGTGTGTGTGTAAAAGCAATGAAAATGGTCACAATGACCAGTAAGGCACATTACATTTGGCATGTTTAGTTTAGTTCTTCCTAGTCAAAGGGAAGGAAAATATTCAACTGTGATATAGAAAGGTAAAAAGCAACTTTAGAGGATATAACACAGATGAATTAAAGAAAGCAATATGAGAGTGCCCTAAGAACCTGGAAGATATGTTGTACATATATCCATACAGGTGTCATTTTCATCTAAAAAAATTAAAAAGGATAAAAGGAAAAGTTGACTTTCTTATACTATGTGAGTCCATACCATGGATAATAGCAGAAACCCTAATCTCCATGCTAAATATGTGAACAGTCATTGTAAAAGATGGTATTTCATGAGGTGTGCTATTCAAAATTTAAAGTTAGCCCACTCAGGATGGTTTGATTAAAGCAGGCCTTCAAGCTAGGCTCCACACCTACCTTCTAACTTTAAGTGTAGCCTCAGACAAGTTACTTCCCCTGCCTCACTCTTCATCCCCTCACCTGAAAAACAGGGACCTCAGTGAAGTGTTCTATAAAACGAGATTATACAAAGTACTTTGTAAAGCTTAAAGCACCATGTGACTATCAAATTATTATGAATAGTATGTCTACTAGGAAGTACAAATCTAAAATGATGCATGTCAGAATAAACATGTAAGGTTGAGTAAAATTAAATCATCGAAATTTACTATTCGTTGCAATTCTTATATTCATCTAATTATGAAAATAGTACACATTTAAACCTGTCCTAAAATTCCTCCTTGCCAGTCAACTAAGGCTTCTGGCAATTGAAGCTTCTTGACATGTTCAGTTTAAAAATCCATTTCATATGTCAAAAACAATTTGTATATCATCATTATCCTTGGTCTATGCTTTAATTTTTTTTTTTTTTTTGGTGAGGCAATTGGGGTTAAGTGACTTGCCTAGAGTCACACAGCTATTAAGTGTTAAGTGTCTGAGGCCAGATTTGAACTCAGGTCCTCCTGAATCCAGGGACAGTGCTCTATCCACTGCGCCACCTAGCTGCCCCTTTAAGTTTTTTTTAAAAGGCAAGAATAATCTTTTGAAACAGACAACTATAGACTAAATATGTCCTCTCTAGAAAGAAAATGCTGAGATTCTCAATTATCACTGCTTGTAGAACTCTACTCACTAAATTTCTGTAGAAAGTGAACGATTCTTGTGTGATGATCAGTTGTGATAGACTTGACTCTTCTCAGCAATACAATGATCCAAGATAATTTCAAAGGACTCATGATGGGAAAAGCTCTCCACATCCAGAAAAAGAACTGTGGAATCTGAATGCAGCTTGAACCATACTATTTTTACTTATTTTTTTTTCTTTCTTGAAGTTTTTCCCTTTTGTTCTGATTCTTCTTTCACAACATGACTAATGTAGAAGTACGTTTAATGTGATTACATACATATGCGCATACACACACACACACACACACACACTCCTATACTCCTATATCAGATTGCCTGCCCTTCGGGAGGGGAGAGGGAGAAAAAGTTGGAATTCAAAATCTTATTAAAACGAATATCGAAAACTATCTTTACATGTAACTGGAAAAAAATAAAATAGTATTAAGACTGAAAAAAAGAGAAAGTGAATGATTCATACTCTTTAGGACACAGAAGTTTTTGTCCTGTCTTTTGTACCAAGAGTAGGAAAAACAGCAACTGAAGTGTTAAGAGATGGTTAAGGGTCTAACATTATATCTATTTAATATTTGCTGTTTGGTTCATGTATGAAGGTAACCCAAATCACTGTTAATGCAGAAAGTTCTGTAGCAACATCTCTTTAAATTAAATGGCTCTGAACAGATAGGTTTGGTCTTAAGAAAAGCATCTAAGATTCCTGATTTAGAACTACAAAGGTTGCTAAAGATCATCTAGTCTTTGCAAATAAGGAAACTTTAGTAACAAAAAGGTTAGTTAACTGTGCTGTATCAAGTCAAACTGGTGCTAAGAAAGTCAAGAGTTGCCAGATCCTTTTACTTCAAATCCAGTGCTCAAAGATTTTTGAATGAATAAATGAATAATAACTGTCAAATGAGTGGTACATAAATGAAATAATATTGGAGTTCAGAGAAAGGAGAGATAATTATAACTTAGGGTCACTAGGAAAGATTTCATTGAGGTAAAATACAGACTAGCATTTGAAAGGGATGGGGAGAATTATGAAGAGAAACAGATTGTTCTAAGTAAAGATACAAAAATTCTAGTTATGACACAGCATGAGCAAAGATATAAATGTTAAAAAAATAAGGAGTTGAAGGACTGTGATGAGACCACACTAGGATTAGAACACAAGGTTCATGTAGGAAAGGGAGGATTAGGAGATCAAGCTAGGAAGAAAATAAGGCTTCTGACTGATAAAAGAACATTTCTTGTCAACATTTTACAAGCTTTAGTTGATCACAGTTATCAACCTCCCTCACCTTTCTCCTCAATCATAATTGCAGTCAATTTCCAGCACATCATTAGCTTAGTTTTTGTCTGTCTCCCTTCCCTTTAAAACTCAAAATGCAAATATAAGCTTACAGTCTCTTGGAAACAAGAGGTGGAAGTGGAAAAGGATCCCAGTACATGATCATAAAGTCATAAAGTCCTCATCATAGCAATCAGCTTTTAGAGCTATGACATTACTGACTATGGATGACCATGTCAGTCTCTCCCAGCTTCTTTAGAACAACTTTAAAGTTTAAATATACAATCAGTGCTATTTTGGTTAACAGTTTTATTGAATGTATTCATTTTAATCTGGGTTCCCACAGTTTATAATTCCTCTTTAAAAATAGAAACAAAAAAACCCCATCACTTAAATTCAAGTCAAAGCTATATGAGGAATATAGGTCTGAGAAAAAACGGAGTTTTATATTGCTTTGCTACATACCATGTGACTGTAGGTAAGTCACTTAACTTCAATGAGTCTCAGCTTCTATATTTATAAAAAGAGGATGCAGATCCTATCTACTTCATGGAATTATTGTTCTAAGGATCAAATGAAATATGTGAAAACACTCTAAACTAGAATGTACTATAAAGTATAAAATATATTAAATTTCTTGCAGACATCTGAAACTTAACAGGTCCAAACAATCCATTATCTTTTCCCCAAAACTTCCCTGCCTTCCCTATTACAATTCAGAGCACCCCCATCCTTCTAGTCACAGAGGCCTGCCATCTCAATGTCAGGCCTGGCCACTTGACCCCCACTCAAACCCATCCCATACACATAATTTGTTGCCAAGTCCTGTCCACATATATTTCTCCTCTTAACTCACCTAGGGGCATCTCTGGTGCAGGTCCTCATCACCTTCCTCCTGGACTACTGCAATAACTCTCTGGTTGTTTTCCTCTATCTCAAGTCTCTTCTGACTCTAAGCCATCCTCCATTCAACTGCCAAACTGATTTTACTAAAGCACAATTCTGACTATGTCATCCCATCTATTCACTAAGTTCCAGTAGCTTTGCTATCAATAAAAATAATGATGGCAATTATGTAGCATTTTAAGGTTTGCAAAACCCTTTACACATATTATCTTTTTTGATCCTCATTTTACAGATGACAAAACTGAGGCTGGGATGGGTTAAGTGACTTGCCTTGGGTCACAAAGCTGGTTAAGTACCTGAAGCAGGATTCAAAGTGAGGTCTTCTTCCCTCCAAGTCCAGTACTGTATCCATTATGCCACCGAGCTGCCTCTTTTTCCTTTAGGATAAAATATAAAACTCTTTGTTTGGCTCCTTCCTACTTCTCCAGACTTCTTGTCCTCTCCTTGTTTTCATGTACTCTACAGTCCAGTGACACTAGTCTCCTTGATGTTCCCTGAATAAGACACTCCATGGTCTGACAGTGAATTTCTACTGGTTGTATGCCAGGACTGAAATGCTCTCTTGCTTCACATTTCCCTCACGATTCTGCTCAAGTGCCACCTTCTGCAGGAGGCCGTTCCTGGTCCCTCCAGTCCCTTCCCCTCTAAAATTATCTCTCATCTGCTCTACTTATTTACTTTTATTTATTTAATTTTTTTAAGTGAGCCAATTGGGGTTAAGTGACTTGCCCAGGGTCACACAGCTAGTAAGTGTTAAGTGTCTGTTTATTTTTATGGACAATAATTTATAGATTATCTCTCTCATGGCAAAATATGTTCCTGAGGGATTGTTTTTACCTTTCTTTGTATCCCCAAAGTTTAGCACTGTGCCTAACACATAGTAAAGGCTTGATTGATCAGTTGTACAAAAAGAATCACAAAAGCATTTTCCTTTAAATAAAGGATAAGTAAATGAAGTCAGAAGACCTTAATGAAAAATTCTGGCTCTACCACCAAAATGCTCTGAACCTGTTTCCTCTTATGTAAATGGGAATATGCAGATATGCCCCTTCCTAATTCACAGGGTTACTGTAGGGTTCAAAGTATTAAAACACTTTGTAAATTATAAGCTTTTATTTTTAAAAGAAAATACTATTTGCATAATAGTATAAATAGAAAAACTATTATTTTAAGGAAAATCTCTAATAAGTACTTATGGTAAAATTAAGAATATCTCCCAAAATTTATGTCAATCTTAAAAGTTCAAACTAAATCGATTCCCAAGACTTCTCAATTATACCATCATAATATCTGTGGAATCTGATTCTTCTATTCAGTTCTCACCATTACTACTCTAGTTGAAACTGTCACCACCACCTCCTTCCCTTCATCTCCTTACAAAAAGGCCTCTTATTTTCCTTGATTTCCATTTCTCTCCCTAACTATCTTCTATACATTGTCACAAGACAGTGTAGAGGTAGCTATTTCCAGAGTGTGGTCCTTAGCCCCTTTGGGTAGGCCGAGACCCTTTCAGGGAACCATCAAGGTCAAAACAATTTTCACTGATTTAACATTATTTGTCTATTAAAGTATTTCTCCCTTTTCCAATAACATATTTATATGAGGCCATATTTTAATACATTTCAACTGAAACAACATATGGAAACAGAATGAAGCAGATATGGGAGTCCAGCTATCTTCTATTCAGCCAGACATTAAAGAGATTTGTAAGAACTATAAAATCAATGCCACTCCTTCATTCTTTGTTTCAGAAAACAGGGGCTTTAAAAAAAAAAAACAATCTTATCCATGTTAACATGTAATGGATTTATTATGTTTTTAAATGAATTAATACATTAAAGAGGTTTTCATAAGCTTTAATTTATAATACAGTAAATAATAATATAACCAACATAAACAAAAGCTCTTCAAGGTATTCAATAATTTTTAAGGTATGAAGAGGCAGTAAGACAAAAAGTTTGGTTTTAGAATATAACTCTAATGATATCACTCACTCATCTTTAAAAACCTTCAGTTCACCA
Organism: Dromiciops gliroides; assembly: GCF_019393635.1. Lineage (NCBI taxonomy): Eukaryota > Metazoa > Chordata > Mammalia > Microbiotheria > Microbiotheriidae > Dromiciops > Dromiciops gliroides. The sequence continues at coordinate 297,541,863 of NC_057863.1, read as the reverse complement.
TTACCTACCAAGTACTGTCCAAATTCTTGAGCACGGAGGGCATTCAAAGACCTAAATTTCTTGGTCCTTTTTCCTCCACCTTTTGAGAAATCCACCTTTCCTTACTATTACAGTCCCTAAATATGCTTTACAGTTTCCTACCCCTAAAAAGTCTTTGCTATTACTGTTCTTCTTTTTCTAAATTCCAATCAATACTTGTTGAAATCTTGCTTGTTCTTGGAGGCCAAGAACAAATGCTACTTTTCCTACAACACCCTATGGAATCTTCCCAGGCACAAGTAAATACTTTGCTTTTATTAACTCCTATACTTTCTTTAGACTTGCACTGCAGTAGCAATATTAATCACATTACATTGTAGTATTTAGTTTTTTGCACACTTCATCAATCATTACATTATAAATTCTTTATGGGTACTGACAATGTCATTCACCTTTGTATCCAACACTTCATATAATAGGTTTCTTTACCCAGAGAATACAAAGTTTTTTGAATAAATTATTATAAGCTTCTCTTAGATAGACACAGCTGTATTATACCCAACAGTATGCTAAGTTAAGCTATCAGTCAATAAATATTTTAGACAACCATTTTAAGTTGAATTTTCAGCTCCATGATTTATGTTTATGTATATAAAAATGTATACACATGCATACATTATGAATGTACAAATATATAGGTGGTACTGTAGATAGAGCACTGGTCCAGAGTCAGGAAAATCTAAATGAAATCCAGCCTCAGTCAAGCTATTTGACCCTGGGCAAGTTACTTCATTCTTATTTGCCTCAGTTTCCTCATTTCTTAAATGGACATAATAATAGCATCTACCTTCCAAAATTGTTGAGGATCAAGTGAGAGAATATTTGTAAATCTCTTAGCACAATGCCTAGCACATAGAAATATTAGCTTTTATTATTACTACTACAACAACAACAACTACTACTACTACTACTACTATACAGGCTACAGGATACTCTTCTGTGATAGCAAAGCTTTGGTGCTTTTCCATTCATTTTTATAAATTGTATTAAAATTTTTATAAAACTAAATTAAGGGTTTTTTTACTTTTCCTGTTTTTTAGCTAAAATAATAGTTCAAATATAAGCAATCCTTCCTATCCTGAATAAAATGCTAATTCTCATTTCTTAAAAACTAGTATAGTCTACAAATAAAAATACTTAGAACTATAGAGAAAAACCTCCAAAAGCTTTTGTAGGGGAGAAAACAGTAAGCTTCATGCCCAGTGACTGCTGCTCATATGGGAAACATATTTGCATTTATCAAAGGAACGCAATATACAAGAGATCTGTGATTTCATCATTGGGAGTTCCTGGGTGTATAAATTAATAGAAGAGTCCGAGGGAATTGCCTGAGAGACATAAGTTAAATAACTTGCCCAGAATCACATAGATAAAATCAAAGGTAGCATTTGAATCCAGGTCTTTCTTACTTCAAGCCTAGCATCTAGTCTCATATCAAAATAAAAATATAGGCTACAACATTTAATTGCTGGGTTACACTTTATAAGAAGCAGATATAGGGCTTTAAAAAAATTTGCTGTCACGCTAAAATGTTTTCATAGGGAAAATAAAGTAAAAAGAGTATTTTAAGGGCAAGTGATCAACTTAGTTATTTAAAACTAAACAAATAAATTCATGCTACAAAAAAATTAATACAGCTATTATGACTGAACTAAAATAACAAACAGTAAGTGGTATTTATACTTCTAAGCTCCAGGTAGGCCTAAATTTAGACAATGAGCTATGTTTCATATTTTTGTCTTTATTGGGCACAAACTCTCCACATTAGCTGTTTAGAAAAACTTTGTGAATCTTCTATTCCATTTGCTTATTACAGAAATAAAGTGGGTGGGGAAATAATGAAAAAGTCTAATTTTAATCCAACAGGTAAAATATAAGTCCCACTAAAGATACACTAAAAGTAGGGACACATGAAAATTGTTGAAAATTGAAAAACAGAACTCCAAAATAAAATTGTTTTGTTGTTTAATTACATTAGCACTTAAATGGTTGAAACAGAGTTTTAAGGAAGTAGTTTTTAAAATCCTGTTTCTATCACTGTACTCTTAAGTGGAAAAAAAAATTAATTACTTAATCCTGACAAGTTTTTTTTACAATGGGATTGACTTGCAAATTAACTTTTATTTACACACAAATGTTAGAGCAGAGAGAAAATAGCAAAAAATAAATAAATGTAAAGTTATATCTCTTAAAAAATGACTCCAGGATTAAGCAATGATTACCTGCAATATTTATGGAATTTTCTTTACAATTAAAAAATTATAAAACAAAAAGAAATGCATAATTTAATTATTTACCTAACTTTGTATTTTCTTACTTTTTTTTTTTCCATTTCTGGGTCTCATTCTCTTCCCTTTGGCTATTTTTTCTTTATCTTTCTGTTTACTTTCTTTTCCGCTTTCATTGAAAAAAGCTTTATTCCCCTTTTACAGGTCAGAGTAGCATTCCCTTTTTTGGATATTTTTTTCCTTTCCCCTGGCTTCATAGTTAATTACCAATTTTCCCCTGCCTTTGTTCTCAGGTCTCTCTCATTCTCCTAACTCTTCAGAACACAGCTGCTTTGAAGACCTAAATGGAAGGAAGGCAAGTGGAGAGAGCAGATAAGATTGAATTTAAGAACAAGTTCATACCACCTACTTATGAGCCCTCTAAGAAGACCTTAAAATAATAACAGCCTAGTTAACTGGCATCCTTAAGCAACTAGCATCATAGTGAACACTGAAAAGTCTACAGGTGGAATCTAGTAGAAGTGAAGATGTACATTCTATTTGAAAGCTCCCGTAGAAGAGAAAAAATATTTGATGTCACTATCAAAGACTTAACATGAGGCCAAGTTAAGGGGGGGAGGTGGGGGAGTGGAGAGAGAAAGGAGGGAGAGAAAGGGGAAGGAGAAAGGGAAGAGGGGAAGAAAGCTGGTTCTTGTAGAAAGTACAGAGCCATCTTTCTTTATGCTGGGGATAAGAAGTGCACCTATTAAGAGTACACTTAACACATTTACCTGTCAACTCCCAAGAACTCCTAAAGCTTTCTATTTTCTGTGCTTTGAATCTACAGGAACCAAAGTTTTGATAAAATGCGAAAAATCTGATTTAGCTTCTAGTCCAGGTTTATTTTAGAATAAATAGAGATTAACTTCAAAACTGCATTTCTTACACATTGTCTTTAAATTGAATTACTTTAACAAGTATTTTCCAAGTGTCTTAGTACTAGAGAACCATCTCCAGCTTAGTACACTTCAAATCAAACTTCATTTTTTGCAATACATGCAATTTTTCAGGAACTTCTATCTTCTATCTGTATGGTTTGCTGTGATCGTGGGCAAATCATTTAACCTTTTTGAGCCTGTTTCCTCATCTGAAAAATGAAAATAAGATTTTTCACTACCTACCTTATATTGTGAAGAAAATACTCTGAAAATTAAAAGGCACTAACTTAATAGGAACTATTGTTACTGGGGAAAATTGTTATTTTTCCTTCTAGGTTCCTTCTAACTTAAAACATCAGATAAATGATTTATCCCACAGTTAACCAAGGCACCCAACCACAGGTTTTTAGTATATTAAAAAATTAAGTTTAACCAAACTTAAACCCCAACAATTGAAAACAGTCTACATTAACACATAGTAAGTATTCCAAGGAAGAAAATGTTTGAAAAATTATGTTTTACTTTTTTTGTCAAGGTTCGCTGTTGGTAAATCTTGATGATTCATATTCCTGATACTTTCTGATCTTTAAATACTGAGTTTCAAGATGACTTCCAAATGTTTTCTAATATTTTAAAAAATAGCTTCTCCCTATAAAATAATAACTTCTGCTTCTTAAGTAACTTTAAAAAAATTTCATTTTAGTAAGCTTTCCTAAAGTAGTTGTGTTTACTCTGATTCAGATTATTTTCAGCATTAATGAAGTTAAATTTCCTAGAAGACAACTGAAAGGATTTCAAATTACAAAAATTTTTCACTAAAATAAGGAAACTATAACATTTTATAAAAGGTAGTCAACATGACCATATCTATAAAAATCCTAAACTGAAATACAATTTAAAATTCTACAAAAAAATTTGTTTTACACAAAATCCATGTACATACCTTAAAATTCTGCTTTGCTTTATTTAATAAGCTTAGTGAAACAGGTGCTGTATGTATTAAAGAAATTCCTTTAAGACCTGCAAACTGCATTATATTTTTAAATGCACTTCACAAGCATGACAATTAAAGGAATCCTGTAATACATTATTACTTAATGTGAAATACTGTTCTTGAATTTACCGTTTACAAATTCAAATTTTAATACATTAGGTTTACTCACACTAGGATATATCTATAACTTTCTGGTTCAAATGTAAACTCCTTTATAAATTTTAAACAATCTAATTTTAGCAAATTAATGAAAAAAGATTTAGATATAAAAGTTGTTTTGGTATGCTTTTTTCTTACCTTAAAAGAATCTTTAAAAATATTTATAAATAAATTAAAATTAACCTTGGTCTTGCAAGATACAGGATCTTAAATTATTTTTTTGAGCAGACACTAATATTTCTAAGAGGTTAGTTGGTATGTCTTACCCTTACTTATATTTATGATGTAGTTATGTAAGGTGTGAAAATTAATAAGATTTCATTGCACTGAAGATCTATGTCATTTTAATTAATGGATTTCACAACTTTACTAAAAAGATATATTCCATACAAAAGTAGCAAGTAGAATGCGCATTGTGCCAAATACACATTTACTTCCTAAATTGTTAACTTCAATAAAATAACTGTTTAAATAACCCATAAGATTAAATAGAGAGGAAAAGTTAGACTACTCAAATAATCACATCACCAAATTCAAATCGACAAATGTCAGGCCTTATCTGTGGTGACAGTTACAGAAGTTATTCACTTAAACTTGCAAAACACATTCAAAATCATTTGCATAATTAAATGCTTCCAAATTAGGTATGCATTGTGGATAACTCAAATCAGAGTACTTTTAAAAAAAGTTATGTCAAAGGGCCAGAATACTTAAAAGTTTACTTTATTTTCAGTTTTCTTCTATTTTACAGTGAAACCTCAGTTACATTTTCACAATTTGAATTTTTCCCACCTCTCTCCAGTCCCATCAAATTTCTTAGGTTCCTGAAAAATGTCAGAATTTTTACTAGTTTGCACAGTCCCCTATACTAAAGTCTTTGATGCCACTTTAAGTATTTCCAGCTTAGGACCACCTCCTCGGGGCCCTTTTCTTTTTCCAAAGAGGGGAAGTGATAATTCCAGAAACCCAATATAAAAACCAGGGATATCTGTTTTTAGCTGAGCTAAAAAGGGCTAACAGAAATTGAAGGTGAGAGAATAAAACTGCAAAGTAATGGACTCTTTTCCAAGTACACACATAAGTAGTATGATTCAATTGAACAGTTTTAGTGATGACTCATCTTGGCTGAAGACAGACCCCTTTTATACTGATACTGTTCCCGTTATAGCCAACAACATTGCCATAAATTTTAAGATTAAGTTAAATTATTTCACATCTTTTCTCATTTTCCTGGGAAAGAAAAAGGATCTTGAAGAAGAGATGCTGCTCTGGAAAATGCCAACTTCTGCAGAAGTTATGGCAATTATGCAAATGATTCTTCTCATTTTATAATTTTCTGTCATGCATAATCATCCCTTATAGTCCTCAGGAAGATATAAGAGAAAATTTTACTAAGTGTGTATATGTATATGGTTTGAAAGTTTCCAGGCAACAAAAAGCCTTTTTCTGAAATTTCTAGAGTCTCAATATACTAGATTCTATGAGGATAGTTTTTCATTCTTTTACTCTTTATTCCAGTTTTATTCTCATTCACAGTTGAATGGCAAGATTCAAGATCAATGGGGAAGAGACAATTTTGAATTTAAAAAGACAAATGTTGACTAGTTATATAAGTCATTCACGTAATCAATTTTTTAAAACAGTCTTATCAGAGAAAGAAAAATTATCTCAAATTTCTCTTCTCTAAAATATAGATGGCACAAGAGTCTCTAGCAAAAATTTTAAATTTACATTATCCACACTACATAATAAAATCCCTCAATCCTCTCGTGACAATAACAAAATTAAATGCTCAGAAGTAATTTACATCACTGCTGCATTTTTCAAAATCTTGACGAATACAAAGCCCCAAATAACAACACTAACCTTGTCCTCATTTGGACTACAAATTATAGGGAAAGATCTACTGATGGAACACACAGGCTAGGATTTTAAAGCAAAGGGAACCTGGAAATCACCTAGTCTAATACCCTCATTTTAAGGATATGAAAACTGAGGCCCAGAGGAGGTGAAATTACATGGCCAAGATCATGCAGATCAGACATGGAAGAGCCAATACCAATATCTGAACCAGTGTTTATGTCAGTTTTAATCAGTGCCTTGGAGACAATGGGCATACTAGTGTTTACTTCAGGCTTAAAGTAAGAAAACATGGTCCCTATCTTCAAGGAGCTAAAAAAATTAGTTATCTATGAAGAGCCTAAGCACTCTTTTGCCTACCAATGAAATTTTTTTATTTTATTTAGAAGTTTTGTTTCTACAGATGATCTATAAAATAATTTTTTTATCTACCTACAATTCCAAAGTATGGAATCTCAGTTCACTAGTACAGAAAAATACATCTAGGCAAATTTTCCTACAAGCTTCACTAAATAAGCTCTTAAATATGTCTCACTGCCATTCCTAAGAAATTTGTTTAAGGAGAAGACCATACTTAGCAATATTGTTTTTTGGCAGTGACTTTCAACAAAAGGTTAAAATGCAAGGAATGTTTTTGTGATAGGAATGTACCAGACTAACTCTATTAATGTTTTATACCACGTTTGAAGCTGCAATTTTTTCTTTATGCATTTTAGTGGTGGGCAAAGAGTTAGCATTTAATATGGACAACAAAACCATCTCCAACCCCCATACCTAAAACTTTGGTCAAGACAAAGAAGCAGATTAAAAGATATCAACCAAAAGTAAATCTAAAATTAAAGCATATGGGACAAATGCCTTTAGAAAGGGTTGGCCATTTGAGATTATCAGCAATTATATTTAAGAAATGTAGTCCAGTCTTTAGTTTTAGATGCTTCTCTTATATTCACAAATTTCAAATTAAGAATCAGACATAATTAAATTTAAACTCTTAAGTGACTATATTAGTTAATGATATGTCAGCATTCACCCCACTACCTTACCCCCCCCAAAAAAATATTAAATACCATGATGCCTAAGGAGTATCAGAATCATAATTTTCCTGATTATGCTAGTAATATAAACAAATCTCTTTTCAGAAGTTTCATGTCTGAGAACAAATGCTGGGGAAAAGTTTAATTTAGGGACTGAGTATGTATAAATCTAGAAAAGAAATCACAGATAAGGTAAACTGAGCCCTAGAAATAACAATGTGACTAGAAGCCAATCAAGTTAAGCAATTACAAAAATTATTTTCTATCCTGTGGGCAAAAAGTAAATCACGGTTGAGACACAGGACATAGAAATAAAAAGGAAAAAAAAGAATCTTCTAGGAAAAGAGACTTTTTTAAGTTAATAGAAATGGTTGAAAATGCAAAAGGTTATTATGATCAAAACAGAGATTAGGTACCTCTACTCTATTTACAGGGAAACATTTAACAGTTAAATTTGATCAATGTTCACAATGCAAGGAAAGCAATACTACTAGGTAAAATGAATAAGAAATTACTACTAATACTTATTCGTTTTTAGCTGTAGCAATAATGTTCTTACAATTGTGTGTTATTAATATATTTCCTTAATGCTTAATGGAATATTGTGCTTTATGACATAAAACTCTACTGAACAAGTTCACTATTTCAATGTGTCACAATATATAATTAAACACAGCTTTGCTCACTTCAGTGAGTCAAAAGCTGAAGAAAATACTTAGCATTCTATATGAAAACACCTTATATCTTACTTACATTAAGCCTATTTATAATTAAGTTTTGAAAACAAAAACTAGATCCTAATAAGATACTATAAAACCTACCTGGGTTATCTTTCACCACCCAAAAAATCTTCAAAAAATTAGATACCTCAAAAATTAATCTCCTTCATACATTATTAGTCAAACTAATTTCTCTTCTTTCTGACAGGTATTAGCTCTCTCACCTATGGAAGGCATGCTGCCCTAGCTTAACGAGGAATCCTGTCTATTGCTTTCAAATGCACCAACCTTCTCAAAAACACTGGATGGGGTCATCAAACAAAACCTGATGTTCTGAATGATGGTATCGGTATGTCTCCAGCGTCTTCTATCATGCCGCAGCCAAGACTGAACAGCCTCGTACAGTTCTATCTCTGGGAACCTGCTCAGACGGTCATTATCCAAATAAGACATAAGCTTTTCAAAGCTCAGATAGGACAGGAAGTCAGGTCTTGACATTAGTGGCACAAAGTTCTCTAGCAGAAAGGAGTCCAACTTCTCCCTGACTCCCTCGATGTTTACACCAAAATCATCTAAGAGTCTCATAATTTCTGCACAATTTTCTAAGCAGATTTTGGCTAAGAGAAAAGAGCAGCAGAACTTCACCACTTCTATAAGTTGAACATACATGGCAGCCTGCAGGATTTCATGAACAGTATTCATACTCAGTTCTATAGTTCCATAGTACATGAACTGTAGGACATGGCTGAAGCCTGTAGCAGTCAGACCTTTCAAATGAATTTTGTCCTGATCGCGCTCTCTCATGTCAGCTGTGAACATTATCCTGAAGTAGTCACTCTGAGTGGCAAGGAGTGCTTTATGGGCCTGGAATTGGTGATCTTCAATGACAAGTGTGACATCAAGAAGCAATCCCTCCTCATACAGTGCTCTGAACCCAGCAGAGACACTGGTGTCATGGATGGAGGAACTAAACCCTTCCACGTCCCCTGCCATGAATCACCTGGAAAAAAGTAATCAAAACAAACAGCATTAATCATTTCCATATTTTGAAGATATCTAAACTCTTCTAGATTAAACATATTTAAAAGATTATTTTAATTCTGCCATCTTACTCCTAATATGCAAGCACTTGCAGGCAATATAGAATACTGCTTGCAAGTTATGCTGTTTTGGTTTCCCCAACCTTGAAGCCCTATTAAAAAAATATAATAATGCATCCATAGCAAACAATACATAAATTGTTAACAGTATGAAACAGGTTTTAAAACTGTAATGTTAGGGGCAGCTAGGTGGCACAGTGGATAAAACACTGGCCTTGGATTCAGGAGGACCTGAGTTCAAATCCAGCCTTAGACACTTAACAATGGCTATGTGACTCTGGGCAAGTCACTTAACCCCCATTACCCTGCAAAAAAAAAAAAAAAAAGAATCTACCACATGTAAATAGATTGAGATTTACTCTGCTTGGCTCCAGAGTTAGGTGTAATGGATAGAAGAAAAACAGTATGGTAGAGTATAAAAAGTATTGGCTCTAGAGTCTGCAGGCCTGAGTTCAAGTTCAGCCTCTGACATTACCTATATTTCCTTGGACAACTCACTTAACCTCTTTGGGTCACAGTTTTCTCATCCAAAAACTGAGGTTGTTAGACTAGATAGCCTCTAATGTCCCTTCCTACTCTAAATCTATGATCTCAAAGTAGCAGAGATGCTCAATGGAAGGAAAATCTTCCTAATGATTAGAGCTGTCTAAAAGTGAAACTGAGTAGCCTAGAGAGTTTACTGGGTTCCCTTTCACTATAGATCTTTAAGCAAAGATTGGATCAATAGTTATTGGAGAAATTGTAGAAGAGATTCTTGGATACTACATACAAAATAACAATATTGTAAGATGATCTGCTATGAATGACTTGGTTATTTTCAGCAATGCAATGATCCAAGACAACTCTGAAAGACTTATGAAAAATGTAATCCATTTACAGAGAAAGAATTGATGGTATCTGAATAGAGATTGAAGCATAATTTTTTTTGTTAGTTCCTTTATCTGAAGTTTTGTTTTTGTCTGTTTTCTTTCACATCCTGGCTAATGTGGAAATGTTTTGCATAACTACTCATGTATAACATATTGAATTGCTTGAGTTCTTGGGGGGTGGGGTGGGGAGGAAGAGAATTTGGAACTCAAAGTTTTAAAAAATTAATGTCAAAATTTGTTTTTACAAGTAAATGGGAAAATAAAAATTCTAAATAAAATAAAAACAAAAGAGATTCTTGGGGGCAGCTAGGTGGCACAGTGGATAAAGCACCGGCCCTGGATTCAGGAGTACCTGAGTTCAAATCAGGCCTCAGACACTTGACACTTACTAGCTGTGTGACCCTGGGCAAGTCACTTAACCCCTATTGCCCCGCAAAAAAAAAAAAAAGAGAGATTCTTGGCCAATTATAGGTTGTACTAGATGGTCTTTGAGTTTCCTTCTAGCTCTGTGATTCTGTAATTCATTCTTATAATTTGAAACAAAATAATTTCCATCTTCTCATACACTGGGAAAAAGTATAGAACACTAAAATTTTTTTTTTAAAAAGGGAAACTCAAAATGTTAACATATGTATAGTCACACCACCCCTTTATTTTGCTATATTGAAGAGCTGTATGTATGTATGTGTGTGGAGGAAATCTAAATATAAATGTGTATGTATACATACACATATATATTTACAAACAAACAGTAAAAATTTATGCAGATGTGTATACACATATGTATATGCAAGGTATCCCAAAATCCTTAGAGCTGTTTTAAGCTTAAAGTTTAAAACTGCACTTAAGACTTTTGAGACACCATGTACATATTCACATGTATGCATATATATACAACACATGTTTGTACACAATCTTAATTCTGAGATAGCTTCAAAATTTGTGAATTCATTATGGAATACTATTTTAAAATTTCAATTTGTCCAAGAAAGCATTTTTCTTTTGCTGAAGAAAAAATTAAATTAAAAACCAACTGTCCTAGTTCTTTTGGGGAAGGGGGGGGCAGGGCAATGAGGGTTAAGTGATTTGCCCAAGATCACAGAGCTAGTAAGGGTCAAGTGTCTGAAGCCAGATTTGAACTCAAGTCCTCCTGAATCTAAGGCCAATGTTCTTTTCTCTGCGCCACCTAGCTGCCCCCTGTCCGAATTCTTTAGCAATCAAAAGTAATGTACTTTCAATGTCATGAGACATTAGAATCAAATAATATGATTGGTCAGGACTTTGGAAAAATAAATCTGAAGTCTATTTCAGATATGATATTTGTCAAAACAGGCTTAATGACATAATCAAGTTTAAACTAATCTAGCAGCTTAATCTTGGATATATAAAGAACTTTAAAAAGCAAAATGCATGAAATAAGAATTTTAGAAATAGTACAAAGATTATATGCACAAATACACTAGGTTATCTGAGAATGATATTGTAGTTCATCACAGGGAGTACCACACATATATGCATATAGATATATAAACAATTTGTACATCATTTATGAATTTTCATAAAAAACAAACCACTTACAAATTCTAACTGAAAATGGCCCTTAGACAAAGGATAACTATTACAAAAATGAATGAATACTGAAATATCAATGGGGCAGCTAGGTGGCCCAGTGGATAGAGTACCCGCCCTGGAGTCAGAAGGACCTGAGTTCAAATCCTGCCTCAGACACTTGATACTTTCTAGCTCACTTAACCCCAATTGCCAAGAAAGAAAGAAAGAAAGAAAGAAAGAAAGAAAGAAAGAAAGAAAGGAAGGAAGGAAGGAAGGAAGGAAGGAAGGAAGGAAGGAAGGAAGGAAGGAAGGAAGGAAGGAAGGAAGGAAGGAAGGAAGGAAGGAAGGAAGGAAGGAAGGAAGGAAGGAAGGAAGGAAGGAAGGAAGGAAGGAAGGAAGGAAGGAAGGAAGGAAGGAAGGAGGAAAGGAGGAAAGGAGGAAAGGAGGAAAGGAGGAAAGGAGGAAAGGAAAGGAAAGGAAAGGAAAGGAAAGGAAAGGAAAGGAAAGGAAAGGAAAGGAAAGGAAAGGAAAGGAAAGGAAAGGAAAGGAAAGGAAAGGAAAGGAAAGGAAAGGAAAGGAAAGGAAAGGAAAGGAAAGGAAAGGAAAGGAAAGGAAAGGAAAGGAAAGGAAAGGAAAGGAAAGGAAAGGAAAGGAAGAAAGGAAGGAAGGAAGGAAGGAAGGAAGGAAGGAAGGAAGGAAGGAAGAAAGAAAGAAAGAAAGAAAGAAAGAAAGAAAGAAAGAAAGAAAGAAAGAAAGAAAGAAAGAAAGAAAGAAAGAAAGAAAGAAAGAAAGAAAGAAAGAAAGAAAGAAAGAAAGAAAGAGAAACATCAATATGGATAAGTGAAAGTACTATTTAACAGAGCCTAAATGAAAAGCTAACAGAAAGAGAAATAACAGTTTATAAATGCACTTTTAAGGCAGCTTCTACTTTTTCACTACACTGCTAATTTACCATTACTTAAAACAAAGCTATATCTCTCTTCTCTCTCAACCTCCTCCTTAGCAGTTTCTGCCATGCTTGGGACATGTTCCAAACAGCTTATTGTACACTTAATCAAAAGTCTGCCATATCCATGTATAAGCACAACTTAGAGGTTAAAAAAATCCCTGAATGTTTTTCCCCACAAAACAGCAAGAAGAGAAAAATGCTGAATTGCTTTTATTCATTCTATTTTGCAACCCAGGTTCCAGGAATGCATTGCAGCAAAAAACTGTAATGTCTATAAATGTATATAGAGATAAATGGAATAAGCTAAGATACCTTTTAACATCATTGCAAATTCAAATAATTTTGATTTTTAAATCACTATGGAATGTCTAATGAACCAATAAGTAGTAAAGCTACTTGATCTATGTCTATATTGTGAAATATTAATTCCTAAATTACAGCATTTGTCTAATAATTACCTTTTCTAAATGAAAATGCAAAGTAGTTGAATCAGCAAAATCAGATCTTAGAAAAAAGGGATCTTCTTTGATTCATACTTCCTTTGTATTACAGTATTATGTACATAGTAGGGAGTCAAATTATTTGGTGAATAACCTCATATAGTTCAAGTACATTTCCTCGGCAATGACAAGTATCTGAGTTTATTGCAGTGTTTTTAAAACAGTTAAACATAGAACAAGAATTCAGTTTCCTATATACACGAGTATTTCTGCTCAGTCGTTTCAGTCATAACTGACTCTGCGACCTCATTTGGGCTTCTCTTGGCAAAGATACTGGAGTGGTTTGCCACTTCCTTCTCCAGCTCATTTTTTTTTTTTAAGTGAGGCAATTGGGGTTAAGTGACTTGCCCAGGGTCACACAGCTAGTAAGTGTTAAGTGTCTGAGGCCGGATTTGAACTCAGGTACTACTCCTGACTCCTGCTCTATCCACTGCACCACCTAGCTGCCCCTCCAGCTCATTTTACAAATGAGGAAACTGAGGCAAACAGGGTTAAGTGACTTACCCAGAGTCACACAGCTAATGTCTGAGGCCAGATTTGAACTCGGGAAAATGAGCCTTTCTGACTTCAGGCCTGGCACTATTATCCACTGCACTATCTAGCTGCACAATACAGATTTCCAAATCCATACAATGATTGCAACAGCATGTAGCCCAAGTCAATCAGCCTGGTTGTTATAAAGTGCAAATGAGAAAATTATTCCCGAAGATCAGGTAACTTTAGAAGACTATTTTCCCTTACCCACAAACAATATGCCAAAACTCAGTTGTTTTGAAAATGTGTGCCACTGGCTATATGGGACTGTATCAGGATGCCAGTTAGCAGAAGTTCATCATTACTACTGTTAGGATAGAAGAAGCTCAAAACTCTACTTAAAGTATATCTTGGACATTTTGAAATAACAAAACAAACATAATTCCATAGATCTGTTATTCGCAACTTTAAAACTTTACTTGTTTTGATATGCTAAGAACTCCTAAAAATTACAACTCTCCACAAAGATGATTATTGCATAGATAAAAAATTGTTGACCCAAGCACAGTTTTCATTACAGATTGCTGATAGACATCTCTTCACTAAAGACCTATTCTGATGCATATCATGATATGATGCCTTTGGGTTCTTGAAAGCTATGCTAAGATAACAGGTCAAAGGATACAAACAGTTCTCAATTGCAAACTATTAGCAACCATATGAAAGAATGCTCCAAATCACTAATGAGAATATTACAAAAACAATCCTGAGGTTTCACCTCTCACTCTACAAATTGGTAAAAATGACAAAATATAGAAATAATCAGTGTTGGAGTGGTTAAGAGAAGAGGCACACTAGTGCATTATTGGTGAAGAATTCACTGTGAATCAATAACTCTTTTGGAAAGCAATTTGGAATTATGCAAATAAAGTGACTAAAATGAAATGTCCATACCCTTTCACCTAGAAATTCCACTACGATGTACATATTCAAAGGAGGTCATTGATAAAAAGAAAAGTCCCAATATACATTAAAATATTTACCACATTTTGTGTGTGTGTGTGTGTGTGTGTGTGTGTGTGTGTGTGTGTTAGCAAAAAACTAGAAACAAATTAGATCCCATTGATTGGGAAATGGCTAAAGAAAGGTTGTGGAGATGAATGTAACGGAATATTTTACTGTGCTGTAAAAAAATGACAAATATGATAAAAACAGAAAAATATGTAAAGACAAACAATCTGATATAGAGTGAAGTTTTAAAGCAGTCAAGAAAATAATAGATACAATGACTACGACAATGTAAATAGAAAGAACCATAAAAAATTTAAAGTAAATGTAACAATATTATAAAGAATAAGCATGGTCCCAAAAAGATATATGAGAAGACAACCTCATCCGATTCCTTTGCTAAGGACATCCAGAGGTATGAAACATAAAATATATTTTCATACTTTTTTGATTTATTGATAAGGTTTTTTTTACATAAGGTATTTTATTTTTTCCGTTACATGTAAAGATAGTTCTCAACTTTTGTTTATACATGCTTTACAATTTCAGATTTTTCTCCCTCCCTTCCCTCCCTCCCCCTCCCCTAGACAGCAGGTAATCTGATATAGGTTATATCTATATAGATATAGACATATATATATATACACATAATAACATTAATCCTATTTCTGCATTAGTCCTGTTATAAGAGAAAAAATCAGAGCAATGATGCAAAACCTCAAAATAGAAAAAAAAAAAACCAGCACCAAAAACAAAAGAAATAGTATGGTTCATTATTGATAAGTTTTGATAATTTTTTCTCTTCCTCTTTTTTCCCCTTTAAAAATATTATTTATTATATGAGATGTCTCTCTCAGAAGAGGAAGGCTATTAGGAGAAATTCTGGCGATATAAAAACCAAAAACTATCAAAAATTTTATTTAAAAATATAGCTAGGGGAGGCAGCTAGGTGGCGCAGTGGATAAAGCACGGGCCCTGGATTCAGGAGGACCTGAGTTCAAATCCCGCCTCAGACACTTGAGACTTACTAGCTGTGTGACCCTGGGCAAGTCACTTAACCCTTATTGCCCTGCAAAATAAATAAAAATTAAAATAAATATATAGCTATGCTAGGGAAACATAAGCTCTGAAAGGTGTAACATGGTGATACAGTTTCATGTTCAGGCCTGAAGGTGAAATGTTTTTAAGTTTGGGCTTGGAGAAGACTATCTACTAGGTAATGAATTTTACTAACCACAGGAACTAAAAAATAGTCTAATACAATGTGTAGAGAAGTTGTGATTTACTGTGTTTGATGAAATACCAATAAAATTACAGATTCTTTAAGTACTCATACTGATATTTATTAGTCAGTAACATGGACATTTGTCATGACATCATAAGAATAGAAAAACATTATCACAACCCTCAATTACCCTCTTTCACACCTCTCTAAGTCTTTACCCATTTGCTCCTGTTTCCTTTGCTTCTAAAGAATGAGGTGACCCTTTGTATTTCCATGGCTAACCTTGTCAACCCCCAATCCTATCTGTTTCCATCTCCTCTGGAACCTCATAAATGAATTATTCCTCTTCCCTCTCCTACATCTTCAATCTCTCCCTTTATTAGCTCCTTTCCGAAACCCTAAATTTATGATTGGATCCTTCCTCTCATTTTAAAAATAAAACTTTCCCTTGATCCTGCTTACTCCCTTCAAGCTAATGTTCTCTTTCCTTTACAGATAAATGTCTAGAAAAATAATTTACCAAAATAATAATAATAATAATTTACCTTTGCTGCTTGCTTCCACTTACTCAGTCTTTACCCCCTTACCAGTGATTTGCACCTTCACACTCAAGCTGAATTTTCTACTAGTAACAATCTTGTCACTTGCCTTTTTAAGGTCTTCCATCCTCCCTTAATTTCTCCATAGTATGGCACTTCTTCACAAAAGTTTTTCTTCCTTAGCTCTCAAGACAGGGTAGTCTTACAAGGCAGTCTTATCTGTACTATACACTACTCTTTTTCTTTTACTATGTCGTCATTCTCCCTTCCACAAAACACGTGTTCGCTAAGGCTCTGTCCTCTGATATCTTCCCATTCTACACTCTCCCTTTTAGCAATCATTTCTACTCCCTCAACAATTATCTCTATGTAGATAACTCAAAAATCTTTATATTCACTTAAGTTCTCCCTGGAACTCTGCTCCAATATTCCCAACTGTTTTCTATTTATCTCCGAAAGGGTGTGCCACTAGCATCTCAAACCCAATATGGGCAAAATTATATTTCTTTTCCAAATCTTAATCTCTAAATATGCAGTATTTCATCAATGTGAATTCTCCCTCTACTGACAGATCAAAAGACCTTGGTAGCGGGGCAGGTAGGTGGCGCAGTGGATAAAGCACCGGCCCTGGATTCAGGAGTACCTGAATTCAAATCCAGCCTCAGACACTTCACACAACTAGCTGTGTGACCCTGGGCAAGTCACTTAACCCTCATTGCCCTCCCCCCCACCCCCCAAAAAAGGTCCTCAGAGAACAAAAGATTTAGGATTGAAAAGGACCTTATAGTTCATCTAGTTCAACTTCCTCATATTACAGACGAGAAAAATGAATCCCAGAGAAATAAAATTAAGAAAAGCCAGTATTTAAACTCAGGCCTTTTGAACTACTGAGGCCAAAAGAAAAAAAAGTAATTTAGTGAATAATTTTGCAATAATGGGACTAGAGAATTTAGGCAAACTGGCTCTTGGGAGAAAGACACACAGTCTACTGCTGGCCTTATATTTGAAGCTGTTCCTACTAGACAGGGATTTGCTATTCCAATGGAGCACAAGCTCTGGCCTTCTAAGAACCTAGGGACAATCCTATGTTCCACTTTCTATGCTCTACTAAAACATCAGAATGTTTCTATTGATGGAACTGTTGCTTTCTCAGTCACAACTAATTTCTCTATTAGCTCCCATATCCAATTGCCAAATCGTGTGAATTCTACATCTACAATATCTATTGATGTTATTTCCTCTTTTCCAAAGCCACTTCCTCTGATACTGTTCATGAACTACTTACATTTTATTGAGATCTTTTGTTTTTAGGTAACCTACAGTTCCAAATATATCTCTACTCCCTTCCCTGCCCCAAGAGCAACTCTTCCCATAACAAAAAAATCAAAGAGAAAAAATAATCAGCAAAACTAATCCATCAAGGAAGTCCATAGTACTATAAAGTATTCCACACCTAAAGTATTTTTCCTCTTCAAAGAAGAAAGGGAGGTACATTCTCATATATCTTCTTTGGGGATTAAGCTTGGTTATTATTAATTTCCTTTGTGGAAAACAGTCTTACCATTGATTTCACTAAGGATACCCATTATAATCCCTTCTCAAGAATCATATTTACAATATAAAGGTTAAATTTTTGGTAGTGACAAAGAAGTAAATGCCCATTGATTAGGAAATGGTTAAACAAGTTCTGGTATACGAATGTGTCAGAATATTGAATATTATTCTACTATGAAACCGCAAAGCATCTTCAGGACTCTTGGGCCTTGCTATCTGCCCTTTTGCAGTACCCTTTAGGTCTTTCCATCCACCCTGTAACTGAACATTCTTATATGTGATGTCTCCCTCAAGAACGTGACACGCTCCTTGAGATCAGAAGCTACCTTCGTTTTCTATTTGCAATATCAGCACTAGGTACTTGTAAATAAATAATGTTTTCCATTGATTCACAGAACTCAATTTAAATGCATTCAGTTTAAATATTTTGTTGTTGGGGGCAGCTAGGTGGCGCACCAGCCCTGGATTCAGAAGGACCTGAGTTCAAATCCAACCTCAGACACTTGACACTAGCTGTGTGACCCTGGGCAAGTCACCTAACCCTCACTGCCCACAAAAATGAAAGAAAGAATGAATACATGAATGAATAGATAGATGTTTTGTTATTGCTCTTTCCACTGACATTGTAGTCATTGTATATATAATTTTCCTGGGTCTGCTCACTTCACTTTGTAACAGTTGATGTAAGCAAGCCTTCCTATGCTTCTCCTTATTCTTCATAATCACTGGTCTTCATATCATTCCATAAGACTTTATTAAGCTTTTGCTGTGCTAAGTCCTGGGATACAAAATAAAAAGTGAAGCAGTCTCAGTCTTCAAACAGTTTATATTCTAATGATGGAGATAATATATATGTATATTATGTTACATTCATATTTCACAACTTGTTAGCCCCTGTATATTCCCATCTTTTGTCACTTTATACAATTTGCTGGTTGTAAAGAAAAATCTCAAAGTTGTTTTGATTTTCATTTCTCTTATTAGTGACCTGAGCTATTCTTTCACATAGTTGTTAAAAAGTTTGCAATTCAATTAAAACAACTCTGAGATACCACCTGACACCTATCAGATTGACTAAAATGACAAAAAAGGAAAAAATAAATGTTGGAGAAGCTGTGGAAAAATTGGAACACTAATGCATTGTTGGTGGAGGTGTGAACTGATCCAACCATTCTGGAGAGCAATTTGGAATTATGCCCAAAGGGATATAAAGCAATGCATACCCTTTGACCCAGCAATACCACTTTTGGGTCTTTTTCCCAAAGAGATCATGGAAAGGGGAAAAGGACCCACATGCACAAAAATATTTATAGCTGCTCTTTATGTGGTGGCAAGGAATTGGAAGTTGAGGGGATGCCCATCAATTGGGGAATGGCTGGACAAGTTGTGGTATATGAATATAATGGAATACTATTGTGCTGTAAGAAACGATGAGCAGGAGTTCAGAGAAACCTGGAAAATCTTGCGTGGGCTGATGATGAGTGAGATGAGCAGAACCAGAAGAACACTGTACACAGTATCATCAACATTGTGTGTTGATCTACTGTGATGGACTATATTCTTCTCACCAATGCAATGGTACAGAAGGGTTCCAGGGAACTCATGATGGAGGAGTATCTCCAAATCCAGGGGAAAAAAAAATAACTGTGGGGTACAGATGCTGAATGAACCATACTATTTCTTTTGTTTTTGGTGCTGTTGTTTTTCTATTTTGAGGTTTTTCCTCATTGCTCTGATTTTTCTCTTATAACATGGCAAATGCAGAAATATGTTTAATGTTATTATATATATATATATATATATATATATATATATATATATATATATATATATATATATATATAAAACTTATATCAGATTACCTGCTGTCTAGGGGAGGGAGAAAAATCTGAAATTGTAAACCTTGTATAAACAAAAGTTGAGAACTATCTTTACATGTAACGGGAAAAAAAATAAATAAAATTAAAAAAAAAAAAAGAGGAGAGGAAGCAGGAAGTTGCCAAGGACAGACTTTAAAGTTTTGCTTAGGGTTAACCTTTTTATTACCATAATTAAACAAACTAATGAACAACAACAACAACAAAAAGTTTGCAATTCATCTTGAGAATTGTTTCTTCATATTTTTGAACATTTATCAGTTGGGGAGTGGCTTTTAGTCTCACATATATGTGTGTATATCTGAATATGTATGTATGTATGTCTGTGTATATATACATACACACAGACATACATATATCCCTATATATCTTACCAGAGATATTCGATAACAAAAATTTCCCCCATCTTAATTTTAAAAGTTGCAAGGAAGCAAATTAGTCTTTATGTCAGGAAAAACTTCTTAACAAGTAAAGCTGTACCAAAGTGAAATGGCTTGCCTGGAGATATAGTTGGGTCTTCAAGAAGAGGCTGGAGGGAGGCAGCTAGGTGGTACAGTGGATAAAGCACCGGTCCTGGATTCAGGAGGACCAAAGTTCAAATCCAGTCTCAAACACTTGACACTTACTAGCTGTGTGACCCTGGGCAAGTCACTTAATCTTCATTGCCCCGCAAAAAAACAAAAACAAAAAAGAGGCTGGAAAACCACTCATCAAATATGTTTCAATAGAGGTTTATTCATGTATAGCTTGAACTAGAGAGAGGTTCCTTCCAACTTTCAAATTCTGTGATTCTATAATGTAATAACCTAAATGATCTTCCTTACTCTGTCTGCCTCATCCAATCCATCCATCATAAACTATTGCCTCATTCTATTATTTAAAAAATGCTGGGGCAGCTAGGTGGCACAGTGGATAAAGCACCAGCTCTGGATTCAGGAGGACCCGAGTTCAAATACGGCCTCAGACACTTGACACTTACTAGCTGTGTGACCCTGAGCAAGTCATTTAACCCTCACTGCCCCACCAAAAAAAATAAAAAAAGGTAAGTGCCTCCTCACTGTGTACCAAATAAAATATGAATTCCTTATCATGGCATTCAAAGCATTCTATAATTTGGTTCCAATATTCTATTCTACTACTCACTTTCCTATATTATTAAACATAAACTGGGCTTCTCACTGTTCTTACTCTCCCATCATTCTCTTCTTAAATTCTTCCATCTTTGTTCCCCAACACCGCCCAGAAGAGAATTGCTGAATTTCTACCTAAAATAGCATATCTCTCCATCTCTAAACTCCTTCCTTCAACATCTAACTCAGGTGCCAATTCTGTTCTCATTAGGTGAGAGACCTCATTGAACCCTTTAATTTTTCAGAACATCGTATCTCTCCTTTGCATCTATTACACTCTGCTTTGCATAACAGTTGTTTGTGTATAAATCTTAATCCCACTATTAGATTATAATCACTATGTTGACAAGATTTATACTTTATTTCATCTTTGCATAGCAACCCCATCCCCAGTATATTTCCTTGCATAGAGTAAATGCTTTTAAAACGTTTGTAGAAGGAAAGCAGAAAATTGGAGAAAAAACATTTATAGACAGTTGATCAGATAATGGTCTCATATCTAAAATATAAAAAGAATTTTGTCAAATTTATTAGAATGTGAGTCATTACCCAATTGATAAATAGTAAAAGAATATGAACAGGCAATTTTCCAATGAAGAAATGAAAACAATTTATAGTCATATAAAAAAGTCTAAATTTTAAATAATTATTTGTTAGAAAATGCAGATTAAAACAACCTTGAGATATCATTTTACACCTACCAGATTGGCTAAAATGATAAAAGTGACAAATGTTGTAGGAGATGTTGAAAAATCAAGACACTAATTCATTGTTGGTGGAATTATAAATTGATCCAACCATTTTGGAGAGCAATCTGGAATTATGCCCAAAGAGTTATTAAACTACCTAGACCCTTTGAACCAATAATACTACTACTTGGTCTAATTTCCAAAGCTGATTGGGAAAAAAGGAAAAGAATCTATATATTCTAAAATATTTATAGCAGCTCTCTTTGTGGTGGCAAAGAACTGGAAATTGCAGGGGTGCACACCAATTGGGGAATGGCTAAACTAGGTATGCTATGTGATTGTGATAGAATACTATTGTGCTATAAGAAATGATGAAATCAATGATTTTTAGAAAAACATGGAAATATTTGCATGAAATAATGAAGAGTGAAATGAGCAGAACCAAGAGAACATTGTATACAGTAACAGCAATATTGTTTTAAGCATGTTGAACAAATTATTTTGACTATTATAAATACCCAAATTAACTGCAAAGGACTCACGAAGAAAGATGGTATCTGCATCCAGGGAAAGAATTGATAAACAGAAGTATGTATAGAATAACTTTACATAAATATATATACCTATTTGTGCCTAATGGTAGCCATCTCTAGGGCAAGGGGTGGGGAAGGGGGGAAAAAAAGATTTACATGATAATTCTGTTGCATATTTGAAAGGAATAGCAAGCTGTATAAAGTAGATTTGCAGTTTCATGTACAATCTTTTTTATTGTACTATATTATGGAAATATTTGTTTTATTCCATAATTTAAAATAATATTTTTTTTAATTTGTGTATTTGAAATTAATTGAAACTAAGACCAATTCCCAAGTCCAAAGCTATAGATTACTTACGTTTGTATGTTTTTCATTAGAATTTTATGCCCAATTTGTAGGCTGTTGTCAGATGAGGGCGAGTTTACCAAGAGCCTCAACATTTGTGTGACTTGGCATCTGAAACACCTTGATAAAAGTTTTTTGGTGTACAAAGTTATAGGTACACAGGACTTGCCCTAGGCAAAATGATGGCATTGGCAAAAACAATGGCATTTCCTGACCTTTATATTTTGCCTCACCTCCTCTATGGTTTCCTTATCTCCCCTTCCCAAAGAAGAAGGCAATATAGCTTAGTAAGGAAGTTCTGTGGTATGCCTCTCATCCCCACATCATCTTCCTGACTAGAAGACAAATTTAATTTATCCCAACCAGCTTGGATATGGAAAAATCTAGATAGTCTTTTCCCTTCCCTACTGTGCTCTATTGCTTTACCCTCCAGAAATGAGGGGGCTGCTGAAACACTGTTAGAAAGCAATTTGGAATTATGCAAATAAAATGAATAAAATGTCTATACCCTTTGAACCAGAGATACCATGACTGGACATAAGTCTGTAAGGACACCTCAAGGAAGCCACTGATAAGAAATAAGCCCCCTATACTCCAAAATAATTATAGCAAAACTTTTTGTGATAGGACTTTTGTGGTTCCATAAAAACTGGAAACAAAGCAGATGCCCATCAATTAGAAAATTGCTAAAGAAACTGTGATATATGAGTGTATTGGAATATTGCTGTGCTCCTAAGAAATTATATATGTGATAAACAGAGAAATATGGAGAAATCTATATGAACTAAATGTGGAGTAAACAGAGTCCAGAAAACAATATATACTGTAACTACAACAATTTAAGTAGAAAGAACAATAACATACCAAAAAATAAAAAGTAAATGTAACAAAATTATAAAGATAAGGCAGGACTCCAACCTACCCCTTTGTGGTGATCCCCAGATATTACACACTAAACATGTTTTCAGGCTTTTTCAATGTATCAATCTGTTGTGTTGATTTTTTTTCTCCTCCAAAAAAAAACCCCCAAACCCACCATACTACTTTTCATATTGGATGGCTGTCCAGGAGAGGCAAAGGAAAGGAAAGGAAAGGGATAGTTGGGATAACTATGGTGATATGAGACTCAAAAAACATCCCCCCCCAAAAAAAAACCCTTTAAAAAAATTGTATCCCCAATGTCTAGCACAGTGCCTGGTACATGGTAGGCACTTAATAAATGCTTATTTGACTGATCAGGAAACTGAAGCCCAGGGACTTTAAGTGTCTTGCCCAAAGTCTGTGACTTTGTCAAAGGACAGAATTAAATCCACGAACTCTGCCTCCAGTGTTCTTCCCTGTGTACCACTGAAGCAGCTGACTTTTAACATTTTTTCACTACAAGCAAATATGTTTCAGCTACATATCATGGGTTAAATGAGCTTTATTGGGTTAACCCGAGACACTAACCACTACTAATAACATTGTTTCTAGAAGAAAATGTTTACTATGTTAAAACAACCAACCAAATGATTTAAATTTGAAACTCTAAATCTGAATGTTATTTTTTTTTAATGAAGAATTCAGGTTGTAACAATGATGAATCAATGAAAAACAGTAATTAAGCCAAGAACTGTGTTCAATAAAAACATGATACAGGGGGAAAAAATCCTGGTAAGGGAACTGGAAGACAGGTTCTAATTCCGCCTTTGCTACTAACTAGCAAAATTAGTAGTCTTGGGAAAATCATGTAACATTATAGGCCACAGTTTCCTCATCGGCAATATAACATACTAATACTAGGCAATATCCATGGTGCCTTCTCATTCTGAAATCCTATGATTCTATAAATTAGAAAAACAAACAAAAACTCAGCAGAAATTAATAGTAAAAGGAATAATAACTGGGTGTGTATGGACACACAAGGTGGGAGAGGTAGAAAAGTAATGAACAAAATCCTCAAGGATAGGAAAAGTGACCAAGCTCAAATATATTAAAGGAACAAGAATTACCTATCAAATTGTTGCTATTAAAATTTCTCATTAAAGAAATGAAATTTCTACATAGTTGTCAGGGAATCACAAACCTAAGCCACTTTGAAAAAAGCTAATGAGAGGGAGTGAGAGAAAAGGAAAAATCTTAAGCAGAATTTCAAGAATGTAATTAAGAAAGTAGCTTCAGTAACTGGACAGTTATTTTAAATGTTCACATTAGAAAAACTGGACAAATATTTTAAGTGTTTGTTTACTTTTGAAAAACCTAACTGGTCAAGGGAAACTATGTGGTTTATAATCTACACATGTAATTTTCTGTGGAAAAATACTACACTTTGTCTTAGAATTCCCAATTGTATGGTTCCTCAAGAGTAAAAAAAAGAGAGACTAAATTACAAAATGTGAGGTGAATTCCTTTAACCTTAAGCTGAGAGGAAACTATTATTATCTCCTGCTTTAATAAGCATGCCACTAAGGGAAAGTCTCCTACTTTCACTAAACATGAATAATTATCTAATAAAAAGTAAAGAGAATAACTACGTTCTTAGGAATGGATGACAAAACAATAAAGCCTTGTTCTCTTTCACTACCCTTGAAAAGTATTATTGCTATTTATATCCCAAAAATTTCTCACAGCAAGAACTCACAAGGGACCAATAAGGTAAGAAGTCTGATGAGGGAAAACGGATGAGGACAATTAGAGGCAAAGGATTCAAATGTTATGATTTATGTTATGAAGCTGATATTCTGATTCCAGGGCCCTAAACCCCAATTATAACAATGCAGGAAATTTTTAAACTAACAAAAAATAAACCCACATGCAGTGGTTATAGAAACACTCATATTCTTTCTATATTCACTTTTAAATGCATATAAAACCCAATACTATTCAAATGTAACAGCTGTTTTCTCAGACACTGGTACAAAAATTTCTTTTTCCCAGAAAAAAAATTACTATATTAGGATCTAGAGGGGGAATGAACTTCAGAAGTCACCTTAGTTCAATCCCCTCCCTTTCTACAGGTGAGGAAACTGAGCCTCAAGAGGATTGACCTGCCTACAGTCCGTTAGGTCATAAACTTCTGTGGCAGGATTTGATCTCAGCTCACCTGTACTCTTTCCACTGTACCACACTGCTGCCTAAAGGAAAAGCAGGTATGAATGAGTTGGAACTTGAAGAATTGGAGAGAATAGCCACGTGAATGAGATTATGGACCCAGTGGAGAACAATTATAACCTATGTTGTAGTTAATAAAGGATTTTTCTCATAGTAACCTGGTGAGGTAGGTAATACAAGCATTACTATTCTAAGTGTACAGATAAGGAAACCCAGGCTCAGAGAGATTAAAGTAATTGTTCACCATCACAGATAAAAGGACAGAAAAGGGATTCAAAGCCAGGTCTTCTGACTCCAAGTCTGATGTTCTTTCTACTACAACATACTACAATCTACAATTTAATTTTTTTTGCTGTTGAGCATTCAGCTAACTTTCTCCATTAAAACAACCCTAAAAGCCAGTATCAAATTGGAAGCAACTACCACAGTTGAGTAGGATTCAATGTTTTGGTATTTTTCTCCTAAAATATACTTAATGATTACAGCTACCTAAATAATAACTGCAATTACAAAAATCTAAAAAAAAATACGCAGAAGAAAAACTGAATGTAAAGTCATGGAAATAAAGTGTGCATCTATGTATGTGTCTGCATACATAAAATTATTTATATATATATAATATACATACATGCACACATTATATATAAAATAAATCCATATTTTAACTTTCTAAATAAAAACTATAAATAATGTTTGTTTATAGTTTCCTGAAAAGGGTTTGTTAAAATTATTAGGTATCTGAATAGTTTGTGATGATTACAAAATTTTTTGAGTAAATGTTTTTAGAATGTTGTTTTGTGCCAAAAGCCTCTTATCTAACATGGGATTGCTCATTGTTAGGTTTAGAAGTGCTCCAACAGTAATGTCATTTAAAAACAACAACACTAGCTTTTATAATCTATAGAGAACAGATCCAGTGAGAATACTAGCAAGAACTTCTATTAAGAAACAGATACCAAAATCTTACAAATTACCTACCAACAAAAACAGAAACATTAGTTAAGATCTTTTTTTTTTTACAAAAGGTATAATAATTAAAATGCTTATCTCTGAATAACTAAGATCTGATAATGTCTACTTTGAAAATCTATTACATAATCGTGTTTGTATTCTCAGTGGATGAAGGAAGGCCTGGAGGGATGGAGAGAATTTGGAACTGAACATTTTTAAATGACTATTAAAATTAATTTTTCAAAAAAGAAAATATTTTACATAAAAGTCCTCAGTTTGAGCTACTCAGTTAAAGTCAAGGATAAAGTCAGAGTTCAAATATAGATTTCTTATTGTTCTCTTAGTTTCAATGCAAATTACAGAGTAGTTACATGAAATTAAAGACTCTAAAGCTGTATTTCCTAATAAAACCAAGAAAGAAAATCAACAATTTCATTTCTGAGACATAATTATCAATTCTCTTAAGATTCTGAAATAACAGCAAGCAGTACAACATACAAAAATACACATACATAAACATACACATGTGTGTATCTACAACACTAATGACTAAAATGTCACAGTACCCCAATTATTCTTAATTCTGGCATCCATAACACCCTTTCTTCCATTTCTCTTCATTTAAGAAATGCAAGATTTTCAAGCATTATAACAAAGAACAAGTATTCTGTAGCAAACAAAACTTTAAGGGGCAAAGACCACTTCTGTTAACTGATCAAATTGCTCACATTTAAATAGCATTTTATGAACACAAAATGTTTACATTCACTACCTTGATTATCAACCTATGAGCAAACTGAGGCTCAGTAATATACTCAAAAGTTTCTATTTTAACACATGAACCTAGGTCACCTGACCAAATCTAATGTTCTTTCTACTATAAGACACTGTCTTTCATTATTCCCTATGAAATCCTGTATTAATCAACTAGAGTAGTTCTGATAATAATTCCCAGGTTTTGGCTTCAGGGAACAAAAAGAAAGGTACAGAGGTCTCTAACACTAAAATTATTTCTGGACACTTTTGTGGGAATTTTACCTGCAGGGAACAGTGTTAAACTAACACATCTTATATCTTTTAAGGCTACTACATTCGAGTGTAAACCCTGTGTTTTGTTCTAATACTACAAACTTAAAACGGTTTTAAAATATTTTTACTGTCTTTTAAAAACACCACAGTGTGCTGAGACCAAATGGCATTAAGACAATAGAAAAGTCATAAATTTAACAAAACATTTAAATAAGAAAACAATTTGTCTTTTATCTTTAAAAAAATGACAATGCACCCATTATACACATCACTTTAACACAATTTGTGAATCAGTTTATCTTTTGACCACTCCAAACTACACATACTATTTTGGTTAAGTACAAAATGAGTATCATATCGGTGGGATTTACACATATGTAATAAATATTTTATAATTAAGCTCAATAAACTTGAGCCACAAAAAGTTACTAATTTTTACATGCTTTCCCCTTATGTGAATCTATTTTGAAGTACATAAAAGCCAAGTCGATGCTGACCCCTGACAGAGAACTACCTGTAACATTCTGTCGAATTAGGTTTTTCTTTATATGTGTACATACTTAGAAAAGGACTAGTTAAGGCCCAGTTCTAAAACTAATTGGGCATGTGACTATCAATTTCCTCATTTATAAAATAGAGGGGCATGCTTTGTAAATTGTAAGGCATAAAAAACATAAGCTACTATTAGTTTATATCTCTCTAACTATTAGAGATATATAGATGTAGTACTGTACCTTTAAAAACTCAAAAAGCATCTTCAGATTGTGTAACTATGCCCTTTATACAAACCATTAGTCTACTTAAGGGCAGCCAGCTGTGTTTGTTGTGAATAGAGTACTGGACCTGGAGTCATTTTCCTTAGTTCAAATTTGACCTCAGACACTTATTAGCTGTATGACCCTGGGCAAGTCACTTAACCCTGTTCGAGTTAGTTTCCTCATCTGTAAAATGAGCTGGAGAAGGAAATAGCAAACCACTCCAGTATCTCTGCCAAGAAAACCCCAAATAGGGTCAGACAACTGAAAATGACTCAACAGCAAGAGTCTGCTTAAACCAGACAAAATTAAACACTTTATGGACATTATTTTACTAACAGTTATTTTTTGAAATTTACAATTTACTTACAAATGTCAAAGTACTTTAAAGGTAATGTGTTATAAAAATGAATTATAGTTCACATCATCAAAACAGCTTAACATTATAATAGTTTAAATTATAAAGTGTCATGTAGACAAGTTTGATTACATAAAACTTAAGTTTTTTCAGATACAATGTAAAGAAGAGTAGAAGAAAAACAATTATTTAGGAAAAAATTTTGCAGTTTCTTTGAAAAAGATCTCACCGAGATACGTAAGGAACTGATTCAAATATATGAGCCATTCCCCAGAATAAAAAGAGTCAAAGCATATAAATAGGCACTTCGAGGAAAGAAATCCAAGCTATCAATAGCTATATAAAAAAAAATTCCAAATTTCTAATAATTAGGGAAATGCAAATTAGAGAAACTCTGAGGTTCCATCTTATACCCATCAAATTGGCAAAGTTGACAAAAAAGCAAAATAATGAATATTGGAGGAGATGCAGGGGAAATTGGGAATTGGTCCAGCCATTCAGAAAAGCAATATGGAACAATGCACAATAAGTTACTTAAATTGTATGTGCTCTTTGATGAAACAATACAATTATTAAACCTATACCCCAAAGAGATCAATGAAAAAAGCAGACAAAAATGTATAAAAAATTTCTATCACAGAAGCTCTTTTTATGGTAGCAAGGAACTGGAACCCAAAGCAGGACCCAGCAGTTGGTTAGCAGCTGAACAATTTGTGGAATATGGATGTAACGGAATACTATTATGCCATAAAAAAGGAAGAAAAGGAGTCTCAGAGAAACCTGGAAAGACTGGTATGAACTGATGGAGAATGAAGTGAGCAGAACCAGTAAAACAATTATACAGTAACAACAATACTATTAAATAAATACTTGGAAAGACTTAGGAATTCTGATCAATGAAGTGACCAACCACAATTCCAGAGAACAAATGAGGAAACATACTATTTACCTTGCCAAATGGGATGCATAATTTTTGGACAGGACCAATACAAGGTTGTTTGTTTTACTTGACTATTATATTTGTTACTAAGGTTTCATTTTCCTTTGGGTTATTTTTTTCCTCCAATGGGGAGGATAAGTGGGTAGGGAGAGAAAATTGACTTAAATTGTAAAAAGTATCACAGCTAAATGGCTTCTTCAAGTTCATCAGCAATTTTATGAGTACCTACTACATGCAAAGCACTGGGTATTAGGAGGGCACTAATAACTGGGCATTTTTTGGAGATGGCATTTGAGCAGAATCTCAAATGAAGCTAAGAATTCCAAGATGCTGAAGGTTAAGAATGCATTTCAATTACTGGGGACAGCCTGTGGAAAGGCACAGAGGTGAGAGATGAAATATTCAATTCAGAGAATAACAAACAAGTCAGTTTGGCTGTAACAGAGAAGAAAGGTGGAATATAAAACATGTGGAACTATAGTAGACAATGATCTTAAGGTAAAAGTCAATCAAAAAGTTACTACGTATCTGTACATCACTTTGCTGTCCTATATACTCAAATATCAAAATAAAGAGGAGGAAAAGACAGATCCTTTGGAATTTAAATATTCTAAATGCTTCCTACTAACCATCATTTCGATACATGTGGCAATTTTGCATGACTCCTAAGAAAAGGGACTCTTCATACGGATAGGCAGGGGCCTTTGGGGTGTTTTTTTTTAAGTGCTTTTGTAACAGCAAATATATATGCCCCAAATAATTTCTGAACGATTTTAATGAATACAAAGCAAATAACAAATTTAGCATATTAACATAAAAGAAGCTATGAATCCAATACAGTTAAGAAGCCTATTTGTAATAAGATTCTTAGAGAAATATTTCAAAAGGGCAGAGCCACCGAGATTTTCTGAGCTCTTGCTTTCTATAAACTCATCTCTCAAAGCCTGGGCAGGTGAGACAGGATACAAACCTTGGTGGTTTAGGTCCAGTTACGAGTGGAGTGGTGTCTGCATCAGGAAAAGCACCTCCGCCATTGGTATTAATCGGCGTCCCCGTATTCGGCCGAAGAGGGAAGACCCAGGGCTGTACAGGCCATGAAGACTGAACCCTCCTCCTCCTCCTCGTCTTCTCACCTCTAGAGGGGTTCCTCCCTCCAGGACGGGGCCAGGGCACCTCGAGGAGGCCAGCGTGGGGGGAGCCTGCGTGCCGGCTGCTGGGGTGGCTGCGGCCCCCGCCGTCCCTGCCCTGAGGAAAAACAAACCATTCAGTCTCCCGGGGTGTCCCCCCCACGTCCTCGCCCCGGGGACACCAGCATTGCTTTCGAGGGGCGAGTAACGATAATAACGGCAATACCTGGAGGAGAAACTCAACTTGGGGGGTGGGGAGGTTAATAGGCCGCCGGGGGCGGCAGGCGGGCGGAGGGGCCCGGGCTGGGGCTGGGGCCGGGGCTGGGTGAGTGAGGGAGGAAAGGAGGATGGGAGGAGGGGAGGAGGGAGGAGGGAAAGGGGGAAGGGGGAAGGGGGGAGGGGGGGCGCGGGAAGAGGAGGCGCCCGCCCGGGCCCCGGCAGCGCGGCTTCAATCCCCGCGCCTCCCTCGGGGGTCCGGGGCTCAACCACGCCGGGATGGCGAGCTCCTCCCAGCGCCGCCGCTTACCCCCCCAGTGACCGTAGGCCGGAACCGACGCCGGCAGCCGCCGCGGGGCCCTGCCCAGGAACGTCTGGGGCCTTCCTCGGGCCTCGGCTGCTCAGTTCGCCAGCCCGCTCAGTCCGTCCGTCCGTCTGCCCGTCAGACGGGTCTGTCCGTTTCCGCGGCGGAGACAGAGACTCCCTGGGTAAAACCCGCGATGGGTGAAGGGAGGAAGGGAAGGGGGTGGGGAACAGAAGGAGGGAAGAAGGGAGGCATCCCCTGTCCTCCTTCCCTCCTCCATTCCCGGAAAGGCCGTGAGGCTGTGAAAGAGGTTGGAAGAAAGATAGATTAGCTTCCCCAGAGCAACAACAGCAGCCTTGACCGGTGTTTACCTTCCCCCTGGTCCAGCGCCAGCGCTGCCATCTTTCTTTCTAACGCCGGGCACCGCGCGTGCGTCACTTCCGCCGCCGCCACCGCCGCCACCTGTGGGCCAGGAGCACTAACCTGACCAGGCTTGAGAGTAACCGGACACTAAGGAGAAGGGACTGGGGTGGCGCCGACTAACGTATCATACCGTCATCAAGTCCACGTCTGCGATTCACCCATATCCTCTCCATTCCTATCCTTCTAGGCCTCCGAAAAAGATTGTCGTAATTAATGACCCACTACCAAATAAATAAGGTCAGGCCGCCCCCAGCCTAGATCCCTGGGGAATCCCGGAATGACGGGCTGTAGCCGGTGACCCTCTCTAAGGGTCACTCTTGGTTTCACCTCTTGCTGAGACCCTTCTGGGTAACGTCCTTAAAGGTCTCTACGTTAGCTTTAAAAACCATCCAGCATCTGTTACCACGCTTTGCCTCTGTGCACCTTTGGCTTCTGTGGAAATGGCCAAAGGTCCATTCGCCAGAGGCAAAGATGATCATCATTCCACACTGGGTAGCCCCCTCCCCTCCCGGGCACTGAAGAGACAAGCGACTGTTCAGGTTATAGAAACGAGTATAAAACCCCTTTTGGCAGCTGAACTGGAGTGTGAGGGGAAGAAAGAAGGAGAAAGGGGGAGGTGGTGGGAGGATGGGAGCAGTCCAGTGTTTTAAAAATAATTACACCTGCATTAAATGACATCATTTTTATAAGGCAACTTGTACTGAAGTATTGCATCACATTTCCACTTGGCTTAGTGCACAACAATTACATGTTCAGCATTGTACATCTCCCAGTGGTGGATAATTTATAGAAAATGGCACATATGCACCACTCAGAGAAATGATTTGAGCGATCTAAAACACTGCTCTATTCATTTCTATCTGCGCCAAAAGAAAATGGCAGAAAGTTTCAGAATATATTGAGTAGGCGAGTCACATCCAATATTTATTTCATATCAACACCCAGATTCTAATTAAAGCGCTTAAAAATGTAGATTTTTCTTTGCCTCTTTTTTTCTGAAACATAAAACTGCAAGATACAATTGTATTAATATTAGTTTTCTTCTAGAAAAAATGAAAGAAAGGACACGAAGAAAATATTTAGAAAGAACATTAAATTAAGAGATTCATTAGTATTAAATCTAAAGAATAAATGCCATTATATTTTGGAGTATTTTGCTTCTCGGATAAGCTTAGAGTATAAACAAACATCCAGGTAAAATTAAATTATATGAACAATTTTAAAAGACCTTCATATTTCTTTTCCCTAGGAAGACTGAAAACAGTTAATTTTCAGCAGATCAGAATAATATACACATAACATACATTTTGCAGAAGCCACCTAACATTTTAAAAAATAATAAAGTATAAACATAGCACACTGAAAAAAAGCAACAATCTTTTAAAAGCAAGAAATTCTCAGGTTTTGAAGAGCATAGAATCTATTTTAAAGCCTCAGTATTTAGTCTTACACCTTCATTTTAGAAATAAGGAAATATATCTACTCAGTACTTCCATTTGTTACTGGAACTTTTCTTCTGTATTAGGTATTCTGGACACAACAATGGGCTTGGAGTCAGGAAGAATGGGTTCAAATTGGCCTCAGACACTGACTAGGACACTTTACCTCCATTTCCTCATCTGTAAAATGAGCTGCAGAAGGAAATGGCAAAGCACTCCAGTATCTTTGACCAGAAAATCCTAAATGGGGTCACAAAGAGTCAGACATAACTGAAAATGACTGAATAACAACAAAATTCAATAAATCCCCATGGCTTCCTATTACCTCGAGGATCAAATATGAAATCCTTTGTTTGGTATTCCAAGCCTTTACTTTTCCACTTTTCTTACACCTTATTCCCCACCATGTACTCTATGATCCAGTGACATCAGCATCCTTGCTATTGCTGAAACAAGATACCCAACCTTTGGTAAAACAATTGAACAACTACATTATGTGTGGTAACTGATGAGCTCTCACCCCCGAAGGTGAGTATGCCCACAGAATTTCCTCTAGGCTTCTGAGACAATAGAGAAATAGATATGAGATGGAAGTGGTCTAGGTCACAGACTATGTACAAATTTGAGAAACAAGGACGGAGAGGGGACTTTAGAAGATGGAGCTGAGGGAAAGGCATTTTGTTTATGTTCTTACCAGACTGCTTGGAAGGAGAATTTAACTTGGGCTAAACATTTCCTGTGCCAAGACTTGCCCTGGAACCTGTTAGTGTCAAGAAGAGCAAAAATCACTTATAGTCCTACTCTAGCCAGCATCAGAGTAGTGAGTGAGAAAGGAAGGATTCAATTGAGTCCTCCAGGACTTAGCTGTTGGGAATTTATAGAGTGTCTGATTCCCACCAACCCCCCAACTCCCATACACACCCACACACACACCAACAGTAGAGTTTAGGAGGTCTAAATCTTAAGTGCCTGAATTAAGTTTCTTAAATGCATTAGTTTTCTTTGGGTACTGTCTAAATTTAAGGGGCAGCTAGATGGCGCAGTGGATAGAGCACCAGCCCTGGAGTCAGGACTACCTGAGTTCAAATCTGGCCTCAGACACTTAACACTTACTAGCTGTGTGACCCTGAGCAAGTCACTTAACCCCAATTGCCTCACTAAAAAAAAAAAAAAAGACAAACTGTCTAAATTTAAGCATCTGAACTATGTTCTTTGAATTCCTGAATTTGAGGACATATCTACAGCACTGGTGTGGGTTGACTAGATTTGAGGTGACCTTTCAGCCCTCACTGTAGTTGTTTTTTGTATATTTGGTGTTTCTGTTTTTCCATGTATGAAAAGAACTATATACTTTCTTGTGTGACTGGCTTTATCACACTCCGTGAGTGTGTGTGTGTGTGTGTGTGTGTGTGAGACAGAAGTCCATAAATACATCATTGAAAGGAAAAGCCTAGAGTTTTCTGAGGGGTAGGGGCACCATGAGTCATAGGAGTCTAATTGGATAAATCTAAAAAATCTATGATCAAAAAAAGGTATGGTGTGAGGATGTGTTCAAAAATGTTCAACAACTGGACCTCTGGGAGGAAATATATGTGTGACACACTTTAAAATTTAATGTGCATTAACATTTTCTCCATCACTTTCTTAAGTCTAGACAATCAATAAAACAATAACTCAAGCCCTGATCTGTAGCATTTGCCTATTCCAGGGTATAATGCTAGCAATGAAAATTTCACCATCAGTTCTCTTTAGCCTGTTTGAGCTGGCTCTAGCACATTCCTGAGTAAAGTACAGAAGTAATTAACTCTCTGAAAACCGTAAAGATCTAACTTGACATTACCCCCACACCACCCTCTGGCATTGCTGGGAGTACTCAATTGTTGAAGGGAACAGGTGACTGCCAGCATTTGACTCAGCAACAAATAAGGTCAGGTAGTTGGAAACTAACTCCTCTGGTAGGGGTATGGGGTGTTCAGAGAGAATTAGTAACTCTGGTATGAGGGTTTGTGGAGCCCTCTTCAGGTCTGCTTATCCACCTTTGATGTCCACCTTCTACCCATCTCTTACTTGTGACTGCAAGAAACTGTAGCATGCATAGTGGCCACCCCCCAGTAAAAACCATGCTTGACAGAAAGGCCAAAACAGGTTGAGGGTAAGAAAGGAGCCTCAAACCCCTTAGGGAGATATCTACCACAAGCATGTGAAAACCTCTTCCATCAGAATGGGAAGATAAGAACTATTTTTTTCCAGTGGGCTATGAAGTTGGCAGAAGCAGGTGCTGTTGAGTCCTTAGAGCTTGGCCAGACATTGAAGACACCAAGGTCATCTACTGCATCCTGGGCCATTGCTGGTCATCTTGATTTTTGTTTTGCCACTGAACTTCAAAGACTCTGGAAGAAAGAGATCGAAGCTGACAACTTTGTGCAGCTCTGCCTCGCTTAAATCCAATTCACATAAAAGTCAAGACATCACTGCTACTTTATCATACACAATTTTACTATTTATTTGTTTGTTTGCTATTTTACCTACCTTGAAGTCCTGTGTTGACAGGGATCAGAACTAATCTAGTCAGCAAGCTTCTATGCCTCACAAAGGAAGAGAAAGACAGGCTCATGACAATGAGACTACCACTTGCAGGAAAATGCCACATCACCATCATCAGTGCACATGTTCCCACCATGAGGAATCCTGATGAGGTCAAAGAAAATTTTAAGAGAACTTCATTATCAAAGTGCTGAAAGAGGACAAGCTTGTAATTCTGGGTGATTTTTTCTTTTTTCTTTTTTTGCGAGGCAATTGGGGTTAAGTGACTTGCCCAGGGTCACACAGCTAGTAAATGTTAAGTGTCTGAGGCTAGATTTTAACTCAGGTCCTCCTGAATCCAGGGCTGATGCTCTATCTTTTTTTTTTTTAAGTGAGACAATTGGGGTTAAGTGACTTGCCCAGGGTCACACAGCTAGTAAGTGTTAAGGTCTGAGGCTGGATTTGAACTCAGGTACTCCTGACTCCAGGGCTGGTGCTCTATCCACTGTGCCACCTAGCTGCCCCTCCGGGTGATTTTAATGAAAGAATAGGCACAGACTATTAGACATGGCAGGGAGTCCGTGGGAGAAATGGGGTTGGCAAGAACACCACCACCAGTCAATGCAACCAAACGATGTATATACACCCTCACAGCAAGCACTGACATTTAATAGACTCCTTCATTATGAGAAGAGACAGACAAGATGTGAAAATAACAGAGGTGTTATAAGCAAAGCAGAATTTCATTAGCACAAAGGAAACTTGAGATGTACAAATCTAGAGACATCTCCATCCTGAAACTTAAAATAGACTATTTGTACCCGGCCTCTGGTAAAGCCTTCTGAGTTCCTATTGGACTGATCAACACATTGTACCTTGACCTGAACATCATGATGTCATTGAAGACAAAGGATGAACACCATCACCACCCCCTGGTGGTTAAAGTTAAAAACTTAAATAATAGCTTGGTTTAGTGTTCAAATTATATTATTTAATATGATGATAATAATGATAGCTAACTTTTATAAAGTAACAGACATTCTTTACTCTGTTTACCCTGGTGCTATCAACAAACAGCATTAATAATAAGAGTTCACATTTATAAAGTGCTTTAACATTTATAATTTGTTTTCCCTCACAACACTGCAAGTAAAAAGTGAAAATATTATTAACCAGCCCCATTTTGCAAGTGAAACAACTGAAGAGGCAAAATGATTTACTCAGGGTCACACAGCTAGTAAATGCTTGTGCTATGATGTGAACCTAGATCCTCCCTACCTCCAAGTCTAATGGTCTTTTGAAATACTGTCCTGCCAGGGGCAGCTAGGTGGCGCAGTGGATAGAGCACCAGCCCTGGAGTCAGGAGTACCTGAGTTCAAATCCAGCCTCAGACACTTAACACTTACTAGCTGTGTGACCCTAGGCAAGTCACTTAACCCCAATTGCCTCACTAAAAAAAACAAAAACAAAAACAGAAATACTGTCCTGCCTCTCAAGAAAACCTCAATAATTCAAACTTAGATGACTCAATCAACAAACATTTATTAAATATCTATGTACCTATGTAAGGGCAGCTAGGTGGCATAGTGGATAGAGCACTGGGCTTAGAACAAGGAAGATTCAGCTTCATAAATGCAAATCTAGCCTCAGATACTTACTAGCTATGTGACCCTGGGCAAGTCACTTAACCTTGGTTGCCTTAGTTTCCTCATCTTTAAAATGAGTTGGAGAAGGAAATGGCAAACCACTTCAGTATCTTTGCCAAGAAAACCCCAAATAGAGTTACAAAGAGTCAGACACAACTGAAATAACTCAACAACAATGTATCAGGCACTGGGGTTACAAAAACAAGAGTAAAATTTCCTCAGCCTTAAAACACGCTTATGTTCTATTGAGAGAGATTGTTGTTAGGGCCACTAGGTGGTGCAGTGGATAAAGCACCCACCCTGGATTCAGGAGGACCTGA
Organism: Dromiciops gliroides; assembly: GCF_019393635.1. Lineage (NCBI taxonomy): Eukaryota > Metazoa > Chordata > Mammalia > Microbiotheria > Microbiotheriidae > Dromiciops > Dromiciops gliroides. The sequence goes on along the minus strand of NC_057863.1, from coordinate 297,504,446 downwards.
ATTCAAATTTGGCCTCAGACACTTCACACTTGATACTAGCTGTGTGACCCTGGGCAAGTCATTTAACCCTCATTGCCCCTAAAAAAAAAGAGAGATTGTTGTTCATCCTGTTATGAGCCTCGGGGTACCTCAGAGGTTTTCTGGGATAAATAAAAGAGCCTTCTCTTTGAGAAATGAAACCAAAGGACAGACACACCTAAAGAAATAAGTGGCACCAGAGTGGGACTGAGTTAGTTTCAGGACCACTATCCTTCATTTCAGTCTCCCCCATCCCTAGGGGAGATAAGATTAGGTGTGGCCTTTGTTGCGTGAGGGGGAGAGAGATGGCTTGAGAGATCTTGGCTGTAGCCATTGAGCTTGCTGTGGGCAGATGGGGGGGTCCAGTAAGTACGTTTGCACAAGTTGGAATAGAAGTCTCTCAAAATGACAGATTACCTGGACTTTGAGATGGGGATGCAGGTGCATCAGCTACCTTTCCCATGCAGGGCTCTGCCTTGTATAAGAATGACTTTGTGGTGCTCAAAGGACAACCCTGTAAGATAGTTGAGATTTCTACCTCCAAGACTGGAAAGCATGGCCATGCCAAGGATCGTCTGGTTGGTATCCATATCTTTACTGGGAAGAAATATGAAGATATCTGTCCTTCAACCCACAACATGGATGTGCCCAATATCAAGAGAAATGATTTCCAGCTGATTGGGATTCAGGATGGCTACCTGTCACTGCTCCAGGACAGTGGGGAGGTGAGGGAGGACCTTCGTTTACCTGAGGGTGACCTTGGCAAGGAGATTGAGCAGAAGTATGGTTGTGGAGAAGAGATCCTGATAACAGTGCTGTCAGCCATGACAGAGGAAGCAGCTGTTGCAATCAAGGCCACAGCAAAGTAACTGGCCCCAAGTTAACAGTCCCAAGCCGGTGCCACTTATCTCTTTAGATGTCTATCCTTTGGTTTAGTTTCTCAAGAAGAAGGTTCTTTGATTTACCCCAGAAAACTTCTGAGGTACCCCGGCCCATAACAATCTTTTGTTCTTGAAGATCGATGACATCAGGAGGGTGATGTTGCCTTGCAAGCAAATAGGATTTAACGCAGAACTGTGCAAAGTCATCAGCCTCACTCTCTCCAGAGCCATCCAGTGGTAAAGCATAGGTCAAGAGGACTGGTGATGGCCCTGATACAGAGCGGGTCTTTGGCCTTTTTAAGCTAAGGTCTTTCCGAGGTCTCAGTTTGTCTGAGGCAATGCCCATTCAGTAATTAACAGAAACAATTACTTTTTATACTCACTCAGATCCATCAAAACCCAAATAAAGAGCCTTTGAGAAAGACAATACTTAGATGAATAATTGTATAATATGTATATGTGTATGGGTATATGTATATGTATATGTGTGAGGGTAAGGGGCAACTGCATTGATTACCCCTACCCTAGTAAAGTAATTAACAAGATACTCTAAATTCTGCTGCTGTTATCATTTGAGAACTCCTGTACTGTATCAATCAAAGGCATTAAGTTACGTGTACAAAGGACTTTTATCAATTTGGAATGACTGAAAGCCATTGGATGAAATAAAAGGAAGTGTAATGGAATTGGATGAAGAAATTCAAACATGCCATGTAGGGGTTGGGCAAAATAGCAAGCCAGTTTAGCTCCCAGAATTCCAGTGGTAGGACCACCAAGTGGCAGAAAAAGTTCCAGCTGCGAACCTGAGGAAAAATAGCTTGGGGAAGAGGGAAAAGTAGAGAGCCATGGCAAGAGAAAGCATTGAGCACTTTAAAGAAGATTTCAGGCTTCCCCATAGCATCTTAGTAATGTCCCTGAAATAGTAGTAGCTGCTAACAATGTCTACACTGAGAGCCAACAACAAATTAAGTCACCAAAGAAAGGCAGCTTCAAACCTCTACAAGGAGCCCAATAAAAATCTACACCTAAGGAAAATTTCATGAGGATCCCATAAAGGAGAGAAAAAGCACCTGAATAAAAAGACTGTCTCCAAGGTCACCTTTGATAGAAACAGGGAAGTTTAGAGAAGGGAAGCATTTAGAGGGGAAAATAATGGGTAATTTTCACTTATTGTGTTTGAAATACCTATGAAACATCTAAGGGAAATTGTTCATTAGGAAGTTGGTTATGGGAGGCAGCTAGGTGGTGCAGTGGATAAAGCACTGACCCTGTATTCAGAAGGACCTGAGTTCAAATCTGACCTCAGACACTTGACACTTTCTAGCTGTGTGACTCTGCACAAGTCATTCCCTCATTGCCCCCCCACCAAAAGAAGTTAGTTATGAAGCTTTTGGAACAAAAACTCATTATTTGACAAAAACTGCTGGGAAAACTGAAAAACAGTATAGCAGCAACTAGGTATAGACCAACATCTCACACTGTATACTAAAGTCAAGTCAAAATGGGTACATGATTTACACATAAAGGGTAATACAATAAGTAAATTAAGAGAGCATGGAATAGTTTATCTGTCAGATTTATGGACAGAGGGAAAATTTAGGACCAAAGAAGACATAGAGAGCAATAAAAATATAAAATAGATCATTTTGATTATATAAAATTTAAAAGTTTTTACATAAAAAAAACCCGATATAACCAAGATTATAAGAGAAGCAGAAAACTGGGAAAGGGGGCAGCTAGGTGGCACAGTGGATAGAGCACTGGCCCTGGAGTCAGGAGTACCTGAGTTCAAATCCGGCCTCAGACACTTAACACTTACTAGCTGTGTGACCCTGGGCAAGTCACAACCCCAATTGCCTCACTAAAAAAGAAAAGAAAAGAAAACTTGGAAAGAATTTTTGAAACAAGTATCTGATAAAGGCTTCATTTCTCAACTATATAGAGACCTGAGTCAAATTTATAAAAATACAAGTTATTCCCCAATTGATATTTGTCAAAGGATATGAACAGGCAGTTTTCAGACAAAGAAGTCACAGCTATCTATAATCATGTGAAAAAATGTTCTAGATCACTATTGATCAGAGAAATGCAAATTAAAACAACTCTGAGGTATCACCTCATACCTGAGTGGCAATTGTAACAAAGAAGGAAAATATTGGATGTTGGAGGGGATATGAGAAAACTGAGATGCTAATCCTCTGTTGGTGGAGTAGTGAAAAAATCCAACCACTCTGGAGAGCAGTTTGGAGCTATGCCCAAAGCGCTATAGAACTGTGCATAGCTTTTGAGCAATATCACTGTTAAGTTTGTATCCCAAAGACATCCCCAAAAAGAGAAAAAGACCTATTTGTACAAAAATATTTATAGCGGCTCTTTTTGTGGTGGCTAAGAATCGGAAATCAAAAGCATGCCCATCAATTGGACAATGGCTAAACAAGTTGTGGTATGTGATGGTGATGGAATGTTATTGTGCTATGAGAAATGACAAGCAGGATGATTTTAGAAAGACCTGGAAAGACTTGGATGAACTAATGTACAGTGAAGTGAGCAGAACCAAGAGGACATTGTGCATAGTGACAGCAATATTGTTTGGTGAAGAACTGTGAATGACTTAATTATTCTCAGCAATACAATGAACCAAGACAATCCCAAAGGATTAATAATGAAGCATACTATCCATCTCCAAAGAAAGAACTGATATTGATTGAACACAGACTGAAACATTCTCTTTTTCACTTTAATTTTTTTCTTTTATTCAAGTTTTCTTATATAAAATTACTAATATGGTAATGTTTTACATAATTTTACATGTATAACCTATATCAGCTTACTGCCTCAGGGATAAGGGAGGGTAAGGAGGGAAGGAAAGATAAAATTTGAAACTCAGACTTCAAGTAAAAATATTTATTGTTTAAAAAATAAAGAAGTTGGATAGGTAAGACTAAAGCTTAAGAGAAAGATAAGGGAGGAATACATATATGTATGTAGGTATGTATATAGGTATGTTGGTATGTAAGTATTTGGAAGTCATCTACATAGAGATGATAGTTGAATTCATGATATATGATGAGATCCCTGTGAAAGGAAGTGGACATGAAGAGGAGAAGAGGACCCAGGACAGAGCCCTGGGGTATATCCATGAATCGATTGCATGATTCAAATACTTAACCTACAAAGGAGATCAAGCCAGCTCAGTCAGATGGGTAAGAAGAGAATCAGGACAGAGCAGTGTTGCAAAAAACAAACAAACAAACAAACAAAAACAACCAGGAGAGTATATCCTGAAGGAGAAAGTAGTCAACAGCATCAAATGCTATGCAGAGGTAACAAAGGATGAAAAAAACCACTATTATTTTGAAATAAGGAGATCATTGGTGACCTTGGGAAACAGAAGCAATATTGCAAAGTGCAGAGAAACAAATGGGAAGGGGTGAGGTGGAGACAAAAATTGTAGATAACTCTTCCTAGGAATTTGACAGTGAAAGGGAAAAGAGATATAGAATCATAGCTCAAGGGAATAGTGGGGTAGTACTCAATCCTGTGGCCAAAAAAAAAAAAAAAAAGGCCCTGAAAATCCAGCCTTCAGAACCTCAAATAACTAGGGAGTACTAACTCCAAGAAGTGGAACCCCACTGAGACCCAAGGAAAAACCAGGCTGGACTGACTACCCCACCCAAATGTAATCAAAATTTCATACTCTTTTATCCTATAATTTCAATAAGCAAATAATATTCATTTGATTAGGACTTCCCTAAGCAATCTTCAATACACTAAATATATTTGATAAACATGATATAAAATTTTAATTTATTTAAAAATTTTTCCCCAATGACATGTAAAGATATTTTTTGAGTTCCAAATTTTTCTCCCACCCTCCCTTCACTCCCCCCTCCCCAAACCAATAAGCAATCTGATATAGGTTATACATTACAATCATGTTAAACATATTTCCACATTTGTCATGATGTAAGAGAAGAATCAGAACCAAAGAATGCAAGAAAGAATAAACAACGACAAAAATGCAAAAGTGAAAATAGTATGCTTCAATCTGCATTCAGGCTCCATAGTTTTTTTTCTGGATGTGGAGAGCATTTTCCACCATGAGTCTTTTGTCATTGTCTTGGATCATTATATTGCTGAGAAGAGTTAAGTCTATCACAGTTGATCATCACACAATGTTGTTGATACTGTGTACAATGTTCCCTTGGTTCTGCTCATTTCACTCAGCATCAATTCATGTAAGTCTTCCCCGGTTTTTCTGAAATCCATCTGCTTATCATTTTTTATCTTAAAAGTATTATTTTCCATTTCCATATAAAGACGGTTTTCAACATTTGGGTTTGGTTTTTTTGGTTTGGTTTTTTGGGGTTGTTTTTGTTTGTTTGTTTTGAAGGGCAATGAGGTTAAGTGACTTGCCCAGGGTCACACAGCTAGTAAGTGTCAAGTGTCTGAGGCTGGATTTGAACTCAGGTCCTCCCGAATCCAGAGCTGGTGCTTTATCCACTGTGCCACCTGACTGCCCCCTCAATATCTGTTTTTATAAGATTTTGAGTTCCAAATTTTCCTCCCTCCCTTCCTTTCCTCCCCCCTCCCCAAGACAGAAAACAATCAGATATAGGTTATATATGTACAGTTACATCAACCATAATTCTGCATTAGTCCTGTTATGAAAGAAGAATCAGTACAAAAGGGAAAAACCTCAAAAAAAAAAAAGTAGAAACAGTATGGTTCAATCTGCATTCAGATTCCACAGTTCTTTTTTTCTGGATGTGGAGAGCATTTTCCATCATGAGTCCTTTGGAATTGCCTTGGATCATTGTAATGTGCAATATTGAGAAGAGCTAAGTCTATCATAGTTGATCATTGCACAATGTTGCTGTTAATGTATATAATGTTCTCCTGGTTCTGCTCACTTTGCTCAACATCAGTCCACTTAAGTCTTTCCAGGTTTTTCTGAAATCTGCCAGCTCATTGTTTCTTATAGCACAATGGTGTTCCATTACATTCATACACCACAACTTCTTCAGTCATTCCCCAATTGATGGGCATCACCTCAACTTCCAATTCTTTGCCACCACAAAAAGAGCAGCTATAGATATTTTTGTACATGTGGGCCCTTTTCCCTTTTTGATGATCTCTTTGAGATATAGGCCTAGTAGTGGTATTGCTTGGTTAAAGGTATACACAGTTTTATAGCATTTTGGTCATGGTTCCAAATTGCTCTCCAGAATGGTTGGATCGTTCACAACTCCACCAACAGTGCCTTAGTGTTCCAATTTTCCCACATCTACTCCAACATTCATCATTTTCCTTTTTTGTCATATTAGTTAGGATAGATGTGAGGTGGTACCTCAGAGTAGTTTTACTTTGCATTTCTCTAATCAGTAGTGATTGAGAACATTTTTTCATATGGCTATAGATAGCTTTAATTTCTTCTTCTGAAAACTGCCTGTTCATATCCTTTGGCCATTTCTCAATTGGGAAATGACTTGTATTCTTATATATTTGATTTAGTTCTCTATATATTTTAGATATGAGATCTTTATCAGAAACACTGGCTATAAAAATTGTTTCCCAGCTTTCTTCTTTCTTTTTTTTGCTTTCTTTCTAATCTTGTTTCATTGATTTTGTTTGTCCAAAAACTTTTTAATTTAATGTAGTCAAAATTATCAACTCTACATTCCATAACATTCTTTGACTCATCTTTGGTCATAAATTCTTCCCTTTGCCATAAATCTGAAAAGTAAACTATTCTTTCCTTTTCTAATTTGCCTTTGGTATCACCCTTTATGTCTAGATCATGTACCAATTTTTACTTTACTTTGAAGTACAGTGTAAGATGTTGGTCTATATCTAGTTTCTGCCATAGTATTTTCAAGTTTTCCCAGCAGTTTTTGTTAAATAGTGAGTTCTTATCCTGGAGGCTAGAGTCTTTGGGTTTATCTTTTTTTTTTTTGCCCAAATGTAGTTTTAAAATTTAATCATAAAATTATTTTATTATTTTCATTACATGTAAAATAGTTTTCAACATTTGTTTTCATAAGATTTTTAGTTCTAAAGTTTTCTCCCACCTTCCTTTCCCTCCCCCCTCCCCAAGGCATAAAGCAATCTGATATAGGCTATATATATATGTAAAATCACATTAAACACATTTCTGCATCAGTCACGTTGTGAAAGAAGAATCAGAACAAAAAGGAAAAACTTCAAAAAACAAAAACAAAAACAAAAGTAGAAACAGTATGGTTCAATCTGCATTCAGAATCCAGTTATTTTTTTCTGGATGTGGAGAATATTTTCCATCATGAGTTCTTTGGAATTGTCTTGGGTCATTGCACTACTGAGAAGAGCCAAGTCTATCACAGTTGATCATCACACAATGGTTCTGTTACTGTGTACAATGTTCTCCTGGTTCTGCTCACTTCACTCAACATCAGCCCACTGAAGTCTTTCCAGGTTTTTCTGAAATCTGCCTGTTCACCATTTCTTACAGCACAATAGTATTACATTACATTCATATACCACAGCTTGTTCAGCCATTCCCCAGTTGATGGACATTCCTTTGATTTCCAATTCTTGGCCACCACAAAGAGAGCTGCTATGAATATTTTTGTACATGTGGGTCCTTTTCCCTTTTCTATGATCTCTTTGGGATACAGACCTAGTTGTGGGATTGCTGGGTCAAAGGGTATCCGCAGTCCCATAGCCCTTTGGGCATAGTTAAGTCTTTGGGTTTATCAAACAGGAGATTGCTATATTCATTTACTGCTGTTTTGTGTGCCTAACCTATTCCACTGATCCACCTCTCTATTTTAGCCAGTACCAAATAGTTTTGATGATTGTTGCTTTATAATATAATTTTAGATCTGGTACAGCTAGGCCACCTTCCTTTGCATTTTTTTCATTAATTCCCTTGATATGCTTGACCTTTTGTTCTTTCATATAAATTTTGTTATTTTTTCTAGTTCTATGAAATAATTTTTGGGAGTTTGATTGGTATGGCACTGAATAAGTAAATGAATTTAGGTAGAATTATCATTTTTATTACATTAGCACATCCTACCCATGAGCCATTTATACTTTTCCATTTGTTTAGATCTGATTTTATTTGTGTGAAAGGTGTTTAGTAATTGTGTTCTTTCATATAGTTCCTAGGTTTGCCTTGGCAGGTAGACTCCCAAATATTTTATATTGTCTAGAGTTACTTTATTTATTTATTTATTTGGTGAGGCAATAGGGGCTAAGTGACTTGCCCAGGGTCACACAGCTAGTAAGTGTCAAGTGTCTGAGGCTGGATTTGAACTCAGGTCCTTCTGAATCCAGGCCCAGTGCTCTATTCACTGCGCCACCTAGCTGCCCCTACAGTTACTTTAAATGGAATTTCTCTTTCTATCTCTTGCTGCTGGACTTTGTTGGTCATATAGAAATGCTGATGATTTATGTTGGGTTTATTTTATATCCTGCAACTTGGCTAAAGTTGTTAATTGTTTCAAGAAGTTTTTTAGTTTGTTCTTTAGGATTCTCTAAGTATACCATCATATCATTTGCAAAGAGTGATAGTTTTTCTTCTTCCTTACCTATTCTAATTCCTTCAATTTCTTTTTCTTCTCTTATTACTAAGGTTAACATTTCTAGTACAATATTAAATATCCTTGTTTCACCCCTGATCTTATTAGGAATGCCTCTAACTTATCCCCATTGCATATAATGCTTGCTGATAGTTTAAGATAAATACTGTTTATCATCTTAAGGAAAGTTCCATTTATTCCTATGCTCTTTAGTGTTTTTCTTTCTTTCTTCTTTTTTTTTTTTTGGGGGGGGCAGGGCAATGGAGGTTAAGTGACTTGCCCAGGGTCACACAGCTAGTAAGTGTCAAATGTCTGAGGCTGGATTTGAACTCAGGTCCTCCTGAATCCAAGACTGGTGCTTTATCCACTGCACCACCTAGCTGCCCTGCTCTCTAGTGTTTTTAATAGGAATGGGTGCTGCATTTTGTTAAAAGCTTTCTCTTCATCTATTGAGACAATCATATGATTTTGGTTAGTTTTGTTTTTGATGTGGTCAATTATGTTGATAGTTTTCCTAATATTGAACCAGGCCTGAATTTCTGGTATAAATCTGACCTGGTCATGGTGTATTATCCTGGTGATAAACTGCTGTAATCACTTTGCTAATATTCTATTTGGAATTTTTGCATCAATATTCATTAGGGAGATTGGTCTATAATTTTCTTTCTCTGTTGTTGCTCTTCCTGGTTTAGGTATCAGCACCATATTTGTCTTATAAAAGGAGTTTGGTAGGATTCCTTCCCCACTTATTTTTCCAAATAGTTTGTATAGTATTGAAATTAGTTGCTCTTTAAATGTTTAGTAGAATTCACTTGTAAACCCATCTGGCCCTTGAGATTTTTTCTTAAGAAGTTCATTGACGGCTTGTTCAATTTTTTTTCCTAAAATGATCTTATTTAAGGATTTTATTTCCTCCTCTGTTCATCTAGGCAGTTTATATTTTTGTAAATATTCATCCATTTTATTTAGATTGTAAACTTTATTGGCATATAGTTGGTAAAAAACAGTTCCTAATTATTGCTTTAATTTCCTCTTTGTTGGTGATGAGTTCACCCTTTTCATTTTTGATGCTTGCAATTTGGTTTTCTTCTTTCGTTTTTTAAATAAAATTAACCGAAGGTTTATCTATTTTATTGGGGGTTTTTTCATAGAATCAGCTTAGTTTCATTTATTAATTCTATAGGTTTCTTACTTTCAATTTTATTAATCTCTGCTTTAACTTTCAGAATTTCTAATTTGGTATTTAATTGGGCTTTTAATTTGTTCTTTTTCTAGCTTTTTAAGTTTCATATCCAATTCATTGATCTCCTCTTTCTCAATTTTATTCATGTAGGCATTGAAAGATGTAAAATTTCCCCTAAAAACTGCTTTGGCTGCATTCCCTAAGTTTTGCTATGTGGTCTCATTATTGTCATTCTCTTGGATGAAGTTATTGTTTCTATGATTTGTTGTTTGAACCACTCATTCTTTAGGATGAGATTATTTAGTTTCCAATTAATTTTTGTTCTATCTTTCCATGGCTCTTTATTACATATAATTTTTATTGCATCATGCCAAAAAGGATGCATTTACTATGTCTGCCTTTCTGCATTTGACTGTGAGGTTTTTATGCCCTAATACATGGTCAATTTTTGTGTATGTGCCATGGACCACTGAGAAAAAGGCATATTCTGTTCTATCCCCATTCAATTTTCTCCCGAGGTCTATCATATTTAATTTTTCTAAAATTCTATTTACCTCCCTAATTTCTTTCTTATTAATTTTGTGGTTAGAGCTATCTAGTTCTGAGAGGGGGAGGTTGAGGTCCCCCACTAATATGGTTTTGCTGTCTATTTCTTCCTTTAACTTTGCGTGTGTGGAGGGTGGGGGGGAAGGGGGCAATGAGGGTTAAGTGACTTGCCCAGAGTCACACAGCTAGTAAGTGTCAAGTGTCTGAGGCTGGATTTGAACTTAGGTCTTCCTGAATCCAAGGCCGGTGCTTTGTCCACTGCACCACCTAGCTGCTCCCAACTTCTGTAAGAATTTGGGTGATGTACCACTTGGTGCATATATGTTTAGTATATTGTCTATGGTACCTGTTATGGGGGAAATGGGTGGGCATTTGGAATAGGGGTTTTTGGGAATTCCTCTTTAAAGAATTTCACCTTCTTGCACACAAATCCATTTAGAGTAAAATAATAGTTTATTTAGGTGCTAGGGAAAGGAAACCAAGAGAGAAGATCTTTGGACTTCTCATGGGGAGAAGGCATGGAACAGAGGCATGGCTCTCTGATATACATATCTCCTCAAGTAGTAGACAGAAACTTTTATAGAGGATTGATGGTGGTCTGATGGGGTGATAATCTGTGAAAAGTTCCCTTATTGGAGGAGGACCATCCCCCACTGGTGGTGGCTGGGGGAAGTTGGATGAGGGGAGGCTCTGGATCTCTCAAGCAATTTCTCTTCCCCACACACCACAAAGGCAGCAGCCACACCTAATCTTATCTCCCCAGGAGTGGGGGAGACTGGAATGAAGGGTGGTGGTCCTGGAGCTAACTCAGTCCCAATCAGGTACCACTTATCTCTTTAGGTGTGTCTGTCCTTTGGTTTAGTTTCTCAAGGAGAAGGTTCTTTTGATTTACCCCAGAAAACTTCTGAGGTACCCAGGGGCCCCATAACATTCCCCATTTCTCTATAAGGAAAAGGGGCAAAGGTCTTTCTTATGTAAGTGCTTCATGCTGAGCATGGTTGTGGAGCTGTCTCTAGATCGCTAGGTGCAGAGTAGAAGTCTTTATGGGCCTGGTCCAGGGGGTGCAGAGGTGTGTAAGCAGGAGTAGTAGCTGCCATGAGGTTGAAAGCCTGGAGTCTGCTTGAGACAAACTTTATTTAGAGGTTAAAAAGACTAGGACCAAAAATCAAAAGAACAAGGACTAATATAACTATCACAATAAAGGGGGTTACCCAAGAAAAGAGCCAGGAACCCAAGTGGATGATGTGGGATGGAACTTGGGGTCAAATTGATTGTGTCATTCCAAAAGAATTACAAGACTCAGTGACTGTTTCCCAAGTTTTATTGCAATACTGTGAGTGACCACAGGGAGAGAACCAGAAAAGTGGAAAGGTGTCTCTCAAATAAGGAAAGAAAAGATAGTTATATTTATAGTATGGATAAATTGATTATCAGTTTCATTATAATAATCTCCACCTTAGGGAGGTACAGGGGAGGGCTTATCCTAATTTGGAGTTCCTGGGGTCCTAAGCCAACCCCCGAGGTGGGTACCTTTTTTCCATAGAAGTATGTTTTTGGGGTTTACATGTCATAAGGTAAATCTGGGGACAAATTTGGCCTTTTCTGCACATGTCTCTTTCTGGTTCCCATGCTTAGTTTCAAAACATCTTCATTTATCATTTATTTCTAGTCTAAATTTCTGTAGCCTGTCATTTTATCATTGTTATATGACCTGCCCCTTTATGTTCTCATTATGTGTACTGATTACTGTGGGGAAGAGAACTTAGCATCCTGACTTGTAATTTATCCATTAACTGGGGTCTGAATCCCTCTTAGGGACTGCTTGTGTCTTAGGTTAATCCCTTTTTTGCCTCCTACTTCATGAGGAGTGAAAAGCTATTCACGAGTGTCCTTCATCCAATGAGAGATATCATGGAGATTCTGTACTCGGGTCTCAACTTTTCTTAAATTGTTAATATATACACAGCAAGATGTAGGTTCCTTCATTATCTCTTTTAATTAGCTCATGTTTTTGCTTTTGCTTTGTCTGAGATAAGGATTGCTACCCCTGCTTTTCTTTTTTTTTACTTCAGCTGAAGCATAATCTGCTCCAGCCTTTTACCTTTACTCTGTGTGTCTCTCTCTCTGTTTCAAATGTGTTTCTTTTTTTTTTTTCGGTAAGGCAATTGGGGTTAAGTGACTTGCCCAGGGTCACACAGCTAGTAAGTGTTAAGTGTCTGAGGCCGGATTTGAACTCAGGTACTCCTGAATCCAGGGTCGGTGCTTTATCCACTGCGCCACCTAGCTGCCCCCAAATGTGTTTCTTGTAAACAACACATTGTAGGATTCTGTTTTTTAATCCAATCTGCTTTCTGCTTCTGTTTCTTTGGAAAGTACACCCCATTCATATTCACAGTTATAATTATTAACTATTTCCCTGCATCTTACTTTTCCCCTTTGTGATGAAATAATGAGATTTAGCATATACTCAAAGACCCACCTGGAGATTAATCTAGACTGATTGAATCAAGTGAGAGTGATTAACTGCTGATTAGCCTACTTCAAGTTAACTGGATTGTAATCACACCTTGAGAACACCTTCAGAACCAATGGATTTGGATGATGCCAACCAATCAGCTTGAAGCAGCAGTGTGTAAGGACCGCCTCTCTTCTAGACCTATAAAAAGCTTCCACAATCAGCTTGCTGGAGAGTTCCTGATTAAAGCAGGCTCATGGAGGAGGACTTCAGAAAGAACCCAACCAGGCTGGAACTCTAGGCTAGGTAGGACTTCTTTTTCTTAACTTTCTAAACTCCTTGTAAATATCTGTGTACTTTAATAAATGTTTAATGCCAAAGACTGGTACTGAAGCTTTTTAATTTAAGGCAATCACACAATATAGATTTTAAACATCACAGTTTGGCAACCACGAAGGGACTGCTGAACCCCTCAACCTTCTGATCTTCACATTGGGTAAGAAATTTTATGTTTGTAAGTATGTGAATGCTTCATTTTTGTGGACTTTCTGTTTTGATTTATCTTTACCTGCTTTTGCCTTTAACTAATAATTGTATAAAGCATTGGTATTATGAAAGAGAAAATAAAGGGGTTGAAGAAAAACAAGAGAAACTTTATGATCATTATATTTCAAGAATCTGCTTCTATTGCCATAAACTGAATATTTTGCTGAAATGCAGAGGTAGACAGCAAGATATTAATATGAGATGTGGAGATTTTAGAAATCAAAAATGCTCTAAATTCACTCAGAGAAATAATGTCAGTTCAAATGTTACATAAAGGTTTCCCTTTTTTGCCATTGTATCTACATTTTGAAATTAATAGTGTGTTTGTTTTCATAGAGATTTTCATTCTTTTAAGATTGTTTTGTTTTTCCAACTGATTATTTGATCAAATTATATAAAGTATTTCCTTGGTAAATTGATTACTATGACAAGTGTAAATTAATTCTAGAAATACTATTTTTGCAAAAAATATTATTTGGAATCATTGTACATTGTAACTTATATTCTGACTCAAAGCAAATTCACAGTTTTTGTGATCATTTCACATTTTTTGCTATCATTATTATCCTCAAAATTTTAAATCCATATGAGACTTGGATTATGGGAATTTACCATTTAAGACATTAATTGCCTTTACCCATGAGAGGAATACATACAAGAGCAGGCATTGAACTCTCACAGAAGAGGAGACACTTATGAAGTCCAGATACTGCACAAATGGCTGGAAGTTTTCATCCCACCCATCTCATTCTACACCTGGCTTATATTCCCCTACAATATGCCTGATGCCATGGACGTCTCAATCCATGCATCTCATTAAGCTTGACTCAGTTTCCTCCAATATGTTTGGTGGCACTGACATATATCCCATCCACCTATTTTAAGCCTGGCATACTGCATGTGCTGTATATATTGCTCAATGGTAATCGCCATAATTATCTCAGATGTCATGATAAATACAGTGTTGGATTTGGCCTTGACATCTGTTACCAATTATATTAGATTTTTAAATTTCTCATAATGGCATGAGGATAATTAGGCAGATGATACAAAAGGTGATGAAATGAAGATTTTAAAAAATTATTGTCTTCTCAATTCATGTTTTTAAGAACTTTCATTGTTTGATTTGATTACTGGCAAAGCTATTTTTTACTGTTTCATCAAGGAACACCTGTTCCTAGAAGAAACAAAGGGGGGAAAGTGATGAAATAATGAGATTTAGCAGATACTCAAAGACCCACCTGGAGATTAATCTAGACTGATTGAATCAAGTGAGAGTGATTAACTGCTGATTAGCCTACTTCAAGTTAACTGGATTGTAATCACACCTTGAGAACACCTTCAGAACCAATGAATTTGGATGATGCCAACCAATCAGCTTGAAGCAGCAGTGTGTAAGGACCGCCTCTGTTCCAGACCTATAAAAAGCTTCCACAATCAGCTTGCTGGAGAGTTCCTGATTAAAGCAGGCTCATGGAGGAGGACTTCAGGAAGAACCCAACCAGGCTGGAACTCTAGGCTAGGTAGGACTTCTTTTTCTTAACTTTCTGAACTTGTAAATATCTGTGTGCTTTAATAAATGTTTAATGCCCAAAGACTGGTACTGAAGCTTTTTAATTTAAGGCAATCACACAATATAGATTTTAAACATCACACCTTATTTGTACTTTTCTCTTTCCTTTTCCCCTGTCCTTTCTCACTAGTGTTTTGTTTCTGGCCACCACCTCCCTCAGTCTCCCCCCCACCCCCTTCTATCAGCCCCACCTTCTTTTCTTTCCCCTCTTCCCTTTTACTTCCCTATATGGTAAGATAAAATTCTATACCCAGCTGAGTGTATATGTTATTCCCTCTTTGAGCCAAATCAGATAAAAGTAAGGTCAAAACAATGCTCACCCCCTCCCTTCTTTCCCTCTACTGTAATAGGTGCCTCTTCATTTGGTGTGATTTACTCCATTACATCTTCCTTCCCTTTCTTTTTTACACAGTATAATCCTTTTTGTTACCCCTTGAGGTTTTAAAATTTTTTAAATGTCATCACATCAGAATCAACTTATACCCACACCTTCTGTTTGTGTGTACTCTTCCTATATGCCTTTATAAAAATACAGTTCTCAAGAGTTACAAGTATCTTCCTCCCCTGTTGGGATGTAAACACTTTGACCTTATTGAGTAACATGTTTTGGGGTTTTCCCTCTTTTTCCCTTTTTATTCATCTCTTCTTCTTGCATTTGTAGATTGAATTTTCTGCTCAGTTCTGGGCTTTTCATTAGGAAAGTTTTTAAGTCCCCTCTTTCACTGAATGCCCATCTTTTCCCTTGCAAGATTATAATTATTTTTTCTGGGTAGTACATTCTTGGTTGTAATCCCAGTTTCTTTGCCCTCTGGAATATCATATTCCAAGCCCTCTGATCCTTTAATGTTGAAGCTGCCAGATCCTGTGTAATTTTGATTGTTCTTTCTTGATATTTAAATTGTTCCTTTCTGGCTGTGTTGCAGTATTTTCTCCTTTACTTAATAATTCTGGAATTTGGCTACAGTATTCCTTGGGGGTTTCCTTTTGGGGTCTCTTTCAGGAGGTGATTGATGGATTCTTTCAATGAATAATTTTTCCTCTGGTTCTAAGACACTGGGGCAGTTCTCCTTGATTATGTCCATTCTTATTTGGTTTATAAAATCCTTTTTGAGCTCTTCCAAGAGGGCTTTTTGGCTTCCAGACCAATTCTTCTTCCCCTTTAAAGCTTCACATATAGGCATTTTATCATTGTTGTCCCCCTCTGAGTTTATGTTTTCATCTTCCATGTCACCATAGTAATTTTCAGTGATGAAAGTTCCATTTTGTTTCTTATTCATATTTTAGCCTTTTTTGTGCTTTTTAAGGTTGAGTTCTGCCCTTGGGGTACAGTGTGCACTGTCTCAAGCTTCTTTTGCTGAGGGCCAGGGACCTAGTCACTAGCTTTCTGCTCTAGGGCCTCAGCAGTTTGCAGCTTGCTCATTGCCCTGGAGTGGTTCAGCCTAGTTCAGCCAGATACCCCAACTAGCAGATTGCCTTCTGTGTTGGGGCTGGAAGCATCACAACTGGTCTACTGTTCCATTAGCTTGCTGAGCTAGGCTTAGCTGCTGATCTGTGCTGTGGATAAGAGCCTTTTTTTTGCCTTGACCAAACACCCTCTGTCCTGAGCAGTGTGCTCCCCTTTTGTCGAGATGAAACAGAACTTTCCTGAAGATATTCTAGGTTATCTTAAGTTGGAATATTGTTTCACTCCAATTTTTCTGGTATTGCAGCTCTAGCATCTGTTGAGAGGCTTAATTTAATGCTGTTTCTGAGGGAAATTTGGGAGAGCTCAGGCAGCTTCCTGGTTTTATTCCACCATCTTGGGTCCCTACAAGAATTTATAAAATATCTATTATGTGCCAGGCACTGGGCTAGGTGCTGGGGATACAAAGACACAAGATCAGAAACCAGACAGCAAATGGCTGAGAAATTAATGAGAAGAGAGAAAAGGGAGGCAGCATATATAGACAATGCTTCCTAGGACTTTGGTTGAAAAACAGACTTTAAGGAGTGATGGATCAGGTAATAATTTTCTACAAAAAAGCTTGAGAAACAGTCAAAGCTTTAGAAATCCAACAACCATTTCTACAAGGGGACATGTAGGCTTGTTTGAGGCAACAGGGAAGGAAAGAGTAGGCAGGGAGAGACTGAAGATTAAAGAGGGAGAGAATGATCATAGAGACAATCAGCTGGAGTAGATGGAAGGGTATATAGGATCAAGAGTACCTATAGGGGCAGCTAGATGGCACAGTGGATAGAGCACCAGCCCTGGATTCAGGAGTACCTGAGTTCAAATCCGGCCTCAGACACTTAACACTAGCTGTGTGATCCTGGGCAAGTCACTTAACCCCAATTGCCTCACCCCCCCAAAAAAAAAATTAAAAAAAAGGTGTTGACCTTGTTGAGGGATAGGAATAGAGACTAGAATAAAGGAAGAAAGAAGGTCAGATGATATCAAGCAATTGTTGTTTGTCCTTTGTTCTTGAAGAGGACCGTGTCATCAGGGAGGTGATGTCATAACTTGCAGTGAATTGGATTTAAGTGAGTGAAGGTTGTACAAAATCACCAGCTTCACTCCTCCAGGGCCATCTGGGTCCAGTGACAAGATATATATCTATATCTATATCTATATATCTATATATAGATAGATAGATATAACACTATATATTATATATAGTGTTAAGTGACTTATATATAGTGTTAAGTGACTTGCCCAGGGTCACACGGCTAGTAAGTGTGAAGTGTCTGAGACCCAATTTGAACTCATATCTTCCTGACTCCAGGGCCAGTGCTCTATCCACTTTGCCACCTAGCTGCCACTAATGTCAAGGCATGATGAGAAAGGGAGAAAAGAGAGCTCATGTCAAATGGCCTCCATTTTTTTCACTAAAGTATGAGGTTCTCAAATATCCCTTGTTATTAAGGAATAAAAATAGTCATTCATTTATAACTATTTTTAAAAAATTATAACAGTATTTTATTATTTCCAAGTTACATGTAGATAGTTTTCAACATTTGTTTATATAAGATTTCTAGTTTCAAATTTTTCTCCCTCCCTTCCCCCCTCCCCAAAACAAGTAATCTGATATAGGTTATATATGTACAATAACATTAAACCTATTTCTGCATTAGTCATGTTATAAGAGAAGAATCAGAGCAAAAAGGAAAAACATCAAAAAAGAAAAACAACAGCACCAAAAACAAAAGAAATAGTATGGTTCGATCTGCATCCATATTCCACAGGGTTTTTTTTTTTCTGGATTTGGAGAGCATTTTCCATCATAAATCCTTTGGAACTATCTTGGGCTGAGAAGAATCAAGTCTATCACAGTTGATCAACACATAATGTTGATGATACTGTGTAACATATATAATTCTTAAACAATGGGTTTAAGCTACCTCTCACTTTTAAAACTGAAGTTGTAATATTGTTGTATATCATTCTTGTTACATTGTAAACATCAAAGACTCTAGGAAGCCTCTGATGTACCTTTGAATTGGAATAAAGTGATAATGAAATAGAGTTAACTGCCCAAAGAATAATTTGACATGCCACTAAAATATGTAAAAAAAATAAAAGTAATCAGTATTTCTAATTTTGTGCAGTACAGATTTTGCTTTTCTTAGGTAACTTTTAGCTAGACCAGTCTAAAAAAAAAAAACAAACCCCCTAATGTTAAGAATGAAAACAAAGAAGTAGACATTTATTTTTCCTTTGGAAGAGGTACATAAAAGAAGCTTCAAGCCTATAATAGAAAAGGATAAGAAACAACATATTGGAATAAAGTAAACTTATTGCTTTTAATTTTACATCTATTTAGAACCAAATATCCTAAAAATTGCACCATGGGACGGGGCAGCTAGGTGGTGCAGTGGATAAAGCACCAGCCCTGGAGTCAGGAGTACCTGAGTTCAAATCCGGACTCAGTCACTTAACACTTACTAGCTGTGTGACCCTGGGCAAGTCACTTAACCCTCATTGCCCTGCAAAAAAAAAAAAATTACCAAAAAAAAAAATTGCACCATGGGATAATTGGTCTGTAGGTTTCCAAAGAACCACAGAAAAGTAACTATGAGATATTAAAACCTTAGTATACTATTTATAGTTTCAATAAAGGTACAATCTCTTTAAATAAAATTAGAACTTAAAAAAATAATACCTGGAAAAAATAAAGGACACCAGTAGTAATAAATTTATGTATAAAATATATGTACAGTCATGGGGATGAAGTAGAAGTGGTGGTAAAAGGGAAGGGCAGTACCAAAGGGCTCCATGTTTATTTAAAGACCTGAAGAAACCTAGCAACTGCCCAGACTCCCTAGATGAAGCAATGCAGTCTTCAGCATTGTGTTTAAGATTTGGGATTGGGATAAAGAATAAAGCCAGAAAGGTTGTAAACAAAGTGAAATACAGTGATACCTTAATTAGTAAATCTTCTCAAAACAATTTTTAAAATAAATATCTTCTTGAGCATAAAGGGAGTTAAAAGTAGCAGCCTTCTGAGAAGGTATTTGTAATATCTCCATTGAAGGGTTCTTGGTGATGGGCTAGGTCTCAATTCAGGGGATGGCTACCCTACTAGTCTAAACTGTAGACTAGAGACTGTTCTTAGAGGCAGTAATATCTTATGTATTAAAAGGACAGTGGGACGGGAGTAGCCAAAAATGAAGCCTATTTTTTCTACAAGGGAGAAAAAAAGGACCCACCTTTTAGAAATGCAGTAGAAATATTCAATATACTTGCTGATTGTCTTTGACCCCAAAGATTGTACTTGTGAGACCCATACCCCCAAGGAGATGAACATAAAAAGTCCAAGAGGTACCACAATATTTCTTAGCAGCATTTTTGTTTATACCAAAAAAGTGGAAACAAAATCAATAACCATCAATTAGGAAATAGTTAAACAAATTGTGCTATAGGAACATGACAGACCATAACTACACCATAAGAAATTATGATTACTACAAGAAAGCAGGGGAGGACTTCTATGAATAGTTGCAAATCGAAATGAGCAGAACCAGGAAAACAAAGCTCATAGTGACTACAACAATGCAAATGGAAAGAAGAAGAAATGAAAGCAAAAAACTGAGTAAGTACAATGATCCCACTTGGTTTGGAAGAAAAGGTATGAGAATGCAAGTGCCCCTTTCTCTTTATAGGAGGTGGTAAGGAGGGAGGGTTATCGATGTGGAGTGCTAAATAAGCTTGAGTAACATTTTGATTAGCTTTGCTGATGCTGAACTTTTTTTTTTCTTTCTATCCCTTTTCTATAAGTAAAAGATGACTCTAGGATAGGGGATGAAGGGACTGTATTTAGACATGGTGATAACATATGAAAACATTTTAAATGGATTTATTGCTTGAATTTCCAGACCACATCTTTATAATTTCTATGTTATTTCAGTCTGTGGTAATGATTTTTCTGAAAAGAAAAATTGGAACACATCCTCTCTGTTACCAGTTGTGTAACTGTTGTGAGAGGGTGCCCTGTAACATGAAAGGTCCAGGTTACTTTTGGAGACTATTTCTCTCCTTATTAGTTCAGAGCCATCATCCAGAATCCTAGACAACCTCTGTACTAGACTGTCCAACTCTATACTTCGAAGCAATCTGGCCACAACCTACTAGAAGTAGTTTCATAACACAAATAACACAGAAAGGAGACTAAAGAAAAATCCACAAATGGCTTACTATGACTCTTAAATCCATATGATCCTCAAACTAATGACTCTGAGGGTGACAATCCCAATGTTGTTGGTCTGGTTCAAGCAGAGGACCTCTCAAAAAAGAAGTGCTTACTCCCACACTGTTTCCTTGTCCAATAAGGATATATGTTCTTTGAGATTGGGGTTTGCTTATTTTTTGTCCTTATAACTCCAGCACCCAGAAGTTCCTGGCACATAGTAAGCATTTAATAAATGCTTATTGATTAATTGATCACTATCTTCTCTTAATGGTACCTCTCTCTACTCTGGATATAACTCAGTTTACTGGTGTTTTTTTCCTTGTCAGGAGGAGTTCCCCTGCTCTCCTCAGGCCCTTTCTAGAGTTCTTCAGCTTTTATAGTTCTTTATACTTCAAGACTTTTCTGACCCCTCTAGAGTACTATCTCTCAGAAGAACCTCTTTCTAGCATTATCCCTTGGGTTGGGGAAGAGGACTCTTTACTGACAATCAGTCAATCTCATATCCTGATAGACCTTTCTTATTAGTTAGTCAATAAGCATTTATTAATGGCCTGCTATGTGTCAGGTACTTTGCTAAGCTCTGGGGATACAAAGAAAGGAAAAAACAAAAAATTTAAAAATGGTCCCTGCTTTCAAGGAATTCAGTCAAATGGAGAAGACAACATGCAAACAACTATGTACAACTCATATATACAGGGTTAGTTGAAGATAATCAATAGAGAGAAGGCACCAGTATTAAGTAGGATGAGGAAAGCTACAGAAGGTGATAGAAGGTAATACATTAGTTTGGAACATATGGGAAGCCAGGGAGACCAGGTAACAGAGGAGAAAGAATATTACAAATATGGGGACAGCCAGTGAAAATGCACGGAATTAGGAGGTGGGGTGTCTTGTTTGAGCAACAGCAAGGATGCTGGTGTCACTAAATCACAGAGTACATGGAGAGTAAAGTATAAGAAGACTGGGAAAATAAAGGCTTTGAATGAGCCATGGGAGTTTACTGAATTTTGTTATTGTTCAGTCATTTTCAGTAACACCTGACTCTTTGTGACCCCATTTGGGATTTTCTTGGCAAAGATACTGTAGTGGTTTGCCATTTTCTTCTGCAGCTCGTTTTACAGATGAGGAAGTGGAGACAAACAGGGTTAATTAACTTGCCCAGGGTCACACACCTGATATCTGAGGCCAGATGTGAAGTCAGGAAGATGAGTCTTTCTGACTCCAGGCCCTGTACTCTATACACTGAGTCACCTAGTTGCCCATAGTAAGTGCTTACTAAATGCTTTTTTCATTTATAGTCCAGGTGAGAAGTGTTATACACCTAAACAAGGGTGGTGGTCTTGTAAGTGGAGAGAAAGGAGCAAATAAAAGATGTTGTGGTGATAGACTCCAATGTGATTTGGCAATTGATTAGATGTAGGGTTTGAGGGAGAAAGAACAAAGTCAAATTATGACTCTAAGGGTTATGAATTTGGGTGACTAGAAGAATGGTGGAGCTTTTAACAGAAATAAAGAAGTTAGGAGGTAAGGTAAATTTAGGGGAAAAGATAATCAGATCTGTTTTGGACATATTCTATTTAATATACCTATGGTATATTCAGAGAGAGAGATGCCCAAGAGGCAGTTGGTTATGGAACTCTATGGGTTAGTTGAGAGATGAGGGCCAGATATATAGATTTGAGTTGCAAAGAGATTACAAATTATCCCACTGGTGTTAATGACTTCACCAAAAAAAGGAGTGTAGAGAGAAAAGAGAGTCAGAACAAAGTCCTAGGGATGAATCAGGCCTAGCCAGCAGAACACGAAAGATGATCCACAAAGGAGACTGAGAAATGGTTAGACAGGTGATAGAAAAAGGAGAGAATAAGGAAGCCAAGGGAAGAATAGACTATCAAAGGAGGAGGGGATGGTCGACAGGGTTGAGAGACAGAAAAATGATCCTGATAATTCTGGAGTACCACAATTAAAGTAAAAAATTATAGTCTTAAAAGACTATAATTTTTTTGATCAGACAAGTGAGTTTTATCACAACTGTTTTTAATAATTGTTGAAATCTTCAGTGAACTGAGAAAATAAAGACTGACACAGTACATATGAAGTAAAATGATTTAAGAAATGATCTCTCATGCTTTTCCCCACCTTTCTTTACATTCTACCAAACTGGACTGTCTTGCCACATAATTGACTGATTGCTTCCCAGTATTATATGCCTTCCCACCTTGCTTTCCTTCACATCATTCCATAGGCCTGCAATGACTTTTCTTATTCTTCAACCAATTTATGCCTGAAAAAGTCTACTTACTTTTTTCTTTTTTTTGGTGAGGCAAGTGGGGTCAAGTGACTTGCCCAGGGTCACACAGCTAGTAAGTGTCTAAAGTCTGAGGCCAGATCTGAACCCAGGTCCTGAATCCAGGGTCAGTGCACTATCCATTGCACCACCTAGCCACCCCCTACTTACTTTTCAAAACACAGTTCAAAAAATCAGCTTCTTTGAGGAATCCTTCCCCAATTCATCAAGTGGATTAGGTTCTATATTCTGTTATTTTCCTGTATACGTTTCCTTTAATGTATGATAAACTGCATGAGGGCAGAGTACTGCCTCTAAAGATTTGCACTTCTCTCTGTACTTTTATCAGTACCCTGTCCAAAGAAAAAGGTTGGTGTAGTGGCAGCCTAGTAGGCCTGGGTCCAGTTAAAGATACATAGGCCGTGAAGAGGATACTCTAACCATGAGAAATAATAGTTGATCAGCTTGCTGGGGTCAGTTAGAGGGTTTTCTTTCCTTGGAAAAGCAAAGCAGTTAACTAACCAGATAGTGGTTAGTCAAACAGATAATGAAGCAGACATGTCATGGGCACCCAGAAAGTGGGGTGCCTTGAAACTTACAGCAGGAGTCTAATTGGAACCCAGATGTTCTTGTTATGTAACTAGGACCAGGTAGTGAGATAACCTCGTGACCCCCAACCGTTTCAAGTACCCCCACTCCCCAACAGCTGTAACTTTTCAGTTTCAAGTTTCCCCAATCCCCCTATAAAAAAGCATTGTCTTTACTCTGGCTGATTGAGGAACATGCCATAAATCTGCTCCTCCCCAGGAGTTGAAGTTTAGACTTCTCCCTGCCATACCTCTGTGTGCCAAATAAAAACTTTTACTTAAATTTTGATTGGATTGTGTAATTCTTTGATAGGGGGATATTTTACAAATCCAGTTTCTCGGTGTCAATAACCCAGTATATGCAAGGTGAGTAAGAACAGTATTAGGTTTGGGGTTCATAAAGGACTATAACTTTTAAAGTCACCTCCTATCACTGTGCTTTCAACATGTCAAGTACTCACTATTCACTGAATGAACTTGAAGAGTGTAACACCCAGTTCAGGAAAATACATACATTAGCTCTCTAAGGTTGTTGTTCCAAATCCCCCACTCCCTTCTTCAGCTCTTTAATCAGGAATTAACATCTCTCTTCCACGGTGCTGCTCACTATTGCAGCAGTAAACGGAGCTGACAAAACCCGACCAAACTGACTTTAAAGGAATGTTTTCGGTAAGACCACTTCCATTTCTTTCCTCAAAACAGGACTTGTGGAATTCTATCCGTATTAGTTTAGACCTAAGGTAAGCCTGGGCTTTTTTCTCATTAACAGTGTTGGGGTGCGGGCGTTTCCTTTTCTAGACTCACGAGCTCGTTTCTAGCCCGCAAAGCTTCGCAGCCGAGGGACGAGAAATGAGTGGGGCAGGCTCCGCAGACGGGAACACGCGGGCAGGGGCGCGGCCCAGCTCTTCCTGAACCGGGTGGTTTCAAGTGGGTGGGCGGCAGCCAGTAGCAAAGAGACCAGAGGCCGGCAGATTTCTTGACAATGAAACCTGTTCCTCCGCCCGACCCCTCTTATAAACGTATGGAAATGAGGAAGTCTAGGGTAAGGGAAGCGAGCGACCCACGCGGTCCAAATGGGGCTGGGCAGCGCCTTCCTTTATATCGCAACACCGCCCTTCTCTACTAAAATTGGTTGGCTGGGCAAACCGGATCCGGCAATCCATGCCGGAAGCGGAAATTGCTTTCGCCCCTTGCAGACACGCGCGCCTAGTTGCATCACCTTCCGTCTCTCTGGGGCTTTGATAGGGTTGTCCAAGGATTTGCCTGCTCAAATATCTCTGAGGGTCTCGGGTAGCCAGAGAGCCAGAGTTTGATATTCATCATGCTTTCCTAGGTAAACAGCCCACAATTGTTGGATTCGAAACCAGAGAAACCTTGAATGGTGACTGATTTCTCTTCGTCTAGTCTTGCGGGCTTGCCAGCTCCTGATATAAAGGGGCCTGCGTAGGATCAGGCGGACCCTGGGGCAACCTACTTCCTTTTTGAGCAAGATGGCGGGTGACGAGCCGGGAGTGACTCTGGGGCAGCCTCATCTGTCTCGCCAGGATCTGACCACCTTGGTGAGTCCGTTTTCTGACCGGAGCGCTGGCACAGTTCTGGATTTGGGAGTGACCCCAAGAGTGTGTGTTCGTGTGGAGGCGGGCGGGGCCGGGGTGCAGGATGGCGGAGTTGGGGGCAAGGCGGCGCCCGCTCGGGCAGGGGCAGCCCGGGAGCCGAGTGTCTGCTCTGCGCTTGTGCCAGGCCAGCAAAAGTTGGGGAGGAGACGGAGGGCGGACGGGGCTGGCGGGTCCCGGGAAGTGTGTGTGCTCCCAAGAGCCGAGTGGCTGCAGAAGCTGCATTTCGTTCACCAGCTCCTGAAGCTGAGGATGGGGAACGTGCAGCTTCCCGCGGCCGCTGCTGGCTGGGGAGGATCGGGGGTTTGTAGGGCCCGGGTGCTCCCCCCACTGCCCTGTACTGAATTGAAGGGCTCGTGGAACTTTGCTGCAAGCAGTTTTTATACTGGAATATGTATCTGGTGCGCAAGTTAGGAGCATTTGGGAGTGATGGGAAGTGACAGTCGATAAAAATTTATTAAGCCCCTTCTATGTGCCAGTCCTCTGCTGAGAGCTGGGGAGGCAAAGAAAGGTAAAAGAGACCTTAATCCCAATAAACTCATAGTCTAAGGGGTGTTGGCGATAACACAGAAACTGTATAAATTATAAACAAAACATAACAAGTGATGGAAAGAGAATAAGGGACTAGAGTCAAGGGGGATCAGGAAAAGCTTCCTGTAGGTGAGATTTTAGCAGAGGTTTGGAAGAAATTAGGAGGAAAAGGGTGGGGATTGGCAGTTCACTTTTGTTAAGTGGCATTTTACAAGTTGATTAAATTGTAAAGTGCTTCCTCGCAGGATGTTACCAAGTTGACTCCGCTTTCACATGAAGTTATCAGCAGACAAGCCACAATCAATATAGGTAAGATGAAGTAATTGCTAAAAGAGTACAGAGTCAGGAGATCTAGATTCTATCCCTGACTAAGATGTATATGATCTTGGACAAGTCACTTAAGTGTTCTTAAACCGATGTTTCTTTATCAGTAAAATATAGAGCACTAATCCTGTGCCTACTATGGATGCAAAGAAATATATAACAACGTAACTTTAAAATCTTTAATATATTTTGTATTGTACTGTATGTGCAATTGTCTATCTTTCTACTATACTATTAATTCTCCAGGGATCATATCCTATGTAAACTTTCTCTCAATACTTCTAACAGCTTGTACACACTGGACTGTTAGTGAATGTTGAAAGGAATTTCTGGACACAGGAAGCTTGTAGTTGAAAAAACAAAGAAGGCAAACCCAACAAAAGTTAACAATACTCTGTTGTCTTTTACGTTAGTGTTGTGCTGACTCCAGAGGGAATTTAAAGAAAGAAGCTTTAATAGTTGCCTTATCACTTCATCACAGTATTATTGTGGGTATTAATCAGGCAGCCAGCAAACATTAAGGACCAGCTAAATGCAAGGCACTGTTCTGTGTACTGGAGATACAGAGACAAAATTTAAATTGACCCTGCTCTCAAGAAGCTTACATCACGGAAGCAACATGTACACACAAGCATATACAAAATAAAAGGCAATTTTGAAGGAAAGAAACTAGCAGGTGGGAGAATCAGAAAACACCTTATGTAAGAAATATCACTAGAGCTGAGCTTTGAAGGAGGCTAGGGATAAGAAGCAGGGTAAAAAGAGAGAGCATATCCGAGGCAGAGGTGGGAGATTGTCATTTGTGAGTAAAAGGAAGAACAGTTTCATTAGACCATGGAGATAATGAAGGTGGAAAAATTAAGTAAAATAAGGTAAACATTAAGCAATAAATAAATAAGCATAAGCTGTGAAACCTACTAAATTAGATGGTTATCTTATGATTCAGTATTAAATAGTATGTTTACTGAGTGAAAATTTGATGCTTCTAGTATCAGTATATATGAAGAATAATAGCAGTTGGTCTTTATATGGTGCTTTGAAGTTTGTAAGGTCCTTCATATGTCTCATTTCATTTTCATGATAACACCTTGAATATTATAAATTGTGTCCTTTTATAGAAAAAAAGTTGGGGGGAAAAAAAGGATTTGCACCAAAACAGTCATGCTATCTTGTAGTTTCTAAGAGTCTTCTCTGTTGCAAGGATCATAGTTAACAAGGCTTTTCACATGGGATAAATGAACTTCAGCATTATTTTAAAAAAACCCACAGTGCTCTTAAAACTATACTAGCCTTTTTACTCAAGTAAATTTAGTGAAAGGTTAATTCAAATATGTGTGTGTATATATACATACATATATTTTTTGTCGGCATGTTATTTATCAGAGATAAAATATAAGCTTGGATCTCATTGTGAGACTGAAAAAGAGTTCTCTGACAATGGCTTTCTTGAACTACAGTTTGTCTTCAATTAAGCATTATATTTTTGGCCTACAGAAACCACCTTTCTTCCCCCCCCTTTTTAACTTTTATTTTTGATGGTTTTATTTTTACTTTTATACCGATTATTATAATTGATAATTAGAGCACTACACAATAATATAGCACTGATATTATGCAGTCATTTTTGTTGCTAGAACAAATTTTACAAACCCCATTAAACTAGAAGTGTTTAAGCAATTTTTTGGGGGGGGCAATGAGGGTTAAGCGACTAGCCCAAGGTCACATAGCTAGTACATGTCAAGTGTGTGAGGCCGGATTTGTACTCAGGTCCTCCTGAATCCAGGGCTGGTGCTTTATCCAATGCACTACCTAGCTGCCCCTTTTCCTTCTCTTTTAACAAGCCTTTTCTTAGTCCAAAGTACCAGGGAAGGCAGCATATTGTGAAGATCACTTAGAGTTGGGAAACCTAGGCTCTTCTCATCTTATATCTGTAATTGACTGACATTGACTTGGAGCAATCCACTTCTCTCTGGAGCTCAGTGTTCTCACTTGTTAAATTGTGACAATTTTGAAATAGATTGAATAGGAATAGTTTCTAATTTGAATAGGAAATGTTGCATTCTAATAGATCTTCAATATAAGTTCTTTTAAAAAGTAAATACTACAGTAATTAACATCTTTTGAAATGCCATCAAAACTATAAGTAGTCCCCTTGTAGAGTACAATTTATTTACAAGCTTGCATTTCTGTTGTGGCTTTTTATATATCTGTTGTTACATGTTGTATTTATTTAGGGTTTTTATTATTAAGTGGTATTCAGTAATATTGTTTGAAAGGAACATGGTTCATGATATCACATTTAGTGCTGAAATAAATCTTAGAGATCATCTGTTGCAATCCCTTCATTTTACAGATAAGGAAAATTAAGACTAAGAGACATTATATAACTTGTCTAAGCTTGTGCAAGTACTATGAATGCTAATTTTCAAAGAGGTACAAAGAATGTTCTTAATGTGCTTATGTATATCATGATTTTAAATGTACTTAGTCATTTCTGTGGCGAATCTCATGAAACTTGTCTTTTACACGTTATTCTTTAATGGAGAGGAGGCAGATAATTTTCCATAGTTGATCAATTCATTGAGGCCATGATTTATTCATGTATCGTGTTTGTTATTCTAAAACGAAACTTTAGATGTAAAATACATAGCTTGAAATTTTGATTGTAGTAGCAGTAGGACAAATAACACTATTTTAACTGGTTCTCTTTTGATCTTTTGTCTTTGATTTTAGGTACAATTGGCCATGTAGCACATGGAAAGTCAACAGTAGTAAAAGCTATTTCTGGAGTTCACACTGTCCGATTCAAAAATGAGCTGGAAAGAAATATTACCATTAAGTTGGGTTATGCTAATGCTAAGGTTAGTTGTTTAATGTTGGAAAAAGAAAAAATTTACCATAAATTTTCAAAATGTGTAATTTGCTAACTTTCGAGACCTTTTTCATTGAAATTTTAGATTTACAAACTTGATGACCCAAGTTGTTCTCGGCCAGAATGTTACAGATCTTGTGGAAGTAGCACACCTGATGAATTTCCTACAGACATTCCAGGAACTAAAGGAAACTTCAAATTAGTCAGGTGATTAGGCTTTTTCCCTCCCATTCATTTATTTCATGTTTTATTGTCTTTTATGTAATTTTTAAAAGCTGAAATGTTTGACAGTGGTATATAACAGCCACATGAAAACACATATTAATGGTGATAAAACTGTATTCCTGAAAATATTGGGAGCACAGAAACTTGTAAAACTTGCTCTGAACCAGAGCAGTTCAGAGTAGTTATCTAATACATGGATATAAGGTCATTTTAAAAGTGTTGGCTTAATGTCTTATTGATTCTCTATTCCGTTCTCCATTAATTGTAAAGTTGCTATTAATGAAAGCTTCAAAAAAAAAGTAAAAAGGTGGGTTTTTTTAATATGTGAGAAATGATTTTTGTAATTAATATCTTGGAGATATAATCCTGACTTTCCCCATTCCAAAGTCCTTCTTGATAAAATAAAGTCAACTCTCCTTAGTCCTGGTCAGGGCTATAAACCTGTAAGTTAGATGCTCTCCTTGGCCCTGGTCATAGGAATCTTGATATGAAAAGAACGACCCTTCTAAATTCTTGTTGGGCAATAAAAATTTGGTCTGTGGTGAAGATTAATAGTTAACCTGAGGGGGCAGCTAGGTGGTGCAGTGGATAAAGCACCAGTCCTGGATTCAGGAGGACCTGAGTTCAAATCCGGTCTCAGACACTTGACACTTAGTAGCTTTGTGATCCTGGGCAAGTCACTTAACCCTCATTGCCCTGCAAAAAACAAAACAAAACCCAAGAAACAAACAAAAACAAAAATAGTGGGGGGGGGGCGTAGTCTGATATTAGTCCTTCATTTTAAGCCTACCTCCAAATTAAGTTGACCAATCAGAGGTGATTAGGTATTCCTCAGGTACATCTCCTCTCAAAGGGCATATAATCTGTGACCCCCAGCCCCATTAGGGTTCTTTGGTCTGAAAGAGACAAGCAAGTGATCATCCTTATATTCTTGCCAGCTTATTAATAAAATGATTAAATTACCCAGAAACTGTGTCTCATATTTTTAACCATCTCAAATATCCTCTTTTCACCAACTTTTCCTTGCTCCTATCTTCTGAATATTTTTATAGTTTTCTATTTTTCTATAAGAATTACTGGTGGAACTTAAAAGTAGGCTTGGGCCTACTTAATTTTTGAGTGTCTCAAAAGGAAATTATGCAGTAACCAACTTTACAATGTTTTGCCTTGTTTATATTAGGTATTAAAAGCTTTCTAGATGGTTGTTCACCATAGCTTGCTTATTTAGTCACATGAGGTGTTGTGTAGGGATTCATTTTGTGAGTAGCCATTCTTTTGATGTTTTGTGGGATTTTGTGTTTGTTTTTAATTGTTAATAGAGAATTAAACTTGCAGTAACATAGACAGTATTTAAGGGGGAGAAAAGATCAGATTCTGAAAAGAATAGAGATCAGATCATCTATGTTAGCCCTCATTTTACAGATGAGGAAACATGTTTTGTTATGCTATTTAGTTGTCAGTTTGTCATATCTAAAGGATTAAAGTGGCACATTATGAAGGATAAGCCCTGGGGGTTTTGTTTGGGGTTTGTTTGTTTTTTGGACAATGAGGGTTAAGTGACTTGCCCAGGGTCACACAGCTAGTGTCAAGTGTCTGAGCTTGGATTTGAACTCAGGTCTTCCTGAATCCAGGGCTGGTGCTTTATTCACTTCGCCACCTACCCACCCCCTAATCTAAGTATTTTAAACTGGTTGTCTTTGATATTTACTTTCCCCTACCCCCAATTATTAGACATGTCTCTTTTGTGGATTGTCCGGGCCACGATATTTTGATGGCTACCATGTTGAACGGTGCAGCGGTCATGGATGCAGCTCTACTGTTAATAGGTAAATAGATCTTAAAAAATCAAATGTATGACATCCATTATAGAATATTAAGGTAAACATAGACTATTAGGGATATATCTTTAACCTCTTGCTGAGGTTTGATATCAAAGAGAGTGATCGTGACATTTAACCACTTGCTGTGGTCACAGATAGTGACGGTACTGGTTAAAGTCTAGTCTATTATAGCCATTAAATTCAAGAAACATTTATTGAGTTTCTAATATGTACCAGGCACTATACTTGATGTTGGGGATACAAAGAAAAAACAAAATTATCCTTGTCCTCAAAGATATTGTATTCTACTGCAGGGAAACAGTATGGACACAAATAAGTATGTATTGAATAAAGACAAGTGCATAAATTAAAAGAATACTAATAACTGAGATGGGGGGTGTAGAAGAGGCCTATAGGAGGTGACATCTGAGTTGTGTACTTAATAGGACAGGAAAGAGAACTTGTTAAAAGAATTTAATTTAAACATCTGAGTTGACTTTAAGTTTACAGAAGTACTTCTACAAAAAGTTACTTTGAAACATCTCATAAGTTACTGGAATTTCTAATATAAACACTGACACCTTTGTTTTCATTGCAAGCCGTCTGTATGTAATGCTAAAAATGTAAGTTTGTTGAGGAAATGCCAAAGAAGACCGTGTTGGATTATCTTTGTATGCACTATCACTTATCCACAGAGAAATTCTGTAGCTTTTGGACAGGGAAACAGTATGAGCAAATATTGGGGGTAGTTTAAGACAGCCGATCATCACAATCCAAAAAGATTGGAGTGGTAAGAAGGAGATAAACCACATGATAGATCAGAAAGATCACTTTCACCCAGTGATGACAGCTCTAGAGTTCAGAGGATTTTTACTTAAAAGGAAAACATATATGATTTCTTCATATACTTCAGCACAAAATGCTATATGAATGAGATGGGGGGGGCGGGGTTGTCATTTGTACATAAAAGGAATAAAAGTATTTAAGACTTTCTGGGAAAGACCAGAGGAATACTTTGTCTAGAATAATCTCTGAGAAGTATCTAGGATATTTTGAGTGAAGTGGATTGTGGTTTGTTTTGTTTTGCTTTTTATTCCACTGACCACAGAATGGAAACATGATTATAGATCATGAATGTAGATATATATTATCTTTGAATTGGGTTTTGAATTTGTGAGTATACAATGTGTCAGAATATGGTTAAAATCTGTTGGAAGAAGAGGTATGAAGTGGTTAAATTGTTAGTTATACTGCCAGTAAGAAAGGTTTAATTTTTTATTTTTAAGCGAATGCTGGGGGAAGGACTGATAGGTAAGTGTTTACCAGCATGTATATTACCAGTCTGTTTATTCTCCTTCTTTATCTAGCTGGTAATGAGTCTTGTCCTCAGCCTCAGACTTCTGAGCACCTAGCTGCCATAGAAATCATGAAATTGAAACACATTCTGATTCTACAGAATAAGATTGATTTGGTGAAAGAAAGTCAGGCTAAGGAACAATATGAACAGATCCTCGCATTTGTACAAGGTAAGTAGGTATAATAAATAGGACTGTATGCTAAAAGTTCTCATGTTAATATGCATATATATCCTTCAGAATATTAGATACATTTTTTTGTAAAGGTAGCTAAACCTGAGCAAAGCCATGAGTCCCAAGCCTCATTTCTGTATCTAACCCTTTTGCTACCTGAGCAGTGACACCAAGTATATATATTTTAAATTTGCTGTCCTGTAATACTAAGTATCCAACGCTTATGGAAAGAGGGTCAGACTAATGTGGCAGAGACCCTGGTGCAGTGCTTTTGAAGTTTGAAGACATGAGTTTGAATCTTAGATCTTTGTGGCTTTATGCCACCTAAGATCACTGGGTTTAAGTTAGTTATTCAGTCATTTTTAATGGGCCCATTTGGGGTTTTCTTGGCAAAGATACTGGAGTGGTTTGCCATTTCCTTCTCCACCTCATTTTACAGATGAAGAACTAAGACTTACCTAGGGTCACACACCTGTTAAATGTCTGACTCCAAGTCCAGTGCTCCTTTGCTATGCAACCTAGCTGGCCCAAGCTTAAGTTTGCTCATCTTCAAAATTGGGGTTTTCTAAATTTCCCTTCTAAATTTAAATCTATGATCCTAATCTTTATTTAATTCTTCTCAGTTCATAGATGGTGTGAGAATTGGAATGAGTAATACAGCTGATCTTAAGCATTTTAGTTTTCCTGTAATTTGTTTAGCTTCATAGAAAACTACAATGACTTGCTATATAAGCCCAGTTGGGTCATAAGAAATTGAATGCATCATCTGTATAAAATTACCTTCTTTCATCCAGGCATAGTACCTGAAAGACTTGTTTGTCATACGTATATTACAGGTTGAACACATATGTGGAGGCAGTCTTTTGATGAGTAAAGAGTCTATAATTTTAACATTTATTGCAGAATTAATTACATGGGCTAGTGGGACTCAACCAGTCAATGGTATAGCTTCACTAGTGGGCATTTTATCTACTTTGTAGAAATATTAAATATTTTTATAATTTCCTGTAGAATAAAATCTTTTTAGTATTCTTAGATGTCCTGTGAAACAAGTAACTAAGTGTGGTGTGAAGCTTTGAATTTTTGGTTGCACAGGTACAGTTGCAGAGGGAGCTCCTATTATTCCAATTTCTGCTCAGCTGAAGTATAATATTGAAGTTGTTTGTGAATACATAGTAAAGAAAATTCCAGTACCCCCACGAGACTTCACTTCAGAACCCAGACTTATTGGTAAGTTTATAGGTTGGTGCTATGCATTTAATTTGACATCTTTTCTACTCTTATCTCTCCCCATACTTCAGGTCTAGTGATCTATCCTGTCATTTGTGTGAATATGTTCCATTAATAAAATTATAGCCCTCTCCATACATTTTGCATGGTCTCCCCAGATTCATTACTTGAGCTAGTCTTTTAATGAAGCCACGTTTATTCAGGTTAATCCTCAATCTTCAGGAGCATACTTAGGAAATATTTCCATTTGAGTAAGTCTAGCAGTTGCTAATTTTTTACCTTTGGAAATGCATGGTCACCATACTATGATCAGACATCCAAATCGGATTTTACTGATGGTAACTCCTTATATACATACACATAGAAATAAAGATGTTTTGAGTGTATCTTGTGAAGATAAATGAATTAATATATACAAGGCAGTATGAACTTTTAAGAAAAGAAAGGTGCTAGAAAATCCAATTTTAAGACTGCTAGAGTTGAATTCTTCAGGCTTTTCAAATTTATTATCAAGTATTACTATATGACCAAATTCTGAAAAATGTCTGCACAATATTGTGGGGGTGTATCTAATACAGGAGCAATGTTTTAGAACTTCTAAACAAAACATTAAGAGAGGCTTTCATCTCACTTTCCTCATGGTTTTAAATTTTTTAATGCCAGTACATATTCTGAAATCCACAACCCTATTCTTTGAATCTATTATTTAATAACCTGTAATATTTATAGAGGTGCCAGGTCTCTATAATTTTGGAGAAGTTAATCTGACCTTTGCTGAAAGTCTTGAAATAGCACAATTGGTTCTTACTAACTTTATGTCCTTTTTTAGTTATTCGATCTTTTGACGTCAATAAGCCTGGTTGTGAAGTTGATGACCTTAAGGGTGGTGTGGCTGGTGGTAGTATTCTCAAAGGAGTGTTAAAGGTAATCTTTAAGAAAAAATCCAACTCATTTAAACAATCTTTCTCTTTTCATTTGATCTTCCCAAAAGAACAGGAAAAGCTATAAATATGAAAAATGAACTTGGTTTCTTAGTATCATAAGCTGTTGCATATATGCTCTTTATTAATGCCTTGTTGTCTCTAAATTGTGAGCTCAGTTTGGACAAAGAGTATATTGATGCTTTTGTAATCCCATAACATCTAATTCAGTATTTGGCATATATCTAGTGCTTGATTAATACTTTGTTATTGGTTGTGATTTTGAAAATAATTTTTATGACTCTTGCCAATTTCTTAAAAATCCCAAGTTATAGCAAACTTTTCGAAAACATGCTTCTCATGAACTTATTTACTTATTTCTAGGTGGGTCAGGAGTTGGAGGTCAGGCCTGGCATTGTCTCTAAAGATAGTGAAGGGAAACTCATGTGTAAGCCAATCTTTTCCAAAATCGTATCACTTTTTGCAGAGCATAACGATCTTCAATATGCTGCTCCTGGAGGCCTTATTGGTAAGGATTTTATTTTCTATTTGTCTTTTTTTTTTTTAATTTTTTAATTTTTTGATGAGGCAATTGGGGTTAAGTGACTTGCCCAGGGTCACACAGCTAGTAAGTGTCAAGTGTCTGAGGTCAGATTTGAACTCAGGTCCTCCTAACTCCAGAGCCGGTGCTCTATCCACTGCACCACCTAGCTGCCCCTTATTTTCTATTTGAAAAATTATTATATTCCTAGTAAAACTGAGCAGAGGGGGCAGCTAGGTGGCTCAGTGGATAAAGCACTGGTCTTGGATTCAGGAGGACCTGAGTTCAAATCTGGCCTTAACACTTACTATCTGTGTGACCCTGGCCAAGTTACTTAGTTCTCACTGCCCCGCAAAAAAAAAAAAAAAAAAAGAGAGAGAGAAGAACAAAAAAACCTAAGCAGAAATAGAATGTCCTTTGTGGAGGAAGGAACCTTTAAATTGTAAAATCTTGATTTTTCAAATTATAGAAGTCCTTTTTGGCTAAGGGATTATAAGAAAGTTAATTCATTTGATCTTTTTTTTTATTTTAAAAGAAAAAATGAGAAATCTTAATATACGTTTTCCTATTAATCTCTGGGTAGTAGATTTTGTATTTGGAACAGTATATTTAGCAGTGCGGTGTGGCCTTTAATACTATATTCACTTTTGCTTTTTTAAAATTTGCATAACATAGATTATATATGACAAGTACCTAACAGCATATTTTGTACTAATTTGACAGATGTGTGAGGATTGGTAGAAGAGAAGATGTGCCTTTGTCTTATTTGTTCAAGGATTGATAATAGGATTTCTAGTTCATTTGGGCTTTTACCATTTAACTGCTAAGGTACAAAAGTACCACTGATACTGCTGGAAGAGTGTAAAAGTGATGAGCATAGATTTAGACCTGGATGAGTCAGTAAGTCCAACTCATCTATTTTTACAAGGAAAACAGGTTCCATCAGTTTGAACCTACCAAATTTTGTAATTCCAAACATTGTTTTGGGGTTATTTTGTTTTTTAATGTTTTTGGTGGTAGTTCTTTACTTTAGTGTGGGAGAAAGGGGTTCTTTTGGCTAATGTGGGATTTTTAGGATTTCACCTCCATTTTCCTTATAATCACAGTTTTTCTCCAGCTCCACGTTTGTTGTATACAAAGAAACATTGCAAACTATCTCTTTTTGGGGCAGCTAGGTGGCACAGTGGATAAAGCACTTGCCCTGGATTCAGGAGGATATGAGTTCAAATCCAATCTCAGACACTTGACACTAGCTATGTGACCCTGAGCAAATCATTTAACCCCTGCAAAAAACAAACAAACCCAAAAAAACCCTATCTCTTTGTTGACTTTTTTTTTAAGGATAGGAATGAGATCTCTCCTGACATATAGGACATTGTAGCATATCAAATCTCAGCTAATTAATGCTATCAGAATGAATTGAATTTCCAAGTAATTTAGTTTACTATTTTTTTCTTGTTGAAAACTAGTTGAATTTGGGTCTTGTTCCTAACTCTTCCTTTGACTTAATTTATAAGCGTTTTGTAGATTATTCTAACTTTTTTTATCAGTAGAATTGGGATGTTTGCCACTCTCCTATCTAAAAACACTTCACATTTTTTTAAAAAACCATTATAGAAGTACAGATTGTGATGCACTGGATTTTATATTTTGTTACAACCTATAATATTTTGTCACTATGTTAAGACTTAAGATGTAAACATTAAAAAGATTTCATTTTACCTTAGGGGTTGGAACAAAAATTGATCCAACTTTGTGCCGAGCTGACAGAATGGTGGGACAAGTTCTTGGTGCGGTTGGAGCACTTCCTGAAATCTTCACAGAGTTGGAAATTTCCTATTTCCTGCTTAGACGACTTTTAGGTGTACGTACTGAAGGAGACAAAAAAGCAGCAAAGGTAAGTATTGTAAGACTATTGGGTTTTTTTGTGAAATTAGCAGAGAAAGCATTTTAATGCTATCAGCCTAATAAGGGACAAGGATAAGGAAAAGAAGCAAAGATTTGAGGCATATGGTTATATTTTTAGAGACAAAACTAACCATACAACTTAGACAAAAATGCTTTAAATTTTTTACTGCAATGCTCTGTGCCCCCACTCCTCCCTTAGCAGTACTCTCACTCATCATACAAGTGTTTTCCTGTACCCCCTATACATTGTACTTAAGTTACATATAGATACATATAGTTACATATAGGTATAAACTTCCATTTGCATATATCAGTACAGTATTAAGGAGCACTGCCCTTTTAAACCATCAAGTTTGTTATATATTTTGGCATTATTTTAGTAAATTATAAAACTAGAGAGACCAGTAATGAAATAAATTGTTTAATAATTGTGGTTTTATTTTTACTTTTTGGGGGGGGGCAGGGCAATGAGGGTTAAGTGACTTGCCCAGGGTCATGCAGCTTTAACAATTGTTTAAAGGGTGTTCTTTCTTCTGGTGCCAGACTTGTTGCCCTTTAACTGCCATGAATCCCCTTCTAGCTTTGAAGAAATTAGGTCATAAGATTGAATTTCATCTTTTAATGGAAGGGTAAGGTCAAATTGGCAGACAGATTTGACAGTTTTGAATGCCAACAGGTTAGATCCCAATATAATGAAAAATGTGCAACAAAACTTTCCAAGCCTTGATTACCATTTACTTTAAGCAATAACTTTGAAAGTTCTAGGACAATAAAATAATTAGGTGATTCCTCAAAATTCATTGTAACTGAATTTTGTCTGTAATAATAATTACTAACCTACTCCAGGCAGCATTTTCTTAGTTCCCTTGTCCCTCTTTGATTCTCTCCTTACTCTAGGTGCAAAAATTATCCAAGAATGAAGTGCTCATGGTGAACATAGGCTCCTTGTCTACTGGAGGAAGAGTCAGTGCAGTAAAGGCTGATTTAGGCAAGATTGTCCTCACTAATCCTGTGTGCACAGAAATAGGAGAAAAAATTGCCCTTAGTCGAAGAGTCGAGAAACATTGGCGGTAAGTCACTGAGATGTGGGTGTATGGGGTAATTCTTGGTGGAGCTTGACCTTTCTTTCCCTATCACCTCTATTCAGATCTCTACAATTGATCTTACTCAGACTTTAACCTTTGTATCCTGCTGTCTATTGGCTATACTATCATTACCTTAAATTCATATTCAAAGCCAACTCTTTGTGTTTCCTAATTTTTGTCAGGAGCACCATAATTTTTAACCATGCATATTCAAGATCTTAAGTCATTAAAAATATTTTTTTTTTTTTCATTTTTATTCTGAATTTAACAAACATCAAATAGAATGGGTATTTGTTTATATAAGGTCAGGAAAAAAGGATTGTACATGAAACTAGGTCTCTTATGTACAGGATTGTTTTTCTTTTTAAGCATATAATAGCCCAACCTGTAACTTGCAGAGCTGCCCTGCTTGTCTGGTCTTCCTTCTATTCTTTTCTCTCCATTAAAAAAAAATGCTTCAGGGCAGCTAGGTGGAGCAGTGGATAAAGCACTGGCCTTGGATTCAGGAGGACCTGAGTTCAAATCCAGCCTCAGACAGTTGACACTTGCTAGCTGTGTGACCCTGGGCAAGTCACTTGACTCTCATTGCCCTGCAAAAAAAAAATGCCTCAATGATGTCTCCCAACCCTATTTCCTTTTGCCCTTCTCCTTACCCTTAGAGTCATCTTCATTTCCACTTTCTTTCCAAGTCTTTGTCCCTAAAGCTTCTAAGGCCCATTCTATTTACACCTTGATTCCATTACCTCACTAGTCCCCATCAAATCTTTCCATATACCAGAGGTTAAATTTTCATCACAACAAATGAGAAAACTATCCAGCATTCACTAAATGTAACGAGCTGTATACCTGTGCATTACTCGCATTGAGGGGCAGCTAGGTGGCTCAGTGGATAGAGCACCAGCCCTGGAGTCAGGAGGACCTGAATTCAAATCCAACCTCAGACACTTGACACTTACTAGCTGTGTGACCCTGGGCAAGTCACTTAAGCCTCATTGTCCTGCAACCCCCCTCCCCCCCCAAAAAAAACCAAAACCAAAACAAAACACCAAAAAAAATCCTTTAAAGGGGCAGCTAGGTGGTGCAGTGGAAGAACACCGGCCCTGGATTCAGGAGGACATGAATTCAAATCCAGCTTCAGACCCTTGACACTAGCTGTGTGACCCTGGGCAAGTCACTTAACCCCCCATTGCCTCCCCCCCCTCCCCCCCCCAAAAAGTAATGCACAGAAGACAATAGAAGGAAATTTAAAAGGAAATTCAGACAAGCTTTGAAACTAATGTGTTGAAAATAAATTTTTTTAATGTCTCTTAATTTTTTGGTTCCATATGGAATTCTCTTTGTATGTAGAAATGATC
Organism: Dromiciops gliroides; assembly: GCF_019393635.1. Classification (NCBI taxonomy): domain Eukaryota; kingdom Metazoa; phylum Chordata; class Mammalia; order Microbiotheria; family Microbiotheriidae; genus Dromiciops; species Dromiciops gliroides. Next base: position 297,465,186 of record NC_057863.1, on the reverse strand, counting down.
TTATTTATTGACGTTTTATCAAATTCATAATAACAAAAATCTTTAAAAGTAAAATAAATTTTTCTCACTATGTGCTATCCTATCTATTGATACCAGTTATAGTTTGCATTTATATAGTGCAAGTGCTTTCATCACAACAACCCTACATGGTAAATAGTGTAAGAATTATTTTACCTATTTTCTGATTGCAAAAGGTGAGGCTTAAATAGAAGGAAGGTCTTTCTGTTATCTAATATATGACACCTTTTGTAGGAGGCCTTTTTCCAGTACCCACAGCTGTGCTAGAGCCTTTCTCTCTTAAGACTGTCTTCTGTCTACTTTGTACCATGTGTGTACCTATTTATATTAAATAATGATTGCTTGTGTCATTAAGATGTAAGCTTCTGGGGCAGCTAGGTGGTGCAGTGGATAAAGCACCGGCCCTGGATTCAGGAGTTCCTGAGTTCAAATTTGGCCTCAGACACTTAACACTTACTAGCTGTGTGACCCTGGGCAAGTCACTTAACCCCAATTGCCTCACTAAAAAATAAAAAAAAGATGTAAGCTTCTTGAGGACATAAACTTAGGTTTTCTGTGTTGTTTGTAATGTTTTTGCTTTTTAGTAATCAGTATTGAACATATACCTGGTACATAGTAAATCCTTGATTGACATATCAGGCACTTTGCAAATTTTAAAGGGCTTTATAAAAATTATGGCATTTATTATTACAACCTATAATACTGTTTTCCCATTGACTTTCCCCACTTTTCCCATTAGTAATTTGTTGTGAACATAGCGTTGATATTCTTCAGGAAATTATTTTTGTCCTACTAAAATGATCTTTGGGCCCAAATGCTATTTGTAGAGGTTGTTCATTTTTAGAAATGAGTTGTCATGAGTACATGAACTTAAGTGGCCTGCTTTTTTTATTGATTGTGTTATAGAATTGGATTCATCATTAGTTATTTAATACTATATTTTCATTTTGCAGTTTAATTGGCTGGGGTCAGATAAGAAGAGGAGTGACAATCAAGCCAACGGTAGATGATGACTAAAGAACTATCACTGAAATGCCTAACTTTGGCTGAGGAAAGAGATTCCACTTAAATCTAGGGGTATATTTTCAGAGCAATAATGGGGAATTAATTTCACAGCTCGTTACATTTAGTGAACGCTGGATAGTTTTCTCATTTGTTGTGATGAAAATTTAACCTCTGGTATTAAAATACTAGTCAATGTCTGCAATAAATGTAAAAATTGGCATAATTGTGGATTTGTTCCACATTTTAGCAGAAATTAATCATTCTCATACCACATGTCTAATTTATACATCAGTGCAGGTTTGAAATTAAGGTATGTTTACAACAGTCAAGACATCTTCACTATCGTACATTTAACAAAACCTGTTTGAAATAAAATTTTTCTTATTTTTTCATTGTTCCTTTGAATAGCCCCAGGCCTCAAAAATTGTTTCAACAGTAAAATACTTAAATAAAACTTTTTTTGAAGACCAGATTCTACTTTGGCCCATCATTTTTTGTTATTTTTCCTCTAACACTGTATGTGGAATAGACATTGGAGATAAATTGGCTTTAAAAAAAATTCCTGTTTTTAAAGAAATTAGAGCTCTCTTATAATTAATTGAAACACTTCTGTTAGTCTACAATATATTTAAGTATACTAAGTAACCCATAGTGGGTTACTGTATTGATCAGGTAATGACTCCCCCTTCTCCCTTTCTAATTACCTTGAAAGTATCTGGCTGAGTCTTCCCCTTGAAGTATAAGTAAAACATTACCTCTTTGTAGTAAAAATTCTAATATTCTTAATCAGCTTTCTGATAATAATAATTTTCTACACTCTGTATGAAGTTGCCTAATTATGTTTGAGAAGCCATGTGAAATAATGAAAGTAAGTTGGCTTTGGAAACAGGAAGACCTGGCTATTATTCCCACCTGTAACATAAGTCATTATCCTCTCAGTTCTCCAGTTATCCTTTAAGAGGATATTTTATAAATCAATTGGAGGGAGTACACTATGAGAAGTTCTCTATATTGGTAAAATCATTGGTGATGCCCCGCAAAAATGTTGTCATCACAGGGAGGAGGGACACTTGTTAGGTTAACCAGTTACAAATGCCTTTTAACTCCACTCCTAACTAGCTTTATATTATCCAACCACTTAAATCTCTCAGCCACCCACCAAAAGCATTGCAGGAAAACAGGACCTCTGAGGTGAGGAATGATAAAGGATCCCTTCTTTGGAAGGATTATTATATGGAAGAAAATTTAAACTGGTTCCCCTTGGATCTCTAGGGCAGGACTAGGAGCAAGCCATCTAACTGGTAGAAGTTGAAAAGGTCAATTTAGGGGACATTTAAAGGAAAATAATCTCTCACTTAGAAATTAGATAAGGAAACAAGCTGCAAGGTCAAGCCATTTGTCTGTCTAAAGTCACCAAGTAGCAGAGCTGGGGTTCAAACTGTAAAGAATTAATTGTTATTTGAGGGTTTTATGACCCCATCTTTTGGCTAGAATTAAAAAAAAAACCTAGGCGCAGGCACTGGCCTGGGGCTCCACCCATTGATTGTAGCCATTGCCATGGTGCTGGCACCTCACCTCATCACCACTCACTGATGTCTACATGGACCTGGCAAAATTATAATGATTGGAAGCCTAGTGAGGGCAGTCATATGACTGTCAGAGCGGCCAGCCAATTGGCTGGGGGCTGTGTGTGGTCAGCCTGGGGGTCTGCTGGGAAGAACGGAGGTTTTCCCCGCCATTTAGGCGATAGGACACTGCTGTGTGTTCTCAGCTGATTCCTGGGCAGTGGTGTTCAGGTTGTATAATTTCCCTTTTCCCCATTTCCTTTCCTTTCCTTGATCCTACTGATCCTGTTTGTGTTTTTTTAAGTTCATTCTTATTAAATAAATCCTGCTCTGTTTTGAGGGAGGCTGCTGGTCTCCTTCCTTGCCCCAATATTGCGGTGGGCCGCCTAACACCCCAATTAAAAATTGGTCCCTACAAAACCCAAATGATTCTAAATCCTGCATATTGGTTGGGGCATTTTGAAGTCTAGTCCAGTGTACCCCTCTGTTTCCTCAATATCTGTTGTTGAATTAGTAGAATCTTGTAAATAGGGGTCCCTTCAATACTGGATCCCTTAATCCTTGAAGGAATTGCCTGTGTGGCACCTGTGATGTCATCCGTCAGTTTACAAAGGGCACATAAAGCACTCTTATACAGTATGTCTCCAGATCTGTGCAGCTGCCAAGCTTTAGTAGCTTAAAACTGCACAAAGACTTAGGTGACACCCAGTATTTGGCTGGAAGTATTTTTGCTTTTTGGTGTGAAGAATAGTTTTATTGGCCCTCAAAAAAAATTTTTTTTTAAATTCTACATTTCACCAGCATTGTGCAGTAGGCAAAGTGCTGCACTAAGATTTAGAAGAGAGATGGGTTTCGATCCCATTTTTGCTGCTTACTAGTTGTACGGCCCTTACCAAGCTCATTTAACCACACCATGTCACAATTTCCTCCTCTGTAAAATGAAAATAATTCTGTCTACTTAACAGGATGGTTGTTAAGAATTTGCCTTCTAAACTAAAGCACTCTATAAATGTGATCCATTGTCTTGCTTCAGGCTTTTTTGTAAACTGCTTTAGTAGAAAATCTGCCCCAAGACCCACTGCTCTCCTACTGCTTAGATTATTGTACAGTTATCTAGGGTATGAGAACATGTTTTTTGTATAGTGCCTTACAGCTACAAAGTTTTCACATACATTTTTTTCATTTGATCCTCATAGCTACTACCTTGGAGGGGTAGCATAAGAATTATCCCCACCTAATAAAGGAGGAAATTGAGATTCTAAGAAAAAAATAACTCACCCAAGGTCATACAGTTGGCAAGTGAAAGGGCTAGAACTCAAAGTTTTCTGGCTTATAAATCCAGGACTTTCTTCCATGCTTTGTGCTGCCCTATAATAACAGCCCTATATTGAACAAATACTCGAGAATCCTGTAAGAAAATGAGATTTGGCAGATACTTAAAGGCCCACCTGGAGATTAATCTAAACTGATTGAATTAAGTGAGAGTGATTGACTTTGCTGATTAGCCTACTTCAAGTTAATTAGATCCTAACCATATCTGGCTAGCCCTTAAGAAGGTATTGTTCTCAGAAGCTAAGGATTTTGAACTCAACTCAAGACGACCTTCAAGTCCACTGAACCAACCAATGGATTCAGATGACTCCTACCAATCAGCTTGAAGCAGTGTATAAGGACCGCCTCTGCTCCACACCTATAAAAAGCTTCTACACTCAGTTTGAGAGCAGTTTGTGGTTGAAGCAGGCTCATGGCCGAGGACTTGAGGAAGAACCAGACCAGGCTGGAACTCTAGGCTAGATAGGCCTTTTCTTAACTCCACATGTTTTCCATTTTACTAATACCTAGTATACTTTAATAAATGCTTAATGCCCAAAGACTGGTGCTAAAGCTTCTAATTTAAGGCGACCTTTAGATTTTAAATATCACAATCCTAACATGTTATCAATCAACTCTTGAATTCCTTCCTATGTTCAAGATGCTGCAAAATACACAAATAAGAGTCCTTCCACTAAACAGTTTGTCAATCTGAGACCTAAATGTTAAAAATTTACTAACAAAAGGTAAATGATTGCCTGATTGACAAAAATACATCCCAAAACATTTTATGCTTAAGTGCCAAATGAATGTGATGGTATGGAGTATGCTATCCAGGCCTTCCTGGACAAAGCAAAAAAGGGTTTTGGTACAGTTGTTTTTTTTCTCAATCTGAATGAGCTATGTTTATGATATTACCTAGACTCTTCATTCTCAATGAATGAGGTGATTTTTTGGGACCTTATGATTATGTAAGTTGTTAAGGGCTAAAATTCTAGGTAGTTTGTCTAAAATATCTAATGAGTGGTTGCCAATAAATTATAAGCTTTAGCAAGAGTTAAGCTTTTAAGCATTTATTAAGGAAAATAAGAATTTGGTAAAGAGAGAAAAAGGCCTACATTCATCTATCTATTAAAGGGAGAGCGCATTTCTAGCTCCGCTCTCCGCCAGAATCCCCAGGAAAGAACGAGTCAGAGCACCCGGCTCCCCCACTTCTTCCTCCCACAAACAGACATCACTTCCTGATGCCAAAGAAAAGACTCCTGATCTTTCCCTCAAAGACCTTCACTTCATGGCGGAACTTTTCTACAGTAAGTCTCCAGCAGGTGGCATCATTCCAATCGTTACAAAGTTAACAAATGTTAATGGGGAAAGTACAAAATTCTGAATTTAAAAAAACCTTACAGCTATGATCTTTAACCATTTATAAAGAATTAAAGCATGATGGACAAAAAAAAGACTTGGATTTCACAGCAATCAATTTAAAACTGACTTAAATTCTTTAGGATATATATAAAAAGTTGGGGCAATGAACACTAAACAACAAAATTATACAATGTGCTTTGCATTTTATGTAACCATCTAAAATAGGACCACTCAGCAGTAGTTGGGAATAAGGACTCTTCATGTTTAAGAAGCTTAAAAGTGAGACTCAGATTTCTTATCCATTTCAGTTCCTTCATTGTCAGTAACTGTCTCTCCAAATAAATGTGTGGACGCTCAAGTGTCCACACACTAAGAAGGGGAAAAGAAAACCCACAAATGATGGAATACCATTGTGCTATAAGAAATGAGAATCAGGGGGCAGCTAGGTGGCACAGTGGATAAAGCACTGGCCCTAGATTCAGGAGGACTTGAGTTCAAATCCGGCCTCAGACACTTGACATTTACTGGCTGTGTGACCCTGGGCAAGTCACATAACCCTGCAAAAAAAAAAAAAGAAAAAGAAATGAGAATCAGGATGATTTTGAAAAAACCTGGGTAGACTTCTATGAACTGATGCAAAGTGAAATGAACAGAACCAGGAGAACATTGCACAAATAATGGCATATGGTATGATAGTCAAACTGTAAATAACTTAGATTTTCTCATCAATAAATACAATGATCCAAGACAATTTTGAAAAGGATTTATCAAAAGTGTTATCCACCTCCAGAGAGATAAGTGATGTAATCAGTGCAGATTGAAGCATAATTTTTTCACTTTATTTTTCTTGCTTTTTAAAAAAATTGCTAATATGGAAATGTTTTGAATGATTTCATGTGTATAATTGATACCACATTTCTTGCTTTCTCAGAGGGGTCAGGGAAGAGAGATGTAGGAGAATTCAGAACTCAAGTATTCTAATTTATTTAAAATTTTGAGTTTCAAATTCTATCCCTCTGTCATTCCTTCCCTCCCCCCACCTTCCTCAAGGTTGCAAGCAATCAGTATAGATTATACATGTGCAATTATGTAAAACTTTGGATTTATTTATTTATTTAGAACTCAGTAGTATTTTTAAAGATTTGAAACAAACAAACAAAAAACCCACATAAGACCTATGTATCCAAAGGAGAGATTTATTGTTGAAGAATATGATTTATAATTCACTGAATTTAAGAGTAGAATGCTGTGGACCTCCAAACCTGGTGTGGCAAACCCAAGGAAGCTTCCTAGTTTTATTCATTTTTATAGGAAAAGTTACATTTCTGACACATATTAGAACAACTTCTTTCTTATTGGGGGTTCTAGAATGGTCACTGGTAAGAGAGCAAGCTATGGTCTGCTACCTCTTATTTGGAATCTTTAAGGGCAGTAATCAGTTGAAGAAAGTGAGAAGATGGTACCTGAAGATAGATTTATCCAACATTAGCTAACAAGGGATAATGGACGGTCTCATCTATGATGCTAGGTACTTGGGGATAATCCAACCAGATGGAAAACAATGTTCTTAACTAGTTTTAGGGGCTTAATAGACACTTAGTAGATATATGCCAATTATCTGGCAAATGCCAAAGGATGGGCCTTGTGTTCTTTCAAGCAAGGAATCAAATGCCTTAGGAAGATGTGTATAGTTTTTTCTCCCACTTGGAATTATATTTGCTAACTGCAATTCAATACAGAAGGGGGAATAAACTTCAATTTTAAAAAATCTTAACTTGGGTTGAAATCCCACCTGTATGACATGGGCATATTACTTTGTTTCCCTAGGCCTCACTTTTCACATCTGTGAAATAAGGGGAAAATAAGGAGGAAATATCCTCCTAGGTCCCTTCTATCTGTACATCTATGAGCCAATTAAAATAGGATGAATGTGAATATTCTATATAGCAAGCAATATTGATTCACTGGTATACCTGACAGTTAAACAAGAGAAAAAAAAAATCAGTTCACCAAAACCAAACCACCACCTATGCAAAGAGGTGATAGAGGTGCATTTTTTAAAACTCTTCTCTTGAATCCAAGCTTGTTCATGACAGTTAAATAGCTTTCGATACTTTCAAAATAAATTGTCGGGGGCGGCTAGGTGGCATAGTGGATAAAGCACTGGCCCTGGATTCAGGAGTACATGAGTTCAAATCCGGCCTCAGACACTTGACACTTACTAGCTGTATCACCTAGCTGCCCCCTAAATTGTTATTTCTATTGATACTGTAGTCATTGAGCATATTGTTTTCCTGGTTCTGCTTCACTCTGCATCAGTTCATATAAGTCTTCCTGTGCTTCTTTATATATTTTATATTCATTCATCCTCTCATAACACTGTAATATATTGTGGAAATCGAATATCGATCCTGTATTTTCTATGTTATTCCGTATTTGTATAAAAACCCAAGCCTTTTCTTTGTCTCTGAGTGAAGAAGCTCATGAGTTCAAAAGTTGTCTCCTCACAGATGCCAGAAATTTAGTCTCCCTATCCTATCATTATTAAAGAAGAATTCTGAGCTAAAGTAGATACTAAATAAAGTTCAATACTCCCATATAACACTAATTCTAAGGTAACTATTATGCTAGCACCACCTGCAAATCACTTTGTGCCAAGGAAGCTTGTTTTCACTTATAATTTCATTTCCTGAAAACATGACATGTCCTTGTTGTCCTTAAGAGCATAGAAACTGAATTGATCCCATCTCTGCTTATCCTTGCCCAATTAAAGGTGCTCATTCCAAGGAGCCAATGAGTCTACCATCCAGGTCTGCTGTTAATAGCCTCAGGATGCCCTGGGTTCCATAAATTCACAAAGCATTCCTCTAAAATACAGAGAGGGGGTCCTGGTCTCACGTGTGTAAACCCTTTCCCTTAATGTAACCAATCATGTTGCCCTCATCTCCATGATGCTGCCAACTCTATAACAAATTGTATTACTTCCTCAGCTACCATGTTCTATTCTTTGTTCTATGCTTTTAAAAAGGAGCTGTGGGGCAGCTAGGTGGTGCAGGGGATAAAGCACTGGCCTTGGATTCAGAAGGACCTGAGTTCAAATCCAGCCTCAGACACTTGACACTTACTAGCTGTGTGACCCTGGGCAAGTCACTCAGCCCTCATTGCCCTGCCCCCCCCCAAAAAAAATTTAAAAAAAATAAAAAAGGAGCTGTGTCTTCAATTCTTGGTCTTTTGGCTAACTGAGGCAGTTATTAGACTCGTTCTATTGTCAGGTAGCACCCTGTTAATAAAATGTTATCTTGCTTGAAGAAAACGTGCTTCAGTCTACCTTTGTTGAATTTCACTCAAGACAATATCATAGTATTCATGTACCACCATTTGTTTATGTCTTTACCATTGGTAAACACCTTTATTTCCAGGTATTTTGGTATCATGAAGTGCTGCTATTGTGGTGTATTTGGGATCTTTCTTTCTCTGCCTTTGATCTTTTTTTTTTTTTTTTGGTGAGGCAATTGGGGTTAAGTGACTTGCCCAGGGTCACACAGCTAGTAAATGTCAAGTGTCTGAGGCTGGATTTGAACTCAGGTCCTCCTGAATCCAGGGCTGGTGCTCTATCCACTGTGCAACCTAGCTGCCCTGCCTTTGATCTTAATATATATGTCCCACAATGGATTTCTGGATCAAAGGGTATGACCATCTTAATAACTTTCTGGCATGACTTCAAATTGCTTTCTGGAATGATTGGACCAATTTAAAGCAATAGATGGCTTGTTTTTGAAGAAGCTATTCTAGTTCTTTATGGTTATATTCTTTTCTAGATGTTTATTTGCTGTCCTTTAAATACTACATTCTAGAATTTTGCCAGAAATTGAAGTCAACCTGACTGACCTTTGGCTTGTAGATTTTGTTCTCTTTCCTTTTTTGAAAATCAGGAGAACATTTTCCCTACTTCAGCTCTATAGTGCCCTTCTTGTTCTCTACAATCTTTCAAAGATCACTGATACCATCTTGGCACTCAACTCTGATAATTTTTGTTGGCACAACAGGATGTAATTCATCTGAACATGATCCTGATGGTATGAGCTCATAAATCCTTTTTTATGTATATTCCAATTAATTAATGATCTAAATGAATTGGTCGTGCCTTCCACTGATGAGGATCCCATTCATTCCTCTAATCTAATACAACTCTTTTATGTCCTCCCATAAGTCCCTTATGATAGATCTACCTGACATTTTCAGGCCTTTCTCTAATTTTATTGATATTTTTGTTGTTCAGTCATTTCAGTAGTGTTCAACTCTGGGGGTTTGGGGGTTTTTGGTTTTTTGTAAAGATACTGAAGTAGTTTGCCATTTCCTTCTCCACCAGTTCATTTTATAGATTAGGAAACTGAGGCAAACAAGGTTAAGTGTGACCCTTGTACTCAGGGTCACACAACTATTATGTGTCTAAAGCCAGATTTGAACTTAGGAAGATGAGTCTTCCTGACTTTAGGCCCAGCACTCTATCCACTGTGCCACCTAGCTGAACCAATTGGTATACTTTGTTGTTGTTCATGTCCAACTCTTTATGGCCCCATGGACAGACAATACATGCCAACATAGTCTATGGAGTTTTCTTGACAAAGATACTGAACTGGTTCGCCATTTCCATGTCCAGTGAAGTGAATAAGTGTCTAAGGTTGGATTTGAACCCTGGTCTGTCTGACTCCACATCCAGTGCTTTATCCACCCTAGTGACCTCAATTCTATTGATATTACAGGAACACCAAAGGAGCATGTGAGAGGGCTATTTTTTAACTCTTCTTCTTTTTCTTTTTTTTTTTTATAGGGCAATGAGGGTTAAGTGATTTGCCCAGGATCACACAGCTAGTAAGTGTCAAGTGTCTGAGGCCAGATTTGAACTCAGGTCCTTCTGAATCCAGGGCCGGTGCTTTAACTACTGTGCCACCTAGCTTTCCTCCTATTCTTCACTCTTGCCATATATTCTGCTCACCTTCTCAGTCATACATCTTTCTGGGAAATATGCTTTATGGTACTGCTCTTGCAAATTTTTTTGTTGATAATTCATTGCAGCCTATTTATGTCCTGCATTCAAGTGCTTATACCATAAAAGGGAGAAAAGAGACTGCTTCTTCAGAATCCTACCATCTTGGGAGATTGTAGAAAAAATACTCAGGGCCTGTGTCTGTCTGTATTTAAAGAGAAAAGAAAAAGCAGGAAAGAGAATATACTTGGGAATGAATGAGGAAGAAAAGGAAGGGAAAACAATTATTTCTTCTAACTTGTACAAACAGGAGAAAATTATATAATACTGGTAGAGGTATTGGGAGTAGATATCTCCTGAACCTCTTTCTTAGCTTAAGGAGGTAAGGAAAAGTCAAGGGGAGAATTACCAGGATAGAAGGGATATGCAAGAGAGGGAAAGGCAATTTTTATTTGTTTGAGGTAGAGGTATTGGGAGTAGATATCTCCTGAACCTCTTTCTTAGCTTAAGGAGGTAAGGAAAAGTCAAGGGGAGAATTACCAGGATAGAAGGGATATGCAAGAGAGGGAAAGGCAATTTTTATTTGTTTGTTTTTGCGGGACAATGAGGGTTAATTGACTTGCCCAGGGTCACACAGCTAGTAAGTATCAAGTATCTGAGGCTGAATTTGAACTCAGGTCATCCTGAATCCAGTGGCAGTGCTTTATCCACTGTGCCACCTAGCTGCCCCCTAAATTCCCTCTCTGAAGCGCTACTTACCAATTTGCAAAATGAAGGAGTTAAATGAGATGCCTTCTATGGTAGCTTTTGCTTCCAAATACTGTGCTATTAAGATCTTCAGGGCTAACATCTTCTCCATGGAATGTGAACTCCTGTGTGTGAGTAGAGACCTCCTTGGTTTGTGATCTAGGGTTTGGGTATAACTGAACACATCTTTTCCATCATTCTGAGCCAGAATAGTACCAACCTCTCAAGAGAAACCCTTCAAGGTTTTCTTTGGTTGTATGGTTGAAGGAAAGGGGTCTTTACTGGCGAGTTTTTCCATACTTTCTCCAGGCCTAGATGTCTTTCTATCTGTACAACTTCAGATTGTATGAGGTGGTATTTTGTATAGCTGCATCATGTTTTTAATGTTTTAAATAAGAGAATCCATACTTTTCCTCTTAAAGTTTTGCTGTATTCAATAAATATAAACTTATACACCTTAGTTTCCCCTCCCCCATTTTCCCTTTACAATGAACAAATAGAATATGATGATTTTTTTCTGCATTAGTCATGTTGTGAAAGAAGAATCAAAACAAAAAGGAAAATCCTCAAAAAAGAAAAAGAACCAAAAAAAGTAGAAAGAGTAAGGTTCAATCTACATCCTGATTCCATAGTTCTTTTTTCTGAAAATGGAGAGAATTTTCCATCATGAATCCTTTGGAATTATCTTGGATCATTGTACTGCTGAGAAGAGCCAAGTCTATCAAAGTTGATCATCACACAATGTGGTTAATGCTGTGTATAATGTTATCCTGGTTCTGCTTATTTCACTCAGCATCAATTCATGTAAGTCTTTCTAGGTTTTTCTGAAATCCTCCTGCTTATCATTTCTTCCAGCATAATAATTACAATATGATTTATAACCAACTGTGGTATAATGGAAAGAATGTGGATATGGAATCAGAGGTCCAGAATTCAAATCCTCATTCTTCCATCTGTTCTTTCCTGTTAACCTTGAGCAAGTTATTCTTTAGATCCCAGGTTCTTTATCTCTAAAAGGAAGGGGTTGAATTAGATAACATCTAAAGTCCTTTCCAGATCCTTAAAGTCCCTTCTTTTATTTTTATTTCTTTTTTTTTTGTAATAAACATTTTTATTTATAGTTTTGGGCTCCCATTTTTATCCCTCTTTCCCTCCCTCTCCTCCTCCCTCCCTGAAGCGACAAGCAATCAGATATGGGTTATACATGTATGATTATGTAAAACGTTACCATATTTGTCATTTTGTACAATAAAACTTGATTAAAAGAACAAAATGAAAGAAAGTAAAAAATAAGGGGGCAGCTAGGTGGCTCAGTGAATAAATCACCGACCCAGGATTCAGGAGGACCTGAGTTCAAATCTGGCTCAGACACTTGACACTTACTAGCTGTGTGACCCTGAACAAGTCACTTAACCCTCATTGCCCTCCCACCAAAAAAAATAAATAAATAAAAGAAAGTGAAAAATAGCATGCTTCAGTCTGTTCCATCAATATCAGTTTCTTCTTTGGAGATGGATAGTGTTTCATCAACAATCCTTTGGAATTGTCTTGGATCATTGTATTGTTGAGAAAAGTCAAGTCATTCACAGTTCTTCATCAAACAATATTGCTGTCTCTGTGCACAATGTTCTCTTGGTTCTGCTCACTTCACTATACCTCATTTCATACATGTTTTTCCAGGCCTTTCTGAAATCATCCTGCTTGTCATTTATTATAGCAGAATAATATTCCATCACCATCATGTACCATAGTTTGTTTAGCCATTCCCCAATTGATGGACATTCCTTTGATTTCTAATGCTTAGCCATCACAAAAAGAGCTGCTGTAAATTTTTTTTACAAATAGGTCTTTTTTTCTTTTGGGGGATGTCTTTGGGATATAAACCTAGCAGTGGCATTGCTGGATCAATGGGTATGCACAGTTCTATAGCCCTTTGGGCATAGTTCCATGTTGCTCTCCAGAATGGTTGGATCCTTAAAGTCTCTTCTAAAGCTATTTCCTTATAAAATTTTCAGAACACCTATTCAATAATGGAAGAAAAGCCTATGTAAAAAAAGTAAAGACATATAACTAAGGTGATCAGAACCAAAGCTCTGGATAGATGGACCATATTTAATCTTGAGACATCTCTGGGGGCAGCTGGGTGGCACAGTGGATAGAGCACTGGACTTGGATTCAGAAAGACCTGAGTTCAAATCCAGCCTCAGACACTTGACACTTACAAGCTGTGTGACCCTGGGCAAGTCACTTAACCCCCACTGCCCCACAAAAAAACCAAAAAAATTAAAACAGAAAGAAACATCTCTGACATATTCTTCTAGCTCATTTTCTATCCTAAAGAATTTTTTTTTTTTCTGGAAACATCAGAATCTGACATACGTATCTCTCCTCAATGGGTTTTGAATCCATAGCTAGCATCTAAGGCTTGCCATAAAGATTTGAACATAACATATTTATTAATGTCAGGAATTAATTGTGATTTGGGGTTTTCATAACCCTATCTTTGCTTCATTAGGCTCATGAGTGATCTTTAAGAATTTCTGCCAGTTTTCAGGTTTTTTAGAACAGGATTCCAGGGCAGCTAAGTGGCGCAGTGGATAAAGCACTGGTCCTGGATTCAGGAGGACCTGAGTTCAAATCCAGCCTCAGACACTTGACACTTACTTATTAGTTGTGTGACCCTGGGCAAGTCACTTAACCCTCATTGCCCTGCAAAAAAAAAAAAAAAGAATAGGATTCCATTCTCTTCAGTAGTGTTTCCCTAGCATTTTTTAATTCTTGAAATTGATGCAGATTATTATAATCCCAATTTGGTTCCTGGAGAGGCCATTCTCTTGTAGCTTGACCTGAGGCTACTAAAGAATTTTCTGCTGTGACAGTATCCATAATCTTACTTGGGGATAGTATAATTTTCATAAGACAAGTGACATTGGCCCAAGTGGGTTGATGTGTATTAAATATAGACCTTAACTGTGAAATTACTGACTTCAGATTCTGATCAAATCTAGGTATAATTTTCTTCCATGCACTCAAATCCTTTGGACTAAACAGTGTATCTTTTAAGCTGCACTCCTCTGCCGGTATGTTCTGTAATGTCCTGCAGGGGGAACAGTTTCTGCTGATCTGATTCTAAAGACTGGTCAAAATCTGTTTCTGAACTCAGGTTATCTCCAGTAGAGGGAGCTATCTTAATTTCTCTCTGAACACATGGCCTACTATGGTCATACTCTTTCTAGAATTTTATGAGAAAATGCCACATTACAATAATGATAACAGAGAGAATAAAATTTACAGTCACTAGAGCTTTGATTATACTACCATAGTAAGGTTCAAATTTAGGTACAATGCTTCCAGCAATACTAGACATGTGCTCAGTGAAGAAGACAGGTTCTCCCATCCCATTATTCCAAAATTTTCTTACTGTGTGGATGAAGAGGAAACCCATAAAACTGTGATGAAATACTGAATAGGTCACTCACCTGAGCTGCGACATTATGGGGTTCCAAAATATTCCAATGAGAAAAAACAAGGGGAAAGACAAATACTCAATCATGGTGCAGTTAAAAATGGACCGGCTTTTCTCTGACCAGCAAGATAAATGCTGGAGGCTTTCATAGGCTTTTTTTTTTTTTTTTTTTTTTTTTAGTAAGGCAATTGGGGTTAAGTGACTTGCCCAGGGTCACACAGCTAGTAAGTGTTAAGTGTCTGAGGCCAGATTTGAACTCAGGTACTCCTGAATCCAGGGCTGGTGCTCTATCCACTGCGCCATCTAGCTGCCCCTTTTCATAGGCTTTTTAAAAGTGAAGGAGGCAGTGGTGGAGGGGATGGGGGGGTGGGGAGGTTAAAGAGATTCACCAGGTTAACTCCTAGCTGGCTCGCCAATCTGTAAGGGCCAAATTTAGTATGGGAAGAGTTAATTGGGTGGCTCGCCGTAGTATTAGGGTAAGAAAGGAAATAGCCTCTTTCAAAAACAAAACAGGTTTTATTAATGGGGACAAATTAAAAACACAAGTGAGATTAATAGAGCTAGAGACAATGAGAAAGAATCTAAATCTCTGGGGTAAAAAGGCCCTAGGCACCCCGAACCTTTGCCTCAAAAACACAAACTTACCACCACCTGAAATCTGTAGCTCCAAGGAGAATTAGTTGTGCAGCCTCTTCTGTTTTTGTCCAAAGATTGGCCCTTATATTACAAAGCCAAAAAATTCATGATGGAAAATGTTCTCCACATTCAGAAAAAGAACTATGGAGTCTGAATGCAGATTGAAGCATGCTATTTTCACTTTTGTTGTTGCTGTTTATTCTTTCTTGTATTTTTTTCTTTTATTCTGATTCTTCTCTTACAACTTGACTAATGTGGAAACATGTTTAACATGATTGTAATGTATACCCCATATCAGATTGCTTGCTGGCTTTGGGAGGGTGGAGGAAAGGGAGGGTGGAACTCAAATATCTTTACACGTAATTAGAAAATAAAATAAATTTTTTTTAGAAATATGTTATTGGAACCCAAAACAAAGGTTAGGGCAAGATATATGGATCTAGGAAGACATAGAATAAAGATGATGATTAAAACCATGAAAGCCAATGAGTGTCAAATACAGGTGTTTATATTTGATCCTGGAGGTAATGTAGACCGACTGTATTTTATTGAGGATGATCTTACCCAGAAACACATTCACAACTCTAGACACAATTTGAATCCCAGTCTTCATATATAGACTGTAAAAATTATTTTATCTTACTGGTGGGCCTAATCTGTGAACTTCTGGCTGGCTATCTGACTGCTTTTAATTGGTAAAGCTATAATTGGCTATTAGCTGCCTAAGCCAGTCTGCAAGGGCCCTTTAAAAATTCCCCCTCAGCTCCTCCATTAGATCACAAGAAACAGCCTCTTTCAATTAAAGCCAAAAGGGTTTATTTATGAGAATAAATGTAAGAGATAAGGGTAAGGAAATGCAAAGTATAGGACCTGAAAACTTTTTAAACTTTCTCTCCTGCCACCTCAAATCTCTCACCTGAGGGTATGCTGGCTGCTGTTGCCACTGTCTGTGCTCCCCTTTCAGTCTCCTTTCTCTCAGTCAGTCCCCCTTCACTTTCACTGCTCCACTCCTCTCTCTGTCTCTGTAGCATCCTTGTAGCGTCCTCTAACTGCAAGCCCCCCTTACTGCTAGCATCCTCCCTCAGTTCTTCCTATCTCTCACTGTCCTTTGCTTCTTCCGACTGAAAGCCCCCTTTCTTCTAGTGTCTTCCTGGCATCTCTCTCTCCCCAGGCTATATAAAAAGCCTCTCTCCTTGGGAACCCTGGGGCCAAGTCCCACCCCCTCCATCAAGCTAATTGGTTAGCCACCCTAGGGCCACCACAGAGCCCCATGCCTGGTGCTCCAGGAGCTGGGAGCTGGGCGAAGGAAACTCCTGTGTCTGAGGCCTGCCATGCGCCTCCCCACTGTGCGGGGCCTCACCGAGCCATGCCAGGGGTCCGGGGGTTTTCATCCACACTGCTTAGCCTGGCTCCGAGGTCCCTGCAACTGAAAAGGAGGGGGCGGAGCAGCTCCATCTCACACAGAGAAAGACTGTGGGAACCCAGGGCTAATTTTTTGCCACCCACAAGACAAAGGCATTTATCTTGACAATACAGTACTAACCCTAATTTTGATATTGGCTCAGTTACCTACATAGTTTTGGTGGTGTAAGTTTCCGGGGCATATTGGTATTTATTCCTCCCTCCCTACTTTTTTTCTTAAAGTATTGCTTTAAAATCATTCCCTCTTCCCTCTTCTATACCCTATTTGTTTGATATTTATGACATCCACAATTTATAAATAGTTTCTCTGTTCAATCTTTCCTCTGTGGGAAAATAATGGGGTTTTGGGACTCCCAGAGGCCCCCACTCGAGGGCCTAACCCAGAGAGACTTGCCTGACCTTTCTTAAGGCCAGCCCAGAGTCAGGAGAATTTCAAAGGAAATGTAGAATGACCTTGCTGACTTCCTACAGGAGGTTACCTCACAAAAAACCATACTTACCTGAAAGCTTTTCCCCTCAGAGGGTCTGCCCTCTATACTCTGATGTCAGCATGTACTGCTCATGGATCACCCTCAAGTCCAATGAACCAATAGATTTGAATGATGCTAGCCAATTAGCTTTAAGCAGTGTAAAAGGGTGGGCTTTCCTCTAGCCTGTAGGAAGGGTCAGCTCTGACTAGTGTTTTGGCTTGGAATGCTCAAGGAGGCAGAATGCAGATGATTTTCTCTCCTCTATCCTAGATAGGCCTTCTAATATTTCTGAGCAATGTGCTCTCTCTTTACTGATATTTATTATGCTTTAATTAATGCTTAATGCCCCAAACTGGTACAGTAGCCTCTAATTTCTAAGTAGCTACATATTAAAGCCCCAGCTAATTTTCCCTAAAACTTGGGACATATAATTTTTTTTTTTTTTAGTGAGGCAATTGGGGTTAAGTGACTTGCCCAGGGTCACACAGCTAGTAAGTGTTAAGTGTCTAAGGCCGGATTTGAACTCAGGTACTCCTGACTCCAGGGCCGGTGCTCTATCCACTGTGCCATCTAACTGCTCCTGGGACATATAATTTTAATTGCCATATCTCCCTATACCTTTTGTTTTTGTTGTTGCTGAATTAGGTAAGAAAATGTTATTGATTGCTTGTTTTCTGTCTCTCATCTAATGAACCCATTTATGTCTTTTTTTTTTTTTTTTAGTGAGGCAATTGGGGTTAAGTGGCTTGCCCAGGGTCACACAGCTAGTAAGTGTTAAGTGTCTGAGCCTGGACTTGAACTCAGGTCCTTCTGAATCCAGGGCTGGTGCTCTATCCACTGTGTCACCTAGCTGCCTCACCCATTTATGTCCTAACAAGTCTTGATGCAGGGGATTTGTTAATCTATTCAAAGCCTTTGTTGTTCTCTTCATGTTCTTTTATGGTAGTTTCAGTGGGATGATCATACCAAAAATTCTATCATTCTAATGTTGCTCCCTATGTCTCTCTTTACCCTATAGACATTTATATATTACCCCAATTCACTGCATCACATTTACACAGAATCCTCCTCCCAGGTCTGTCCTTTAACATTTTGGATGATATATTAACATTTCAAAATTCAGGTGTGCAAGTAGAGGATGGGGGAGATGTGGTTAGGTTACTTTAGGCATCATGACATACTGACATTGTAGTCCACAAAACCCCATAGGTCTTTTTCACTTGTGCTGCCAAGTTTCTTAATTCTTCCTTTTTTCTATCAAAATGATTATATGATTGTTGTTATATAGGTCTGACAGAGTCTTAGCAAGTTAATAGCCAAATATTTCTTACATTTTGTCATTGTTATACATTGTATTTTATTTTGGGGCTGGCCAATGAGAATCCAGCCCTTATGAGCAGATGTATCAGGTTCTGTTGATATAATCCCCTATGTAAACTTTAGAGCATACACTGATATTTCTTTTCTTTTTTGTGGGCCAATGAAGGTTAAGTGACTTGTCCAGGGTCACATAGCTAATGTCAAGCGTCTCAGGCCAGATTTGAACTCAGGTCCTCCTGAATCCAAGGCCAGTGCTTTATCCACTGTGCCACCTAGCTGTCCCTACACACTGATAGTTCAATGACTGTTCTTGATCTGTTTACCATGTGGTGAGGAAAGATTTTTTGATTGGATTCAGAATGAAGAATACATACAAAAGGCACCTTTATTGATCAGTCCTGCATTATATATAAAAACAAAGAGGCCTTTGTGAATTCAACTTATGCCTTCATAACTTGCTAAATTGACTCATTAGCTCAATAATTTTGATTATTTTGAATCTTCTAAATGTACAACTGCATCATCTTCAAGTAGAAGCATTTTACCTTCTTTCAAAGATCAAATGAAATAACATTTGTAAATGCTTAGCTCAGTACCTGGTACATAGTAGGTGCTATGTAAATGCTTATTCCCTCCATTACCCCTTCTTTGCTACTGATCAGCCTCTTAATTTGTCATATCTGTTTTCCTACGTTATTTCTAAAAGTATATTAAATACTAGTGGTAACACTACCAGGTCCAGATCCTTTCTGTACTGTTGAAATGGCTTCCTCACAAATCACAAATCTAATGACATTTCCCACACCCCATTCTCATCCCTCTCAGACTCTCTGTAGAATATGACATTGCTGGCCTTGATGTTGTATTACTTTGTAAATCTTAGAAGCACTATAGTAAATAAATATGAATTAGTGTTGTCATATAGCTCTCTTCTCTTCTCCACCTGCCTCTCTGATCACTCTTTTCCATTCATTGTCTTCTCTTCCTTTTCTTTCCCCACAAATACAGGTATTTTCCAAGGTTCTGTCTCTGGTCCTTTTCTTTTTATACTATCTCCCTTAGTGATGTCCCATACAACTACAGCCTCTACTATCAGATATTCTGTGTGGACATTTCAAAATCTATATCTCCAGTCCCACTCTCTCCTTAACTCCACTGGGATTTTCAGCTGCTTGCTGAGCATCCCCACCTATATATTCTACCTGTACTTTAAACTCAACAAACCAAAGATGTACTGCTATCAATGGTCAACCCAGAGAAACATGGGAAGGAGCCTGCTTGGTGGGATAGAGAGGATAGAGCAGGGAGAAAAAGACAAGAGCTTTTCATGAGAAGCACCCTCATGGTGGAAAGAGCATCCACTGTGGAGGCTGAAGGCATGGATTTGAGTCCTGACTCTGCCACTTAATTTATTGGCTGTGTGGCCTTTAGCAAGTTCCCTCACTTCTCGGAGTCTCAATTTCCTCACCTGTAAAATGGAGATAAAAACAAATTTTTTTTGGTTGGGCCATGAGGGTTAAGTGACTTAACCAGGGTTACACAGTTAGTAAGTGTCAAGTGTCTGAGGCCAGATTTGAACTCAGGTCCTCCTGAATCCAGGGCCAGTGCTTTATCCACTGCATCACCTACATGCCCCCAGAGATAAGAATTTTTCAATCAAAACCAACTCTTTGTTCTACCTTCCTTATTTCTCTGAATGACACCACTATTGTTCCTGTCACCACCTTGAAACCTTGGTGTTATCCTTAACTAAAGGCAGTGGAAAAAACATTGTATTTGAAACCAGAAGCCACGGGTTCAAATCTTGCCTCTGATACTACTTTATTATGTTAAACAAATCACTTAACCTTTCTAGGGATCAGTTTTTTCTTCTGTGAAGTGGGGGGCTTGGACTAATTGATCCTGCTCTGAATACAAGATTTTGTAGTTTTCTACTTCCTCTCTCTTCCTGATCTACATCTGATCAGTTAGTAAATCACATTGATTCCACCTCAGAAATATCCATGACCTGGGGCAGCTGGGTGGCACAGTGGATAGAGCACTGGCCCTGGAGTCAGGAGGACCGGAGTTCAAATCTGGCCTCAGACACTTAACACTTACTAGCTGTGTGACCCTGGGCAAGTCACTTAACCCCAATTACCTCACCAAAAAAAAACAAGAAAAAAAAGAAATATCCATGACCTGCTTTCCTTCCCATTGTCATCAACCTTGTTCAGAACTTCATAAAGTCTTTTTTTTTTTTGCTTCATAAATTCTTATATGAATTTTAACAATAGCATCCTGCCAGGTATCCCTGTCTCTAATCTTTTTGCTTTCCAATCCAATTTACACACTACTAACAAATTAATCTTACTAACCCATAGCCCATTTGTTTATTCATTCAATAGTCAACATTCAACAAAAGTTTAATAAGCTCCTCATGACCCATTGAATAGAAGCCAAATCCATTAGCCAACCATTCAGTATGGCTCCAACCTACTTTTCCACCCTATTTCACAATATTTCCCTCCATTTGCTCTGTACTTCAGCCAAACTAAACAATTTGCCATTCACTGAATACAGTCTATACTTTCCTGCCTCATTGCTACTGCTTAAGCATCATTTTGCACTTCTACAAAGATGTAGAACAAAAACATTTACTTTGAGGTTTGTTTGTTTTTGTTGTTGTTGTTATTTATTAACTCATTTAGTTCTGTATTTTTGGAAGGTAAAGGTCTTGGAGTAGTATTTTACCCTTTGTTTTGCATATGTGATCCATGGTTGAGGGCTCATTAAAGACTCTAGGCTTCTACTCATACTCATACTCATACTCATCCTAAAAAAAAGTTATTCTTATCAAGACAATTGTGACATTTAATAAGGTTTGAGAGACATAATTTCTGGGTAGTTTAATCATTTTATTAATATTGCCAGTATTTTAATAAAAAGATGATCATTTGGCCATCTTTCTCAGAGAAAATACAAGCTTATATGTTCTTTTGGAAGAGGAGTATTCAAAAGAAAGGCAATCAACTCTGATTGGTTAACAATCGATGAGAGAATGAATATTACAGCAAGGGGGCTGGACCTGAACTTTGATTACGTCATCCACTTCTAAGTTTCCCCAGCCCTGGGCAATCTATTCAAAGAATTTATGTCCCATCCAAGCCTGAGCAGAGCACAATGGCTGCCCCACCTGGGTGGGGTCTAGATGGAGGAGGTTAGCTCAACCTTCAGAGGCTGAGGTCTTGAAATGAGGATTAAGAAAAAGGAGAGGGGCGGCTAGGTGGCGCAGTGGATAAAGCACCGGCCTTGGATTCAGGAGTACTGAGTTCAAATCTGGCCTCAGACACTTGACTTACTAGCTGTGTGACCCTGGGCAAATCACTTAACCCCCATTGCCCAGCAAAAAAAAAAAAAAAGAAAAAGGAGAAATCTGAATCTCCCCAAATCATTGGTTATTAATAGTCATTGCTGTCACAATGATCCAAGACATTATAAAAGACCAATGTTGAAAAATGTATTCCACCTTTATAAAGATAACTGATGAACTCTGAATGCAGATTGAAGCATACTTTTTTCACTTTATTTTTCTTGTGTGTGTTTTCTTTTGCAATGTGTCTAATATGAAAATTTTTGCATGAATTCATATGTATATTGATATATTGCTTGCCTGCTCAAGAAGTGTGGGAGGAGTAAGAAGGAGGGAGAGAATTTGGAACACAACATTTAAAAAAGTGAATAAAAATAGGGGCAGCTAGGTGGCACAGTGGATAAAGAATTGTTATTTAAGAAGTAAGATGGGGGGGGGGGGCGGGGCATCTAGGTGGATAAAGCACCAGCCCTGGATTCAGGAATACCTGAGTTCAAATCTGACCTCAGACACTTGACACTTACTAGCTGTGTGACCCTGGGCAAGTCACTTAACCCCCAAGGTCCTGCAAAAAAAAAAGTGAATAATAAAAAAATTTTAAATGTAATTTGGAAAAATTTAATGAAATAAATATAAATATATTTTAAAAAAAGAAAAACCAAAGCTCAAGTATGACTCATACTAAGTTCATACCCAAGGTCTCTTCAAATATCAGTTAAAAGTTATATCCCACAAGGGCACGAATTGTACAATAGGAGTACAATGATAGCTTTTTAAATTCCCTCCACCACAGAAAATTTATAAAATACAAAGGACTTAAAGAACCTTTGTGGGTCTGCTAGATTAATATTTCCCATATAGCAGCTTAAAAATTTACAGAAATATCATGGAGAGTTGGTAAAGTTTAGATACCCTTTATCCTCATAGCATGACATGGCATTTTCTAGTTGCAGAACCCTCCTGTTGGAATCCTAGTCTGAGAAGTATGATTTTTAAGGAAACCCTCTGCTTAGTACCAGATTCAGGAATTCTTTAATGCAAAAATTATTGAACTCAGGATTTCACATCAGGTAATCCCAAAGTTAGACATGTCCATTCTCAGGATCACTAGCATTTAACATGTGCTCAGGAAAGGAAATAAAAAGAAAGAAGGAAGTCAGAAACTAGAGGTATAGGAATGCCAGCCTCAGGTTCATCTGGGCAAGTATAACTTGTTTGGTGTGTACCCCTTTCCCTGCAAATTGTCATTTTCTGCTTCTGTTGGTGGAGTTGGGGAAGACAAGGGAATTCTCTTTTCCCTTCTCCAACTTTCAATTTGCTGCACTCCAGTATAAAAGTCCAAGGAGGAGAACTTGTGCAAGAAGAAAAAGAGTCAAAATGGTGTTGTGCTTACAGGTCACTTAGAGATGGATGACAGAAAGAGTGGTTTCTTTAACCAGCTTTTTGGTCGTGGGTCAACCAAGCATCTTTGAGGTACCTCTAGTCACTGGAAACTAATCAGAAGAATTCCCAGTATCCTCCTAACAAGGGCCTAGCACAAGTCCACTTCCAACAAACGTCCATGACCTATAGTTGAGTTGAGTGACACATCCGATTAATCAGGGACTCCATCTATTACATAGACCATCCATCTATTATATGTTTATTTGATTATTAAATTTATAATTTTAATAAAAAAAAAGAAATCTTACCCTCACATTACCAATTCAAATGCCCCATCTCCTCTATGAAGTTGCCCTTGCCTTCCCCAGCCCACGCCTGAGCTAGAAGTGCTCTGTCTCCCCTGTGGCCTCTCCTAGCACTGTCTTTGTACATCTTGTGGATTTATCCTATTCCTACTTTGCATTAAGTTTATTTTGGTATGTCACATGTCTTCTTCACAAATGTTCTAGTAGAATATCTTCAAGGCAGAGAAGCAACCTGGATTTTCAAATGTTAAGACAACAAAATTAAAGTTCTGGTAGGTTCTCCCAAACTGGAAATACTTATGGAGCTGGTGACAAATGGCTTACTGTCTGAGGACTAGACTATCTAAGACTACAAAGTATTATCACAAGAAGGTTGGTCACTGGGGGATCAAATAGACCCCAAACTGTATCTTTTTGTGTAAGGGTTGTAATAAGGGGAAATCACTGATCAATTTGAGTCACCCTCTCAATGCAGAAGCCATCTCTGAGACCCAGTTAATATAAGGCTGGTGACCATGACCTCAATCTGTGGGTAAGTGCCCCCCATTTGGCTTCAAAAAGGTATATGCCTTGTTATTTAATTGCTTTTATTGGCAAACTCCACTTGATAAGTGTCCCCATACCATCTATGTCTTCCTTAGTTTTATGTCTAGATTCTCAAACATGTCTTTGGGGTGATGGAGTTGTTCCCCATTCAGTTATGAGCTCCTTGAAGGCTTTTACCTTGCTTTTACCTTTCTTTGTACCCCTGGCACTTAGCACAGTGCCTGCAACATAGTAGGCACATAATAAATGTTTAATGACTGAGTCTCTTCCTTTAAGATATACCTTAAGCATCATTTTCTGCATTAAGTCTTTCTTGATCGCCCTAATTGCCAGGCCCTTCCCTCCCAAATTACCTTATATAGTACAATTGTGCATATATTTTCATTTATTAAATTCATATTTATGCTACACATAAATATGTAATACAAATAAGTATAATGCATTATAATGTTACATTGCATGAATGTATGTATGCATGTAATACATACAGATGCATACATACTATGTGATTCATGTATTACATGCATCAACATGTTACTCTGTTACATATGGGTACACATACATATACGTGTGTGCATAGCATATGGATACATTATGTGTATCTATATAATCATATGTGTAGGTACCTAAGTGGTACCAGTCATTCAATAAACATTTATTAAGTGCCTACTATGTACTAGGCAGCATGCTAAGTGCTGAGGATACAAAAAGGGGTAAGAGATGGTCCCTCACTTCAAGGAGCTCCCAGTCAATAGGGGAGAAAACAAGCGAACAAATATATACAAACAAGCTATATTCAAGATAATTACAAATTAATTAAAAGAAGGAAAGCACCAGAATTAAAGAGGGGTTGAGAAAGGCTTCCTGTAGAGATGGAATTTTAGTTGGGATTTAAAGAAAGCTAGAGAAGCCAGGAAGCAGAGATGAGGAGAAAGGGCATTCCAGGCCTGGGGAACAGCTAGAGAGAATGCTCAGAACCCAGAAGAGAATCTTGTTCATGGAACAGGTGGGAGGCCAGTGTTACTGGATAGAATAGTGGATAGAATTCTGAGCTTGCAGTCAAGAAGACCTAACTTCAAATTCAGCCTCAGAAACTTACTAGTTGTATGACCCTGGGCAAGTCATTTAACCTTTGTCTCAGTTTCCTCAGCTATAAATGGGGATGTTAAAATAGCACCTACTTTGCAAGGTTATAAGTCTCAAATGAGGTAATATTGGTGAAGTGTTTAGTGCCTGTCACGTAAAGGCTTATTTCCTTCCCTAATGCATCTGTGTGTATATCTCACATATATATGTATGTACACACACATGCATGTGGTTATTTCCTTCCTTCTCTCCAGTTGTAAATTCCTTGTAAGTAGGGATTTCATTCTTTGCATCCCCAGCACCTAGCACAGAGCCTGGAACAGAAGAGGTGCTTATTAAATTCTTATTGACTGACTAATTGAATGATTATGTTCCTCCTTCCAATTTGGAGTGAAGCATGCATGCTATTCATCTTGGTGTTGTTTGCTCTTACCATATGACTGGCCCAGGTCCTTTTCTGATTGCACATTTCCTGGATGATAATTTCTGTGTGGAAGTTCTCATTAGTAATATGTTCACCCTTCATCTTTCTCTTGCCCTGTAAGGCACATACAATTTTGTTTCATTGGAACTTGTAGTCTTATATACAACATTGCTGGAAGAATGGGTTTTGGGTGGGGGAAGAGAGGGAAAGGGAAACAGACCTGTGATTTTTTTGGGATAGGAAGTTCCCAGCAAGTAACTTCCCTTTACCAATGCAGATCTACAAGTTCTCTACAACAGAGTCTGAGAGAGTTGCCCGTAGGGCACCAAGAGGCAAAGTGACTTCTCTGATTACACAGACAGTATGTGGCAGAGATGGGACTTAAGCCCAATTTTCCTTGATTCCAAAATCAGCTCTTTCCCCTAGGCCATGACTCCTGGTACTAGAGGAGCACTGACCTTCAAAAGATGGGTTGCATGTCAAGGAAACTCAGTTGGAGAGAAGCTGTATGACTTTGTCTAGGGTCACATGACTTAGTAGATATCTGAGGCAGGATTCAAACTCAGTTCTTCTTGAGTCCAAGTTCAGCTTGGGGTGGTTGAAAACATGGCACAATTCTGAAAATGCAGTTCAGCCTGCTTTTCTCAGTTCTGGGCCTAGCTCTAGAGTACCTGTCCAAAATACTATAGGATCAGAAGATCATCTCTTTAGAACTAGAAAGGATCTTGATGCTTCAACCCCCCTCTTTTTAAAGATGAACAACCTGAGGTTCAGAGAGGTAAAGAAGTTTGCCAAAGGTCACACAGATAGATGTCAGAGCTGGGATTTGAACCCAAGTTCCCTGATGAGCTGCCTATCCTAACTACCTGTCATACTGTAGAAAATAGGCACTTAATTGATCTCTTTTTTTTGTGGCATGGATTATTCAACTGTTCTCATTTGAATGTATGTGTAATGGCTTTTTATTATGTATGATAATATATATAGTATATTAGATGTAATAGATTTTATTTATATATACTTTTATTTTTGTTTTTATTATTTATTATTTTACTTCTCCAATTACATATAAAAACAATTTTTAACATTCATCTAAAAAATGTTGAGTTCCAAATTCTCTTCTTCCTTTCCTCCCTTCTTTCCCTCCTCATAGAGAAGGCAAGCAATTTGACATAGTTTATATATGTGCAGTCAGGCAAAACATATTTCCATATTAGTCATATTGTAAAAGAAAACATTAAAAAACAAAAACAAAACAAGAAAAATAAAGAAAGTTAAAAATAGTGTGCTTTGATCTGTATTCAGACTCAGTTTTTTTCTCTGGAGATGGATAGCATTTTTCATCATGAATCCTTCAGAATTATATTGGATCGTTGTATCACTGAGAATAGTTAAGTCATTCACAGTTAACCATCTTACAATATTCCTGTTACTTTGTACAATTTTCTTCTGGTTCTGCTCATGTCATTTTGCATCAGTTCATGTAAGTCTTTCTCAGTTTTGCTGAGAGCATCTTGCTTGTCATTTCTTATAGTCCAATAGTATTCCATCACATTCATATGTCACAACTTGTTCAGCCATTCCCTAATTGATAGACATGCCCTCAATTGACAATTCTATGCCACCACTAAAAGAACTTCTATAAATATTTTTGTAATA
The DNA here is from genome assembly GCF_019393635.1 of Dromiciops gliroides. Classification (NCBI taxonomy): domain Eukaryota; kingdom Metazoa; phylum Chordata; class Mammalia; order Microbiotheria; family Microbiotheriidae; genus Dromiciops; species Dromiciops gliroides. Next base: position 297,438,119 of record NC_057863.1, on the reverse strand, counting down.
TAAATTATTTTCCTGTCTATTTTTATCTCTTTGGGATACAGACTGAAAGTGTTATTGCTGGGTCAAAGGGTATGCCTGGTTTTATAGTCCCTTGAGCATAGTTCCAAATTGCTCTCCAGCTTGGTTGAATCAGTTCATAAACTCCATCAACAATGCATTAGTGTCTCAATTTTCCTACCACCCCCCAACATTTGTCATTTTCCTTTTCTGTCATATTAGACAATCTGATAGGTGCGGAATGGTACCTCAGAGTTGTTTTAATTTGTATTTCTTTGATCAATAATGATTTAGGGTATTTTTTCATATTATATAGTTTTGATTTCTTCTTCTGAAAACTGCCTGTTTTATATCTTTTGACATTTCTCAGTTGGGGAATGGCCCTTATTTTGTATAAATTTAACTTAGTTTTTTATATATTTGACAAATGAGGCATTTATCAGAGAAACTTGCTGTAAAAATTTTTTTCATATTTATGATTACTAGCCGTATTTCCCTCTAGCTTATCCCCCTCCCCATTTATCCAACTCTTTCCTTTCATCTTGTGCACCCTTAAAAGTGTTTTGCTTCTGACTGCTGCCTCCCCCAATATACTTTCCCCTCTATCAGCCCCATCCCCCTTCCCTTGTCCTCTTCTATTACTTTCCTGTAGGGTAGGATAGATTTTTATAACCAACTGAGTGTGTATTTTATCCCTCTGTGAGCCAGTTCCAATAAGAGTAAGATTTAAGTGAGCCCCACCACCTCCCTCATCTTCCCCTTCATGGTGAAAACTCTTTTTTGCCTCTTTTACATAAGATAATTTATCCCAGTCTACCTTTCCTTCTCTCCTTCTTCCAGTGCATTCCTCTTTCTCAACCCTTGATTTTATTTTTTTTAGATAATTAGCACATCATAGGCAATTCATAGCTATGCCCTCTATCAATGTAAATTCCTTCTAACTGCCCTAATAATGAGAAAATTCTTAGTACAAATATTATCTTTCCATATATCATCTTCCCATATTTGAATGTGAACAATTTAACCTTATTGAATTCCTTATGATTTCTCTTTCCTGTTTACTTTTTTTTGTTTTGTTTTGCGGGGCAATGAGGGTTAAGCGACTTGCCCAGGGTCACACAGCTAGTAAGTGTCAAGTGTCTGAGGCCAGATTTAAACTCAGGTCATCCTGAATCCAGTGTCAGTGCTTTATCCACTGTGCCACCTAGCTGCCCCCTCCTGTTTACCTTTTTATGTTTCTCTTTAGACTTTTATTTGAAAGTTAAATTTTCTGTTTAGCTCTAGTCTTTTCATTAAGAATGCTTGGAACGGGGCAGCTAGATGGTGCAGTGGATAGAGCACTGGCCCTGGAGTCAGGAGTACCTGAGTTCAAATCCGGCCTAAGATAATTAACACTTACTAGCTGTGTGACCCTGGGCAAGTCACTTAACCCCAATTGCCTCACTAAAAAAAAAAAAAAGAATGCTTGGAATGGGCAGCTAGGTGGTGTAGTGGATAAAGCACCGCCCCTGGATTCAGTAGTACCTGAGTTCAAATCTGGCCTCAGACACTTGACACTTACTAGCTGTGTGACCCTGGGCAAGTCACTTAACCCCCACTGCCCCGCCAAAAAAAAAAAAAAAAAAGAATGCTTAAAGAACCTCTATTTCATTGAATATCCATTTTCCCCTTGAAGGATTATACTCAGTTTTGCTGGGGAGGCAACCCTTGGTTGCAAACATAGTTTCTTTGCTCTCTAGAATATCATATGCTAAACTCTCTTTTCTTTTAATGTAGAAGCTGCTAAATATTATTGTCCTGATGGTAGGTTCACAATATTTGAATTGTTTCTTTCTGGTTGTTTGCAATATCTTCTACTTAACCTGGGAGCTCTGGAATTTGGATATAATATTCCTGTGAGTTTTTATTTTGGGATCTCTTTCAGGTGGTGATCAGTGGATTCTTTCAATATCTATCTCCCCCTGTGGCTCTAGAATCTCAGGGAAGTTTTCCCATATAATTTCTTAAAAGATGATATCTGGTTCTTTTTTTGTTCATGGCTTTCCAGTAGTTCACTAATTCTTAAATTATCTCTCCTCCATCTGTTTTCCAGGTCAGTTGTTTTTCCAGTGAGATATTTCACATTTTTTTTTTCCATTTTGTTTTATTGCTTCTTGATGTCTCATGGAGTCATTAACTCCCACTTGCCCCTAGTCTAATTTACAAAGAATTATTTTCAAAGTGAATTTTTGTATATCTTTTTCCATTGGCCAATTTTGCTTTTTAAAGTGTTCTTCTATTCATTGGATGTTTTTGCCTCTTTTTATCATTTGGCCCATTCTATTTTTTAAGGTGTAATTTTCTTCAGTCTTTTTTTTTTAGTCCTTTACCAAGCTATTGACTCTTTATTTTAATGATTTTCTTATCACTGTCATTTCTTTTCCCAATTTCCCCTCTAATCTCTCTTATTTGACTTTTCAAAATCCTTTTTTGAGCTCTTCTAGGGTTTTTTTTTTAGCTTGAGACCAATTAGTTTTTTTTTTTTTTTTTGAGCCTTTGGATGTAGCAATTTTGAATTTGTTGTCTTCTGAGTTTGTGTTTTCATCTTCCCTGTCACCACAGCAACTTTCTATTATCAGGTTCCTTTTGTTGTTGTTCGCTCATTTTTTTTTACCATCAACATAGACATTTATTTATTTTTTAAATCATAAAAGTATTTTTATTATTTTCTAGTTATGTGTAGAGATAGTTTTCAACATTTGTTTTTATAAGATTTCTAATTCTAAATTTTTCTCCCTCCCTCTCCTTCCTCCCCCCTCCCCAAAAGAGCAAGCAATCTGATATACATAAACATGACCCTTCATTCTAAAAGATGATGCCGGGATTGTACAAGCCAGAAAGGCATTCAGTATGTTCCTGGAAATACACTGTGCTTGCTAGTCAGTGACAAGATTAGTTAAATATAGAGAGGATCATCACCAGGAAGTTGGTTGCTCAGTTATAAATAGTTTAGCTATGAAATCTTTGAAATATCAAAAAATACAAAATATCTTTCAGTCCTATGAAGTACCATTTTACTTCTGCATTGACAGTGGTACAGTGTCAGAAAAGGGGTCATAATAATCAAATCAATCACATTAGTATAATCACACATTACAGAGTCAACAAATAGTACTTTAACCATTTGTTCTCCCTAGCATGCTGTTGAGGGCCTTACTTGATTCAGGATAGTCTGGTGCTTCAGGTTTGGAGTTAGAACAAAGTGAGACACTTGTAGACAATCTGGTTGGTTAGTTGGTTGTTGTCCTTCGTGCTCAAAGAGAACCAAAATGACATCACTATGTTGGGGTCAAGGTACAGTGTGTCTCCAGACATGGAAAAAGATGAAGCAAGCAGGGGGCAGAGCCAAGATGGTGGAGGAAAGACATTAAACACACAGAGCTCCTGACACGATTACCCCCAAAACAGCAATAAAACAAGCCTTGGAGTGGCAAAACCCACAAAAAGACACTGAGATTATTTTTTAGATTAAAGGGGGCTGTACTAGACTGCGAGCAGAATCCAACCCCCCAATCGTGCCAACACAGACCCCAAACACGCTGTGCAAGGGGAACCTACCACCAGCCTCCGAATCAGCTGAAGCACCCATGTCTTCTGGAACTAAGCTTACCATCAGGTGAAAGGGCTGAACGACTGACCTGAGGAGGAGTTCGGATATCCCATCCCAGCAGGGAACCAGGAAGAAATCTTGAGTGGTGGGAGGCCCAGGTCGGGGAGGGATGCAGGCTTGTTGAAGCTAGAAACCACCACAGCACTCTGCTGGCTGGTTAACTAGCAAGTTGGCTTTAGGTTGCCTTTGGACTAGAGAACAGGTCAGGTGAGAGAAAAACCTGGCATCCCTCAAACCAAAACACCTGGGACCCTCTAGAGCTTGACACAGTGTAGCTTGCAAGTAGGGCCTCACCGTAAGAGGGAGCTAAAAGTCAAGTAAAAAAATGGCAAGATGAGCAAGCAAAGAAAGTTGAGAACAATAGAAAGTTTATTTAGCAAAAAGGAAGATCGAGGTGTACCCTCAGAAGAGGATAACAACCTCAGGGCCCCTACATCCAAAGCTTCCAAGAAAAATATGAATTGGTCTCAGGCCATGGAAGTGCTCAAAAGGGACTTTGAAGAGAAAGTAGGAGAGATAGAAGGAAAATTTAGAGAGGTGGAGGAAAGAATGGAAAGAGAAGTGAGAGTAATGCAGGAGAGCTATGAGAAAAGTCAACATTTTGAAAAGCCAAATGGAAAAGGTGATAAAAAAAAAAGCTGTCTAGGGGCAGCTAGGTGGCTCAGTGGATAGAGCACTGGCCCTGGACTTAGGAGTACCTGAGTTCAAATCTGGCCTCAGACACTTAAGACTTACTAGCTGTGTGACTCTGGGCAAGTCACTTAAGCCCAATTGCCTCACCAAAAAAAAAAAAAAAAGCTGTCTGATGAAAATTATTGCTTCAGAACTAGGATTGAACAAATGAAAGCCAGTGCATTTATGAGAAACCAAGACACAGTAAGGAAATCCAAATGAATAAAAAAATATAGGGCAATATGAAATATCTCCTTGGAAAAACAACTGACCTGGAAAATAAATCCAGGAGAGATAATTTGAAAATCATTGGACTATCTGAAAACCATGACCAAATTAAGAGTATAGACATCATTTTCCAAGAGATTGTCAGGGAAAATTGCCCTGATATTCTAGAAGCAGAAGGCAAAATAGAAATTGAAAGAATCCACTGATCACTTCCTGAAAGAGATCCCAAAAACTTTGTCAAGTTTAAGGTACTATATACATACAGGTTATGATGAGCAGGATGCTATAGAAAAACCTGGAAAAAACCTACATGAACTGAAGCAGAGTGAAATGCGCTGTATACAAAATAACAGCAATAGTGTAAGATGATCTGCTGGGGAGCATGTGGTTATTTTCAGCAAGGCAATGATCCAATATATCTCTGAAGGACTTATGAAAATTGCAACCCATCTATAGAGAAAGAACTGATAATATCTGAAAACAGATAAAAACACATTTAAAAAAATTTTTTTTCTTTGACAATTCCTTAATCTGGAGTTTTGTTTTTTAACTGTTTTCTCTCACAACCAAGCTAATGTGGGAATGTTTTCCATGACTACTCATGTATAACTTATTTTGAATTGCTTGAGTTCTTGTGGGTGGGGAGTGGGAAGGGAGGGAGGAAGAGAAGTTGGAACACAAAGTTTTAAAAAATCAATGTCAAAATTTGTTTTTACATATACTTTGGAAAATAAAATTCTAAAAATAATACAAAAAATAGTTCAATATAAATTGGGAAATAAAGTAGTATTTAAATTTCCAAAAAAAAAAAATGGTACAGTGTGTCCCACTGTGCCTGATCATATCAATATAAGCTCAGTCACAAATAGTCCACATGAACATTTGGAGTGAGGGGTGTCAAATCTGCATATCTCATGTTTCTTTTGAGCCACTATAATTCTACTTTGCACCTTCTTTGATGGGGGCACTCCATGCTGGGAAGTCCTATGCAAGTGTTTCTTGTGTCTCACAAGCAATCCCAAAGTTCTTCAGAGAGAACCTTGAGAGTGTCCTTATATCACTTCTGACCTCCATGCGAGCCCTTACCTTGAATGAGTTCTCTGTCAAATAGACTTTTAGGCAAACATATATTTGGCATTCAAACATTGTGGCCAGCCCACTGGAGTTGTGCTTTCTGCAGTAGTTTGAATGTTTGGCAGTTCAGTTAGAGAAAGGACCTCAGTGCCTTATCTTGCCAGGTGATCTTCTGAATCTTTCTAAGACAATTCAAATGGAAGTGATTCAGTTTCCTGGCATGGCACTGGTATACTGTCCACGTTTTAAAAGCATACAACAATGAGGTCAGTGCAACAGTTCTGTAGACCTTCAGTTTGACAGGAAGCCTAATAACCCTTCTCTCTCCCACTTTCCTTTGGAAACTTCCAAACACTGAGCCAGCTCTGGCAATGTGTGCAACAATCTCATCATTTGTGTGTACATCCCTGGAAAGTTTACTGCCATGGTAAATAAACAAATCCACAGCTTTCAAAATTTCTTCATTTGTTGTAGCCAATGGTGCCACTTATGGACGTTGTGATTCTGGCTGGTGGAGAACCTGTTTTCTTGGTGTTAACTGTCAGGCCAAAATTAGCACAAGCAGCAGACAGTCAAACCATATTCTGTTGCATCTCAGCCACAGAGGCTGCATTAAGCGCACAATCATGTGCAAACAAAAAGTCCACTACCTACTTCCCCTCCACTTTAGTCTTGGTTCGTAGCTTTTTCAAGTTAAATAATTTGCCCTCAGTGTGGTAGATGACCATGATGCTGTTTTCATCCTCCTTGTAGTCATCTGGCAGCATCACTGCAAACATTATGCTAAAAAGCATGAGAGAAGATGGCGGAGGAGAGGCTGTGACTCCCACAAGCTCCAGATAAACCCGTCCATTCACGCCCAAATAATGCGGTAAAAATCAAAACCCAGAACAGCCTAATGCACATAAGAACAGAGTGAGACTGTTTCTCCGCAAAAGAGGGCAATTCTGATCACCTACTGATCAGGCTGAGCAACTCAGCGCGCGGTCCGGACCCAGCCAGGGACACTGCTTCCAGCGCATGTCAGAGTCTTCAGCACCAGCAGCTTCTGAGGCTTCAATCACGGACTGGTGAGGGGGTTCAGCGGTGGGCCGGGGTGAAGTGGAGGCAGTGTCTACTGGAGTTGGGGCAAAGCGCCCTGGGTCTGAACCAGTGGGCTGAGTCAAGTGGTGGTGGCCCAGTGGGGGAGGGGGGAAAGCACACCAAGCTTCGGACCATAGAGAATCAGAGTTCAATCAGACTTCTGTTTCCGGGTCAAAGAGAAAGCGGCTGTGATTACTCACAAGCCAGGCAGGCTTGAGAAGAAGCCCAATCACCCCCTGGGCCACGCTGTAGCACAAACAGTGTGTCCTGGAAGCAGCGCTACACTTTAAGGAGTAAAAAGCCAAGAAACAGTAAGCCAGGATGAGTAGGCAGAGAAAGCAGAAGACCATCGAAAACTTCTTTGGGGGAAAGGTAGACCACAATACATCCTCAGAAGAAGAAGATAATAATAGGGTCAAAGCTCCAACATCCAAAGCTTCCAAGAAAAATATGAACTGGTCTCAGGCCATGGAAGCTCTCAAAAGGGACTTTGAAGAGAAAGTAGGAGAGATAGAACAAAAATGTAGAGAAAGAGAGGAAGGAATGGAAAGAGAAATGAGAGCAATGCAGGAGAGTCATGAGAAAAAAAGTCAACAGTTTGAAAAGCCAAATGGAAAAGGAGATTAAAAAACTGTCTGCTGAAAATAATTGCCTAAGAATTAGGATTGAACAAATGGAAGCTAGTGACCTTATGAGGAACCAAGACACAGTAAAGCAAATCCAATTGAATGAAAAAATAGAGGGCAATGTGAAATATCTCCTTGAAAAAACAGCTGACCTAGAAAATAAATCTAGGAGAGATAATTTGAAAATCATTGGACTACTGGAAAACCATGACCAAAACAAGAGCTTAGATACCATCCTCCAAGAGATTGTGAGGGAAAATTGCCCTGATATTCTAGAAGCAGAAGCTAAAATAGAAATTGAAAGAATTCACCGATCACCTCCTGAAAGAGATCCCAAAATGAAAACCTCCAGGAATATTATAGCCAAATTCCAGAACTCCCAGGTCAACGAGAAAATATTACAAGCAGCTAGAAAAAAGGAATTTAAATACTGTGGAGCTCCAATAAGGATAAAGCAAGATCTAGCAGCTTCTACATTAAAGGACCGGAGGGCATGGAATATGATATTCCAGAGGGCAAAGGAACTGGGACTACAGCCAAAAATCACGTACCCAGCAAAACTAAGCATCATCTTTCAGAGGAAAACATGGAACTTCAAGGAGAAAGAAGACTTTCAGGCATTTGTTATGAAAAGACCTGAACTGAATAGAAAATTTGACTTTCAAATACAAGACCCTGGAGAAGCATAAAAAGATAAACAGGAAAAAGACTTCATGAGGGATATTAAAAGATCAAACTGTTAACATTCCTATATGGGAAGATAATACAGAGGACACAGGTCTGAACTGAATACGAAGGGATGTTATGTTTTGTTCTTTGTGGGGTGTCTTATATATGGGGTCAGATTTGGGCTTGGGGCCTCCTGGGTCCAGGGCTGGTGCATTGTCCACTGTGCCACCTAACTAACCCATAATGACATCCTTAAAATAGGGTTGAGGTGTAGGAGAAATAGACTGGGGGAGGGGGGAGGGGAGAGATGGTCTGGGGAGATGTTCTTCACATGAAGGAAACAAGAAAAAAGCTTATGGAGGGGAGGGGAAGAGGGGGAAGGAATTGGGGAGTGAGTGAACCTTAATATCATCAGAATTGACTCAAAGAAGGACTAACATACATACTCAAGTGGGTATAGTAATATATTTTGCCCCGAGGGAGGGGAGGGAGATAAGGGGGGGGGAGAGAAGAGGGGAAGGAGGGAAGGGCAGATTCTGGGAGAGAGTAGTAAAAAGCAAAATACTTCCAAGGAAGGTGAAGATGTTCTGCATAATGGCACAAGTATGAAATATTGAATTGCTTGATTTCATAGGGAGGGTTGAGGAGAGAGGGAGGAAGAAAATTTGGAACATAGAATTAGCTCAAAGACCTTAAACTCATCAGAGTTGGCTCATGGAGAGAATAACATTCACACCCAGTTGGGAGGAGTAATCTATTTAACCTTATAGGAAAGTATGAGGGGAAGAGGATAAGGAAGGAAGGGTGAAAAAAAAGGGAGTGCAGAGTAGGGGAGGGGACAGTCAGAAGTAAAATACTTTTGAGGAGGAATAGTTTAAAAGAAGATAGAAAATAGAGTGAGTATCATGGGAAGGGAATAGGATGGAGGGAAATAGTTATGATGACTTTGCTGGGCTAATATGAAGAAAATTCTTTGTCAAGTTTAAGGTACTTTATTTAGGTTATGATGAACAGGATACTATTAGAAAAACCTGGAAAGACCTACGTGAACTGAAGCAGAGTGAAATGCACTGTATACAAAATAACAGCAATAGTGTAAAATGATCTGCTGGGAAGCATGTGGTTATTTTCAGCAAGGCAATGGTCCAATATAACCCTGAAGGACTTATGAAAATGGCAACCCATCTACAGAGAAAGAAGTGATAGTATCTGAAAATAGATGGAAACACATTTTTTTTTCCTTTCTTTTTTTTTTTTTCTTTCTTTTTTGGTGAGGCAATTGGGGTTGGGTGGCTTGCCCGGGGTCATGCGGCTGGTGGCTGTTGGGTGTCTGGGGCCGGATTTGGGCTCGGGTCCTCCTGGTCCCAGGGCCGGTGCTCTGTCCACTGCGCCACCTAGCTGCCCCTGGAAACACATTTTTAAAAAAAAAATTTTTTCTCTTTGACAATTCCTCAGTCTGAAGTTTTGGGAGTTTTTTTGACTGTTTTTTCTCACAACCTAGCTAATGTGGGAATGTTTTCCATGACTACTCATGTATAATTTATTTTGAAATGCTTGAGTTCTAGTGGGTGGGGGGGTGGGAATAGAGGAGGAAGAGAAGTTGGAACAATTTTTTTTTTTAATTGATGTTAAAATTTGTTTTTACATATATTTTGGAAAATAAAATTCTATTCGAAAAATTAAAAAAAATATGAAAAAAAAAAGCATGAGAGAAAGCACACAGCTCTGCTTCACTCCATTGATGAGTAGGAGAGCATGAGGACATCATCCATTATCCAGAAGCTGTGTAAGCATGCTTTCATGAAACTGGTGTATAATACCGATGAACTTCTCTGGGCAACCAAATTTTTCCATGATCTTCTACATGCCCTCATGACTGACAGTATCAAAGGCTTTGGTTAAATCAATAAACATTGGGGGTATCTGGGTGGCACAGTAGATAAAGCAACAGCCTTGGATTCATGAGGACCTGAGTTCAAGTCTGGCCTTGACACTTACCAGCTGTCTGACCCTGGGCAAGTCACTTAATCCTCATTGCCCCACCCAAAACAAAACAAAAAATCAACAAACATTGCATACAGACCTCTGTTCTGCTCTTGACATTTCTTCTGGAGTTGTCAGGCAGCAAATAGCACATCAACTTTTACTCAGCCTTTTCTGAAGCCTCACTGGCTCTCAGGTAGATGACCATCCTCCAGTTGAAAAATTAGCTTATTAAGTAAGACTGCCAAGAATCCTGCCAGCAATGATTAAGAGAGAGACGTTCCCTGTAATTGTCACACGACAACCTATTTCCCTTTTCTTTATGGAGATGTGCAATGGAGGCATCCTTGAACTCCCGGGGGATAACCTCCTTTTGCCATTTAACCTGAAGATTTTAAGCAGCTTTTGTATGAGCAGTGGAGCCTCTGCCTTGTAAATCTCAGCTGGAATAGGATCATCACTAGGTGCTTTGCCACACTAGAGAAGCCTAATGGCATTCAAAACCTCTTCTTCAGTTGGAAGTTCAGCTAGAGAGGGATTGACTTCAACCTGAGGTATATGGTCAGTGGCTTCAGCATTGGTTGATAACAGTTTGTTGAGAATGCCATGAAGGTATTCAGCCCATCTCTCCAGGATCATGTTCTTTTTTTATCATAAAAGTATTTTATTATTTTCTAGTTACATGTAGAGACAGATTTCAACATTTGTTTTTATAAGATTTCTAGTTCCAAATTTTTCTCCCTCCCTCTCCTCCCTCCCCACTCCCCAAGACAGCAAACAATCTGATATAGATTTTATATATATATATATATATATATATATATATATATATATATATATATATAATCACATTAAACATATTTCTGCATTAGGCATGCTGTGAAAGAAGAATCAGAACAAAAGGGGAAAACCTCAAAAAACAAAAACAAAAAAGTAGAAACAGTATGGTTCAATCTGCATCTAGAATCTGCAGTTCTTTTTTTTCTGGATTTGGAGAGCATTTTCCATCATGAATCCTTTGGAACTATCTTGGACCATTGTACTGCTGAAAAGAGTCAAATCTATCACAGTTGATCAACACATAATGTTGTTGATACTGTGTACAATGTTCTCCTGGTTCTGCTCATCTCACTCAGCATCAGTTCATGTAAGCAGGATCATGTTCTTAACACTAATGTGTCTCCATCAGCGCTGAGTAGTTGAGATGTACTATAATCCATAAATAATCATAAAAGTGCTTTGGATTGTTACTATCCATGTAAAATTGAATTTCATCTGCCTTTTGATCAAGCCAGGAATCTTGCATCTTTCTAAGTTTTCCTTGCACTTTACTTTTAACAGAGTTAAATGCTGTCTTCTTTGAGATGGATGAACTATCCTACTGTTAAGCCTTGTAGAGTTCTTGTTTTTTTTGTCTAGCACCTTCTTAATTTCCCCATCATTTTTGTCAAGCCAGTCTTGATATTTGTCAGTGTTCTGAACCAGATGTGTAAATGTGGTGCAGTACAACAAATCTCTGAAAGCTACCCACTCTTTTTCTGCTCCACTGTTGCCAACTATATGCTGGCTCAGTTTCCCCTCTGTTAGTAACAAACTCCACACTGTGGGAAGTGCTTTAATCTCTTGACATTAAATCTTCTGATAGTCATCTTGCATTGGGGGCATGCTTTTGTTGAGTGCAAATGTTTAGATCGGAATGGATAAGTGTATGATCAGTGTGCCTTATTTACCCTTATCACTCTCATATCTTGTCAGAATCTTTTTCTTACAATGACTTACTTTATTAAATGTTAATGTTTGTTATGAGGGTACATCCACAAAGTTTTATTGCATTTAGGTAAATGGAAGACAGTGTTGGTAATGAGGTCACAAGACACACAAGTCTTTAGTAGTAAGTGACTGTTGATGTTGCTCTTTCATACTCCATTTCTCCCAAGGACTCCCTGACATGTCTGCTAGTCTGTGCCTACTCTGGCATTAAAGTCATTCAGAATTATAAACTTGTCTTCTTTCAGCATATTGATGATAAGGGTCTCCAGGTCTTCATAAAATTTTTCTTTGACCTCATCGGTGTTCATCAAGGTGGGAGCATATGTATTGATAATAGTGGTGTATTGCTTTCCTGTAAGTGGCAGTTGAATTGTCATGAACCTGTCATTCATTCCTTTTGGGAGGCATACAAACTTGTTGACTAGATTAGTTTTAATTGTAAAACCCATGTCAGCTTCACAGTGCTCCTCATCACAGCAGTTACTCTAGGAAAAAATGTTTTCCAGTCCTGACTTTGGTAAGCTGACCTTCATTTGCAAGCCTTGTTTCACTCAGGGATACTATTTAGATGTGATATCTGCTGGGTTCTCTTACAAGAGCTGTCAAGAGCTATTCATTTTTTAAGCCTACCTGATTTATTTTTTTTTATTTATTTTTATTTTTTTGGTGAGGCAATTGGGGTTGTTAAGTGACTTGCCCAGGGTCACACAGCTAGTAAGTGTTAAGTGTACCTGATTTCTTGTTGTCCATAAATGTGTGCACATTACATCTACCAATGGTGAGTGGAATCATCTTTGCAAAAGTTTTTGTACTTTTTTTTGTTTCAACTGCAGGGTGGGATGCCTATCTGTCACAGTAGGCAGGCTTGGGTTTGATGAAGCAGACAATTTTTAGGGTACCATTTCTAGCCCCTTCCTCACACCAGGAGGTGAGCAGTGTATCCCTTTTGTAAAAAAGCTGCTCAGACCCCTAGGGGGTTGCCAAATTCCACTGTTGCCTTAGTCCACTGAGAAGATGACCCTATGACTTGGGCCATTTGTGTGCAGGGTTGTGACTACAGCTCTCAGTGTATCCTAGCTGCTGCTTTGCCATTTGCCTGTTGCCATAGGACTTTGAGGTAGCTAAAAATGGCAAAATGGTATGGGCAATATCTTAATTTTAAAATTTTTAATTTTGGGGGGAGTGATATCTTTTTGACTCTTCCATAAATTGGATTTAAGGGATGCGGAATTGCTCGAAGTCATTGGCCTCTTTCTTTCAGAGTCATCAAAGTTCAGTGGTAAGACGAAACTCAAGATGACTGGCGATGGCTCAGGATATAGTGAATGACCTTGGTATCTTCCATGTTTAAGCAAGCTCTTAGCACTGCTTTAGCCATCTTCCTGCCCATTGGAGGAAATTGTTCTCATCTGCCTTTTCTGCTGGGTTAAGTCTTTACATGCTTAGGATAGACATCCCGTAACTCACCAGTGGTTGGAGGCCCATCAGTTCCCCTCAACCTGATTTAGCCCTTCTGCCAAAAAGGTTTATGGGGGTGTAGCCACCGTGCATGCTACCGCTTCTTGGAGCCACAGGTGAGAATTGGGTGGATACTCCTGTATACTCCTGTAGGCCATCTAACAGTTAACAAAAAGAGGTTTATTTAGCCATAGCATGGAAAAGATACTCAGCCAAGACACAACATTGATTCAGTTGAACACTGAGGCTCCCTGCTTCAGTATTGGCCAGGCTGGTCTTTTGGTTAAGCCTGATGGATAGTTCTTTGCATGTGGCTTATCTAGGTAGCAGGGTGGGTTCATGTACTCACTTAGCATTCCCTAACCCAATAGCCAGAACTCCTTCCCTGGGAAACCCATGGGAGAGATGCCAAATCTCTTTCCTTTTAGAGGCCTCTTCTGAGGGACTCCCCACCTTCTTCCACAGAGAACTGGAGAGACAGCTCTCTGGGCTGTTCCTAAGAAGGGAAATAGAGCCAGAGCTGGAAGACCATCTAGTCCAACCCTTCATTTTACAGATGAAAACTAAGAGCAAGGGAGGTTAAATGATTTGCCCAAGGTCATCCAGGCAGAAGTTGTCACAGGTAGGATTTGACCTGGGATCCTCTCAATCCAGGTCTAGTGCTGCCTCCTGGCAATCTGCCTGTTGACCACTAAATACTGTATTGAGAGCAATTTGGAGAGACCTTTTCAGTTCCTTATTATAGCAAGCAAAGGACTGTGATGGACCTGCTTGTGCTTCTGTGGGCAGCAGAGCCTACTTTGCTGGGACCTGTACCTTTGCTCCTGCTACTGCTGGGGACCATCATGCTGTCCACTCAGCTGTAGTTGCTAGTGCTTGCTTGCCCTATTGCCCCCTGCCAATGGGTCTTACCATGATCCTGACTTCCAGAAGTGGAGACCCAGGGGGAGGGGTTCTGGGCTGGTGTCTCCCCATGTCAAGGCCTTGTACTGTCTCCCAGTGCTGGGCCAAGCACTACAAGTGATGCCACTTTTGAGGTCTGAGCACTGGTTTCTTGTGCCCAGATGAACATTGCTGTGGCTACCGCTGCTGCTTATTTATGCTGACACTTGTATTAGGACTACTCCTTGGGGGTTTTTCACCCAACCCTCCCTAGAAGTTCTAGAGAGAAAGAGTTTTTGTTCATAGATGAGAGAAGGAAAGTTTTCTTGCAGCAAATCAACTGGGATACATTTGGCACATTTGTCTATATCCCCAATTTCAAAAAGCTCTCTGGGCTCCTAGGGATGATTAAACATGAATCGTTTAAGTGGCTCCTCAGTATCTTGCAACAAAGTCTATGTGGCATAATTCTCAGTGGCTGTCCAGATGTCATATGTCTCAAGCAGTTCCTTCTGGACAGTTGTTGACAATACCCAAATCTAGTCTTTAGGGAGGATCTAGGCCTAAGACAGCTAGTAGGCCTATAGATAATTATTAGTTCACTACCCCCTACCTCCAACTATATTACACAAATTCTAGAAATAATAGTTCATAGCATTTATCCTTCAGGGAACAGTTATTAAAGCCACAGAACACATTCACAACTATCTCTAGTTGCTAAATGCCCAAATACTCTCTAATCCTCCAGGGGAAGTAGGAGGTATTGTATAGTATGTGGTGAGAATTGCATCCACCCAGAGCTCACCTTTGGTTCTATCCCCTTCCTCTACTTCAATGAGGCTATTCTGGTCCAATACTGCCACCTATTGCTAATTATAGATCTGGCTTGATTCAGGCTACTCTGGGGCTTCAGGTTCAGATAGGGATAGAAATAGGGACTGGACCTGGAATTTCTTTGGTATAATTGAGGAAATATCTTCTACCAATGAAGGTTGGTATCTTTGCCACAACTCATAGTGTTAGGGAGTTGTCTAGTTCAGAGGGTATCAAACATGGCCATGCTACCCACAACACTCTCAAGTACCGCCCAACCAGATTAAAATGTATTTGGGTGGGGCAGCTAGGTAGCTCAGTGGATAAAGCACCAGCCCTGAATTCAGGAGGACCTGAATTCAAATTCAGCCTCAGACACTTGACACTTACTAGCTGTGTGACCCTGGGCAAGTCATTTAACCTTCATTGCCTTGCAGAAAAAAAGAAAACTAAAGAAAAAAATGTATTTGGGAAATAGTTAACAATTTAAAGTGTAAAAGAACATAGATAATGTTAATATAAGATTTTCTAAGCCAATTTGTGACCCGTGGGGATATTCATGTATGGTTTAGTGGTCCCCAACTCTATTTGGGTTTGAAATCATTGCTCTAGAGCACTGAAGGATTAAGTGACTTGCCCATGGTCATACAACTAGTAACAACAAAAATAAAAATAATAGCTTACATTTACATAGCACTTACTATGTACAAGACACTGTGCTAAGTGCTTTACAATGATCATTTCATTTGATTCTCACAACAGTCTTGGAAGGTATGTGCTATCATCATCTCCATTTTACAGATGAGGAAACTGAGGCAAACCAGGGTCAAGTGAATTGTCCAGGGCCGCACAGTTTGAATTTGAATTTGAATTCAAGTCTTGCTGAATCCTTGCTCAGTATTCTATCCACAGTGCCACTTGGTTATGTTTCTGAGGCCAGATTTGAATCAAGATCTT
This sequence comes from Dromiciops gliroides, assembly GCF_019393635.1. Taxonomy (NCBI): domain Eukaryota; kingdom Metazoa; phylum Chordata; class Mammalia; order Microbiotheria; family Microbiotheriidae; genus Dromiciops; species Dromiciops gliroides. The sequence continues at coordinate 297,422,258 of NC_057863.1, read as the reverse complement.
CGAGCTCAGTTTTCAATTGAAATTGGATTCATAGAACATCTACTAGCTAACTAAAGGAGGTCTACTTAGCCACAGTCCTGAAACTATATGTAGCAGGGATATGACATTCATTCATATGAGAGAAGGTTCACTGTCTCTGTGTGGGCCAGGCTGAATTGTTGGTCAAGCTTGAAAGAAAGCAACTCTGCCTTCTTGTGGACTGGCTTTAGATTTGTAGAGATTGGTTTCATCATACACCCAAAAGGAAGCAAGAAAAATCACCTCATGGGACAATTGTTAATCTCACCTTGCATTGCTCATAATTGGTGTAAGCAATGGGATTGCTATGAAATTAATTGTTGCTTATGTGCCAACATGTGTTGTAGGGAATGAAAAATTAGAAAAATCTAGTTAAGAGGTTGGCAAGACTCTCCAATTTAAATAAATGTCTAGTTTGATAATTGGTATTGTTCTATTTTTTGTCTCCCTTAAGTTTCTAGATCTTTTATTCTTCCAAAAGAATTTGGTTATTATTTTGTCAAGCTCTATAAAGTATCCTATTTTTAGGTGCCACTATGTCTGTAAATTAATTTGGTCATGGGCAAGCCATGACCCCTAATATGCTTCCAGTTATTCAAGTTTTTGTTTTTGTTTTTTTTGGTGAGGCAATTGGGGTTAAGTAACTTGCCCAGCGTCACACAGCTAGTAAGTGTCAAGTGTCTGAGGCCGGGTTTGAACTCAGGTCCTCCTGAATCCAGGGCTGGTGCTCTATCCACTGCACCACCTCACTGCCCCTATTCAAGTTTTGTTTTTTTTTTTAATTTCTTTAAAGAACATTTTAAAAATTGAGTGGTCTTGAGTGGTAGGTTAATGTATTAGCAATTTTGTAACAATTTTTTTTTTTTGGAGGAAATTGGGGTTAAGTGACTTGCCTAGGGTCCTGCAGCTAGTAAGTGTCTGAGGCCAGGTTTAATTAACTTGAGGCCTGGTGTATACTCAATTAAAAATGCTCTTTGGGTTTTTTTTTTTTGCAGGGCTATGGGGGTTAAGTGACTTGCCCAGGGTGACACAGCTAGTAAATGTCAAGTTTCGGAGGTCGGATTTGAACTCAGGTCCTCCTGAATCCAGGGCCAGAGCTCTATCGACTGAGACACCTTGCTGCTCCTTTTAACAATTTTTTTCTATATGCCACTTGCTATTATTTCTACTTGTTTTTTGTTATTGCTGCATAGAAATGCTATTAACTTTTATGTTTATGTTATCCTGTTACCTTACGGAAACTTCTTTCTGAATTATTTTCTTTCTTAATTTATTTTGGATTTTTCATGTAAACAATTATTTTATCAGTAAAATAAAAAATAGTTTTGTCTACTCTTTGCTTCTCTGTGCTTTTGATTTCTTTCTCTTGTCACACTGCTTTTGCTAGACTTTCAAGGATTAGGATAAGGAGTAATTAGAAATATGATTTCATTGGTATTGGAAACACTAAGTGAATGGCTGAAGGTCACACCATGCCATGCTGTCCTCTGTATGTGTAGAACTATATCAAATCACATTAGGAAAAACTTGCCATACTTTCTTGCCATGCTTCCGTATTTATTAGGAAAGCTGTTATTGTTTCTTCATTGAATAGAATGTTGGCATCTGGTTTTCAATCTGGTTTTTTGTTATAGAGGTCATTTTATACCTGTACTTTGTAGTATTTTTGGTTTTTGCTTTCTTTTTTTTAACCATAAATATTGTATGTTGTTAAAGGCTTTTTTGGTTGTTGTTATCACATCTATTGATATGACCATGTAGATTCAGATGGTCTTGGTTTTGTGTTTTGTGTTTTTTGTTGTCGATTTATTTTTGGTGACAATCAGGGTTAGGTGACTTGCCCAGTGTCAAATTGCTACTAAGTGTCTGAGGCCTAGTTTGAACTCGGGTCCTCCTGACTCCAGGGATAGTATGCTATCCACTGTACCACCTAGCTGCCCCTGGTCTTGTTTTTAATGTGATTAGTTATGTTTGTTGTTTTCTTAATCTTGAACCTTCCTTGCATTCCTGATATTAATCCAATCCAATTAAATATTTTTCAGAATCTTATTTGAAATTTTTCAATTAGCATTCTAAATGAATATTCATCAATGTTACTAATGTATAGTTCTATTTCTTTGTTTTATTCTTCTTACAGTATTAGGATTACATTTATATAATGAAAGGAGTTTGGTTGAGTGTTTCCTTTCTCAGCTTTTCAGAATAATTTTTGTAGTAGCGGTATTAATTTTTCTTTAAAAGTGGAATAGAGGGGGCAGCTAGGTGGCACAGTGGATAAAGCACCGGCCCTAGATTCAGGAGGATCTGAGTTCAAATCTGGCCTCAGACACTTGACACTTTCTACCTGTGTAACCCTGGGCAAGGCACTTAACCCTCACTGCCCTGCAAAGGGAAAAAAAAAAGTGGAATAGAATTATCCAAAAAATCTGTTTGGTTCAGGTTTTTTTTTCCTCTTTTGATAGTTTAGTGTGTTTTTTTGGCAGCACAAGGAGGGTTAAGTGACTTGTCCAAGGTCATACAGTTAGTAAGGGTCAAGTGTCTGAGGCCAGATTTGAACTCAGGTTCTTTTGAATTCAGGGCTGGTGCTCTATCCACTATGTCACCTAGCTGCCCCTAAAGAACTTCTTGTTGTTTCTCCTTCATTCTTTTTAAAATTATTATTATATTTCTATTTTTGCGGGGCAATGAGGGTTAAGTGACTTGCCCAGAGTCACACAGCTATTAAGTGTCAAGTGTCTGAGGCTGGATTTGAACTCAGGTCCTCCTGAATCCAGGGCAGCTGCTTTATCCACTGCGCCACCTAGCTGTCCCACAAATTATTTTTCTAACCACAGAAGAAGTATTGAGTGTTCAGAAGTTCAGTCTTTGATTCCATATGGGAAGTTACCACAATCCAAATTTGAGTCGCAAAATATATTTTATATGCATGGAAATGTATCTGTTTTAGTTATAATAGCTAGCATTTCCATAGTTCCTTTTCTCTACTTTTCAGTCTTCTTATGCCTTGCAATTCTCCCCTTTTCACCAATGTACTCTTCAATCCAAGCTGCCCCCTGAGTACATTGTTTTTCAGCCCCTAATTTACATGTGACTTTTTTTTTTTAGGACTTCGAGGTTTATGCCTGAGAAACTCTGCTTCAAAAACTCTATGTGGACTATGGGACAACTAAATTGACTATTTGCGTCAGATTGGACATAAATGTGAATTTGGGGTTTCTGAACCTAAGACAGAGGTGGGTCATTACATATGAGGAGGCTCTGATTTGTGGCAGTGAGATATTGAGAAGCCATGGAGTTAGAAAGTAGAAGCCAAGAAGAGAATCTGTTCACAGAATATGAAACATCAGAAGCCACAACACACAATGCAGCTGACAAAGCTGAGAAGCCAACAGCAACTTAGCTCAGATGAAACCAGATCATTAGGAACAGACAAGTTCTGTAATTGATGTGATAGCTGATCGGATTTGACTGAAGAAAACAGAATCTTCTGCTGTTTGAAGAACTCACAGGGGTAAGGCACTATCTCTTGTTGTTGTCCAGTTGTTTCAGTCTGTTTCACTTTCTGACTCTTTGTGACCCTATTTGGGGTTTTCTTGTCAAAGATACTGAAGTGGTTTGGGGAGATTTAGATTTCCCGCTTTTTCTTTTATCCTCATTTCAAGACCTCAGTCTCTAAAGGTTGAATTAACCTTCTTCTTTATCCAGACCCCACTCATGGGCGGGAAGCCATTGTGCTCTATTCAGGTTTGGGTGGGAATAAATTCTTTGCATAGATTGTCCAGGGCTGAGGGTAGTTTAGTAAATGATATAATGAAAGTTCATTTGAATAGGTTCAGACTCTCTTTGTAAAATTCATTCTCTCATTAATTGTTTACCAATCAGTGTTGATCGCCAACCTTGGGAAGACTCCTCTTCCAATGGGCATATAAACTGTGAGTCTCCTGCCACGTGTGTCATTGGTCTGAGAGAGACTGCCAAATAACCATCTGTTTATTAAAATGCTGCCATTATTAATAAAAGGATTAAAAAATCCAGAAATTATGTCTCTTGAAACTTTTGAAATGCCACAATACTGATTCAGCATTGTGAGAGTACCAAAGCAGTGGTTTCAGCCAGAGAGCAGAGAAAGCCAGAAGAGTAATCCTTCCCAGACAGCGATGTGTAGTGCAAACTGTTCTCTAAGGAGATCATGGACATCCAGTCCTCCGGTCAGCAATTAGGAGTTGCTCCAGACACACGGAATCATATGCCTCACTGCCCAGTTCCTGTAGGTTTATGTCCATATGGACATCTGGTGCACTGGTGGGAGAGTATGATCCAGGTTTATGGATGGATTGTTGTGTTATGGTTAGTATCACTTTGCTTTCTGTAGGTAAAGGTTTCATGTTTAAAGAGCAAATGGTGTCATCTTGGCTTATTTGGGGAAGGACATCAGGAGGCCCAGGAGTTCAGCCAGGTGCCACAGTTGATTGAAAGAACCAGCCCAGCCCAAGAAGAGAGAGCCCAGAGAAGGAAGAGTTGGCTGGCCATGCTTGCACTAGACATACATACCACTTAGTTGAAGCCTCTACCTTTTAGGGTCTTGTGATGTAGTAGAATATTCCCTCTCTAAAAACTGGGGAACTTATGTGAGAAGTAACACATACCCAGGAACTATGCTAGACTAGACTAGAAACTCCCTCAGGATACCTGCTCAGTAATTTCCCAAGATGGGGGTAGGGGGTGGGGAGAGGAGTTGAGGCATGCCCCAAAGATACCTTATGAACTAGGATCTTGGTGAAGCCTAGTATCCATAGCTTTCATCCTTTTGGCATTCAGGCTAGTGTAAAAGGCCCCAAGTAGGATGGTACTTGGCCTTTCCTCATCTTTCTGACTCTAAGAATAGTAAAAATGGAATTAGCTGTTTTGTAAAGAATTTATTCCTTTATTAATGGACATTTTAAAGCAAAGGATGGATTATCATTTGCCAGGAATGTTGAGTTCTGGAAGTTAGACTAAATTGAGTGTGGGATATTATATAAAATATCAATTTTTAAAATATAATAAGTATGAAATTATTAATCTAATTTTATTTACATTTGCCTAGTTATATAACTAATAAAGATAATCTTAGATGCTGTTATATGTTTCTCTTTCCTTCTTATTGTGAACTTAATATTTGTCCTCCTCCTAAAGTATAGAGGGCACTGGAATTCGAGTCAAGAAGAGTTATGTTCACATCCTGCCTCAGACAACTAACAGCTATGCAATCCTAGAAAAATCCCTTAATTTCTTTCTTTCTTTTTTTTTTGGTTTGGCAGGGCAATGAGGATTAAGTGACATGCCCAGGGTCAGACAGCTAGCTAGTAAGTGTCAAGTGTCTGAGGCAGAATTTGAACTCAGGTCCTCCTGAATCCAGGGCTGGTAGTTTATCCACTGTACCACCTAGCTGCCCCACCACCCCCCTTAATTTCTTTATGCCTCAGTTTCCTGGGGGAGGGCAGAGTTGGGTTTAATGGCCTCTAAGGTCTCATTCAGGTAAAAATTTGTGATCCTATGATGTGCCTTTGAAGTCATTCCAAGAGTCTATTATTACTTCTGCAGCTCAAATAGACTTCAACTCCTTTGTCTCCAGCCAGACAAGGCAATTCCCCCCAGATCCACATTATTTTGGTGTTACATTTTTTGTTGCTATTCTTCATATAATCTATGTCTTATTCATCCTGAGAGGCCAAGGATTAAGATTACCAATCTTCTGTGATGACACCGAAGTGTACTTATTTTTCCTTTCTCTAATCCTTTGCTTCTGCTAACTCCTTTTGTTCTGTACTGAACAAGTGGCATCTTCTTTTGTAATATTATAGTCTCTCATGGGTCAGCTAGGTGGATAGTGCCAGGCCTGGAGTCAGAAAGACTCATCTTCCTAAATTCAAATCTGGCCTCAGACACTTAATAGCTCTGTGACCCTGGACAAGTCACTTAACTCTGCTTGCCTCAGTTTCCTCCTCTGTAAAATGAGCTGGAGAAGAAAATGGCAAACCACTCTAGTATCTTTGCCAAGAAAACCCCAAATGGGATCATGAAGTCAGACATGACAGAAAAATGACTGAACAACAACAAAGAGTCTCTAATAGTATGTATTGCACAATTTTATAGGTTTTAAAAAATGTATGTTCATGTTCATGTGTATGTACACATGCATGTGTTTTTTTGTGTTATCTGTCATTTTATCTGTGTAGGGAATTTCCAGGGTAGAATCTCTCCTCTGACAGGGATCAGCAACTGACTGCCTATTTAGAATCATGAAGAGTTGCTGGGAGCAACTGAGATATTAGATGACTTTTCTATGGTCATATAGCTACTATTATGAGAGGTAGGACTTGAACCCAAATATTTCTGATTCCAAGGCTGGTCCTGTATTCACCCTGTGGTCATCTGTGTGTATGTATTTAGATATGGATGTTGTTAAGGGCTAAAATTCTAGCTAAACTGTCTAAAATATCTAATGAGTGGTCACCAATAAATTATAAGCTTTAGCAAGAGTTAGACTTTGAAGCATTTATTAAGGAGAATAAGAATTTGGTAAAGAGAGAAGGAAAGGCTTAGATTCCTATTTATTAAAGGGAGAGCACATTTCTAGCTCTGCTCTCCACCAGAGTCCAAAGGAAAGAGAGCGAGACCCAGCGCCAGTCTCTTCCTTCTTCCTCCCACTAGCCAATGTCATTTCCTGAAGCCAAAGAAAAGACTCCTGGTCTTGCCCTCAAAGACCTTAGCTTCATGGGTGGAACTCTTCTACAGTAAGTCTCCAGCAGGTGGCGTCATTCCAATCATTACAATGTTTTGTAGATGTATGTATCATTTTATAATATTATATAACCTCCTTACATCTTTCAACTAATTGTTCCTTGGGGTCAAGACCTGAAAAGGGCCTTAGAGATCATTTAGTCCAACAATCTCATTTTAAATATGAAGAACCTAAGGCCCAAAGGGATTGTGACTTGCTCAAAATCAGATGTATGTCTTCACTTTCCAGTCATACTGTAAACTCTTTAGAGGTCAGGAATCTTATTTCATGGTTCTTTTGTATCCTAAAATCTCCAACATAACATCAAGCATTAAATTCATTGGTCCTGATATGAACCTATCCCAAGACATAAGAATTTGATTCAAGGAAAGTACAAATGGGGGCAGCTAGATGGCACAGTGGTAAAGCACTGGCCCTGGACTCAGGAGTACCTGAGTTCAAATCTGGCCTCAGACACTTGACACTTACTAGCTGTGTGACCCTGGGCAAGTCACTTAACCCTCATTGCCCTGTCAAAAACAAAAACAAACAAACAAACAAAAAAAAACCCAAAAACAAGGAAAGTACAAATGTGGTGATATTGAATTTGGTGGTCCATTTTTCTGTGTCTCTATTTCATTTTGATAAAATACTTTTCTTACATAGATAAGAACATTAACTTTTTCTTGGATTCTGTTTATAAAAGTTAAAAAACAACCCCCCCTCAAATGCTAAAAACTTGAAATAAATTTTATAGTGCTACCACTTTTAGCACCCACTTTTAACTTTGGCTATCAATCTGGTTTCCTCTTTCCTGCTTTCTTAATGAATCTTTAGAGTTAAAGATATAAAAATTTTGGTCATCCCCCCAATTTAATTCTGTTATTGCTAAAATGTAGTAAATGTTACACTTAATAGGAAGCTGGTTAGGGCAGCTAGGTGGTGCAGTGGATAAAGCACCAGCCCTGGAGTCAGGAGTACCTGAGTTCAAATCTGGCCTCAGACACCTAACACTAGCTGTGTGACCCTGGGCAAGTCACTTAACCCCAATTGCCTCACTTAAAAAAAAATAGGAAGCTCGTTATTTACTCCCCTTTTTAGCCTTTCTAAGAATACTTCTAAATTCAGTTCCCTTCTAGTTAAATTCTGATTGTTTTCACTAATAGTTCCTGGTTTACTATTTTGGGCCCTAGACCCTTATTCTTTTTAGGTCTTTTCATTTGAAGATAAAGTAACATTGTAGGTGACTTACTATACCAAAAAATACTTAAATGACAAATTGGGGTAGGTGTGTGTACATATGTATATGTGTGTGCATATATGACATAGGATCTTTGAAATTATCACATTTGTGACCACTTTAAATACTACTAATAAAAGAAAATGTACTGTAGTGGGTAGAATGTTTGATTTGATGTCAGAAAGACTTGTGGGTTCAAATTTCATATCTGACACTTATCAGCTGTGCAAGTGTTCATCTCTGGGTGCCTCAGGTTACTCACTATGTCTTTAACTACTAAGTCAGGTTTTTTTGTTTTTGTTTTTTTGTGGAGCAATGAAGGTTAAGTGACTTGCCCAGGGTCACACAGCTAGTAAGTGTCAAGCGCCTGAGATCAGATTCTTTTTTTTTTTAGTGGGACAGTGAGGGTTAAGTGACTTACCCAGGGTCACACAGCTAGTAAGTGTCAAGTGTCTGAGGCTGGATTTGAACTCAGGTACTCCTGAATCCAGGACCGGTGCTTTATCCACTGCACCACCTAGCTGCCGCCTGAGATCAGATTTGAGCTCAGGTCCTCCTGAATCCAGCGCCAGTGCTTTATCCACTGTGCCACCTAGCTGCCCCCACTACTAAGTTTTAAAGGCATTATCATTGGACTGTGATCTGAACAAATAGAGGAAGTTTGAACTCTTAGGGAGAAAAGCACGGTTCCTTCCCTTGTTTCCATTTTAATAACTGTCATTTTCTATCCTTAAATTGTAATCTGCAGAAAAGCAGAAAATAAATGAATAATAAATCCTGATTCTCCTTTCCTTCCTTCTTTCCTTCTTTCTTTCCTTCCTCCTACCCTCCCTCTCTTCCTTCCTTCCTTTTCTTTAAGTTTTAACTGAGGCATTGGAAATCCAACGTCAGGTCTACTTCTTATTTTTGTCCAGACCTTAGAGACCAGTAGAAACTGTTTTGTGTGTCTGGATTGTGAACCTATACAGAAATGTGAATTTCCCCTTTTACTTCTATCCAAAGGGCAAGTGGAATTTTGAGCAGGTTGGAATTGGCTCATGTTGGAATGTTGGAATCATGGCAGTTGAGAATGAGTTGTGACTTGACAGTTAAGTACAACTGCTGCAGGACGGGTCAGGACCTTTTGGCAGATGAAAAGCTCATGTCAAGGGGACAACAAAGCAATTGATGATCTCATGAGGAGGAGTAACACGTTTTGTGAGTCAGATTTTATTTCTTAAGTTCTGTGGAAAATATAAGCAGGGCATAGATAGGGAACAATCTCAGAAAACTTCAACAAAAAGGAATATTTCGTGATTTATACCTATTCACTGAAGAGAGGAAATAGTTCATTTATATTTTAAGTTTAAAGAAAAAGGTACAAGAATGGAAGCCAAGACCCAAGTTCTTATTCTGTCTCGGCTGATGAAGGGCTGCGTGACCTTGGGGCAAGGCACTTCACCTCTCTGGGACTCAGTTTCTTCATCTTTAAAATGAGAGGTTGGGACTAAGGTCTTTTCCATCTCTTAACATTCTATGATTCTATGGTTCTACGACTGCCATTCAGGAGAGCTTCTGGTAATTGGGTTCTAGGAGGATGGGGTTTGCTGTAGCACTTTCAGACCCTAGAGTGGTCTAATGGTGCTTCTCCACTTCTAGTATTCCTGAAGGAGATGACCTGAGCTGATCATGACATAAGAAAGGAGTGTTTACCTGTACATGTAAATAAATCATATCATGGAGAGACTTATTGTTTTAGTGAAAATTGGATTGGGGAAGCACAGGAGGAATTGAGTTACAGCTTACCGCTTCATGGTTGATTGATGTAATCAGTTATTTAGGGACATTGTTTTTCAAATATTATTGAAAAATACCAATATTTTCCTTAATAAGCATGAATTAAGCATATCTAATTTTATTGAAACTTGCCTAGTTATATACTAAAACAAAGGTAATCTTAGATGCCCTACATGCTTATATTTCCTTCTTATTATGATTTTAATATTTGTTCTTGTCCTAAATATGAGGTTTATTTAAATACATTGCAATGTCCTCCAGTGCCTAATGCAGCTTTGTTCCTCATGAGAAAATTTGTCTATTTATCTAAATTCTATTCCCTAAATAAGAATTTTTAGATCATAAAGAGAGACAACTATTCAGTTAATCTATATTGTATTTTAGAAAACTTTGGCTGGTATCTATCCTTACCCCACGGTCAGGAAAGTAACTTCACACCTTAGTGATCTTAGCAACCCATTTTGCTTTCTCTGTTCCCTGGTGCCACCCCTTCTCCCCACCCCCAACTTACTCAGAGATGAGGCAGCTAGGTAGTGCAGTAGAGAGACCACTGGACCTGGAATCAGGAAGACCTAGGTTGAAATATAGTCTCAGATACTTGCTGGTTGTGTGACCCTGGGCAAGTTATTTAATCTCCATAAACCTCAGTTTCCTCAGCTGTAAAAGGGGATAATATAGCACCTATCTCGCAGGATTATTGTAAAGCTAAAATAAGAAAATATTTGTAAAGCACTTCGAAAACCATAAAGTACCACATAAATACTAGCTATTATTATGGTAAGAAGGTGAGAAACCAATATAAGAGCCTGGGTTTGTAGAGAAGGTAGAAAGATGCTATGAAGGAATGGAGATGCCAGATAGGTGATAAGATGAAAAATGGAAATAGTAGATAAACTAGGGTTTAGATGGAGGAAGTGACAAAGAATTAAGCCTTTGTATGGTCAATGAATTCTATCAAACTCAATGCTCAATGCTCAAAACTCCCCGCCCCCCCCCCCCCCCCCCCCCCCCGCCAGCTTTCATTCTCCTTGATTTTCCTGTAATATTTGACTTGGTTAATCAGTCTCTAATTCTGGACTCTATCTGTCTATGATTCTTGCACAGTCTTCTTTCACTTTTGTCTTTCTTTCCACCCGCTAAGGGCAGGTATCCCTTGAGTTTTGTGTTTCTACTCTACTGGTTTAAATTTTATCTATGTGAAGATAATTCCCACATCCATACATGAATTTTCTGTGTTCTAGTACCATACTTAAAAATGTGTATGGGATTTCTACCTGGCTGTTTCATTGACCCTGCAAACACAGTGGTCAAGGTTGAACTCATCATCCTTTCCCCAAAACTTACTCTTCTTCCCTTTTTTTTTTTCTGATTCTCTTTCTCTCTCTCTCTCTTTTGGTGAGGCAATTGGGGTTGAGTGACTTGGGCTAGTAAGTGTTAAGTGTCTGAGGCCTAATTTGAACTCAGGTCCTCCTGACTCCAGGGCCAGTGTTTTATCCACTGAGACACCTAGCTGCCGCCGCCCCCCCCCCCATTCTATTAATAGTATCATCCTCTCAATCACTCTGGCTCAAAATCTGAGTCCTTTTTGATTCCCTATCTGTCACCTCCCTCACCCTTATATCCAGTCAGTTACTAAGTCCTCTCTATTATACCTTGGTAATATACTTTTTTTTTTTTGGTGAGGCAATTGGGGTTAAGTGACTTGCCCAGGGTCACACAGCTAGAAAGTGTTAAGTGTCTGAGGCCGAATTTGAACCCAGGTACTCCTGACTCCAGGGCCGGTGCTCTATCCACTGCGCCACCTAGCTGCCCACGGTAATATACTTTTTATACATTCTGACTTCTACCACCTTAGTAACCCCCATTACCACTAATCTTTTCTACTATAAATAGCCTCCTAACTGGTCCTCCTAGCTCCAATCTCTCCTCTTTTTAATCTGTTATTCACACAGCTCTCAAAATAATCTTCCCAATGTACAAATCTGACTATGCAACTTCTCTATTCTAAAAGCTTCAGTGACTTCCTATTTCCGGTAAGAAAAGAATCAGCTCTTTAGCTAGATATTTAAGATCCTTTGTAAGATTTTTCTAGTTAGAAAAGTTAGTTAGAAATGATAGGATGTAGCAACTGATTGGTGATCCAGATAAGGGTTAGGGAGTTTATGGAGTACGGGAATGACATGATCTCATCCATACTTTAGGAAAATAACTTTAGTGGTTGAATGGAGAATGGATTGGAGTTGGGAGAGACTTGAAGCAGGCTGACTCACCAGCAGATTTTAGTAATAATCATGCTTCAAGGTGATGAGGGCCTGAATTAGAGTGGTAGCAGTATCAGAGGAGAGAAGGGGGCATATTCAAGAGATGTTGCAAAGGTGAAATCAATAGGCCTTTGCAACATTTTTGGATATGAGGGGTTAGAGAAAGTGAGGAATCCAGCATGACTCCTTACATTGTGAACGTGAGGGACTGGGAGGATGGTGTTGCCCCTAGAGTAATAGGTAATACAGGGGAGGAAGGTTAGAGAGAAAGATAATGAGTTCTGTTTTGGACATACTGAGTTTAAGATGTCTATAGGACATCACGTTTGAGATATCTAAAAAGCAACTGGAAATCCAAGATTTGAGGACAGCAAAAAGATTAGGGCAGGAATCTTCAGCATAGAGATGGTAATTTAACCCATGGGAGCTGACAAGATCACCAAGTGAAGTAATATGGAGGGAGAAGAAAAGAGTTCCCACAAAAGAACCCCAAGGCACATCTACAGTTAGTGTGTGATCTGGAGGAGGATCTAGCAAAGGAGAAAGCAAAAGAGACAACAAATAGATAGGATGAAAACCACGAGAGGGAGTGGCATCCCAAAATCCTAAAGAGAAAAGAATATAAAGGAGGAAAGAGTGATCACTAGTGACAAAGGCTGCAGAGAGGTCAAGGAGAATGAAGATTCAGAACAGGCCACTGGATTTGGCAGCTAAGAGATCATCAGTAACTTTGGAGAGAGTGGTTTTGCTGCAATGATAAAGGTAAAGGGTTAAGAAGAGGGTGAGAGGAAGTAGAGGCACCTATTGTGGATGTCCTTTCCAAATAGTTTAGGTACAAAGGGCAGAGAAGATATAGAATAATAGTTAGCAGGGATGGAAGGACCAAGTTGGGTTTGTTTTTTTTTTTTTCCGGAATAGGGGAGACATAGACATGTTTGTAGGCAATAGGAAATGAGTCAGTAGGGAGGAAGAGGTTCAAAATAAGTGAAAGAATGGGGATGACAGAGGGGGTAATTTGTTTGAGGAGATAGGATGAAATAGGATCATGTGAAAAAGCTGAAAGATTAACCTTGGAAGGAGTAAGGTCACTTCCTCACATGAAATGGTGAAGGAAGAGAAAGTAGCAGAAGGCACCAGAGTAATATAAGATGAAGAAGGGAAGAAAAGAGAGTTCACAACACACACGCACTCTTCTACCCAGTTCCTCATCACCATCCCCTTTGAATCCCATCCCTCATTTTTTTCTTGTAAAACGTGAGCCAAGGTTCTTAGCTGACAGAGTAGGGGACAAGGAGAAAAAGCCATGGGAGATTTGAGGAGGGATGAAAAGATTTGGAAAAGCTGCTGTGAGTAGTGGGAAAGTGAGTTGATAAAGCTGGTATGGTAGGACTGATTAGAAGCAGTGAGGGGCAGGCTGAGATTATATAACAGAAATTTGTAGTAGACCCAGTCAGAATGGTTGCTTGATTTTCTACACCTTTGTTCAATAGTGTACTTGCAAGCACAAAGGCAACACATGGCCATAATCCAAGGCTGAGGCTTGCCTGGGTGAAATCAATGCTAAGATAAGGGGACCAGAGATTCAAAAGAAGAGGACAGTGTAGAGTCAAGGAGGGAAAAGCACTGCCCCTGAATTCAGAAGGACCTGAGTTCTAATCCAGCCTCAAACACTTAACACCAGCTGTGTGACCCTGGGCAAGTCACTTAACCCTCATCACCCTGCAAAAAAAAAAAAGAGTCAAGGTAGAGAGAAGAGGAGAGAGTGGCTAGTACAGTGGCTAGGGAGGGAATTGAAGGATCAAGGGATTGGAGGTCATGGTGCAGATGAAGAGTAGTTACAGTAAAAAAAAAACAGAGGGAGAGGTGAAAAGTCAATAGATCATTGTCAGATAAGGAGATTTCAGGATTCTTGAACATGGAAATGCTACATTTGTGGGTGATGGCAAGACCAAGGGACTGTCTTTGTGGATATGCTAAGGTGAGGTGGAGGAGTAGCTATGGGAGGTAAACAGGTTAAGGAACTGAGTGATAAGGGTATTTGAGGGAGAATCTATAAGTATGTTGAAGTCCCCTAATATGAGGGCAGGGATAGGGTAGGAGAGAAAAATTATGAGCCAGTTATCAAACTCATTGAGGAAGGAAAGGGGGTAGGTAACCTAGGGGCCTATAGATAATAACCTGAAAGAAAGAGAGGTTACTTACTGGGCGATGGAGAGAGGGGAAGAATCTAGAAGTGGTAATGGGGAGCAAGGGGGAGAACTGGTTAATGGTACTATAACTCAAAAGTCACAGAATTTTTCTGACTCACAGTCAGACAGTAGACTTCTCCACCATTGGCCAACTTCACCTTAACCAGTGAGATGAGGAGAATGAGCAAAGGTGCAACCAGTACTGAAAAAGGGTCGCCAAAGAGGCTTTATCATCAGGGGAAAACTAGATTTCAGGAAGAGATAATAGGAGGAAGGAGTAGGAGTGGAATAGATTTAAGATGAAGGAATTCTGTTGCCTATGTAACAGGCATTCCAGAGGGTACAGTGGAAGGGCTGAATGGAGTTAGGATGAAACTTTGAGGTAGGAGAGTCAAGAGGCATGGGAATGAGGAACTGGGTGGAAGGGGCTATGGAGTAGAATTTGGATAATTATCTACAACCAATTGGAGAGACTGAAAATAAGAGAGAAAGAAGAACAGATGGGGAATGATAACATGAGGGTGTATGGGAACAAGGACACAATGGAAGCCCTGGTCCCATCCCCTCACCTCTTTCTCAGAGTTTGGAACAAAGGAAAATTCTATGGGATAGAACATTAAGGGGTTTTAAGGGGTAATGAAGGGCAGATAAGAGACTTCATGATCCACAGTGTCAATTCATTTTAGTAAAGTAGGAAATGAGGATAAGAGATTGGGCAGGGAGAAGTAGAAATGTTAAAAGGGGCTAGAGAAGAGAGAAGATGGGGAATGGTACAAATTCCAGCCTATAATTGCAATGATCATCCTTGGTCCAGAGAAAAGATAATAAAACACAGTCTCCTACTTTCAGTAGAGAGGTAGGGGAATATGGATGTGGAATGTCACATATGTCTTCAGATACATGTTGGCTGATTTTGCTTTAATGTTTTCCTTGTTACAAGTCATGATTTGATGAGAGTGAAACTATCAGGGAATGGCTATAATATTAAAAAAAAACAAACCAAAGTCATCTTTAGCCCCCAACCCTGGTTTCTTTTCCTAAACTTTCACTTATACTCACAGGTTGGGTCCCCAGAATGTGACTGCTACCCATGGATTCTAGGGGGAACCCTGTGGGACTGTGCTCCTCCTACTATAACTCAAGTCACAGAATTTTTCTGACTCACAGTCAGGCAGTAGACAGAAAAAAGATCTCAGCAACAGTATTTACTAAGATGACACAGTGAGAAGAGTAGCTGCAGAAAACTGACATAAACTCCCACACAGTATCCATAAGAAGAGTGGGCATAGTGTATAGTGATGGTGAGATACATGTAGGGAATATGTGTGTCAAGGCAACTTATAATGCTAGAATTTGAGAGCCTAAAAGTTCTTTTTTCCTCATGTAGTCATTTTCTGTGGCCCATAACTTTCAATTATTAATAATAACTAATATTTATATATAATGCTTATTATGTGTCAGGCACTATTCTAAAAGGGTAATTTTTTTGTTTGTTTTTATTTTTATTTTTTTGCAGGGCAATGAAGGTTAAGTGACTTGCCCAGGGTCACACAGCTAGTTAAGTGTCAAGTGTCTGAGGCTGGATTTGAACTCAGGTCCTCCTGAATCCAAGGCCAGTGGTTTATCCACTGCACCACCTAGCTGCCCCCAAAAGGGCGTTTTAATTAACTCATTTGATCCTCACAACCACCCTGAGAGCTGGGTGATTTTGTAACATCCATTTTATAAATGAGGAAACTGAGGCAAACAGAGGTTAAGTGACTTGCTCAGGATCACACAGCTAGTAAGTGTCTAAAGCTGGATTTTTGACTCATTTTCCTAATAATTGACCTTATCTATTTGCTTTCTATATCTAGCTCCTTTGGAGGATTTATGTTCCTTATGTTCTGCTTCCTCCCTCTGATGATTATCTCTCTGTAGCTGTGTTTTCTGAAATATGTGTCTCTGCTCCCTCACCTGGGCATCAAACTCTCTTGGACTCTGTCTCATCCTACCGTTGGATATCTCCTTCTGGGAGATTAAATCCACTTCTAGACTCCATGAGTGATGGTAAGGGAGAAGAGAGAGAGAGAAATCTCTTCTCCTTCAGGGAGACTTGACAATTTTTCTAAGCCTTTGTTGCCCCTCATTTCCAAATTACTTCATGGCTTTCTTTTTTAATATATAGGCCCAGGGGATGTGATTGATTATGTCAGTGACTAGATGTTTTCCTATTGTGTCAATTGCCTCTATCATTCAATGGCTTAGGCCTTACAACACTCAAGTACATTAGGGAACTTCAAGACTTATTTTGAGATTTTAGGAAAACTCCTAAATACTCCTTTGCATCTTTTTGTGATGTTGTAAAAAAACAAAACAAAACCCAAAACTCCTTATCACCATCTTTCTGGATCCTTAACAATTATTTTAAAAGAAAGTCAATCAGAACAGAATAAGAGGACTGATGTGTAGTGGAGAGTACCCAGTGGAGATGAAATAACATGATTTTGTTGGCATCATTGTATGCCTTCCTCAAGGAACATTCAACAGCTCTGGAGGTGGGTGAGAGAAGGTTGGTGGAAGTAACCAAGAGTGAAAATTGGCAGAGCATGAGTGATAGAAGGACATGAATGATGATAGAAGGCCAGAGAAAGTAAGTTTATCAATGATGAAGGACAGTGCATTTCACTATGGGGTCAAGCCTATGATGGGAGGAAAGTGAGATCCAAATAGGTTCCCTTGGAAGACTAGAGAGGCAGGAAGCACTAGAAGTTACAGAAAGGACAAAGAAGAGATTTAAAGGAATGAGGAAGATCAAGAGATGGGCAGATAGGAGAGGATGATCAGGGAGGAGAATTGCCAGACAATGTGAATAAGAATAATATGCAATGAGCTTGGAAAAGTAGGTTAAAGCCATACTGTGAAGAACTTTTAATGTCAAACAGAGGTGTTTAAGTTTCATCTTTTTATAAAGATATGGAATTGCTATCTTTGGTTTTGCATCACAGATATGTCAACCTGAAATAAAGAAGACTACCAAAGTAGCAAAAACTAGGATCTTTAATGGAGTCAAGGGAATTGCAATTCAGGGTCACTACGCAGCACCAGGGTACCCAAGTGCCTGAGAAGGGATGAACAGGGCAGGGTTAAATGCATTTCAGTAGGGAGGGAGTCTCATGGAAGGCATAGCCTGGAGAAGCTGTTACTTAAGCTGTTTTGCACAACTAAAAGTCCATAGAGAAGGCCAGGAAGACTCAGAAGTGGCAACATCTGGTCGGAAGTGTGGGCTCTTTTTTCTTTAATCTTTCTTTTTTAAAAACTGGTTTCAGGCAGTTCATAGCTTTGGGGTCAGGCAGTCAACTGCATTCAACATTCTCTCTGTCTCTATTGAAAAGTTCAGTATGCTGCTGAACCTTAGTACCAAGAACAGAGGATGGCCTAAAGTGAAGGTTTAGGAAGGTCAGAGACTCAGGGATCTACTACGGCAGGCTTCAGGTGATGGACAAGCTAGAGATACAAATCTCATGGCATGAGTTTCCTTGTTCTACTCACTAATCCCAGCTCCCTTCCTGTACAAACCATGGGGAAATTAAGTGATATCTGGGAGATCTGTCTTTTAGGAAATTAAAATTCTACTGTACACTGTCACAGTGCCTTGGAAAGAATAAGAATGTGTGGGTTCTGTCTGGCATTTGGCATTTTATGTTTTCTATGAAAATATTTGAATGATTTGGCAACACTGTTACTGTTATATAAACTTAATTTAAAAACAATTTTGTGTCATCTATGTGACAATGAATAGCAGCAAAATGTACATACAACTTTTCAGGGTGGCAAATTTATAACCAAATTCTCAAAAGGAATAGATGACTAAGTTTTTGCATATATATACATATATCCATACACATATACATGCATATTTGTATATATACATACATATACATACATCTATATGAAAAATTGAATGTCACAGTTCTAACATACTATCTTTACATGTGCTTGATTTTAAATTATTGCAAGGCATGCAATGAAGGACTTAGTGACTCATGCTGTCAGCAACAACAGGCACACAACATTACTGGCTTAATTAAAGTTTTAATACTGATTGAAATGTTTTGATGGCCTTTAAATTATTTGGCATTGGTGTATAGAGCAGTGGTGAAAGTTAATTTCATTAGCTATCTTGATTTAATTAAATGTACAATATGCTTTTAGCAGCATCTTTTTACATTTTCATTAGAAATTAATTGTAACTGTAATCATCAGAAATTTCTTGAGCAGGTATACATACTACCAGGGCTACTTTTAAGTAATTTAAGGTAGACTTAAAGGTATTTAATTACCTTTTAGAGAGGAAAGAAAAAATAAAGATAGAAGGAATCTCATAAAGGTTGGATCTGATGTAAGTCACACTTGGTATGAAAAAGCAGTTTGCTTGTTCCTCCTTAAATTGTCAAACTTTCTTATTTATGTAGTTGTTTTGGGATTTATTTATTTTAAAAAACTTTTTTCAAACTGCATTTTTAGTTCATTAATTCTCTGTTTTGTTATTTGTTTCTAGAGGCACAAATTTCCCTTCGAGGTTTGTTTTTGCTACATCCTATAAATGTCAATATGTTATCTCATTTTTATATTCCTCTTTAACATTTTCCTTGTTTCTATGCACCTTTGATCCCTTCATTATTTTGTTTGTTTGTTTGTTTTTGGTGAGGCAATTGGGGTTAAGTGACTTGCTCAGGGTCACATAGCTAGTATGTGTTAAGTGTCTGAAGCCAGATTTGAATTCAGGTCCTCCTGAATCCAGGGCCGGTGCTCTATCCACTGCGCCACCTAGCTGCCCCGATCCCTTTATTATTAACTGACCTCATTACTCAAGATGTCATTAATCTCTGTTTGGTCTATTTATTTTTTTGCTTATGTTTCATTTATTAAATACTATTTTTGTTGAGTTTGGCCTAAAAACATTGTGCTTAATATTTCTACATTTTAAAAATTTATTAGTACATGATTGATTGTTCTTTCATTTTGGGTGAAAGGGGTTAGAAGTTATGACCTTATGAGTTTCCAAAAGTCAGGAAAGTGAGCCTTGGGAGTGTGGGAATCTAGGAGTCCAGGATTCTGGGAGTCAAATTCATTTATAGCTAGCCCAACACTTATGGGTCAAAGTCCTTTAGTATTCAAGCCCAATACTAGTTCAGTCTTCAACTCTATTTAACTCATGCTGAACACATTTGTATGGGCCTAACTATCTGGACTCTGTGTGTGTGTGTGTGTGTGTGTGTGTGTGTGTGTGTGTGTGTGTGTGTGTGTGTGTGTTTGTGAGAGAGAGAGTGAGCAAGAATGAGAGTGAGAACGAGAGCAAGAGAGAGAGAATATAGGATCAGGTAGCCCATATATAATGGGAATATATAAACCTAGAATTCCCTTCACTAAACTATATCTTAGAGATACTAGAGTTTGTGGGTAGGAAGAGGATACCTTATGGTGAGTGATTACTCCCTTAATCTTCAATAGGGATATTTGGTGTTGTTGTTGTTGTTGTCTATCCTTCACTCTTTTTTTTTTTTTGTGAGGCAATTGGGGTTAAGTGATTTGCCCAGGGTCACACAGCTAGTAAGTGTCAAGTGTCTGAGGCCAGATTTGAACTCAGGTCCTCCTGACTCCAGGGCTGGTGCTCTATCCACTGTGCCACCTAGCTGCCCCTATCCTTCATTCTTGAAGTGGACCATGACGTTGGGGTGATGTCATGACTTGCAGTGAATTGGATTTAAGTGAGGGAGGATGGTACAGAGTCACCAACCTCACTTTCCTCCAGAGCCATCTGGGTCTGGTGGCAAGATATATATCAAGATGACTGGAGAACTATAGTGCCCTATCAAGGATATGTTGCTTCCCCCCTATTAAAAAAAAAAAAACAAGAGAAAAGATCCACCAAATAGGAAAAGAAGCCAAAATGTACCATTAGTGCACAAGATAAAATTCTTAGAAGGATAATTCTCAAGTTAATATACTTTGAAGTTTGAAATGAATTTGTAGAAAAACCTTAGGAAAATGTTACTGACTGAAACAATAGTTCTTGGTAGGGATATCTTGTTCTGGTGGACAGCTAGATTGATTGACCTTGACTTTAGATCAAGAAGGACTATAATTTTTACTACTATACTATATTAAGAATAGCATCATAATAAAAGTGGGGGGTTTTTTGACTATTTTTTTTTTTAGTGAGGCAATTGGGGTTAAGTGACTTGCCCAGGGTCACACAGCTAGTAAGTGTTAAGTGTCTGAGGCCAAATTTGAACTCAGGAACTCCTGACTCCAGGGCTGGTGCTCTATCCACTGTGCCATCTAGCCGCCCACATAATAAAAGTTTTAAAAGGTAGCCTGTGGAGTACAAACTTGGTTCAATACTTCAAAGATCTGTGACTTTCAGGGGGCAGCTAGATGGCGCAGTGGTTAAAGCACTGGCCCTGGAGTCAGGAGTACCTGAGTTCAAATCTGGCCTCAGATACTTGACACTAGCTATGTGACCCTGGGCAAGTCACTTAACCCCCATTGCCTGCCAAAAAAAAAAAAGATCTGTGACTTTCTCTGTGTGTATTTTCTCACAAATGATGCAGATTATAACTGCCACTATGGTGTAGATGGTCTTCATGAATGGCTATGGGCAAAAACTTTTATCATCTGGTGGCCAAACGTTTCATAATAAGCCTTTCCAAACTTGGGCTGACATTTGGATGGGATATAGACAATCTATCACTGGACCTGTACTTGAAGACTTCCTAGCTTGGTGTAGGATAGCCTGAGATACCCTTCAGAACCTAGGTTACCTTAGATACACCATTGGAGTAGGAAATAATCATTTCCCTTACTGATGTTTTCAAGGTATAGAACAAATGTTGATCAGACACAATAAAGAATACAAGTACTATTAAGTCAAATCAATAAGCATGGATATTTATATACCTACTAAGTTGATGTCAGGCACTGTGCTAAATGCTAGGTATCCAAAGAAAAGCCAAAAAAGCCTTAGTTCCTGCTCTTGAAGAATTCAGTCTAATTAAGGAGGCAACATGAGGACAACTATATATGAACAAGATTTTTATGGGATAAATTAGACATAGTCTTGGGAGAAGATATAAAGATTCAGGGGGACCAAGAAAAGCTTTTTGAAAAAGCTGGGGGCAAGCCAGGGAAAACAGGAGAAAGATAGGGTGTCTGGTGAGAAGAACAGAAGGAAAGATGGTGTTACTGGAACAAAGTATCAGAGGAGAGTAAAGTATAAGGAGGTTAGAAAAGTAATAAGGGACTATATTATAAAGGGCTTTAAAAATGAAATGGAGGGTGATAATTTTATCATTTAAAAAATAGTTTCCATTTTAAAAAGATAATAGGAATTGCTCTTTTCCCTCCTTTTTATATATAATTATGGTAAAGACATATTTGTGATTTATCAGATGAAATTAAATAGGTCACTACAGAGACCACCTGAGACTCTTTGACAATATTTCTTTAAAAGCTAGAGTCCCCAGGACCTATGTAAAAATTTAGATTTCACATATTATGTCATATGATATATATATTTCAAATAATCTTGTGAAAGGAGATGCCTCAGAATAATAGACAGTTTTCAGCAATTCAGCCACCCTATATCAATTATACTCCAGTGCTACAATAGCAGCAACAACATTGTTAATTCCAACATTCTTGGTCATTTTATCAATGATGAACACATATTCATCCTGAGGCAAGACTTAGGACCATGGCCAACCAGTATTTCCCCTTTATTTTCCCAGCACATTCATTGGTATGGCCTAATGTAAAACAGTGGTGTCAAACTCAAATAGAAATGGGAGTCACTAAACCATGCATAAGGATTCCTATGGGCTGCACATTGACTTAGAAAAACATACATGTTCATATTTTTTTTAATGACTACATCAATTTATTACAATCAGATAGGAAATACATTTTACTCTAGTTCAGGTAGTATTCAGCCACAGTAGGAGGGTTGTGGGCCTAGTGTTATGGACTGTGTACCTCCAGCAAGCTTCATGTAAAAATGTCCATGACCATTGCCAGGATTATTTCAAAAGTTCTTCCATTATATCATCAAAGTGAAATGTGAACTGGTGATTCAATTTTTATTCTAGTAATTTTTCTTTAGATGACATTTAGACGATAATTTGACTTTTAAAATTTTATTTTTATCCAGAACTTTAGCAAATACCAAATAAAATGAGCTTTTCAGTATACATAGTAGAACAGAAGAAAAAGATTGTATATGACATTGTAGATCTCTATTACATACAGGTTGTTTTTCCTTTTAAGTTAAACCCATAGCTTCAAAGTTGTTCTGCTTGTCTGTGCTTCGTTCTGGCATTCCTTCTTTTCTCTTCTCTGCATTTCAAAGAAACAAAAAAGGTGACTGAATAACTCATTTCTCTTCCTTTTTTCTCTTTTTAAATTTCTTACTATGCTCCCATTCTCCCTTTTCAATTTATTCTTCCCCACTGGAAAAAAAGAAAAAGAAAGTTTAAACCATTGTAATAAATATGCATGGTCAAACAAAACAAATTTCCACATTGGCTGTGTCAGAAAATATGTCATTATGCATTTTGCGTCTATCAAATCTATCAGAAGTCCTCTAGAATCATAGCTGGCTATGGCATTAATCAGAATTCTCAAGTCTTTCTTTCTTTCTTTTTAAACTTTTATTTATTTATTTAGAAATTTCCCAACTTACGTGTAAAAACAAATTGTAACATCAATTTTTAAAACTTTGTGTTCCCAGGCAGCTAGATGGCGCAATGGATAGAGCACCGGCCCTGGAGTCAGGAGTACCTGAGTTCAAATCCGGCCTCAGACACTTAACACTTACTAGCTGTGTGACCCTGGGCAAGTCACTTAACCCCAATTGCTTCACTTAAAAAAAAAACAAAACAGCTTTGTGTTCCAAATTCACATCCTTCCTCCCTATTCCCCCCTTAAGAACTCAAGCAATTCATATACGTTATACATATGCAGTTGTGCAAAACATAGCAGACAAAAAACTTTAGAAAAAGGAACTAAAAACAACAGCAATAAAATATACTTCCATCTGTATTCAGGTGCCATCAGTTCTTTCTCTGCAGGTGGACTGCATTTTTCAGAGGTCCTTCAGAGTTGTATTGGATCATTGCTTTGCTGAAAATAACTAAGTCATTTGCAACAGATCATCTTATAATATTGCTATTATTTTGTATACAGTACATCTCACTTTGCATTAGCTCATGTAAGTCTTCCCAGGTTTTTCTGATAGCATCTTGTTCATCTTTTTTTTTTTTTTTAAATAGTAAAGTACAAGGGGCAGCTAGGTGGTGCAGTGGATAGAGCACTGGCCCTGGAGTCAGGAGTACCTGAGTTCAAATCCGGCCTCAGACACTTAACACTTACTAGCTGTGTGACCCTGGGCAAGTCACTTAACCCCAATTGCCTCACTAAAATAAAAAATAGTAAAGTACATTTATATAGTACTTTAAAGGGAGATTTCCTTACAAAACACCCATGAGGTTGATTATCGCAACAACAATAATAGCTAACATGTTCTCAAGTCTTTCAAAGTTGTTTGTAATAGCCCTTCTAATTAGTGTTCCTACATCCAATGTATCCTCCTCATGAATCCACACTCCACAGTTGCTAAAATACACTTCCCAAGAGCTATTAACCATGTCATTCCCTTCCTCAAAAATCTTAATTGGTTTTTCCATTGTTTCTAGGATAAAATACAAATTCCTCAGTCTGGCATTTAGGACACTCCACAATTTGTCCCAGAATTGGAAACGAAGAAGAGAACAGGCTGGATTGCATTTGCAAAATTATTTAATGTGCAGTTTATGGAAAGGGCTTGTTAGTGGACTTATGATTTCATTAGTATCAAGAACTCCCAGGTGAGGAAATTCCCTTTACCAATGCAGGTCAACACCTTATCTGTGACTTCTGGTTTTTGATGCCTCGGGCACTGAATAATTAAATTATTTGCCAAGGGTCAAAGAGTCAATATGAGTCAGAAGTAGGACTTGAAACCAAGTGTTCCTGAACAACTTTCTACTCACTACTCCATGACACTGTGCTTTTGACAAACCCAAACTTTTTCTTGAAGCAAATGACCATCTTTTAAAAACATTTTTTCTGGTGATGATTTATTGCTATGACTCTTCAAATAAAACAATCTCTGAAAAATTAAAGTTTCAGGTCAACCAAAGGATGGCAGAGAGGTACAAAGTGCATTTTTAAAATAAGAAATTTTAAAATAAGAAAAACAAAGTATAAAATAAAGTAAAGAAAAATAAAGTATAAAATAAGAAATTTTAAAATAAGAAAAATGAAGTATGTTCCCAATGATGAATGAAGTAATACAGAAAATAATGAAGAAGTGGGCCAATTAGGTGTGCTTATGCATTCTAGTAATGTCAAGATATCTAGAGGAAGAATCCTAATAATTCTAGTTGTCCCAAAATAAAGAATGAATGGCTCAAATAACAAATCTTAGAAACTTATCAATTTCATTAAAGAGAATGATAACAATGACACAACATACCAAAACTTGTGAAAATGCAGCCAGAGCAGTGCTTAGGGGAAAATTTGTCTCTAAACACATACATAAGTAAAAGAGAGAAGAGTTGGCATACAATTAAAAAAACTAGAAAAAGAACAATCTAAAAATCTCCACCCCAAAATGGAAATCCTGACAAATCAAAGGAGAAATTAGTAAAATAGAAAGTTTGAAAAACCCACTGAACTAATAAATAAAACTAGGAACTAGTTTTATGAAAACATATATAAACTATTTGTTAATTTTATTTAAAAAACAAAAACAAATCACCAGTATTAAAAACAACAGAAAATGAATGTAGCTCCAATGGATGAAATTAAAGCAATGAATAGGAGTTATTTTGTCTAGTTATATGCCAGTAAAACTGATAGTCTAAGTGAAATGGATGAGTATTTACAAAAATATAAACTGCCTATATTAATAAGGAAATAAATAGAATACTTAAATAACACTATCTTAGAAAAAGAAATCAAATAAGCCATAAATGAGCTCCCTAAGAAAAAATCCCCAGGACCAGATGGATTTATAAGTGAATTTTAACAAATATTAATCCCAATACTATGTAAACTATTTGAAAAAATAGGTAAAGGAGTCCTCCCAAATCCCTTTTATGACAGATAAGGGTTTGTTTTTTTTTTTAAGTGAGGCAATTGGGGTTAAGTGACTTGGCCAGGGTCACACAGCTAGTAAGTGTTAAGTGTCTGAGGCCGGATTTGAACTCAGGTACTCCTGACTCCAGGGCCAGTACTCTATCCACTGCACCATCTAGCTGCCCCACAGATATGGTTTTGATAGCTAAACCAGAGAGAGCAAAACCTAAAGAAATTTCCTTAATGAATATTGATGCAAAAAATTTAAATAAAATATTAGCAAGGAGATTACAACAATATATCACCACGATAATACACTGTTCTGAGAAAATAATTAATAATAATGGATTTCTTGGGGGACCCAAAGATCACTTTCTCAATCCTTTCTCCCCCCCCCCACTCCAGAAAGAGAGTTCTTGAGAAACTTCATCAAATCTCATGTGGGACAAACCCAAGGGAACAAAAAGAATGGAGATAGGTTATTTTGTCTGGATTAGGAAAGGCTTGATGGGATCAAACCACACCTAGATAATGGACTTTGCCTAGAGCAGTTTCAGTGAGGGTCTTTTGCATTCTTTCCCCTTATGTTACCTCTAGAGTTTTAATGTATACCACCTTTAAGTGAAGGATGCTAACCAATTAGCTTAGATCAATGTATAATGACCTGCCTCTATCAAAAGAGGATAAAAACCCTTGGAAGATGCCATGAAAGGTTTTATAGGACAGCATGGATATTCTAGGGTTTCTGGGTCTTCTGACCTCTCTTGGGTCTCCCAGAGACCACATGCTATCTCTCTGGGAGACCACATGGGTCTTTTGAGGCTTTTCTTCTGCCTGGCAAATTAGCACACTGAAGCTCTCTCCCTGCTTTTTCTACCACATGGCCTGAAACCATGAGAAGTCAGGGAGACACATGGTCTATCCTTTACTGGTATAATATTAATAAGTTAATAATATGCTCGCACAAAACTGGTATCAATAGTAATAGCAATTATTTTTTTTAAAACACACTATAATCAGGTAGGATTTATACTAGGAATGCAGGACTGGTTCTGATGTAGGAGGCAAAAAGGGGTTATTAGAAAAACCTAAGATCCAAGCTCTAATTCAGATATTAACTCTAAAAGGGATTCAGACTCCAATTAATGGATAACTTACAAGACAGGATACTAGATTCTCTTACCCACATAAATCAGTATCCATAATGGGAAATAGGGAAGCAGGCCATGAAGACTTAAAACTATAACAATGATACACAATGAGACACAAGACAGGGTATAGAAATTAATTTTTTTTTCCAGGGCAATTGGGGTTAAGTGACTTGCCCAGGGTCACACAGCTAGTAAGTGTCTGAGGCCGGATTTGAACTCAAGTCCTCCTGACTCCAGGGCCAGTATTCTATCCACTGAGCCAACTAGCTGCCCCACTAGAAATTCTGATGAAAAATGAAGATATCTTGAAACTAGTCATGAGAATCAGAAAGAGATATGTGCAGAAAAGGCCAAATTTGTCCCCAGATTCACCTTATGATGTCTAAATCCCCAAAACACACCTCCACAGAAAAAAGTACCCACCTCAGGGGTTGGTTTAGGACCCCAGGAACTACAAATTAGGATAAGCCCTCCCCATA
This sequence comes from Dromiciops gliroides, assembly GCF_019393635.1. Classification (NCBI taxonomy): domain Eukaryota; kingdom Metazoa; phylum Chordata; class Mammalia; order Microbiotheria; family Microbiotheriidae; genus Dromiciops; species Dromiciops gliroides. The sequence continues at coordinate 297,395,221 of NC_057863.1, read as the reverse complement.
CCTCCCTAAGGTGGAGATTATTATAATGAGACTGATAATCAATTTATCCATATTATAAATATAACTGTCTTTATAACCTTTCCACTTTTCTGGTTCTCTCCCTGTGGTCACCCACAGTATTGCAATAAAACTTGGGAAACTGAGTCACTGAGTCTTATAATTCTTTTGGGAGGACTCACAATCAATTTGACCCTAATTCTATCCCACATCAGTTCAATATTAGGAAAACTAGAAACATGAGTGATCTTATCAATAACAAAAACAACAAAAGCCATACAATCATATCAATAGATGGGAAAAAAAAGCTTTTGACAAAACACAATACCAATCCTGTTAAAAACACAAGAAAGCATTGGAATCAATGGAGCCTTTCTTAAAATTAAATAGTCTGCCTTTTGAGAAGTGATGATTTCCCCCTTGTCCTTTAACCAGAAGCTGGATAACCACTTGCTGGGTGCAGTATAGTAGAGATTCCTATTTGAATGGGTTTAGACTAGATGACTACCAAGGTCCCTTCCAACTCTCAAATTCTGTGATTGACACTGGGTGACATCCTTATGGAGAATTTATGATAATCAATAAATATTTATTAAACACCTACTATGTTCCAGGCACTGTGCCAAGTGCTGGGGATACAAAGAAAAAAACAATTGCTTTCTTCAAGGAGCTTACAATCTAATGAGGGCTACAACATGCAAACAAATTAACACACATATGTACGTATGTATAAAGCAAGCTATATAAAAGATGAATAGGAAATAATTGACAGAAGGCACTACAATTAAGGAGTGTTGGGAAATGCTTCTTGTAAAAAATAACATTTTAGTTGGGACTTAAATGAAGTCTGGGAAGCCATAGGTGGAGTTGAGGAGGGACAGCATTCCAGGCAAGAAGGAAAGCCAGAAGGGGCAACTAGGTGGCACAGTGGAAAAGGCACCTGAGTTCAAATCTGACCTCAGACACTGGACACTTGCTAGCTGTGTGACCCTGGGAAAGTCACTTAACCCTCACTACCCCGCAAAAAAAACAAAACAAAACCCAAGCAAACACACACACACACACACACACACACACACACACACACAGAGGAAGAAGAAGAAGAAGAAGAAGAAGAGGAGGAGGAGGAGGAGGAGGAGGAGGAGGAGGTGGTCTTGTTCCTGAAACACTCAGGAGACCAGTGTTACTGGATCAGAGAGACATAGCAGGGGTGTGGTGTAAGAAGACTGGAAAGGTGGGAAGGTGCTAGGATATGAAGGACTTTGCCAAACACAGCAATTTGTGTTTGCTTCTGGAGGCAATTGGGAGCCACCGGCTCAGTGACCCAAGCTTTAGGAAAATCACTTTGGTGGCTGAATGGGAGATGGATGGATTGGAGTGAGGAGAGACTTAAGACAGGATGTGTGGTGATGAGGGCCTTCACTAGAGTGGTATCAATGTCAGAGAAGAGAAAGTGGTGTATTGCAGAGATGTTACAGGGCTAAGATCAACAGGCCTTGGCAACAAATTGGATGGGGGTGAGGGAGCTGTGGAAGAGATTGTGAGGAGTTGAGGATAACCACAAGGTTGCCATTCTGAAGGACTTGGAGGATGGTGTTACTCTCTATAGTAATAGGGAAGGGTAGGGGAAAAGTTTAGGAGAAAAGATATAATGAGTTCTGTTTTAGAGATGTTTAAGATATCTATTGGACAACCAGTCTAAGATGCCTGAAAGGCAGTTGGAGATGCAAGAATTGAGGTGAGCAAAGAGGTTGAGGGCAAGATAGATGGGTCATGTTTTACTCTACACTGAAAGGTAATACCTTTATCTGACAGATCACAGATCTATCAAAGCATTGTAACAATTCAAACACCTGATTTAATTGGTATGGTCATTCCTTCCATTGTTGTAGATTTGGTAGATTATCATTGAGTTGCTGCTTTCTAAAAAAAGAAAATCAACATGTGGTAGCTAGATTTACGGCAATGAGTCTTTTAAATTTTAGCTTAGGTTAATATTCAGACAGAAGGCATATGTTTCATCCAAGGGGCATCAAAGTCCTTCCAGTTTGATAGAGCTTGTATTCCATTGAGGGCCTTTGAGAACACAGGGTCACCTCCATGCTAAGATGAATCATCAAAGGTGGACTTTAATGGAGAAGCATTATATTAACAATAATTCTTTTAAATTTGATTATCGCCTTATAGTTTTCAAAATACTTTTTCTAGCTTTCTGTATTTGTAAAATTAAAACTACCAACAAAGAAAAATATTCACATATATAAATAGGACCAAAAAGATTTTACATTAAGCCACATATTTCTACTATTTATAGTTTCCATTTTTAAAAGGATGTATATTAACTTTAACAAGGTAGTGACAAAATAATTCTGTTTCTTTCCAGGTTCCCGAGTTTCCTTTGTTTTCATGCATTTTTCTAACTCTTGTTATTAGTTATACAATTATAGTCAATGTGTATATTATTCCTTCAGTTCTACTTTCTTCATTGCTTTACTTGAACTTTGCTCAATCCTGGAGATACCAGTACAAAAGTGAAAAGGTCCCTGACCTCAAAAAGATTATGGTCTATTAGGAGGATGCAAGGGTAGATACTAATAAGTAGGTAAATCAAGAAAAGCTTCAGGAGGTATCATTTTTGTTACTTTTTTATAACACAATATTTCATTATATTCACATACTACAATTTGTTCATCTCCCACATTCGACTCAATCATTTACAGCTTTTTGCTGTTACAAATAATATTACTAACAGCAACATTGTGCAATGATCAACTATGATAGACTTAGCTCTTCTCAGCAATACTGTAAGGTTGCTAAAATCCTAGCTGTCTGTCTAAAATATCTAATGAGTGGTGGCCAATAAATTATAAGCATTAGCAAGAGTTTAGACTTTTAAGCATTTATCAAAGAACATTAGGATCTAATGATCAGAGAGAAAGGTAAAAATCTAACTTTTTTTTTTTTTGGTGAGGCAATTGGGGTTAAGTGACTTGCCCAGGGTCACACAGCTAGTAAGTGAGTAAGTGTCAAGGGTCTGAGGCCAGATTTGAACTCAGGTCCTCCCGAATCCAGGGCCGGTGCTCTATCCACTGCGCCACCTAGCTGCCCCCAAATCTAACTATTTCTAAGAAACTCCATCATCTGACCTGCCATGGTGAAGTCAGGAACAAAAAGGACCCAACACTTCCTTCTTCCTCCCAGAAGCCTCCTGTGAAACTGGGAACATCCCATCCACATGTACACACACAGCTCCAAGCTAATTGGCTGGTAGCTTTGATAGACAGTACCTATGAACAAACATCACTTCCTGACGCCAAGGAACTGACCACATGGCTTGCCCTCAGACACCTTCTCCTCATGGCAGAGCTTTCCTACAGTAACTCTCCAGCAGGTGGCATCACTCCAATAGTTACAATACAATGATCAAGACAATTCCAAAGGACTTATGATGGAAAATGCTCTCCACATTCAGAAAAAAGAACTGTGGAATCTCAATGCAGATTGAACCATACTGTTCTACTTTGTTTTGAGGTTTTTCCCTTTTGTTCTGATTCTTCTTTCACAACATGACTAATGCAGAAATATGTTTAATGTGATTGTACATATATAACCTATATCAGATTTCTTTCTGTGTTGGGGAGGGAAAGGGGAGAAAAATTTGGAACTTAAAATCTTATAAAAACAAATGTTGGAAACTATTTTTACATGTAACTGTGAAATAATAAAATACTTTTATGGTTAAAATAAATCAAATAATGTTACTAAGAATATTTTTGTGCAGTTAGATCTTGTTTCCATGTCAGTTATATCTTTTGTGCATTATCCTAGTAGTGGGGCCTTTAGGTGAGAGGGTATGGACAGTTTTGTAGCTTTTACAGCCTAATTTCATATTGTTTTCCAAAAAACGATAATTAACATTTATGTATGGGTGGCACAGTGGAAAGAGTGCCAGGCCTAGAGTCAAGAAGACTCTTCTTCATGAGTTCAAATCTGTGTGACCTTGGTCAGGTAACTTTTTTGTGTGTGTGAAGCAATTGGGGTTAAGTGACTTGCTTAGGGTCACATAGCTAGTAATTGTTAAGTGTCTGAGGTCCAATTTGAACTCAGGTCCTCCTGAATCCAGGGCTGGTGTCTATTGCGCCACCTAGCTGCCCCCTGGTCAAGTCACTCTTAACCCTGTTTCCCTCAGTTTCCTCAACTGTAAAAGAGCTGAAGAAGGACATGACAACCCATTTAAGTATCTCTTCCAAGAAAATCTGAAATGGGGTTATGAAGAGTTGGACATAAGTGAAAAATGACTCAACAGTTAATGTTGGCATATTGTTATACATGTTTTTTCCACCAGGTGGCACTAATGGCCTCTAGCTAGGGAGTTCCATGCTTTGTTGGCATGGAAGTGCTGAATAAATCTTGCACTTTCTAGGTGACCAGAAAGTAAGAGTTCTTTAATCTTCCAGCACCATCTCTATGCATTGATAGTACTCATTGCCTAGGCTATGTGGATTTGTGGATCTACCAGTTAGAACCTAACTGGTGTGAGATTTAAAATTGGATATTAGATCATAAATCTCCCCTACTTAACCTTTCCCTTAATTTATCTCCAAGACTAGTAAATGGAAGAAGTTTTTGGTTTTCTAGATAGACCTTTTATTGTTATGGTAGTCACAAGGTGATGTTGATTAGAAGGATAGGAAAGTAGAAACACAATACAAATCGTCTTAAGTCTAAGCTTAGTCTATATTCTTTATAAAAACTCACCAAAACCGAAGGCCACCTTTGGAGAGAGAGAGACCGTCTGTACAGCGCAGTCAGGAGACCAGCAGAGCAGGAAAAAACTCCCACTTCTGTTCTCTCCTTGTCTTTTAAGCTCGCACCCCGGAAGTCGAGTGCGTAGCAGGCAGTCTGACATGCGCAGCAGGCGGACTGGCGTGCGTAGCTCATTCCGTTGGTCTCCTCCCCAAAAGGGTGGTCCTTCAAAAACTGGAGTCTTTCAGTTATCCTAACCGACTGTTAAAAAACTTTCATATTTTTTTTACCACACTGGACTATCACCCACTGACTATGCCCAATTCCTTTTGACTAGTTTTATTTTACATAACCATGGTATGATAGAGTTGGTTCCCCAAAGAAACCAAAATAAATGTTAGAATGTAGCATACACTGATTTAACTTAGATGAGAATCAATCAATCAATCAAAAAATACTGGGGCATCTAGGTGGCTCAGTGGATAGAGCACCAGCCCTGGAGTCAGGAGGACCTGAGTTCAAATGTGACCTCAGACACTTAACACTTACTAGCTGTTTGACCCTGGGCAAGTCACTTAACCTCAATTGCCTCACCAAAAAAAATAAAAAAACAAAAACTTAGAAATGCAATAAGCATTAAGTACCTACTAGGAGTATAGTTATACAAAACAAATTTCTGTACTATCCATGAGCTGTTACCACCCCCACCCCCTCACCCTACCCCCCACCACAAAAATAAGAAAAAGAAAGAAACAGAAAAAACATGTTTTAAATTGTACGCTGAGTCCATTAGTTCTCCATCTGCAGGTGGGGAGCATGTTTCATCATGAGTCCTTGGGAACTGTGGTGGGCCATTGTGTTGATCAGAGTTACTAAGTCTTTGAAAGTTGATCATCTATAAATAGAGTTAATTATTTCTGTAGCCCTTGCCTCACAGGATTGTCATGAGAATCAAATGCAATGATTAATGTAAAGTTTTTTGCAAACCTTAAAGCACTATATAAATATCAGTTATGATTACTCCAGGTATTTTGATCCTTATTTTACAGTTCCTGGCACACAGTAGAGATTTTTTTTTTTTGCAGGCAATAGGGGTTAAGTGACTTGCCCAGGGTCACACAGCTAGTAAGTGTCAAGTGTCTGAAGCCGGATTTGAACTCAGGTCCTCCTGAATCCAGGGCCAGTGCTTTAACCACTGCGCCATCTAGCTGCCCCCCCACAGTAGAGATTTAATAAATATTTGTTAATTTTCATGAATAACTATGAGAAAACTGAGATTCAGAGAAGTGACTTTCTCATGATCACTAAACCAAGAAGAGTCAAAGATAAGATTCGAACCCAGGTTTTCCTGAAAGAATCCAGCACTCTCTGTTCAAGAATAATGCCTCTCCAGAGATTGCAGTAATTCATAGCTCCATCAGCAGTGTGATAGTATACCTTCTTTTCCATAACTGCATCAGCATTGAATTTTACTATTTTTTAAGATCTGTTCACTTAATAGATATGTGGTAGTATCTCAGAAATTAGATTTTTCTAATTATTGAAGAATTTGAACTACTTTTTTATGTGGTTGTTGACAGTTTGGATTTCTTGTTTTTCAATAATATGAACCAGTGAATGTTCACGGTTACTGCTTTATTATATAATTTGAGCTCTCGAAATAAAAGTGTTCACTACTCCCTCCCCCATTTCTGCCTTCTTTCTTAAAAAATAATTTTGCAAAGTATTTATATATGTGATCTATTACTTTATTTAATTCCCATGACAACTTTGCTGCCTTTGGGGGGGGGTGGAGAAGCAATGAAGTTTAAGTGACTTGCCCAGGTTTACACAGCTAGTAAGTGTTAAGTGTCTGAGGTTGGATTTGAACTCAGGTCCTCCCGAATCCAGGGCCAGTGCTTTATCCACTGTACCACCAGCTGCCTTTTCAACTTTGTAAAGTAGCCAGGAGATTCAGATTATATACTTCGATTCTAAACTCTTTAATCCTAGGGGGACTATTTTGTTTGCTTATATTTGTACCCTATCACTTAGCACAATGCCTGTCACATAGTAAGTGTTTAATAAATGTTCCATTTATGATTTCTGTCTATCTGTCTATCCTACCTATCTATCAAATCTATTCATCTATGTTTCTTATCTATTCTGTCTATCATCGGGTATAGTTGGTTCTCTGTAGTTCATATGACTCACAATACCAGCCAAGGTACAGGTTCATTCTCATAGTCTTGAATCCATGTTATGCTATGCTAATACTTCCTCTTTGTATTTTTACCTAGCAATAATTCCTCATATCTCTTTTTAGTGATTGGCTATTTTCTGCTTTTATGTCTAATTCCTTGTTGGTCTGCTTCTCTAGTGCCAGCTCTTCTCCAGGTGGGGTCACTCAGTTGCACTAGCCCCACATTTCTTTCACTGACTCACTGGTAATGTGTTTCAGTCTTGTTCCAGTTCCTTAGTGCACATGGCTGCTTTGAGGATGTGGTAGTTGAGTAGGACTCTCTCTAGAGAACCAAATCCATGCTTGTCCCACTTATCTCAGGTTGAACTCTCTCTAAAAACCAAGCCTAGGGCACCTAGGTAGTGCAGTGGATAAAGCACTAGCCATGGATTCAGGAGGACCTGAGTTCAAATCCGGCCTCAGACACTTGACACTTACTAGCTTTGTGATCCTGGGCAAATCATGAGCCCTCATTGCCCCACAAAAAACAAAACAAAACAAAACAAAACAAAACAACCCCCAACCCTATACAGCCAAAATACATAAGCAAATTGGGGCAGCTAGGTGGCACAGTGGATAAAGCACCGGCCCTGGATTCAGGAGGACCTGAGTTCAAATCTGGTCTCAGACACTTGACACCAGCTATGTGACCCGGGGCAAGTCACTTAATCCTCATTGCCCTGCCCAAAAAGACAAAAACAAAAAAACAAAGAAAAAAATATATATATAGGCAAATAACAGAAACATGTAAAACTCCCCACTCTCCCAATAAATACACAGTCAAAAGACATGAGCAAATATTTCCCCAAAGAATTTAAAACTCTTGAAAAACATATAAAAGGATGACCCAAATCACTAATGTTATCACTTATGAGAAAAGTCAAATCAAAACAACCCTTAAGTTTCACCTCCTACCCAGAAAATTGGCAAAGATTACAAGTGATGAGAATAGTAAATGTTGAAAGCAAACTACTATATTGTTGGTGAAGCTGTGATTTAGTACAACTATTCTGGAAAGCAATTGGGAATTGTGCAAATAAAGTGGCTAAAATGTCCATATCCTTTGACTGAGAGATTCCATTGCTTAGACATATACTCCAAGGAAGTCATTAATAATAAGAAAGGCTCCATATACACTGAAATATTTAAAGGAACATTTTTCATGGTATGAAAGAATTAGAAACAAAGTAGATAATCATTGATTTGGAAATGACTAAGTAAATTGTGATACTTGAATGTTATGGAATGTTACTATGCTGTAAGAAATGATAAATAATCGTGAATTCTGAAGAGCATGGAAAGAGTTCATGAAGCAATGCAAAGTGAATTAATCAGAGCCAAGAAAACAATATTCACGACTACAGCAGTATGAATAGAAAGGATGATAACTATAAAACAATTGAAAAATAATATGGAAAATTGCAAAGAATAAGCTTGGCCTCCAATAAGGGATTAAAAAAAGTCACCTCCCTTTACTTTTTTTCAGAGATGGGAAATCCATAGATGTGAAACACTGAGAATATTGTTAGTCTTCCTTCAGTGTATAATATTGATTTATTTTGCTGGTGTTTTCCTCTTCTTTTTTCTTTCTTTTTAATTTTTGTCATAAGGGGTGACTCTCTGGGAGAGGCTAAGTTAGGGACATAGAGGGAGACTTAGGCAGTATAAAACAAAAGATATTAATAAAAATTGATTTGAAAAAACCCAAGCCCATAGTATCAATTCTTTGATGTTTATTGGTATTACATTTATGAAACTGATAATTTGAATTAATGTCAGAACAAATGGGCTACTTTAATAGTACAATAAAGTTGACATACTGTCAAAGAGTTTGCATATGACTACCTCCACATATTAATAGCTACATTTTTGCCAATGAAGGTTCTTAGGCTTAGGGTAAACAATTTGCTCAAGGTGAGAGAGTAAATGAGAAGTCTAGGACTTTTAGCTCCTTGTCTAATACTCTTTCCACAAGATTAATTTTACTCCTTTTCAATATTATGTACTGTAAGAAAATAATGGGCTTTGCCAATTCTCAAAGGCCCCAGCTGGAATTGATTTGGATTGATTGGATTGAGTGATATTGACTGACTGATGATTAACATACTTAAAGTTAATTCAATTGAAACCACACCTGCTGGGCACTTAACAGGGTATTGTTTTCAGAAGCTGTGGACTTTTTTTTTTTTTTTAGTGAGGCAATTGGGGCTAAGTGACTTGCCCAGGGTCACACAGCTAGTAAGAGTTAAGTGTCTGAGGCCAGATTTGAACTCAGGTACTCCTAAATCCAGGGCCAGTGCTCTATCCACTGCACCACCTAGCTGCCCCAGCTGTGGACTTTGACCTCAACACAGGACCACCCTCAAGTCCAGTAAATCATTGGATTTGGGTGATGCTAGCCAATTAGCTTGAAGCAGAGTGGAAGACTGCCTCTCTTAGGGACATGGAAGAAGAATCCTGAGTCAGTTTGGTGCTAAAACAGGCTGGTGGTGGGAGAACTTGAGAACTCTAGGTTAGACAGGCCGTTTCTTGACTTTCTGACCCAGGTGTTCTCTTTTTCACTAATAAATGCTTAATGCCAAAACTTGGTGCTAAAGCTTCTAATTCATAACTAAACCCTAGCTAGTTTTCCCTATACTTGGGATAGCAATAAGGCAACCACACATTAAGTGACTTGCCTAGAGTCACACAGCTAGTAAGTGTCAAGTGTCTGAGGCTGGATTTGAACTTAGGTCCTCCTGAATCCAGGGCTGGTACTTTATTCACTGTGCCACCTAGCTGTCCCACACATTAGATTTTAAACGTCACAGTACTCTATTACTGTTTATGGATGGGAATTTATTTATATATGTTTGCTAAACCGCTCTATTTCTTATCAAATGTCAAATTGGTTTGATGGTAACTGCTTTATAATACAGTTTGAGTTCTGGTACTGCTGGACCCTATTCCTTCCCATTTTTTTCATTGATTCCATCAGTATTCTTAGCCTTTTGTTCTTCCAGGTGAATTTTGATGTTTTTTCTACCTCAATAAAGTAATTATTTGGTAGTTTGATTAGCAAAGCACTGAATAAATAATTTAGGTAGTGTTCTTTTTATTTATTGGTTGGTCCTACCCATGAGAAATGAATATTTTTCTAATTGTTTATTAGTCTCTATTTATGTGAAGGGTTATAGCTCCTGTGTATCTTGATAAGTAGATTTCCAAGTATTTTGTTTTGCCTGCAGTAATTTTAAATGGTATTTCTTTTTTCTATTTCTTCCTGCTAATTATTGTTGACTTGTGTGGGTTTATTTTATATCCTAGAACTGTGATAAAGTTATTCGTTATTTTTTAGCTGACTTGCTAGGGTTCTCAAGGTGTGCTATCATATCATCTGTAAAAAGCAATAGTTTCATTTCCTCATTGCCTATTCCTATTCCTTTAATTTCTTTTTCTTATTGCTATAGCTACCTTTTCTAGTACAATATTGAATAATAGTGTTGATAACAGACATCTTTGCCTCATCCCTGATCTTTTTTTGGGGGGGACAATGAGGGTTAAGTGACTTGCCTAGGGTCACACAGCTAGTAAGTATCAAGTGTCTGAGGCTGGATTTGAACTCGGGTCCTCCTGAATCCAGGGCTGGTGCTTTAGCCACTGTGCTAACTAGCTGCCCTCTCACCCCTCATGTTAATGGAAAGGATTTTAGGTTATACCCATTACAGATAATGCTTGTTCCTGATTTTAGATAGAAGATGACTTATCATATTTTTAAAGTTCCATTTATTCCTGTGCATTCTACTGATTTTTAATAGGAATGGGTGTTTTATTTCATCAAAAACCTTTTCCGCTTCTATTTATTTAATCACATGATTTTTGTTATTTTTATTATTGATATGTCATTATGTTTCTCTTTTTCCTAATATTGAATCAGGCCTGTATTCGTGGTATTAATCCCACCTAGTTATAGAGATTATAATACATGTAGATTATAAAAATATATCTTTGTGGTATATTTTTATACTCTCATTACTATAATTTTATTTAAAAATTTTTGCATCTATATAATTGGCCTATAGTTTTCTTTTTCTCTTTTTACTCTCTGTGGTTTGGGTATCAAAACCATATTTATGTCATAGAAGAAATTTGGTAGGACTCCACCTATTTTTTTTCAAACAGTTTTTATAATATTGGAATTAATTGTTCTTTAAGTGTTTGGTAGGATTAATTTATAAATCCATCTGTTTCTGGGTTTTATTTTGTTTTTATTTCCCTTAGGGAGGTCATTTATGGCTTGTTCAATGTCTTCTTCTAAGATGGGTTATTTTGGTATTCTGTTAATTTAGGAAATTTACATTTTTGAAATTATTTATACATTTCATTTAGATTGTTTCATTCCATATAAGTTGGGCAAAATAGCTCATAATAATTGCCTTAATTTCACCTTCATTGGTTGTGTATTCATCTTTTCATTTTTGATACAAGTAATCTGGTTTTCTTCTATCTTTTTTGAAAATCAAGTAAGCCCCTCCCCCCTAAAATCAAGAGCTGGTTTTATGGTTCAGTTCAATGGTGTTTTTTCTTTCATTTTCATTAATCCCTGATTTTCAGAATTTTTATTTTTATATGTAATTGGGTATTTAAAATTCATTCTTCTTCTAGTTTTTTTATTTGCATGACCAATTAATTGAAATGGTTTTTCTTTCTTTTATTGATATATATGTTTAGAGATAGACAATTTTTCCTAGATGCTGCTTTGGCTGCATCCCACAATTTTAGTAGTCATCACATTGTTGTCATATTTGATGAAATTATTGATTCTTTGACAAAAGTAATTAATTAAAGAAATTTTTATCTCATTATAGTCCAAAATGGAACATTTAATATTCTTTCTTTTCTGTATTTGTTTGTGAGGTTTTTGTGCCCTAATACACAGTCAATTTTTTGAAGGTGCTATGCACATCTGAGAAATGGGTATACTCTTTGCTATTCCCATTCAATGTTATGCAGATGTGTATCATGTTTACTTTTTCAAAATTCTATTTATCTTCTTAACTTCTTTTTAGTTCATTTTAAGGTTAGATTTATCTATGTCTGAGAGTAGTAAATTGAGTCCACTACTAGTATAGTTTTGCTGTCTATTTCCTCTTATAAAGCAATTAGCTGGGACAACTAGGTGGCACAGTGGATAGAGCACAGGCCCTGGATTCAGGAGGACCTGAGTTCACATCTGGCCTCAGACATTTGACACTTACTAGCTGTGTGACCTTGGGCAAGTCACCTAACCCTCATTGCTCTACCAAAAAAAAAATAAAGCAATTAACTTTTTCTTTAAGAATTTTGATATATCATTTGGTGCATACATGTTCACTATTGATATTAACTCATTATCTATGGTGCCTTTAATAAAATGTAGTTTACCTGATTATCTCTTTTAATTAGGTCTATTTTTGCTTAATGATTGCTACTGCTGCCTTTTTTTTTTTTTGCTTCAGTTGAAGCAGAATAGATTCTACTACAAACTTATTTTTAGTCTGCGTTTCTTTTTTTCTTTTTAATTGTTAAAATTCCATTTATTTATTTGTTTGTTTTGTTTCTTTCTCTTTCAAGTATATTTCTAGTACTAACATATTATTGGATTCTGGTTTCTAATCGATTCTGCTATCCTCTTTCATTTTATGAGTGAGTTTATCTCCATTCACACTCACAGTTATGATTGCTAGCTGTGTTTCCCTCCATCCTATTCTCTTCTATTTATTCTTCTTTCTCTCTTCTTTTACCTTGTCCCTTCCCCAAAAGTCTTTTTTCATCTGACCACTCTCTCTCCCTCAACACTTCTAACCCCCTTTCTCTTTGCCTCTTCCCCTCATATTTCCCTGTTGAGCAAGATACATTTCTATACTCAATTGTGTATGTACTTATATTCCTCTATTTTGAACAAGTTCAGATGAGATTGAAGTTCAAGTATTGCTGCTCTCCTCCCACTTCCCTCTTCATTATAAAAATGTTTCCTTGCTTGCCTCTTTTATGTGAGATTTCTTTTCCTCTGTCTTCTCTCTACTTTCTCTCAGTGCATTTTTTTTTCTTCTGAGGTCATTCTAATAAAACATTCACATCCATGCCCTCTGTCTTAAGTAGACTCCTTCTAACTGCCCTAATAATCATAAAGTTCTTAGGCTAGGTTATCATCTTCCTTTATAGGTATGTAGACTATTTAACTTTATTAAGTCCCATGTGATTTCTTACTCATGTTTCCTTTTTGACGGTTTCTTGAGTCTTACATTTGAATGTCAAATTTTCTATTCAGCTCTGATCTTTTTATCAGAAATACTTGAAAGTCCTCTATTTCATTAAATTTTCATTTCCCCCATCAGATTATACTCAAATTGCCTGGGCAGATTATTCTTGTTTGTAATCCTAGCTCCTTTGCATTGTGGAATATCATATTCCAAGCTCCTTGCTCTGTTCTTTCATAGTGGTAGCTGCTGAATCTTCTGTGATCCTGACTGTGGCTCTGTGGTATTTAAATTATTTTTTTGTAGTTGCTTGAATTATATTTTCTTTTTGACCTGGGAGCTCTGGAATTTTCCTGGGAGTTTTCATTTTGGGATCTCTTTCAGAAGGTAATTGTTGAATATCGTCAATTTCTACTTTGTAAAAAAAATAAAACAAAACAAAATGTAATTTCTGCAAAGTGCTTCTAAAATATCTGGGCAGTTTTACTTTATAATTTCTTGAAGTATGATGTCTAGGCTCCTTTTTTTGATTGTGGCTTTCATGTGGTCAAATAATTCTTAAATTATCTCTCATTGATCTATTTTCTAAGTTAGTGGGTTTTCTTATGAGATAGTTTTCATTTTCCTCTACTTTTTCAGTCTTTGGACTTTTTTTGGTTTCTTGATATACAATAGAATCATTAGCTTCCACTTGACCAATTCTAATTTTTAAGGAGTTATTTTCTCCAGTGAGGTTTTGTACTTCTTTTACCATTTGCCTAATTCTGATTTTTTTAAGAGTTATTTTGCTTAGATAGTTTTCTTGGAATTTTTCTTTTTACTACTTTTATCATTTGACCACATATAATTTTTAAGGAGTTATTTTCTTCAGTATTTTTGTGCCTCTTTCTAAACTTAATTCTCTTTATAATATTTTCTTGTATTACATGATTGTAATGTATAACCTATATCAAATTTCTGGCTTTGAAAAGGGGGAGGTTATGAAGGGTGGGAAAAAATTTGGAATTCAAAAATCTTATAAAAATGAATGTTGAAAACTATCTTTACATGCAATTGGAAAAAAGAAAATACTATTTTTTAAAAAGAAAAAAAAGGAGAAAACTATTTTCTTGTATTGCTCTCATTCTCCCCCTTCCCCTATTTTTCCTTCTACCACTCCTATTTGATTTTTAAAAATCTTTTTAACTGTTTCAGGAATTCTTGTTGGGCTTGTGTTCAATCTGCATTTTTCTTTGAGGCTTTGTTTACAGATGTTTTCAAGTCATGATCTTCTGAGTTTGTCTTGATCTTCCCTATCACCATAGTAGCTTTTTATGTTCAGGGTCTTTGTTTGTTTGTTTGCTCATTTTCCCAGACTATTTTTTGACTTTAGAATTCATATTAGAGTTGGCTCTGATCACTTCTGGATGGATAATTGGCCTGAGCTTCAGGCTTTTATATCTTGTTGTTTTCACAACTATGTGAGAAATAATGGGTTTTGGGACACCCAGAAGGTGCCCCCAGCCCCCACCCCTGGATTATATTAAGATTGATTGGATTGACTCACTTGGAGTTAACTTGATTGGAACCACACCTACCTGAAGGCCTGGCCCTGGGGGGGGGGGGTGTTCTCTGAACTCTGACCTCAGCATGTTCTGCTCATGGACTGCCCTCAAGTCCAGTGAACCAATGGATTTGGGTTATGATAGCCAATTGACTGGAAGCAATATGTAAGAACCGCCTTTCCTCTGAACCCAGAGGAAGCTTGCATTCTCAGTTAGGGTCTCACACACACTGGTGGAGGAGGACTTGGAGGAAGAATCAGGCCAGGCTGAGCTCTTCTCTCTCCTCTAGGGTAGATAGGCTTCTTAACTTTCTGAGCCAAGTGGTTTTTTTTTGTTGTTGTTTTTTTTTTTTACTAATATTTAGTATGCTTTAATAAATTCTTAATACTCAAAACTGGTACTAAAGCTTCTGCTTTATAAGTAACAAATATATTAGAAACCCCAGCTAATTTTCCCTAAACTTGGGACAGAAATAAGGCAACCAGGGGCAGCTAGGTGGCTCAGTGGATAGAGCACTGTCCCTGGATTCAGGAGGACCTGAGTTCAAATCCAGTCTCAGACACTTGACACTTACTAGCTGTGTGACCCTGGGCAAGTCACTTAACCCCAATTGCCTCACCAAAATATATATATATAAATAAATAAGGCAACCACATTTAATTTTACATGCCACAACTATGTCTGGGAACCTTGCAAGTTTTTGATGCTTCCAAAGTGGTTTGATTTGGAAAGTGGTCTGGCCACTTCCTTCTTGGCCTGTCCTCTGGCCCTTACCTAGGTAGGGCCCCTGTTCCTTAGAGATTGTTCCTCTCCATCCTGGAACTGCTATTGGAAATTGGGTATTAGGTGATGGAGATGTTAAATGGGGCCGGATCCCACTACCAGTTTTAGCACAGGGTTCCACCTGGAATCTCTTTCTGATCACATTTTCAGTATCCTTACGAACCCTAGGTGTTGGCTACTCCCAGTTCTACTGTACTGCTGTCTAGCTGCTTCCAAAGCCCATAACTGATGACCCTTCTGTTGGATAATGCTCTACTTCCTACCCCAGTGTCTATGAAACATTTTTTTTTTCTGTGCTCCTAAACTTCCCTGGGTTGGAAAAATGGCTCATTGTGACTTTTTGTTGGTGTCCCACTAAGAATTTAGTTTGATATGCTTTTTAAAGTTATTTAGATATTTATAGTTGCTCTTTATATGGTGGCAAGG
Organism: Dromiciops gliroides; assembly: GCF_019393635.1. Classification (NCBI taxonomy): domain Eukaryota; kingdom Metazoa; phylum Chordata; class Mammalia; order Microbiotheria; family Microbiotheriidae; genus Dromiciops; species Dromiciops gliroides. The sequence goes on along the minus strand of NC_057863.1, from coordinate 297,379,286 downwards.
AATTGGAAGTTGAGGGGATGCCCATCAATTGGGGAATGGCTGGACAAGTTGTGGTATATGAATACAATGGAATACTATTGTGCTGTAAGAAACGATGAGCAGGAGGAGTTCAGAGAAACCTTGGAGGGTCTTGCGTGGGCTGATGATGAGTGAGATGAGCAGAACCAGAAGAACATTGTACTCAGTATCATCAACATTGAGTGTTGACCTACTGTGATGGACTATATTCTTCTCACCAATGCAATGCTACAGAAGAATTCCAGGGAACTCATGATAGAAGAGGATCTCCAAATTCAGGAAAAAAAAAAAAAGAACTGTGGAGTTTAGATGCTGAATGAACCATATTATTTCTTTTGTTTTTGGTGCTGTTGTTTTTCTATTTTGAGGTTTTTCATCATTGCTCTGATTTTTCTCTTATGACTAATGCAGAAATATGATTAGTGTTATTATGTGTGTGTGTATGTGTGTGTGTATATATATATATATATATATATATATATATATATATATATATATATATATATATATATATATATATATATATATATATATATATATATATATATATATATAACCTATATCAGATTACCTGCTGTCTAGGGGAGGGGGGAGGGAGGGGAGGGAGGGAGAAAAATCTGAAATTGGAAAGTTTGTATAAACAAAAGTTGAAGACTATCTTTACATGTAACAGGAAAAAATAAAATACTTTATTAATTTATATTTTAAAAAAATAAAGTTATTTAGAGGAATAGGTTGGGAGATCTCAGAAAAAATTGCTAACTTTACTCCATCATCTTGACTTTGCTCATCTCAATTTGTTTCTAGTTTTTTTCAACAACTAAAAATGTTGCTTTTAATATTTTGGTATCTGTGAAAATTTTTTGGTTTTAATTCTTCAGACTATATATTCAGTAGTCAACTTACTGGGTCAAAGGGTAAAACCATTTAGTAACTTTTCTCACCTAATTTCAAAATGTTTTCCAAAATAGTTGGACAACTTTACAGCTGTAATAGCAGTGGAATATATTCCTTTCAACAATAACTATTTCCATCTTTTATCTTCCATTCAATAGATTTTAGGGGACATTTCAAAGTTACTTTGATTTACATCTTTCCTAATTAATGACAAGTGACCTTTTAAGAAATGTTGATTTTAGTTTTCATTTCTTCTTTTGAAAACTTCATATCATTTAATCATATATCTATTGGGCAATGGATTTTGGTCATATATTGCATCAATTCCTTATGTATTATGGATATTAGTCTTTTATCAGATACTTGAATCAAATGTTTTCCATACTCTATAGCTTCTCTTATTTAAGGTACATTGATTTTGTTATTAAAATGGTTTTTGGGGCAGCTAGGTGGCACAGTGAATAAAGCACTGACCCTGGATTCAGGAGGACCTGAGTTCAAATCTAGCCTCAGACACTTGACACTTACTAGTTGTGTGACTCTAGACAAGTCACTTAACCTTCATTGCCCCACCAAAAAAAAAGGTGGTTTTTTTTTTTTTGGATACAGTACTTTATTTTATTTTTTTAATAATAAATATTTTTATTTAAAGTTTTGAATTCCAAATTTTATCCTTCCTTCCCACCCCCCTCCCTGAGGTGATAAGCAATCAGATATAGGTTGTAAATATGCAATTATGTAAAACATTACCCTATTAGTCATTTTGTATAAGAAAACTCAAATAAAAGAAAAAAGTGAAAGAGTAAAAAAAATAGCATGCTTCAGTATGTGTTCAATCAATATCAATTCTTTCTTCAGAGGTGTATAGTATGCTTCATCATTAGTCCTTTGGGATTGTCTTGGATCATTGTATTGCTGAGAATAGTTGAGTCATTCAGAGTTTTTCATCATATTAAAAAGTTTTTTAAAAAATTTATGTAATCAGTCATGTAATTTATTTTTTTATAATCACTTCTATCTTGTTTAAGAATTTTCCACATAACCATAAATCTGAAAAGAATCTCCTTCCATTCTCTTCCAACATATAAAAACAAAGTTACATTTTATATTTAAATGAAGTATTCATTTGGAGCTTATGGTAGTATATGATGTAAAATGCTGATCTTAACCTATCTAAGTGAAAGAATGTATTTTATTGTAGAAACAATAGGAAACCATAGGGGTTGGTTTTATAAGGCAGTGAAATGATCAGATATATATTTGAGGAAAATGACTAGAGTGCTGAAAGACTTGAGTCAAGCATACCAATTAGGAAGCATTTGGAATCATGTAGGCTAGAAATAATGAGGATCTGTGCTAATGTGGTAGCTATGTGAGCATAGAGAAGCAGGCAGGAGAAAGATGGTGTGAAGATAGATATAGCAAGATTTGGCAACTGATTAGATTTATGATTTGAAAATCTCAAAGATATTGCTAAGATTTCAAACCTGAGACACAGGAAGGATAGTAGTGTCTTCAGAAATAGAGAAACTCATAAGTGGAGAGGGTTTATAGAAAAGATGGTCAGTTCAGTTTTAGATATGCTAAGTTTAAGATGTTTGAAGAATTGTCAAAATGGAATATTATCCTTTGATGAACAGTAGCTCTTAGCCAATGGAAATTGAAATCTAACTCAAAATTTCTTTAAGAGAAAAAGAAAGATTTGGATAAAGTATGCTTTTATAAGGGGAATAGTTAAGATTGGCTAGTAGTAAAGTACAGCAGTCTTGCTTTAATAGCTTACAATTGCACTAAGACATTTGGGATACTGTATATAAGTAGTCATGTCTTTTGAAAGATGTATGTTTGTAGTAGTAGAAATCTTTCAATTCAGTCTGGCAGACCTTCCAGTCATTTGTTTTATTTTTTTTTTATTTGTTACCACTCTGTAAAGATAAAGACCAGTGTTGCTGGGGAAACTCCTTACTAATGGGGTCCTATTTAGCACAGGTGCCACCAAGATGTTGAGAAAGATTTAAAATCTTGTTTCCCTGCCGTTCCTTTTAATGTCTTATTGTTGATAGCCTTTCTGCGAAGAGCTGCTAGCAGGAAGCAGGGCCATCCTATTCTCCTTACCTCTTTTGTCAAACTTGCATCAGATCCACTCTGCCCCATTGGTGCTTCAGGCATCAGACCTACTTCTTTAGATCCCTTAAAGTTCTCCAAATTCATAGCCAATAAATTAGCTTTTTAATGTTTCCCTTAACTATACTCCTGCTTTATTTACAACTGTCACAAAATCTCATTAGAACTAAAATTTGTGTCATGATCAGTTGTTTCAGCCTTATACTCCCTTAAGACACTCTGTGTTTCTTTTCTGCCCGTCATTCTGCAGTTTCCTTCTGACTGTGGTTTTAGGCAGCACTGTCTATGGTCTACTGTTATACCTTCTCTTCTTTCAGTCCTCCTTGTTGGTTGGACATTTTCCTTTTTGAAAAAGTTAAAACAAATAAACAAGGAACATGTGCAATAAAAATAAAAGATATCTGGGACATTCTGCTTGAAATATTCAATAGGCAATTATTGATATAGTATTGAATCTCAGGGGAGGGAATGGGGCTGGATATGTAGATCTGGAAGTCATCTACATGAAGATGATAATTTGACACCATGTGTTTCCATATTGCTGATGAGGTTACAGGTAGAAAAGAAGAGAACCCTGGGCAGAATTTTGGGGAATATCCACGATTAGGGGGATATAATGTAGATGAAGAGCCAGCAAAGGAGACTGTTAGAATATAAATTCCTTGACAGTTTGTTTCATTCTTTGTATTTGTTTACCATCATCTTGCTCAGTGCTTGACAAATAGTAGGGGCTTAATAAATATTTGTTGATATATTGACTGATTGATCAGTTCTCATGTTTTCAAAGTTTCTGCTTAGCTCCAGTATTTTTATCAGGAATACTCAGAAGGCTTCTATTCTGCATTTTTTTTCATGTGGATTATATTAAAATTTGCAGGCTAAGTTATTCTTGGTTGTAATTCTTTATTTTTTGCCTTCTGGAAAATCATTCAAGCATTTCCTCTCCTTCAAAGTAGTTGCTGCATAGTGTTGTTTTAGTCTGAATTTGATTCCTTGGTACTTTAACACTTTGCTTACTTGGAATATTATTTTTCTATGACTTGGAAGGTCTGGACTTTTTCTATAGCATTTCTTTTTTTTTGGTTGTAATCCCAATTCCTTTGCCCTCTGGAATATCATATTCAATGCCCTCTGGTCCTTATATGTAGAAGCTGCTAGATCTTGTGCTGTCCTGACTGGGGCTCTACGGTACTTGAATTCTTTCTTTTTGGCAGCTTGCAATATTTTCTCCTTGACCTGAGAGCTCTGGAATTTGGCTATAATATTCCTAGGAGTTTTCCTTTTGGGATCTCTTTCTGGAGGTGATCAGTGGATTCTTTCAATTTCTATTTTAGCTTCTGCTTCTGGAAGATGATGGCTAAGCTCTTTCCTTGATCATGGTTTTCAGGTAGACCAATAATTTTCAAATTACCTCTCCTGGACCTATTTTCCAGGTCAGCAGTTTTTCCCAGAAGATATTTCACATTGCCCTCTATTTTTTATTCATTTGGATTTGCTTTATTGTGTCTTGGTTTCTCATAAAGTCACTGGCTTCCATTTGTTCCATCCTAATTCTTAGGCAATTATTTTCATCAGAGAGCTTTTCCATTTGGCTTTTCTAGCTGTTGACTTTTTTTCATGCCTTTCCTGCATCACCCTCATTTCTCTTTCCATTTTTTCCTCTACCTCTCTAACTTTATCTTCAAAGTCCTTTTTGAGCACCTCTATGGCCTGAGACCAATTCATATTTTTCTTGGAAGCTTTAGATATAGAGGCCCTGATGTTGACATCTTCCTCTGAGGATGCCCCTTGGTCTTCCTTGTTACTGAAGAAACTGTCTATGGTCCTCACCTTTCTCTGTCTGCTCATCTTGCCTTTCTTTTACTTGACTTTTAGCTCCTTAAAGTGGGGCACTGTTTCCAGGCTGCAGTATCCCAAGCTTAAGAAGTCCCAGGTGGTATGATTTAAGGAGGATCAGTTTCTTCACTTGCCCGGCCTGTTCCCTGGTCCTTAGATGACCCCAGACCAACTTGCTAATCAAGCAGCTTTGTGTGTTGTGGTTGTTAGCTCCAATGAGCCTGTGCCCCTCCCCAACCTGGGCCATTACTACTCAAGCCTACCTCCTGTTTCTCAGCAAAGGTGAAAAATCCAAGTTCTGCCTTAGCACCAGCATAGACCCCTGTAGTCTCTCCCCTGCCCAGGGCTCAGCCCACTCACCAGACTGTGAGCTTAGTTCCAGACAACACTGGTGCTTCAGCTGATTCAGAGGCTCTGGGGGTCTCTTTCTCTGGTGAGGCCTTTCTGGGACTGGATCTGTGTCAGGGTGACTGTGGGGTTGGGCTTGACTCCTGTATCAGCACAGCAGCTCCCTCCTTCTGACCTTCCAAGCTGTTCTTGGTTAGAAGATGATTTCAGCACATTCTTCTGTGAGTTTTGCTGCTCCGGGCATATTCCTATGGTGTTATTTGGATGGCTTTTGGAGCGATCGTGTTACGAGTTCGAGAGCTCACTGTCTTTCTTCCCTCATTTCTTTTTTTCTTTTTTTTTTTTTTTTTTTTTAAATATGGAACGCTTCATGAATTTGCGTGTCATCCTTGCGCAGGGGCCATGCTAATCTTCTCTGTATCGTTCCAATTTTAGTATATGTGCTGCCGAAGCGAGCACCCTCATTTCTTTTTTAAAAAATAATTAAAAGTATTTTATTATTTTCAAGTTCCATGTAAGGATAGTTTTCAACATTTGTTTTCATAGGATTTTTAGTTCCAAATTTTTCTCCCACCCTCCTATCCCTCCTCCCCAAGATGGAAAGCAATCTGATATAGATTATATATATGTGCAATCATATTAAACATATTTCTACATTAGTCATATTGTGAAAGAAGATTTGGAGCACAAGGGAAAAACCTCAAAAAAGAAGGAAAACCAGTCCAAAAGTAGAAACAGTATGGTTCGGTCTGCATTAATAATCCACAGTTCTTTTTTCTGGATTTTGAAAACATTTTCTATCATGAATTCTTTGAAATTGTTTTGGATCATTGCACTGCTGAGAAGAGCCAAGTCTATCCCCATTGTTCATCACACAATGTTGCTGTCACTGTTTACAATGTTCTTCTGGTTCTGCTCCTCTCAGTCAGCATCAGTTCATGTAAGTCCTTCCAGGTTTCTCTGAACTCCCCCTGCTCATCATTTCTTACAGCAATAAAAGTATTCCATTACATTCATGTACCACAACTTGTTTAGCCATTCCCCAATTGATGGTCATTCTCTCAATTTCCAATTCTTTCCCACCACAAAAAGAGTTGCTACAAATATTATCTATGGCATTTCTAAGTGTTTTCAGTTGGAAGTTTCTAATTCTAATAGATCATTTCAGTCTTATGATTTCATGAAATATCTTCTCTAATTTTTTTTTTGGGGGGGGATCTGGTCACTGTTTTCAGGGAGTTCTATAATTATTAAATTATCTCCCCTCAACCAGTTTTCCAGGTCAGATTTGTTGTTATTGTTCAATATGTATAGATGCCATATATTTTCTTCTATTTTTAAAACTCGATTTTGTTGTAATATTTCTTATTGTCTAACACAGTCTTTGCATTGCTTGTCCAATTCTGTTTTTAAGGGAGTCAACTATTAAAGGTTTCTACCTTTTGTTCTAAGGTATTTATTCTCCTTTCAACTTTTTTTCTACCAAACTCTTCAGTTATAATTTATTTTTTTTTCTCTCTAGCTTAATTTTTTCCAGCCACTCTTGTAGTTGTTGTGGACAAGCCATTCTTTCCTACCCTGAGTTTCTTATTATAGTTGTTGTGGGTTACTCTCTTATGGGTTTACCTCTTGGGCTTATCTTAACTTATATTATTTCTTCATTATGTTCTGTGTTTTCTTTTGTTTACTCATATTTTCAGTCTCAATTCTTAGAGGCTGGGATTTTGTACTTGAGTCAGTACCCTCCTGAATCCTTTGCTGGATTGGGTAAGCCTTGTTTGATTCTCTTCCCTCTCTTGTCTAGATGTTGCTGCCATTGCTAATTTAAATAGTTACTGGTATTAGATCCTGTTCTCTGCCTCAGTACTTGGCTATTGTCTCGATCTTCTTCAGATTCATTGCTGGTTCTAGCCTCAGATGTTCTCTGTTTTCTTCTCCTTCAATCTCTTGCTGTGACCCTGCTGGGGATATTTGCACAGCCCTACCCCAACTTTGTTTTGGGGTTTTGGTGCTGAGTTTGCACAGTGGTTACCGGTTTTCTTTGGAGAGTGCAATCCCTATCTCCCTGGGCAGTCACCTATGACAGCTGGTTCTTTCCTCAGCTTCTATTTTGTTAGGCAGAAACTGGGATTTGGTTTCAGATCCCAGGATAGTATGGCTCACATGACTGGCTTGTAACCCTACTGTTTAGAGTGTTGGCTGTCTTCAAGTCAGTTAACTATTACTTGTGCCAATTTCCCTGTCATAGCTCTTGTCCTTGTTTCTGCTGGCTTCAAAGTTTACATGCTGGTTTCCTTGGAGTGTCTCCTTTCCCTCCCTCTACCAGTCCATTTTGCACAGTTCTGGACTGGATGGAGATGCTTACTTTTCTTTCTTTTACATTTTCTTTATTACTGCTCTTTGTAGTGTCCTTTTCAGATATATACTGGAATTTATGTGGAATAGTTAGGTGGTACAGTGGATAAAGCACTGGGCCTTTAGTAAAAAATTTGTTGTTCAATCATTTTTCAGTTCTACCCAACCCTTTGTGATGCAATTTGGGATTTTCTTGGCGAAGATCCTAAAGTACTTTGCCATATCCTTTTTCAGCTCATTTTACAGATGAGGAAACTGAAGCAAACAGGGTTAAGTGAGTTGTGTAGGGTCTAGTAAGTTAAGTAAGATCAGATTTGAACTCAAGTCTTTCTGATTCCAGGCCCAGCACTCTATCCACTGTGTCACCTAGCTGCCTAGTCAGAAAGACGTGAGTTCAGATCTGACCTCAGACACTAGCTGTGACCATAGGCAAGTCACTTCACCTCTATTTCCCTCAGTTTTGTCAACTGTAAAGTGAGGATAATAATAGCACCTACTTCCCAAGGTTGTTTTAAGGATCAAATGAGATATTTATAAAGTGTTTAGCACACAGTAAATGTTGTATAAATGTTAACTATTACTATAGCTGGGACTCTCTATGCCCTTTAACATTGTCTTCATAACCAAAAACTTTAAATCTAATTCTCCCAACAGTTTACTCAGCTGTTTGACATTTTGTGTGATTTTCTATTAGATTGATTCAGATCTGAAAGAGCAAAATTAAAGTCTCTCAATATTGTATTACTCTCTGTATATATCTTTTTACAATTTGGTTAGTTTTTAGTTTTTAATCAAGGAACCAAACTGCTATATTCCATTTGGGATGTGGGGAGGGAAGGGAAGGAGGGAGCAGGCTGGGGTAAGTCCAAACCTGTGATTTCATTGATATGGGGAACTTGTAAGGAAACTCTCTATACCATTGCAAGTTAACAACTGTTCCTCAATTTATACTCTTAGAGAGTTGACTGATATACTGAGTGACTGATAGATTTTACAAGTGTCAATGTTGGGATTTAAATACAGATATTCCTAATTCTTTTTTTTTAATTAAATTTTTTTGGGGCGGGGCAATGAGGGTTAAGTGACTTGCCCAGGGTCATACAGCTAGTAAAGTGTCATGTGTCTGAGGTCAGATTTGAACTCAGTTCCTCCTGAGTGCTTTATCCACTGTGCCACCTAGCTGTCCCTCTGGATATTCCTAATTCTAAGGTCAGTTTTTTACTCGACAGTGATGCCTCTGTTAGTGAATATAGATTTAGTAATATTATTGTTTCATTGTTTATGGTACCTTTAAAGAAAATGTAGATTTCCCATTTACCTCTATTGACACTGTGGCTTTTTAATTATTGCATTATCTATAATCACGATTGTAATTCTTGCCCTTTTTTTTTTAATTGCCAAATATCTAGTAAATTTTGTCCCAGGCCCTCCTCTTCACTCTCTGTTTGATTTTATATTTTAAAAGTAGATTTTGTATGTCATATAGATTTGGGTATTGTTTTCCAATCAGTTTATCCATTTTCTTCTGTTAGTTTTCCTTACATTAATTTGATCCTGGTGTTATCTCCCTTTTGTGAGACTGCCTAGCCAATATGCTTGGAGCTAATCAATATCAAAACTTAGTTTTTGATGCCAAGTTCAAATGATCTGTCCACTCAACAGGAAGTCTCAGAGACTACTGCTGCCCTCTAGAACTGGCATCATGTAAATTAGCTTGAATTTTTTAAAAGCCTTAGGGAAATTGTTTAGTGGAAAGAACACTGGATTTTGAGTTAGAAGATCAGGATTTAAACCCCACCTCTGTTATTTGATATCTGTTTGACCTTAGACAACTCACTTAACCTTTTGGGGTCTCAGTTTCCTCATTTGTAAAAGAAGTTGTATTAGATGACTTCTAAGGTCCTTCAAGGTCTAAATTTATGATCACTTAGGGGAGGGCAGAGTCAAGGAGCTTTGCCCTACAGCTGCCAGTATGTGGCCCAGGTTCCTTCTCCATTATATATGTAATAACCATTAATATAATGACATTCTGCAATTTCAGAGCTGCTTGAACATAAAGAATAACATTAAAAAATATGACCAATTTAAAATGATACTGTATTTTCCCTTCACAAGACATACAAATAGGCTTCCTGGTCAATAGCGGCACCTAATTATTTTGAAATTAGATTTTACAAGTCCTCTAGATAATTGAAGAAAGGAAAAACTGCTCTCCTTTTTAAAAAAAATTGTGTTTGAGCATTCCTTTGCCAAGTACTAGAGTACTTTGTTCTTATCTTGTTGCCTTGAGCCTGACTGATTTTTGTGTCCTGTGTCTTAGAACTGATGAAGAACATGGCTACCAGTGACTTTGTTTAAAGAGTATTTCATTGATTTGCAAAGGGCTACAAGAAAATAATTTTCATGGACTCAAGATTTTAAACTTACTTTTCTTTTAGGTTTCTGGGAGTCATAAGTTAACATTTCTTTTTCTTTCTTTCTTTTTTTGCAGGGCAATGAGGGTTAAGTGAAGTTAACATTTCTTAATGTGCTACAACATAATAACTACAGTGGGAATACGGAACTTGTCTACAGTACAGTGTGAGACAAAATAGTTTATTTCATAAGACATATTTAGTTCAGTAAATGACTCTGGGCTTTCTTGGAGAAGATAGTTATTTTATAACTATCTTACTTGAGAAAGTCAATATTTCCCCATAAGCTAACAGGTTTCCCCACCCGCCCCCCCTTTACAGTTTGGATTATTGTCAGTGTAGTTACCAGGAAAATTGAATAATTTCTAATCTGAGTTAAAAAAAAAAAGCATTGGGTATTATATTGTTACTTGCTGAAGGACCTATAAACATGTCAAGGATTTTTTTAAAAAGTGTTTAGTTATTAGAAAGCTGTCAAGAATCTCAGTAGATGCTTGTAACTATCTGATATACACTAACAGCTTTGAAGGAATAAATATATGTATTTTAGTACATAATAAATTCTTTCTACTGTTGTGAAACTAGCTGTTTTTGTATTGTATAGGCTTTTTAGTTGTACATTATGTTCTACATAAGTAAGTATCTTTGTGTGCTTTTTTGGTAGTGAAAATGACGACACAATAGAATTATTATATTCTAGTGTCTTTAGTTTTATTATACATTTATTTCTTCAAGGGCAAGTACCACACCTTTGTTACTATGTATAGCATCTAGAACTCTATAGGGACTTATTAACTTTAACAATGATACAACAAATAGTATTTAGCCCATTTGAGTGTACTATGGCATGAGACAACCAAGAATCTTCAGTTTTCTAAGAAGTATAGGTGTCAGCTTAACTATCTTAGAATGAGTCATTACTTTCATAAAATGCGCTTTGTTATATCATTGTAATAAAATCAATGAGTTGTGATGGCTATAATTTTACCTAAAATGATTTCCTTTGAATTTCCTTTAATCAATTAATTTCATTATGAAGCCCATTTTATAATATACATTAAAGTGCATTTTTATTTAACTGATGTTAGTGTATCTTGCTTTATAGCCTTATAAATGATTTTTTTCTCTCCTATTCCAAAGACAAAAAACCCCAACACACTGACTATAGCTATCTATATGGTAATAGACCACATGATATTTAATGTTTTCACATTGTTATATTGCTACTTATAAAGTTATATCATATCCATCCATAATCTTTTCATTGCATTTGCTCTTTCCAACTGACTTATTTCACATTTTCACTTGCATAGACCATGAGCATCCTAAATTGAACATGTCCAAACCAAACTCATCTTTCCTCTTAGATATGTCCCTTCCCCTTACTTTGTTGTTTCTATTAAGGGTACTGCTATCTTCTGAGTCATCCAAGTTCATGATCTTAGTCATTTTGATGGGCTCTTTCCTTTCTTTTATTCATCATAGCCAATCACATGCCAAATCCCACCATCTCTCTAACATATTTTGCATATTTGTCCCTTTCTCCGTAGTCACTGAGCTGCTATCATCTGTTGAAAACTGTTCAGTCCTTCATCACTTCTTGCCTTGTTCTATTCTAATAGCCATCTAGTTGGTTTTATTGCTTCCAATATTTCTTCTAATTCATCCTTTGGAGTTAAATAACTGTTCTGAGGAACTAATCTCATCTTTACACTCATTAAAAAAACCCTTAGTGGCTCAGTGTGCCCTCTAGGATAAAATTCAAACTCTGCTTGAAGGACATTCCAGAACCTGGCTCCAAGTTACCTTTCCATACTTGTTTGTAATATATCATTCTCTTGAAAATGAACCTTAAAAATTTTTTTAAAATGAGCACTTCTAAATTATTTAATAATTTCCATCTGAAAACTGATATTATTTGACTTTTCCTTGAAACAAAAGCTTTAGGAATAAAAAATATTGGGAAAATTACATCACTCAAAGCACTGTGAAATCTTACTGAAATAGCTGACACATTACCATTTAACTTTTTTTTGAACTTATATATTCACTTTAAAAATACTGCTTTCTCATAAACTTCTTAAGGCTGTATTTTAGTGCTTTGGTGCCAGAAACTTCATTCATACACATATATTTTAAACATTCTTAGGATATTGGCAAAATAAAACAAAACAAAACAGCAATGCCAAAACAGCCAAATCAGTCTGTGGAATACAAAGTGATTGGACTCTACATTTTTTGTTCATAATTTGTCTTTTGTGCTTTATCACACACTAAACTTGGACCCAAAGAACACATAGTATGTAGCCAAACAGAATTATAGTAGAATAAGAACTCAATCTTTGACGTTCACATTGCTTAGCTCAGGTATTTACAATGGAAAAAATGATGCACTTTAAAAAGGAAATAATAGTTAAAAAAAAGGAAAAAGATTATTTTTGTTAATGTTGCTTTATTTTACAATGCCAATTTTTTCTTACAATTTAAAACTAGAAGATAGAAATGCCTTTTTATTTTAACGCACATATACTTCAGTACCGCAACCTAGTAAGTTTATTATATTTTAGAAACTTGGGAAAATAATTTTAAAAACACTCAGGCAAAAGATTTAAGTTCAAATTCTTGGCTCTACCGCTTAGTATCTATGACCTTGGACAAGTTATCTTTCTGGTCCTCAGTTTTTTCATCTGTATAATGAGGGGGATGGACTTAAGATCCTTTTGAGTTCCTAAAACTATGAGCCTAAAATTTGGATATTTCCATGTTACTATCACAACAATATAGAAAAAAATAACATATATGTAGAAAATATACAATTTAAAAATCCTTATTACATGTATTTCTGCACATGTGCAAAGCCATTTAAAAAATGTAGTCATTTCCCTCCCCCCCGTTTTCTTTTTTTTGCAAAATAACAGAAGCAGTTGGGACTTATGGATCAATGAACAATTTAAAATATTTAACTTAATTTGTTTTGCAGTTGCACTAGGCTGGCCTTCTCTCCCTTCCTCCTCCCCCCCTCCCCCCTCCCCCCTCCATTTGCACTGGTAAGTTCGTTTTCATTTTAAAATCAGCGCAATACTATTTTTAAAAAGGAAATTAATGTATCGGGAGGGGGGGGGATGCAAAATATGCTCCTATGCTACGGTGGATGAATAAATCCGCTTTGGGGGGGGGGGGGCGCGGCGGTTTGAGGCCTTCAACAAATGGAGTTGAAACCCTCGATCCCGACGTGGAGCTAGGCTGCTGGTGAGTCCTACGTGAAGGGACAGGGTTGATTCTCCGGGGGAAAGGGGGTGCGGGGGCTACACTGGGGTATCCTTTTTGGCGGAGAAGAGGAAGAGGGGGGGCTTTAAGGGTAGCCTCCTGGCAGAGTCTCCCCGGGTCTCAGCGGGTGGGAGATGAGCAAGTCGCAGCCCCGAGCGGGTTTTTACGGCCGAGCTAGGGCGGCGGCGGCGGCGGCGGCAGTGGCGGTGCGTGTGTGTCGGGCGGGCGGGAGAAGGAGGAGGAGGAGGAGGAGGTGGCGGCGGCGTCGGTGCTGGAAAGAAGCGGGGAGGGGGGGGAGCGTTGTCACGGAGACTCCGGTGCCGCCGGGGACCCCGCAGCAGCGAGGGAAGTGGGTTCCCCCGGCGGAGGGGAGCAGGCTGCGTCGGGGCCGGGGCTACGGAGGGACCCGGAGGGGAGGTGAGAGACCATCTCCCCTTCCGCATTTTCCTGGGTCTCTCTCCCGGGCGGTGACGTGACGTGCTGACGGCGGGCCCGTGCCGGGGATCTGGGCCGCTTTTTGTCAGCTCCGAGCTCGGCCCCTCCTCCCTCCCTCCGCCCGCCCCAACCAGCCGGAGCCCGGCCCAGTGCTCCAGAGAGAGCCCGGCCTGCAGCACCCGCGACCGCCGCCGACATCCCTACACGCCTGCACGGTGAGTCCCTGGCGCGGCGGCGGCCGCCCGGCCTAGTGCGCGGGAGGGCGGCCTGGTCGTGGCCTGGCCGGCCGCAAGGCCCCCCTCCCGCGCACTAGGCCGGGCGGCATGGCGCGCGGCGCGGTGCAGGCCCCGAGGAGGCCGCAGCTAGGCCCGGGGAGGAGCCCGTGTGCCCAGAGCGGCGGCGGCGGCGGCGGGGCCGGCGGAGGCGCGCTCCGTAAGCGGGAGGGGGGTGGGGGGGAGGGTTAGTGTGAGAGGCGGGGTGGGGGGGGACACAAGGTCGGTGCTACAACGGGGCCGGGGGTATCGTGCACGGGGCAGAACCGGGGACGAGGCGAAGGCTGCAGGGGTGGGGGGAAGGCCGCAGGCGGGCTAGGGGTAGATGGAGATTTTTCGCTATGTAAATATCCGCGGGGGGGGGGGTGGTGGGGGACAAGATGGCGGCGGCTTGCTGTCTGCAGCAGGAGGGCGGTTGAGGGGGGGTGGTGAAGCGGGGGAGCCGCCATCTTGAATTAGTCGTCGGGATAGAAAATTCCGCTACAGACCGTGAGAGGGGGTGGGGGGAGGGTAGGCGAGGGCTGCCGCCGCTAGGAGCTCCGGAGACGGGAGCTTCGGAGTCTGCGCGGATGGGGGCGTGCTCTCTCCTCTCCCTGGGACTGCCGGAGCCGGCGCCGCCATCATTATCACTTTGCCTCCAATTTCTTGGCTTTAGCGCCACCTTCCTGCTCTTCCTTTGGCACCGGTGACTGCAGCTTCCGCGGAATTTTAACTGTGCAGCCTCAGGCGGCCGCCACCTTCTCCCTCCAACGCTGGTGTGCCTCCCACGTATTGCACCCGGCTCTAGTCCTCCGCTGAGAAGCCGGCGCCCTGATGTGGGCTTGCGGTCTGGCCGTAGCCGCCGGGGGGCTCGCATTTCCCTGGGGTACCTCACTGCCCCCTTATTTTCCCCCCGGATCCCGCTGTTCTCCAGCGCACCTCCCCGAGGCTCACTCTGTGCTCCTGTAACTTACTGGACCATTCAAATATGGTCTTGCCCAGGAAACAAAGATCTCACGGAATCAAAGAGAAAGGAGATTAAAAGGAAACTGTAGATTAATTTTACAGGCACGTTCGGAGGGTCCTGTGCCCTTGACTCGATTATACAACGAGAAACATTGTTTTTGGTTACTGCAGAATTAGAAAGAAATTAACTGGCTAGACAAGAAGTTAGACCCAATTCTCATTTTGTCCACACAGATAAAGTACAAATCACACAAACCAATAAACACGTCATCAAAATTTAAAGTATTATTTTAATAACATTTTTCTCTTAAAAATAAAAATTAAATCTAGAGAGTAATACCTTTTTGTAGATCATTTTTCATTGGTGGTGCATTTTCAAATGTATAGAATACAGACTAGATGGAAGTTTTTGAAGGGTTTCTAATCAAATGAGAACAGTGATGTAATGTAGTTTATTGCCTAAGTACGTGTGTGTGTATTTTGTAACATTTTTAAAGATGCTTTCTTCCATATCATAATTTTAAAAATCTTAGCAACGGTTGTCAGTAACCTAAAATTATAGCCTTGACAGCGTTTCAAAATTAAGAAATTCTGGAAACAGTAGTTGATTTGAACTGTTGTCAACAGAATTTTGAATCAGTTTTAGGACAGTAAAAAGATGTATAATGTAATGAAATTGGAAGACCTGGCCAAAAGTTGGTACCTCTCGAATACCTTTGGTGACTGTTGCCCCTGTTACTTTTTATTCTATTCGAGCCTTTGCTCACCCCAAATAACCCTTGCTCAGAAGCGATTATCTATCATGAAGCAATGATGATGCTACAGGTCAAATTCATAGGTTGGGGAATCAGTCCTATCAGAGTTCTTCTAGTACAATTTGTTAAGTATTCTAAATTTTAAGGCACTGACTTTAGAGATTGCTTTATGCAACCCATGTGTTTCAACTTGGTCATGGAGAAATTAATCATCCTTTTGTTTGAAAGGGTAATTCAGTTTGTTCATCTGGCCCATTGGTTAATGTTTACATGATGAATGTTTGAATTCCCTAAAAACTAGGAGATGAATAAAATCCCTGGATTCTAGAATTTTGGACCTAAATCGATGTGACAGCTTAGATAGTAGAAGATAATTCCAACCCAGAATTGTAGCAGTGGTGTTATAAACTGCTTTTGGCAGAGTGACTGGTACTACACCAATGGTCTATCAACTTTAAAAGGATCTTGCCTAGAGACTTTCACTCTTCTGGGTGTTTCTAGTTTTTAAAACAAATGGACCTCAATCTTTATGAAGTAGGTAAGTTTTTGAGGGCATGTATGAATCATGTTTTTGTAAACGGAATCATTTTAAGTGCTCTGGAGACACATAAAAGAGATCTGTGATAACTTTTATAAAATAAGAGAACCCAAACTTAGAATAACAGATTGTTAGGTGTGTTTTCTTTTTAAAATGAAAATTAGTTCAAAATGTATGGGAGGAAAGGACAGCTGCTCTGGGGGTAAACTGTAGGTCAGTTGTGATAGTCTTTATGTTTATATTCACCTCACTTATCTGGAGAGTTAAAGCTAGACTGCCACTCAGCTTTATTAATATGTTTGGAATTGACTGCATTAAACATTTTAAATGTGTTTTTCCGGTTTCCAACAGATTAGAGGCACTAAACTAGGAGAGATGAGAGAGGAGCCTGTGTTATGTTCAAGAGAAAGTCTCCAGAGAGGTGTGTAAGTTAGAGGAAGACACAATTATGGCAAAACTGACAGCTGATGGCCTGACCTGTAGAGAGGAAGGCAGAACAGCTAAAAATACAGACAGTAGTTATTTGCGCTATTAAAATAATGCATGTTGATAATGATGGAATCATCCAGAAGGGATTAAATTATGCTATTTAGAAAGGCAGGAAAGTTTCTGAATCTGTATGTGTGGGCGGGGACTATGGGTATGGAACACTACATGTAATGCCAGACTCGGTTATATTCTGTTTAGTTTTGCTGTCTGTTTCCCCTCCACTCCCTTTAAAGAAATGGCTCCTGGCTAGAAAGGATGGAGGGATAGTTTGGTTATTTTAGTTGATGTAAAAACATATCTCTGGAAGAATTTTAAAGGAAGCATACACATATGCAAAAGAATTTCATAAGAAATGGTTAATAATAATACTACCATAGATTTATATTGTAATATATATTGTCCTAATAATTTATATCGTCCTAATATATTAGGACACTTTCATATGAATGATCTTATTTGATGTTCAAAACAACCCTATGAGGTTAAGTGCAAATATTTTTCTCATAGATCAAAATGTAAGGTTCACAAACACTGTGACTTGTCTAGAGACATATGGCTAAGATAGTGGGGCCTGGTCTAGAACCTTGGTCCTCTTCTAATGCAATATTCTTTTGGAGCTGGAAGGCATAAGATTCAGTTAACTGGAGAATACTGAGAATTATTGAAAGCTATGCCATCTTATGGGAGTTCCTATAACTTCCCTCTTTTCGCCTTAAACATTTTCTCCATCTCTTCACTCATCCTCTTTCTTTTCAAGGTGAAATCCTAATACCTCTTTTTTGACAGCCCCGCCTCCATCAATTATATACTATTTCTTTCTTTTCCAGCCCCTTTGCAATCTCCTTCCCTCCCTCCCTTTCTAGAAAATATGCTTAGATTTTCCCTTTTCAAAAAAATAGCCTAAAGCCTTTTAACTAATATTCTTCAAGCTATTCCTCATCTTTATCTCTAGAATTCTTGTTTTTGTTTTTGTTTGTTTTTTTTGGTGGGGCAATGAGGGTTAAGTGACTTGCCCAGGGTCACACTGCTATTAAGTGTCAAGTGTCTGAGGCCGGATTTTAACTCAGGTCGTCCTGAATCCAAGGCCAGTGCTTTATCCACTGTGCCACCTAGCTGCCCCCTCTCCAAAATTCTTAAAAGAATGAATATGTATATAAACATTTATTGTCCTACTGTTTGTGATCCCATTTGGGGTTTTCTTGCCAAAGATACTGGTTTACCATTTTCTTTTCCAAATGAGGAAACTGAGGCAAACAGTGTTAAGTGACTTGCCCAGGGTCCCAGAGCTAGTAAGTGTTTGAGGCCCGATTTGAGCTCAGGAAGATGAGTCTTCCTGACTCCAGGCTTAGCATTCTGTCAGCTACGCCACATAATTGCCCATACATATACACGTAGATACATGCTTGTGTGTGTGTATTTTTAAAATGTATATACACGTACATATACAATTTGCTGCCTAAACTGCCTTACCTACTCACTGGATTCTTTGCTCCCTAATGGCCAGATCCGGTAACTTACACTAGGTGGCTGTCCTTCTTCCATCTGCAAAATCTGGTGTTGGTTACCGTCTCCTAAAAAGCTAATCTTTCCTTTGGCTTCCTCTCATAACTTCTTTGATATGCTACATTATCTTAGTTCTCCTAGTCTTTTCACCATTCCTATGTCATTCTCACTGGCTCTTTCTTTTCTACCTCATCTGTAAGTATAGCTATTCTCTAAACAGTTCTTACTGTGCTTTTCTCTTGTAGCTATCTTAAATACTTTCATGACCTCAACTATCACTCATTAAGGTGATTCTGGGAATTGTCCAACTCTGTCTTTTTTTTCCCCCCTGTGAGGCAATTGGGGTTAAGTGCCTTTCCCAGGGTCACACAGCTAGTAAGTGTCAAGTGTCTGAGGCTACATTTGAACTCAGGTCCTCCTGAATCCAGGGCCGGTGCTCTATCCACTGGGTTACCTAGCTGCGCCCCCCCCCCCTTTTTTTTTCCTTTAACTCTGTCTTCTCTCTTGAGTACCAGACCTTATATTTTCAATTGTTTACTGAACATTCTCTTAGATATCTGATTTGAGTTTGAATGTAATTAAGCATCTTTCTGGACTGCCCCCACAAAAACCCAACTCCCTTCTTTCTCTGTTCTTCCTATTTCTTAATGGCACCACTATTTTATATAACCCAGGCTCAGTGTCAGAATCATCTTTGGTCCATTCCCCTATCTGAGCACCCATATCTGATCTAGTCTTTTCTTTCCATTCCCATTGCTGTCACCCTTAGGATCCTTATTTTTCATTTGTCCTTTTCTAATAGCCTTCCATTCAGTCTTACTACTTCCATTTTCTGCCTCCCCTCCCACTTTCTCCATACACATAAGTAATTCTGTGCAGCCTGTAGACATATTTTATCAGTTTTGTTTATTTTTTCCCTTTGTTCAGCGTCCTCTCAAATTCTGCTTTATTGAAATCTTTCATGATGTACTTTTATTACTTTATCTTCCTTAAAATGTTACTACTCTTGTATTGATGTTTACATGTCTTATCTTTTCAACTATAATAAAGACTTTTTATGGTTATGGACTGGATCTTATAGGATTGTAGATTTAGAGATGGAAGAGATCTCAAAGGTTAAAGGCTGTCATTCAGCTCCCCATAAGGCCTTGGAGATTCTGGATGCTTAAATATTTGTTGATTGAATAAATTTTGAAGCAGTCTAATATAGGAGCAGGAGAAGAGATAGATTTTGCAACACTGAGAAAACTGGGTTATTTTATTGACCAAAGCCAATTGCTTTTGAAGTCTTTGGGAAAGTTGCTGCCTCCTGTTCAATAGATTAAGTATGTTTTTAGGGGATGCTTTCTGCCATGTTGTTATTAGGTAGGACAACCACCATTACTCATTGTGAATAAGAGTGCAGTTTTTATTTAAGTGAAACATGTTTTCAAAAGAAAGGGATATTCAAGTTTTCTTATACAAAATGACTAATATACACATTGGCACTTGATAACCTATATTTGAGTGCTTACTGCCTCAGGGAGGGGGAAGAAGAGAGAGGGAAAGAGGGATAGAATTTGGAACTCAAAACTTTAAATTAAAATGTTTATTATTAAAAAAGGAGCTTAAGGCAAAAATACTTGGATTCAAATTCCTTTCCAATACTTTATTAACTATATAACCTTGGGCAAATGATGGAACCTCTGTGTGACACAAGTAATTTCCTGTGAGTTATTTACTAAGCCATAGATGAGTTTTCATCTGCCTGTTTGTGGAATTCCTACACTAAGTGTTTCATGTGCTCCCTAAATCATAGATTCTTTCCATATTTGGGAAACATATCTTAAATTAGCATTGTGTTTTTTTTTCCAACAAGAATATGAAAACAAACAAAAGAAAGGTATATGAGTTTTAATAGTTTCTCTTTTGAAATTTTAAATCCTATACTTAAGTAAAATGTGTTTCTTGGAGGGAAAAAAGAGTTCAAGTGAATATGAGCAAGCTTAGTAGATACTTAAGTAGATCTTTGATCTCACTGTTGTGGGTACCTTCACTAACAGTGCAGATCACAGTTTTATATTTCTTGTACAACTCTTGTCATTGTCATTCTGTAAATGGTCCAGAGGTGGGAGCTGGTGGGGGAGGAGGGGTTGTTGACAATTATTCAGTGTGCTGGATCTGCCTTCCAGTTCTTTTGACATTACCTGGATGCCAGTGGAAAATCTAGGCTGTCCATTTGTTTTTCTTTTGTTTTTTTATTAAGATAGAACTTTGTGCCAGGGAAAAAACTTTAGGGATGTTGAAAGTACACATGATCTATCAAATGCAATTCATCTTGCTCTTTTCCTTCTGTTTAATTCTGAGCCCAGTTCATTGTTTATTTGCAGTTTGGATAATCATCTCTCTGTTTGTTTGTTTTTGTTTGTTTGTTTGTTTTGTGGGGCACTGAGGGTTGAGTGACTTGCCCAGGGTCATACAGCTAGTAAGCATCAAGTGTCAGGCTGGATTTGAACTCAGGTCCTCCTGAATTCAGGGCCGGCGCTTTATCCACTGTGCCAACCTAGCTGCCCCGATAATCATCTATCTTACTATAGATAAAAATAATAGAACAATATGTGCATATATATTTATGTCAATATAACATAAATACCTAGATATTTATATCCATCTCTATCTGTAGATAGATATCTATAGATATGGACTATCTTTGTGGGCTCTCCATCCATAGTCTGGACAATAGACATTCTTTCATCCACTTTTTTTTTCATGTGTGACTAGTTGGGCTGATCTTTATTAAATTTCCTTTGTGGGATCCTCAGTGTTTCATGGTTAAATGAAATCAACACAATGTTATCCACAAATAGGAACATCTGGAGGATATCATTTGTGGACACTCGCTTGTTACTTTCTCATATCTTCATCAAAGATGCATTGAATGGATTCTGTAGAGGCAAGAAAGGCATTTGGGTCAGTAATTGATACCATTTGTTTAGTGTCTTTCAAGCTCATCCTTAAATGCTATAGGAATGATCTCACTTAATTGAGCCTCCCACCAATTTTTTATAAGCTTGCTTTTTTCCTTACCTGCTTACTGCTCTTTTAAAAAATATGTTCATTATCTTACACCATCATCTTCTCTATATTAAGCTAGTATTATCCTTGCCTACCATATAGTTCTCCTTTTAAGGAGACTAAGCATTTGTTTTTTGAGATGGTTTCTAAAGGTTTTTTTGGGAGGGTGGGGGTGGGGCAATGAGGGTTAAGTGACTTGCCCAGGGTCACACAGCTAGTGTCAAGTTTCTGAGGCTGGATTTGAACTCAGGTCCTCCTGAATCCAGGGGCAGTGCTTTATCCACTGCGCCACCCAGCGGCCTTGTTTCTAAGTCTTTTTTGGCCTTGTTGCACATTTTAAGAAATTCATATATATCCTATATACTTTCTTAGCAAATGAGCTTATTATATGCTGTCTCTTTTTTTATTCATTTCCTAATTGTTGGCGTCAGTGTCTTGTTTGGATAGGTCCGGTTGGAGCTAGTCTAATATGTTGTCTCCTTGTTTTATGATTTGATATTTTGATCTTTGCTCTTATAATTTGATATTCTTATTATACAGACAACAGATTTGGAAATGGTGCTTAAAATTTAGTGTTAGGGATTTTATCTTCTTTTTAAGGTTATTTTGTAGATTAGAAAAATAAGATGAACTTAACTTACTTTGTCTAAGTTCATAAATGGGTTTTTCACTTCAGAATAAATTAGTCCAAAGAAGAAAATATTTTTTTGTCCATAGTATCAAAGAAGTTAGAACAGAAAGGAACATTTGATAATCTTACTCTCAACCCTGCTTTTACAGATGTGCAAACTGAAGCCCAGAGAGGTGAAGTAACTTGTTGACCAATTACCACATGGTGTTGCTGAACACAAATTTGGATCCAGGCCTTAGTACAAATCCAGTGCTTTCTCCATCAGACCCTGTTGCCTCTTCACTGGCAGAAAAAGCTTTTGTAAGTTGGATTCTACTTCACTAGATTGTATCAAACTCTTTAAAGACTCACTCTGATTTACTCAACTTTTTATCCTCTTTGCATGTGAATAGGGACTTAAATAATAATTGTTGAATTGCAAAGCCTTTTCTGACTTAAGGTACTCAAGTGAAAATTTTGTTGGCTTTTCTTCTTTAAAAACACTTCAGAGGATAACTTTCTTGAATCTTTACCCTGAGCCTTCAAATTTGCAGTGCAGTTGAGCAATAGGTTTGGAGTCCTTGGATTTATTTAAGTTTGAATTCTGCCTCTGCTACTTCATCCTTAGACAACTTAACTTCTACAGGCCTCGGTTTCCTCATCTAAAAAATGAAGGAATTGGACTAAATTAGTCTCTCAGGTCACTTTCAGCTGTAGATGCTATGACCTCATGGTCCTAAGAATGATTGTTGAGTGCTATTTTGATTTATAGTCTTGTTTTTCTAATTTCAGTATTTTAGATATTAATCTATATCTTGTGATGTGAATGGAAATCTACATGTCTTAAGCATATATATTTCCTGAAGGACATAGAATTTATGAGTTTTAAATAAGGGGAGAAATAGATGTCATTTCTTTTGTGTGAATTAAATAATATAGACTATGTTGTGGAGACTTGATATATCAAAATCTGAATTTGCAAAGAGATATATTTAAGGTATTTTAATAATTCACATTACAAAATGAGGCATATAGTTCATTAAGTATATGAGCCTAGTGGTTATAACCCTCCTAGAATGGTAGTTTGTAACATGTAGGTTCTTTTTTTTGTTTTTGTTTTGTGGGGTAATGGGGGTTAAGTGACTTGCCCAGGGTCACACAACTACTAAGTGTCAAGTGTCTGAGGCTGGATTTGAATTTAGGTACTCCTGAATCCAGGGCCAGTGCTTTATCCATTGCACCACCTAGCTGCACATAACATGTAGGTTCCTTCCTTCCTTCCTTCCTTCCTTCCTTCCTTCCTTCCTTCCTTCCTTCCTTCCTTCCGTTAGTCAATTGGGGTTAAGTGACTTGCCCAGGGTCACACAGCTAGTACTTGTTAAGTGTCTGGGGCCGGATTTGAACTCAGGTCCTCTTGAATCCAGGGCCGGTGCTCTGTCCACTGCGCCATCTAGCTGCCCCAACATGTAGGTTCTTAATAAATATTTATCAAGTAAATCCTTAAATTCATGAATGACTCCCTAGTGAGAAGAGAAACTTAGCTCAAATGTTTGGAGAGATGTGCTAGTAATTAAAGATAAATATAAATGAAGAAAAAAAAAGCTCAAATTATATGTAAATAGGAAAATAAGATCTC
Source organism: Dromiciops gliroides (assembly GCF_019393635.1). NCBI lineage: Eukaryota > Metazoa > Chordata > Mammalia > Microbiotheria > Microbiotheriidae > Dromiciops > Dromiciops gliroides. The sequence goes on along the minus strand of NC_057863.1, from coordinate 297,355,790 downwards.
ATTTGTTAAAAATTCAGCTTATAATTCATTTCCATCAGGAGAATAGAGGAAATTTTGTATAATAATGCTAAATAGGATAGATAAAAGCTCAGTGATAATGACTGAATAGAGAAAGTAATTTCTGCTCAGGGACATTTTGGACTGATTCAAGATATTTTTTTAAATATGTAAATTAATTTGAAATATATTTTGTGAGTTTGTTGACTTATCTAGGCAGAAAACAACTTCATTGTGTAAACTTTCTGTTGGTGTTGATCTTGGTTTTAATAAAAAATTCAAGTATGTTTTAGTGGACTTATTACTAATTCATTCAGAATAAGGGACAACACTTATTATTTTGCTCTTTATTGAGAAAAATTTCAGTTTTTAATTCAAATTTACCATTTATACCAACTTCTTATAGTACTATGTATTACATTAAAATGAGCTTGTTTTTTGCTTATCTTTTAAAATATGCTTCCAGTAAATGCTTTTTTTTAATCATCTGAAGGTGAAGTTGAATTCAAAACTAGTTTTAACCAGTTGAATATTGGAATTAAGGAAAACCTAACATTCAAATTGGTTACTGTCAAAAATAGTTTTGAGCTTGAGTTACCAGCATGGCACTCCATAATTATGCAGAATGATTTGAGAAGGATGTTGAGAATTTGAAAAAAGATGTTTGTGTTGGCTTTTTTTAAAAGCCTAGGACCTAAATATTAATGCACAAAAGTAATTCTAATGAACAACAAAAATATCAGGTGTTATTTTAGTAAAATGAACTTTGATTTCACATCTGCTTCATTTGCAATTCATGCTGAAACTTATGTTTCTTTCTCCTTGTTTGTGTAGTAGGAATTTCTGCAGTGGTTTTTCTTATTTTCAGCTTGTGTTATTTTTCATTGAGCACCTCTTATTGCACTTTTGTTTCACTTTTAAAGCTTTTCATAATCTGGTCCCTTCCTACCTTTCCAATCTCTTTTCTTCTCCATGTGCCCTGTGATCCAATGACCCTGGCCTCCTTGACGTTCTTCTACAAGACACTTCATCTGCTGACTATGAGTATTTTCACTGGCTGTCCCTCCTGCCTGGAATGCTCCCTCCTCATCTTCACCTCCTGGCTTCCTTGGCTTCAAGTCTTGCTAAAGTAGTCTCACTTTTTGCAATAAGCATCTCTCTCCCAATCTTACTTAATCTTAGTGCTTTCCTTCTGAGTCTGTCCTCCAGTTTTTCCTTATATGTATTGTTTGTACATAGTTTGCTTATATGTTGCCCCTTTCATTAGACTCTCTGCTGCTTTAGATCAGGGACTGTTTTGCCTTTCTTTATGTCTCCATCACTTAGCACAATGTTTGGCATATAGTTGGTGCTTAATAAATGCTAGCTGACTACTTTTAGTCAATGGTTTATCATTTGTATAAGACTCTTAATCCCAAGGTAAATTTTGTGAATAAACCTGGAAGTTGTTACTTTCAGATTAATGCAACTATTCAACTTGTTATTGTTACGTGACTCACTGTATATTGGCATTGGTTTTTCAGTTCATTTCAACAAATAATGTTACGTGCAAGATAAGCAATATAGAATTTCTTACAGGTTCTTGAATTTATAATGTAATGTGATAAAGATAATGTTGTAAAGATTGGTCTGATAAATAACTTTATCAAAAGCTTTGCTGAAATTGGGGCAAACTTCATTTATGGTCTTCTATCTACTACAGGACTAGGAGAGTCAGGAGACCTGGGTTCAACTTCAGTTTCTGCTGCGAACTAGTTGTATGACCTTCATCTTTAAAATGAGAGAAATGGGCTAGATTCACTCCTGGCTTTAATGATATATGATTGGAGAAAGTGAGATGAATTAGATGTGAGGTGATGAGGAGAGTATCAATAGATTTATAGAGAAGGGAAAAACTCTTGAGAGAGGTAGTGAAAGAAGATTTACTGGCAGATTGATATAATGAATGAAGCACTCTTTGGTGCCAGGTAAAATACTGGTGTTTTTGAACAAAATAGAAAAATTTAGATGGAAGGTTGGATTAGGAGAGAAGTCTTTCCAATACTGTTTATTTTTGGATATGTTGAATTCAAAATAATAAATCACTTTGATGGAAAAATTATTCAAGAAACTATGGCTATAGATTGTGTAAATCATTATAATACAATTGAGAATGAGTAGTATGAAGAATGTAAAGTAATATGGAAGGACAAGAAGTAATGCAATGTAAAAAAAGGAGAATCAGAACTCCAATTAGTTGATAGTCTGTATCTCTTAGCAGCCTAACACCTTATGGAAGTCAGTAGAGGCCAGTCTTAAAGCCAGAAAGACTTGGGTTTGACATCTGTTGGCTGTATGATCTGAGCAAGTCATTTAGCCACGTAGTGCTCCAGATAGTTCTCTTTTTTTTTTTTAGTGAGGCAATTGGGGTTAAGTGACTTGCCCAGGGTCACACAGCTAGTAAGTGTAAAGTGTCTGAGGCCGGATTTGAACTCAGGTACTCCAGACTCCAGGGCCGGTGCTCTATCCACTGCGCCACCTAGCTGCCCCCTCCAGATAGTTCTCTTAAGATGAGAAGCTGCAGAACAGTTGCCCATCTGCATGGGTAGAAAGAGTCTCCTTATGGGGCCTCTTCCTACACAGATGAAATTACAGGTCTAGATGGCTTTCCCATCGCCCCAATAACCCAATTAAGTAATAGGACATTATGTATCTGTTTATATACACAAATGCAGAGGTGACTAATAAGCAAAGAATAGGAGAGGAAATAGAATAATTAATGTGATATGAATATATGCATGTATGTAGTATTTTTAAAAGTTTTATCTGTAAGGTAATAATTGGGACCTGGATAGATTGGGGCCAGCCAAGAGAGGGAAGAAGCCCTGAGGGAGTGAAAGAAGTCAAGAGGGTAAGTTGAACAATGAATGGGAAAAGAAGGGGAAAAGGAAGGGGAGGAAGGAGGAGAGAGGGAAGAATAAAAGGGATGGGGAAGAGGAAAGGATAAAAGAAGGGGGGAAGAAGAGTATGGAAAGAAAGAGGGGACTTAGGGGAGGTGAGAGAGGAAGCATGGTATAGTGGAAAAGCTAGGCATTTTAAGAGGTGGAAGGGAAGAAAAAGTGTATTCCAGGCATGAAAAACAGGCTTTAGAAAGGCACAGAGATGGGAAATGGCATGTCAAGTGCAGGGCAACAGCTAGTTTAGCTTGAGATAAGAGGAGGAGTACAGATAAGTCTAAAATGGTAGGTTGGAGCCAGGTGGTGTAGGGCCTTAAATGCCAGGTTAAGAAGTTTGTATTTTCTTTTAGAGCCAAGAGAGTGAGCAGATGGAAAGGAAATGAGGGGGTTGATGGTCATGTGGGATGTGAAACATGGTCCAGTGAATGGTCTGGAGCTGACCAGACATAGTGACCCATTTATGCTAGTTGACTCTTCATTCAGGACAGCAGATCTCCCAAGATTGCAATTCCAAAGTCATGTTTATTAAAATCACCCAGGGGCTGTTATCAAGAGTCCCATTGCCCAGAGGGAACAACCACAGGCCCCATGTCAGAAAGGTGACTGGGACTAAAGTCAGTCAATAAACATTTATTAAGTGCCTACTTTGTGCCAGGCACTGTGCTACGTTCTGGGTATACAAAGAGATGGAAGACTTACCTTCCGGGAGCTCACAATCAGATGGGAGAAAAAACAAGGAACAAGCATGTACGAACGAGCTATATACAGTATAAATCATATGAGGGTAGACTGAGAAAGAGGGAGAGTTAAGAGTTGAGGATGACTTCAGGTTGCAAATTTGAGTGACTTGTCAGGTGAGGACATTTGTCATCTTCTAGCATTCCTGAAAAGCTTTAGTATCTTGTAAGCTTTAGTGTTGGTGACATTTTTTTATGCGTGGTTGCCACTCTTTTGTATTCATTCTCATTTGTTGTTGTTGCTGCACAGTCATTCAGTTGTGTGCAACTCTTCACGACCCCACAAATGGTAACACGCCAGCCTCTTCTATCCTCCACTATCTCCCCAAGTCTGTCCAAGCTCATGATGCGTTGCTTCTGTGACACTATCCATCTAATCTGCCATCCCCTTCTCCTTTTGCTTTCAATCTTTCCCAATATCATCCTCATTTATTATTTATCATCCCCTATAGCTATGAACCTATTACCAGTTGCCTTTGTTATTACTTTAAGTTAATAAACAATTTTTTCTGAACCTGTGATTTCATTGGTATAGGTAATTTCCAGTGAGGAAACTATCAATGCATATCAACAAATGCTATACAGTTTATGGCCTTAGATAATTGCCTACTGGCAGTGAGGTAAAGTGAATTCCCCAGCATCATACATTCAGTGTATGTCAGAGACAGGATTTGCACCTAAGTCTTCTTAATTTCCAGGGCCAGCTTTCCATTTTCTATACCATACTGTCTTTTTTTTTTTTTCCAGGGCAGTGAGGGTTAAGTGACTTGCCCAGGGTCACACAGCTAGTAAGTGTCAAGTGTCTGAGTCCAGATTCAGGTCCTCCTGAATCCAGGGCTGGTGCTTTACCTACTGTGTCACCTAGCTGCCCCCTATACCATACTGTCTTAATAAAACTAGAAAATTGTAATGTTTGATTAAATGGTCTAGACCAGATCTATGAAACAAATAATTGAAATTGAAGTGAGACATGGGAACTTGTTTATTCATGAAGTGTCACTATTAGTGAGACCCTTACTTAAATTCTTTTCTATTTATTCAACCATGTACATGCTACTCATAGATTTGACTATAAATTTTGTTCTGAATCCCTCTATTGCTGTGTGTAACAGGATCAGATGGGAATTTGAAGGGACCTCAGTGGTCATTTTGACTTGTAGTTTACACATAGGAAAACTGAGGCCTAGAGTGGTAAAGTTACTTGTATAGAAACTCAGATTGCAAATTCAATTTTTTTTTCCTATGATGCTATCTTGGAACTCATCTTTGAGCCAGGCTGTCAGTATCTGTGGAAGAAGCAATTCCCACATTTTGGGACCCTGCAATAGTCTATTAATATAGGGTTAGTTATTAAGGTAAGTTACTTTCTCTTCTCTCTAATACATGGGAAGAAGAGAACTGATCTTATTGATTTTTCATTTTATTACTATATATGCATAATTAAGTTAATTCAATTTTAAAATGATAGGTAATAGTGATATAGGGATCTGATCTTTGATTTTAGTGGCTTAGGGAATTCCTTTGGGGAACTTCCACTACAGTGCAGGCTGGCATCTTCCATGAACCTTTTTTATTAAGTCTTCAAAAGGTACCCAGATAAAGTGCTGAGAGGTTAAATGACTTCTTGGGGTGACACCACCATTATGTATCTGAAATAGTATGGTACTTGGACTCAGGTTTCCTGGCTTCAAGACTGGCTCCCTATTTATTCCACTGCCTCAAAACAAAATAAAACATGTACAAAAACATCCACATGTGTAAACACACACCAATATGCACATATTAAAAATAATACAAATGAACAAAAGCCTTTTCCCAGTAGATAAGAGGACAAAGAATATAAACAAACTACTAACTCTATGAAATAATGGCCCAAATCACTAATAATAAGAAAAATTAAAATCCATACAACCCTGAGGTTTTACCTATCGCCCTGCAAATTGCAAAGATGGGAAAATAATCTATGTTGGAGGGATTGTGGAAAGATAGGCATACCAGTGAGTGCATTATTGATAAAACTATATATAATTACAATCATTTTGGAAAGCAGTTTGGCATTATACAAATAAAGTGACTAAAATGTTCATAATTCTTTGACACAGAGATTCCTCTACTATGCATATTACCACAAGGAGGTCACTACTAAGAGGAAAGTCCCCATGTACACCAAAATATTTGTAGGAACACTTTTTTGTGTGTGTATTAGCAAAGAACTGAAGACAAAGTAGATTTCAATTGATTGGGGAATGGCTAAAGAAATGTGGTGGTACATGAAAGTAATTAAACATTACTGTGCTGTTATGTTGTTTGTTCATCATTCCCCAAGAGTACCATGATATCTGATGATGTCATGACTTGCCCTGAATTGGATTTAAGTGAGGGAAGGCTGTTCAAGGTCACAAACCTCACTTTCTCCTTTAGATCCATATGGGTATAGTGGCAAGATATATATCAGGACAACTGGAGATGGCCCTGGATGTTTAAGGCAATTGGGGTTAAATGACTTGCCATGGATCACACATCTAGTAAGTGTCTGAGGTGACATTTGACCTTAGGTCCAGTGCTTCAGAGCCAACTTCAGGGATAGTGCTCTATCCACTGTGCCAATTAGCTGCTTCTAGTGTAAGAAATGACAAATAATGATTATAGAAAAGCATGGAAAGACATGTATTTTCAGATTTTTTTTCAGTGTTTTAATTGGTTTTTCTGACTTTTTATTTAAATATTTGTTTTATGGAATGATTTTCTGGGCAGATAGGGAGGTATACAGGGAAGTTTCAGGTGATTTAATAACAAGAGATCAATAAGAATTTTTTAAAAATGTGGCATGGGAGCTGTGGAACAAGGTCAGGCTTATACATAGATAGACATTTTGGAAGTCTTCATGAGTTGAAGTGGTAGCAGGAGCTATGAGAAAGGATCAGATCTTTGAGAAAGAATGTAGAGAAAAGAAAATAAATCACATGACCTTTGAGGGAAACAAACCCACGTTTTAGGTAGTGATAGGGAACAAGTGAAATGGGAGAAAGAATGTAAGTGGGAGCAATCAGAGAGGTAGGAATATAACCATATTTGGTGCCACAAAACCCAAGTAGAAAGAGGGTTTCGATATGGAGGAAAGGACTAAGAAAATAAATTGTTTATGCGGAGGAATACTTAAATGTTGCAGCTTAGTGCAGTAGAAAGACTAGTGAATTTAAGTCAAGAGAACCTGGGTTCAATTTGTTACTCCCTCCCTGTGTAACCTTAGGTAAATAATTTAATCTCTGGCTCTCAGTTTCCTTATCTATTAAATGATGGGGTTGGAACTAGATGACCTGATCTGTTTCTAGTCCTAATGTCTTTTTTTTTAAATCACATGTCCTTTATATTAGATTTTCAGATAAAACTTTCCTTCTTACCTTCTTCATTAATTTATTTTTTGTAACAAAGTTTTTAAGAAATAAAAATTAGGTCAGCAAAACCAGTCAACACATAACAACATTTGACAGTATATCCAGTGTTCCTACCTCCTCAATGAAGGGAAAAAGTATAAGCTTAAGTCTTTGATTTTATGATTTAGTTCAACTCCTTTGTTTGATAGAGGAGGAATCAGATGCTGAGAGGTCAATGGACTGACTTACCCAGGGTCACCCAGTTAGTAGGCAGAGGCAAGATTGAAATGAAGGTCCTCCAATTTCCTCTAATACTGTACAGGGATATTTTTCTTTTGGCTATTATCTTATCTAACTTGCTGTTATTTCAATAAAAAGTAATAGGAATAAATGGTTTGAAATGTTTTCTTGCGTTATTCATGAAATTGACTTAAAATAATACAATTTTAAGTTAGCATAGACCTTAGAGTCAAAGCCAATATTTCAGCCAAATAGCTGTTTCCCTAAAAGATGGTTATTTAGCTTTTGATTGAATAACTCCTTGAATAAAAATCTTTGTGTATTATTGTATACTTGTGTGCGTGTATTCAGATTTGTTCTTCTTTTTAAGATGATTTGAGTTGTGTCCAGATTGAGGCTCCCTGTTTAATTATAAGTAGCATTGGATAACATTGCTTTTCCAACAATTGCCATAATATTGTAACCTTCTAATCACATAAAAGGAACTAATTTGAGTTGTGTGTAATTGAGGTATGTTCAAAGATTGTGATTTTATGTCGTTAAAGGAAATCTGGGATACGGTCATGTGAGTTTTTATATGTGTGAAATAAAATTTCAGAAGGAGTTTGTGAACACTGGGCACATGACCTCAAGAAACCACATTAAATGAAATGTCAAGAGGATGTATCCTCTTTTTTGGAATATCAACTTATTTGACAAAATTTTGTTCACTAAGCAGAATTAACATGGTCTTAAACTACCTTGAATTCTCTGTTTGGTTTGCATGTTGAGTTTTGATACTTTTTTCCCTAGGTAAAAATCATATTTAAGGATGTATATAACAGTATTTTCACATTGGACTTTTCATTATATCAGTATCATAAGATGACAGTCCTTTTATTAATGTCATATTAAATGTAATTATCTTCTGTAGAAATACCCTACCATCTTTTACTTAATACATTTCTTCAGAAGAGCTAAAATTGTATGTTTTCCTAAATTTGCACCTAGAATTTTTAAGTTTTGTGAGCATAACCATCTTCTTGTCCCCAATAGAAGTAAACCAAAATTGCTAACTTCGGCTGTTAGGTGATTGTTACCTATATTGGTTTATTTAGAATTTTTATCCTCAGGCTTTGTTGCAACATTGCAAACAAAGTATATTAGGTATAGACTTGTGATTTGGAAGTCTTGGGTTAAAATGTTAATTGCTTTTCAAAAAGGGATTGTTTCCCTAGCACCTGGCATAATTGGTGGTACTTAGCAGGTGCTTAATAAGTATTTATTGTTTGATTGTGGGAATTTTCAAGTTAAAGAATGGGTTAAAATTAACTTTAAAAGGAAATAAAAGTTAGAGTTAGATCCTTGGACTGGGAATAGTTTGAGTTACACATTGGTCTGTCCAATTTTCCTAGTTATTTTTCAAACATACCCATTTTTAAGAGTGTGGGCTTCTTTATTTTAATTTTGAACTGATAAGTCTTTGATAGTAATTAATGTATCAAAGAAAAAGAAATACTCATTCTGAGGCAAGGAAAATAACTTCATAATTGATAAGCCTATAATTTTGACTTATTGTAAAAAGATTAATATGGGATTTGGTTTTTTCCTGGCTCAGGATCAGTGACTGATGAGAATTAAAGGCCATGGATGAAGATGGACTTGAATTGCAGCCACAAGAGCCAAACTCGTTTTTTGATGCAACAGGTATCACAACAACTTCTTGGGTTGTTTTAACTTAATCACTGAAAGATGTTAAGGTGATTATGAAGAGGATAAATTGTTATGAGTGATGCTCTTGATCACACATTTGGATGTTTGTGCTATTATTACCTTAGAGTCAATATGTATACCAAAACTTGGGCAGGTAATTTAACCCTCTCTGGGCCTTAGTTTCTTCATTTATAAAAAAAAGGGGAGCATGAGATTTTAGGCCCCTTTGGGCCCTAAATCCTGTCATCTCTTCCTAAATTGGCTTTCCCTCCCAACTTCCCTATTTCTGTCTTAAGAGTCTTAGAACCAATTTTTACTATTGCTTTTATGCTTTTTTTCCAGTCACTAAACCGTACCAATTTTTTCCTTTGAGTTGCTAATCAGATTCAGCTATTTTTCCTGTTCTTTTCCTTCCTCTTGTGTTATTATAATAACCTCTTAATTGTTTTCTTTGCTTCCAGTTTCTCTCCTAGGGTTTTCATTGCCATCAGATTGATCATTTTAAAACTCCTTTTGTCATTCCATTTCTGTTTTTTTGGCTTTCAATGACTCCCCATTGCCTCCTGTCCAGAAGTCTTGGCCCTCTGAAATCTAATCTTTTGCTTTCTGTACCTACTCACAATAGGAATATGTTTTACCAGTCAAGGGAATCTTCTTTGTCCACCTTCCACTGAACATGAAATTCTCTTTTTCTTTGTTTACTCGAAATGTCTTTTGACTGTTTAAATCTTTTATTTTTCAAATTGTAAAGCAGTATATAAGTATGACCTGTTAAGCCCATCTCCGGGTCCACCTCTTCTTTGAAGCCCATATGGATCTTAACTTTCTTTGAACTTTTAGAATTTATTATTTGTACCTATAGTTTAACAGGATTATGTTCATAATTTATATGATTAGTTCATATGTATTAAGTCTTATCTTTCCAGCTAAAGTATGATCTCCTTAAGGGAAGAGACTGTTTTATAATTCTTTTGTTTCTTCACAGCTTCTAAGAGCTAAAAAAAACCAACAACACAGTAGATCCTCAATAAATACTTGTTAATTGAATGAATTTTGAAGGAAAATACTTGTAATTTATTCATAGAACATTATGAATTTGGAAATGTAATCACTATTTCCCAAACCTCTTAATATAATATTTTAACCCTGTAGCAAAGAATTAAGTTTCTCTGTCCATACTACCAGCATGGCAAAGAAGTGCTTTTTAAAATGTAGACTCAATATTGTAGTGTTTTTTTTTTTAGTTAAATTTTATATTCTTATTAAAATTATAAGAAAACATATATGTAAAAATATACATATATACATACTTTTATATATATATTTAAATATATAAAACACCAAGAAATTTGACGGCTCTTTTAATTTGCTTTTTTTCCCCCTTTTTTTGGGGGGGGGCAGGCAATGGGGGTTAAGTGACTTGCCCAGGGTCACACAGCTAGTAAGTGTCAAGTGTCTGAGGCCGGATTTGAACTCCTGAATCCAGGGCTGGTGCTCTAACCACTGTGCCATCTAGCTGCCCCTTAATTTGCTTTTAAAGAATTTAGAATCATAGAAATATGGCATAGTTGTCTGCAAAGTGTTTTGGATTTGGACCTATATTCAAACCCTGGCTCTGCTACTTAGTGTCAACGTGACGTGAGCCAAGTCAGTTAACCGTTATGGGGTTAAGTTTTCTATAAAGTGAAAGGGCTGGACTATATGATCTCCATGGTTCCTTTGAGCTACATATCTTATGATACTCTGTAATACTGGAGTTGAAAGGGGCTTTAGAAGGTTCTTTTGGTCAAATGCCTGCTTGAATGGCAAATCCTTTCTACATTAACCCTGACAAATAGGAATCCAGTCTCTTTCTAAATAGGGAACTCTCTACTTGAAACAATTCATTGTACTGTCAGATAGCTCTAATTGCTGGAATATTCTTTATCTTGATAAGTTAAGACGTGTTTCCTTCAAATTTCTACCTACTGACCCTTGTTATTTCCTCTGGAGACAAGTTGAATAAGTCTGATGAACTCTCATCATATGATAGCCCTACAAATATTGAAGGCACTTACCTTGTCTGCCTCAAATCTCCAGGCTAACCATTCCTTGTTCTTTAGATATGCACAATTTGGTTGCCCTTTAGGCATTGTTCCAAATCGCTCCTTTGGGGGGGGGGGAATGAGGGTTAAATGACTTGCCCAGGGTCATACAGCTAGTAAGTGTCATGTGTCTAAGGCCGGATTTGAACTGAGGTCCTCCTGAATCCAGAGCTGGTGCTTTATCCACTGTGCCACCTAGCTGCCTCCCACCCCCCCCTTCTTTAACTAATGCTTATATAACTTGCACTGCAATCCTTTTATGTGATGTTTATCTGTATCTTTTCTATGTCTGCCATAGAAGACCACCCAATTAATTTGATATGTTTTTAATAACTAGTGTTACATTTAGAGTATTCATCTTTTTCCCCCTTTAGTTTTGGTACATGCATGGTTATTTCTGGTCATATATGTTCTATATGATGTCTTTTGTCCTCTTTTTGGAACATATGTAACACTGAAGATTGGAGCTTAGGTTGTTAATTTTTTTTGCCATAAAAACTTGTGAAATGGGAGAAAACAAAGTTTTCAGTTCAGGTTGATATAAATTCATTAACACTCTTTGGATCCAGTTTTTCAGTGGGCACTTAAATTTTGTGATTCAGACAGCATTTCTGTCTTCTGACCATAATGGTAAACCTTTCTGAAATCTTGAAATGCTGTGTTTTTACTGATATACTTGCCTAATAACACTGTCAAAAGAGAAAATGAATTTAGTCTGACATCACCTATTTTTCATGACTTCTTATGGTTTCTAATGGTCATCAATATCCTTTACAAGTTCTAACATTTTATAATTTGTTCTAGAATTTTGTTGGTATATAGTTAAACAAATTTATATTCTCTCACTTTTCTGAAAATTGAGACATTTGTTAGTCTTTAGTCCTGGTACCTTCTGTACTCCATGGTTCCTCAGAGGTAAACAAATAATGATGTAGCTGTTATCTATTTAAGCAACCTAGGAATTCTCTAGTTTCAAGTGACTTTAACCCATTTAATTAGAACAGCCAGATGCTTTCTTACTTGCTCACCTATCTTGGGTTTTAATTTCATCTAATTGTTTTTACTTTACCTTTTACTCTGCAATAATTTTCCTTAGTATATAAAAAACAGAAATATATGGGTAATTTGGTTTTTTTTCTGTCATCTGTTAACTTTATCATATTGATCCCAAGTGTTGGATCTTCTTTATTCCTATTCCTTTCCTCTAATGTAACTATAATGGGGTATTTTTGTAATCATTAGAATTTTTTACAAGCTTCACCTTATTTAGGGCTCTAGACTTTTTGACACTATTCTTCAAGGAGCTTGTCATTTAGAGATTTATTTTTAGTTATCCCTTGTTAAATGTTCCTAATGCCATATTTTGAACATAGACATTAATATGTCAGTGGATCCGAGATCTTAATCAGTATGGATATTCTTTCCATTAGACTCTTGACTGAATTTTTTATACATCTCCTTAGGATTTACCCAAACTCCTGGGGGGCTTCTTTTCATTCAATCTTTTTCTATTTTGTGTATCTCAGTAGAATGCTTGGGGTGTCCACTTGTTATTCTTTACTTTCAACATATAACTGGCCCACTTGTTTTTCTGACCACACATTTATTTAATGATAAGATTTATGCCATTTCCTATTTGTGCTCACTGTGTATATCTATTACCTTTTGGGTAACCCACAGCTTTGATTCCTTAGAAATTGTGATATTTACGTATTTGCAACCAGGCAGCATTGCTAAAAGAAAATTTGTATTTAAACGTTGGAAGTTTGTGCCAGGATAAATATTAAAGTCATGACATTAAGCCCTAGAACATTTCATAGATTCCTAAATTATATTCATGGTAATTCAAAAGAGCTTTAATACTAGCTGTGTGACCTTGGGCAAGTCATTTATCCCTCATTGCCCCACAAAAAAAAACCCAAAAAACAAAAGAGCTTTAAGCCATGCAACAAAAAGTAGATGAAGACTGCCTATTGTCTAGTCAAGGAGGGCAAACTGTGACCAGAAGGCCTCAGCCTACTTTTGTATGTCCTGTAAACTAAAAATGGTTTTTACATTTTAAAATACAACAAAATTTTGTTTTAAAATGTAAAGGTCATTCTTAGGGGACAGGAATGAAAGATCTAGACTATATGTAGTTGGATGGGCAACTGTTAGGCTTTGTCCACTGGGAAATATCTTGGACAGACTGGGTTTTCTTTGGAAAATTGCAAAATTCTTTTAATGGCCCCAGATTTCTTTGAACCAAAGGCCCATCCTTATAATAATTAGTATTGTTCTGGTGAAATTGTATGATTGTGAGTTATGAGATACTCTAGACTCCAAAGAACTGAAGTTAAAGATCACCCAAAGGACTACCAAGAGACACATGATAGGTTTGCACCATATTACAAACAAGTAATTATGAAGAAGTGGTGTTGAAGATGTCTAAGATATGTTTTTCCAAAAAAGATGATGAACTAGCCTTATGGCAGGAACAGAGTATTATCAGTGAAAAACCTGCATGCTCATGTTTTGTCATGAGAATTTGTGGAAGGATTATTACTATACTGGGTGAATCTGTGTTAACTTATGGGAGAACATGGAAAAGAGTCCTAGGCAAGAATGGGTGGTTTGCAGCCTGCCTAGTTGGAAAGAACACCCGCATAATTGATATCAGAGATCAATTGGAGTATCAAAATAATCTAGCTTACTAACTTTTTTTCACTTTTGAACGCAACTCATTGCCTATCTATAGTACCAGTCCGAGAGAGAGAGAGCGTGAGCGTGAGCGTGAGTGTGTGTGTGTGTGTGTGTATATACACATACACAATTAGGTGGTGCAGTGGATAGTGCTCTGGAACTGGAATCATGAAGATCTGAGTTCAAATTCAGCCTCCACTAGCTATGTGACCCTGGTCTACTCATCTGTAAAATGGGTATAATAGTAGCGCCTATCTTATAGGGTTGTTCTAAGAATCAAAGGAGATCATTGTAAAGTGCTGAACTCAGTAACTTGGCATATAGTAAATGCTGTATTATTATTATTTGTATGCATATATATTCTCAAATACATATATGTATATATAATACATACCTACGTATAATCATATATACATCACACATACATATTTAATTTATTATGGTCCTCCAACCTCATGTTAAAATCTAGACAATAGGTATTTTTTTCCATTTAGTACTTCTCTATAGGTTATTAGCCTGACCTCTTTTGAGTGATTATGTATCTATTTGAGTAGACTTTATAATATTCAGATACTTGATGAAGTCAGCTCATTATCATCCATAAAAGAGAAGCATTTGGAAAAATCTTACTACTACTCTTCTTCCATTTAGACCTGGTATACTGGGTCAGTGATAAGCCCCTTCGGCGTGCATAAATTTCGTGGTTCTATGCCTTGCTTGGTGTTGATCACAAGGCTTTTGAATAGTTGTTGCTGTGTTTGCACTTATCAAGAATTTTGTTTGAACTTAACATACACTTGAGAGACTTTGTGAGAAGAGATACTTTTAAGGCTTTACTGAATTGTTTTTTGTTATCAGTGAAGAAAAAGCCTGTGATAATCTTGTAAACTCTTTACCTTAGCTAGCTATAGAGGATAGTTGGTAAAACCTTAAGGATACCCTGGAAGTATGTAGATCAATTTGCATAAAGATGTCATAAAGTTGAGAAAGTGGACATATGAGTTGGTAGCTATTGATGTGCCCTCATTTGCCTTTGAGGGGAGTAGTTTTGTCCATGATTTTCCCCACTTTTGATATTTTTTTCTCCACGAGGTATCTTGTGAAGTTTTTCCTATTGCTTACATTGAATTGCCTCCAGTATAGATTCTAAGATGTATTTGATTTGGTTTATCTATTCTTCCTGACTTAATCTTCTTATATGCCATTTTTTATTCTTTGGATTAGATTGGGTATAGGTGTTAAGAGTCCAAATGTAGTGGTTCATTTATTATTGATGATGAAAATAATTTGTTATAAAATTGTTAATAAATTTGTTCCATTTTACATCAGTTTGCTCTTGGGGTGATGTGACTCTTTTGGAACACATGCTAGACTTTCCTTTTACTTGCTTTTACTTCCCTTGCTTTTTGCTCTTTTATGAGATTTTATTGTTTGCAACCTTTTGTCATCCTTTATTGCTTTACAAATGGATTTATGGTCTAAATCAGTTTTGCCCTTGGCTTTTAACTCTACTTGGCAAGAAGATCAAGTGTTTACTTGTTATTGCATTTCCTGAGCTCTTTTGGCTTCCTCCTTTCTTTGGTTGTTTTATACTGATTAATTATTTACAAGAAATAGTGATAATTGAGGTCATTATTTGTCTTTTTCCAGTTCCAATTTTTCATCATTGATGGATAATTTGAATAGGTAAGGTTGAAGTTGTTTTAACTATTCAGGGTGATTTCTCATCTTTAATAATATTCTTATTCATAGACTTTGATATTTGGTGCAGCTAGTGGTCCATTTGCCCACAGAAAGCTGATTCAGAAGAAAATATTAATGACATACAGATGTCAGGTAAAGGTGTGAGTCTAAAGAGGCCTTTGGCCTTTTTCATTTCCCAAGACTGAACCATATCCTTTTAAGATCTGTGCTCATCAGAAAATTCTCTTTAGAACCAAAATGTTTTAGATCCCTCTTTGGGATTTATTTATTTTATTTCATTTCATTTCATTTCATTTCATTTCATTTCATTTCATTTCATTTATTTATTTTTTGCATTTCTTAAGAGTCTTTTTACCCTTCTTGATAATAGGATCCTAGATCCACAGCTGGAAGGGACTTGAGAAGTCATGTAATCCAACTCCTTCTTTTTACAGATAAGGAAGTTGAGGTCCAGAGAAGTTAAATGACATTCCCAACATCATACAGGTAGTGTCAGAAACAGGATTTTTAAAAAACATTATTTTCTCCCACTTACATGTTTAAAATTCATTTAAAAAATTTTTGAGTACCAAATTCTCTCCCTCCTGTCTTCCCCATCACCATTCCTGAGATGATAAGCAGTTTGATATAGGATATACACGTGCACTCATGTAAAACATTTTTGTATTGGTCATGTTGTGACAGAAAACAGAGACCAACCCCCTTTCCCCCCCTCTTCCCCAATAAAAGAAAAGTTAAAAATCATATGCTTCAATCTGCATTTAGACTCTATCAGTTCTTTCTCTGCTTGTGTATAGCATTTTTCATCATGAGTCCTTTGGAATTATCTTGGATCATTGACTATAACTTAGTCATTCACAGTTGATCATCATATGTTATTGCTGTTAACTATGTACAGTGTTTTCCTGGTTCTGCTCACTTCATTTTGCATCAGTTCATGTAAGTCTTTCCAGGTTTTTCTGAAATCATCCTGCTCATTATTTCTTATAGCATGATAGTATTCTTCCATTACAGTCATATGTGACAACTTGTTCAGCCATTCCCAATTGACTGGCATCCCCAGAGGCAGGATTTGAATGTACTTCAGAACCACTGCTCTATGTACCATTCTGTAGGCTTTTGTTTTAGATTTGCTATCCACCAATTATAACTTATTTTTTCTCTGATATTTGTCAGTTATATTCTCCTAGATTTTAGGGTCTTTCCCATGACTGTTATAGGCTCTAAAATGATATGATCATTTTCTCCCAAGGTTATTCTTCTAGTTTACCAGTCCTTCCCTGTTATTCAGAATCAGGTTTGGAATAGCATTTTTCCTTGACACTTTTTCTACCTTTTGAAATAGGAAATTATAGTAAAACAAGTCATGAATTTATGAGATGCATGACTCTTGGCAGAAGGAGGCCTTCAGCAGATGTCCAAATATTTAAAGCTTCTCATCACAGCTATAACTTGCCTTCTTGCCAGTTCTGTAATCTGACAGGTTTATATTGCTTGTAAATTCCTTTTTTACTAATTCTTATAATCCAATTTGAGGATATTATTAAGCCGGACTGATAATTATGTTTTCTAGCCCATTTTATTTCAGTATGTAAGGGATGGTTATATTTTATCTTTAAATTACAATAATTTCTTTAGAGAAATTAAGAATAGTACTACAGGTCTATGTAGTTCACAGAATGGAAATGACATTCAGGTGCTCTCAAATTTCTAAACACTAAAAGTATTTGCCTTTGAGTAAATGACTAAATTTGGGGATATGTAAATTTTAATATACAAAATAATTATATATAATAGCAATGTCATCTTGTAGTT
Organism: Dromiciops gliroides; assembly: GCF_019393635.1. NCBI lineage: Eukaryota > Metazoa > Chordata > Mammalia > Microbiotheria > Microbiotheriidae > Dromiciops > Dromiciops gliroides. Next base: position 297,338,529 of record NC_057863.1, on the reverse strand, counting down.
GCATAGGACTTCAATCTACATTCTCGAATTTGATAGGCAGCATGGTATAATGGATAGAGAGCTGGCCTCAAAGCCAGAAAGACCTGGGTTCAAGTCCTGTCTCTGACATAAACTAGCTATGTGACACTGGGCAAGTCTTTTTAATCTCTTAGTGCTGTAGGTATCTTTTTAAGACCAAGTTGCAGAAGAAGTGTTGAGCTACATTAATAGGGGGAGTTTCCTCATCTAGGAGTATTGTATGTCAGTGAAATCACAGATTTATCCCTTTCTCCCTCCCTCCCTCATTTGATACCTCAAACCATGTGTGGGAGGCATAGAAGCTATTATCATTTCACAAATGAAGAAACAGGGCGAGAGACGGTACATGACTGTCAAATTGGATGGCAGAGGGGGCAGCTAGGTGGTGCAGTGGATAAAACACTGGCCCTGGATTCAGGAGTACCTGAGTTCAAATCCGGCCTCAGACACTTGACACTTCCTAGCTCTGTGACCCTGGGCAAGTCATTTAACCCCCATTGCCCCGCCCCCCCCCCCCCCATTGGATGGCAGAGCCTAGGACTAGAACCCAGGTCTCCAGATATTAATCCAGTAGTTTTTGCATCTCAACATGTAAATAAATGTATTTAAAACTAGAATCCTGATATTGATTTAATAAGAAAAAGGGAAAATGGACACAAATTTATTAGAAAGTATTTTACAAAAGAAATTCTAGAGAACTTAAAATACCTTCTAAATTGATGATAAAGTTAATGTTTTAGCTCATTTAAAATAATTTCTTACATTTAAGATTTCTTTTGACCTGTTCTTCAGAATGTGTTGAAGAAATTAACCAAAAGTTTCTGTCTCAGTGTATTTGAGTAGTGATGTAGTGATTAACTGTATATACCTGCAAAATTGATAGAAGAGTAGTAAAATAGTTAAGGAGTGGGCTTTCAGTTAAGAAATTAAAGAAAATTTCTTCATAGTGACAAGATCATTGAGTCTGAGAGTCAAAAGACCTAGCCTCTGTTTCTAGGTCATCTGCTTAAATTGGCTGTGTGTGACATTGGCTTATTCATTCTTATATTTAGGAGTAAGAATGGGTGTTGAGCCCATGATGAGCCCATATTTTAGTTGTTTTTTTCCAACTTAAAATTTTAGTTTCTCTCCTCTTATCCTAGTCCTTAACTATCAAAGAATATCTCCCTATTTGCTTCCTGAACCTTGTTTTTCTCAAAGGATCCCTTCCTTTTCAAAAGGCCTTATTTATTGTCTTCCCTACTTCTCTCTTATGCTACACTTATACTATGGTTATTATACTATAATTTCAGATGTCTCTTTTTTGAACTTAAATGTATTTGTATGCCCATACATAGTACTGTAGTCCAGATCATTGTCAGAACAATAGGGAAGAAATTTGAGGGGATAAAGGGGCAAGTATGCTAGTGAAAGAAATAGAAAGGAGAAATCAGAAGAGGGTGAATGTTTTGTGAGGAAGGGGGGAAAATGAATGTATGGTGAAGGAGAAAGGAAACATGTTTCACAGATAGAATTTTATGGTATCTATTTTTTATGGTATCTATTATAATTTTTTAATTTTATAGTCATCTGTAAATATTTAGATGACATTACTAGTTATATACTGTTTAAACTTTTTATCCTTGTATTTCCAGAAGTTTTTTTCCCTCTGAATATATTTTCTTATTGCCTTTGGTCATTAGTTTCCCTAGAACATTTTTTCAAATATTATTTGAATGTTTTGTATGACTTCATATGTGTAATAGGTATTATATGTTTATCCTTCTCAATGGATGGTAATGGGGAGGGAGAGAATTTTGAACTGAAAATTTTTTTTAAATTAATTGAAAAAACAAATATTAATTTGCCTTGTGATGGGTTAAAAAGTGATGTGTATTATAAGTTTGTATTCCCCCAACCTTCTTCCAAAAGTAGAAATAAATCACACATTTATTGCTTTAGTGTAATTCAATATAAGAGAAAACTTTGAAGACAGTAGTATTCCCTGTGGAAATTTTTTTTAAAAAAGTAATCTATCATTTGAAATGGGCTTATATGCCTGCAAGTTGTTCATTTTTGTTTTTATTTTTTTAAGGAGCTGATGCTACACACATGGATGGTGATCAGATTGTTGTGGAAGTACAAGAAACTGTTTTTGTTTCAGATGTGGTGGATTCAGACATAACTGTGCATAACTTTGTCCCTGACGACCCAGACTCTGTAGTAATCCAAGATGTTATTGAGGACGTTGTTATAGAGGATGTTCAGTGCCCAGATATCATGGAAGAAGCAGATGTATCTGAAACAGTCATTATTCCTGAGCAAGTGCTGGACACAGATGTAACTGAAGAAGTCTCATTAGCACATTGCACTGTCCCTGATGATGTTTTAGCATCTGACATAACTACAGCTACTATGTCTATACCAGAACACGTATTGACAAGTGACTCTATGCATGTACCTGATGTTGGACATGTGGAACATGTTGTTCATGACAATGTTGTAGAAGCAGAAATTGTCACAGATCCTCTGACAACTGATGTAGTTTCAGAAGAAGTATTGGTAGCAGACTGTGCCTCAGAAGCTGTTATAGATGCCAATGGAATCCCTGTGGAACAACAAGATGATGATAAAAGCAACTGTGAGGATTACCTTATGATTTCCTGTAAGTTTTGGGGTAAAGCTCTATTGTCAAAGATATATTTTGAAAGATATCTTCTCTAAATGATATCAGGGATGATATTTACTTTACTTGAACCTTCTATAAAATTAAAGTAAATCTCATAAACCCACCTGTATTTGTGTTTTAGTTGGATCCTATTAAGTTAGAACCTTAAGAAAATTAAGGTGCTTAAAGGCATTGCTTATAGGTATTGTTGCCGTATGAAGATAGACTAAAAAGATTAGCACTTTTTAGTTCAGAAAGATTGACATCAAAAAGGAATTTAATGGATTCCTTAAATCATGAAGAGTAGTTGAAGCTGGACCGCCTAATCTTGATAAACTAGAACTAGAGGGCAGTGCCTGAAATGTCAAATGGAGTAATTTGGGAGGAATAAAAGGAATGTACCATACAACAGATAAGAGGTGAGTACAGAGAAAAGTATAAGCATCTTCAAAATGGTTTGGATAAATTGGTGACCGAATGAAACTAGGATATTTTGTTACTTTCTTATCTTTCCAGCTTGACAGGCAACTATGCCTTTGAACAAAATGTTTCTTAGTCCTGCTGTCAGAAACAGAATTTAAGATTGGATGTATCATAGTTCTAATCATTGTTTGAAAATTTTGATGGTTTTAGGATGAATTTCCATAGGAAATGATTGGAAACAATTTGCTTCTCTAAAGTCATATGTGATTGTCTTTTAAACACTTAGCATTGTTTTTTTTTAATCATAAAAGTATTTTATTATTTTCCAGTTACATGTAAAGATAGTTTTCAACAATTGTTTTAATAGGATTTTTAGTTCCAAATTTTTCTCCCACCCTTCCTCCCCCCCCCCCAAGATGGAAAGCAATCTGATATAGGTTATATAATATAATATATAGGGAACCTATAAAATTTATGGGGTATACGTTCAATGTAATTTTGCAAACATTGTCTTTATTTTGTGTAAAAGTGTTTGTTAGATGCTAAGGAAGATGATTGATAAAGTATGATTCCTCACCTTTTGGAATTTGCAAGGGAGAGGAGACAGAAAAATAATGATGGTACCTCCCAACCCCCCAAATTACACTCAGTTTGTAAAAGGTACAAATAAAACTTTATGACAGTTCTAAGCACAAAGTTATTTTTAACTGGGGAGGATCAGGAAAAGTTTTGTGGAGGAAAGAGGGGTAATTTGAGCTGGTTCTTCAAGGATGGATAGACTTTCAATAGGCAGAGATAGAGGAGGTAGAAATTCCAAGGAAGGTAGGGTGTGAGCAAAGGAATGGAAGTAGGAAAGTGACAGACATGTTCAAGTAACAGTGATTAGTCCAGTTTAGTTGAACATAGAGTAAATGAAGGAGAGAAATAGGGAATAGGGCTAAGAAGGATGGTTTGGAACCAGGACTTCTAATGACCAGAGGTTGTACTCTTTTGGGCTGGCAAGAGAATCTTGGAAGGATTTTGACTGAAAGTGCCATGAACAGATCTATATTTAGGAGATTAATTTGGCACTAGTATATAAAATATATTCAATAGGGAGAGGGACCAGAGGCTGGGAGATCAAAAGACACTAGGAATATAGCAAATACTGTAATCAAGGTAATAAAGAGTAACAGGGACCTGATATGTGGGAGCCCAGTTGGGAAAGGAGTTCCTCTAGTATTCTTGGCCAGTACTGAATGCCTCTTCTTCCCTATCTCAAAGAAAACAAAAACCAAAACCCAAATCTATTTTTCTCAGGGTTACAGTACTTGTAATCAGCATTTTAAAAATAGCATATAGCCTAACACCAACCACCCCCACCTTTCACATCTTTTCTGGGGGCTCATGAAAAACAAAATCTTTACTTGGGGAGGGGCTGGTACAGTGAATCATTTGTTTTGATCTTTATTACAGGGTCACATAGCTAGTAAGTGTCAAGTGTCTGAGGTTGGATTTGAACTCAGGTCCTCCTGAATCCAGAGCCAGTGCTTTATCCACTGTGCCGCCTCGCTGCCCCCATTCTTTTTTATTAACATTTTTACTTAGCTTTCTTTTAGGCCCTGGGTCTAATTTAAAGAAGCCTCACCCCCCCCCCACCTCCCCCCTGCCCCGAGGAAATAAATATTAAAGAAGGAATGGCCCTTTTTGTTTAAAAAAAACAACCCACAAAACCCCTAACTAGTCTAAAACCTTCAGAGTGAAAGTTTCCATAATCTAGCTGTTAGTAATGATATTTAACATTTATATACATTTTAATTTTTGTAAATATTTTGCACATATTATGTCATTTGGTCCTCAGAGTAACCTGATGAGCTAAATGCTATTATCTCCATATTACAGATGAAGAATTGGATTGAGAAGAGATTACATTACTTCCCTAGGGTTACACAGCTAATAAATATCTGAGGAGAGAATTGAACCCAAGTCTTCCTGCTTCCCAGTCTAGTCTCTACTATGCCACACTGCCTCCCTTCCATATAGTATATTTTAAAATGAGCAATTTGAAAATAAAATTACTTCCTTTGTAATTTGAACTGAAATCCCAACAAATACTAAGTTACTTTCCTATAAGAATTTGTGCTGGTGTCGATGATTAAGACATTCATTGTCCTCTAATGTAAATATACACCAACATCAGTTCCACATTTGATAAACATTAAGAAAAACCATTAACATGGTTCCATTAATTTTTTAAAAAACTGATTCTGTGATGGTGGTTTTGGGGTACCAGATTTATTTTCTATTTTCTTTTTTTTATTAAGTACTTTTGTTTTGTTTAGTGAGGCAATTGGGGTTAAGTGACTTGCCCAGGGTCACACAGCTAGTAAGTATTAAGTGTCTGAGGCCGGATTTGAACTCAGGTACTCCTGACTCCAGGGCCTGTGCTCTATCCACTGCACCACCTAGCCACCCCCTATTAAGTACTTTTTATGTGCCAGGTACTGGAGATACAGGACAAAAATGAAACAGCCCTTGCTCTCAAAGAGCTTACATTCTATCAATGATTTGGGTAGCTTTGGAATTGTCAGCAATATCTGATTACAAATTGAGCATTAGTACCAAAGGAAAAATATAATGGGCTAAGTGTAAAGGACTGAGATATTAGAAAAGTGTCTAAGGATCCTTGGATGGAAAGGTGCCAATTACCAACATTTTCCATGGAAAAAGTATGGTTTTATTTTCTCTGGCTTTGGCGGTCATTACATTCTTTCTTCCCCACCGATTAATTATGTATATGTATTCTAGAATAAACTTCTGTATCCTCTCTGAATTCAACCAGTTGTTGTGCCATCGCTGATGAAATACCTAGCAGCTTCTAATTTTCCTAGTTACACGAAAGATTGAAAGATTGTTGCCATGTGGCTATTATACTTGAAAAAACTTCCAGAGGGCACTACTATTTTTTCTGGTTTTGTTGCTTACTTTGTTACTCAGTACCTTATGTATAGTATTCTACATAATTAAGTGTAAGTAATGATAAATACTTTGTGTATTTGTTTTTAGACTATAGGATTTTCCTGGTTCGGTCTGGTACGTTGTTTAATTTCAGTCTGTTGGTGCTAACTCAACTCTATAGAGCTGTCCACAATCCAGGATTTGCAAATTAATTCTCATAAACTGCAGTGTTGAAAGAGTTTTCCATGTTCTAACCGTAATTCTAATCATTGAACAGGCTGAAGGATTGAACTAAAACTGAATATATGTTTAGTTCTAAAAATAAAAAGAACCAGAAATGACAAAACAACATCTATGTAAAGTAGAAAACAAATACACCCAATTCTGTATTCTAATCTCAGTGTTTATTTAGACATAATATTATATAGTTTGTCATCAAGATGTCAGAATGATTTAATTCTGAATTGTTTTTTTATTACTTATTATTGGCTCTTTGCTGCTTCTGTTTAGTCTTCATTTTTCACTTAGCACGTATCATTGTACCTGGCACATAGTAGGTGCTTGATAAATGCTGATTGATTGATTCATTCCTGAAGGCAAATTAATAGTCAGCTTAGTATGTACATTCATATAACATTAACATTCCAGTTCTGAGTATTTAGATTTTGTATGTATGTATGTATGTATGTATGTATGTATGTATGTATGTATGTATGTATGTATGTACACACATATAAATATATAAAAAGAATATATATGCATACATATACACACATATAAATAAATAAAATAGTGCGAATATAAACATCTTTGTACAATTTTTTTCCTTTTATTTTCTTGGAATGTTATCCCCAAAGTGACATTACCAAGTCAGAGGGCATAATTTTTTTTTTTAAGTGAGGCAATCGGGGTTAAGTGACTTGCCCAGGGTCACTCTTTTTACCCTTTAGCAGGATGTATTCCAAAGAATTTTTATTAGTGCTGTGTCATCAACAGTGTAGAAGTCTTTCTTTCCACAACCTCATCATTATTGTGCTTTTTCATTTTCATTTATTTTTGTTATTTTAGTGGGTATGATGGTACTTTTAATATGCTTTTTAAAATTATTATTTAGAACCATTTCTTAGTATTTGTATTTCTTTCATATGATCATTATTTTGCCTTATGAAGATTATCTATCAGTCAGTTGCCTATTTATTTTGGGGATCAGAATCCTATCTATACTTTTAATTGTGACTATATACATATATTCCTATTTAAAATTTTTGTTTTGCTGTGCAGAAATGTTTTATCTTTATGCATTATTAACTGTGCTCCTTTTGCTGGTAATTTCTTCTCTTATTTCAATAGACATCTCCTCATAAAATTGGAAAATGTACATTATTAATCTTTAAGTGGTTTGTTTTTTAAAATTTAAATTCTTAATCTAGCTGTAGTTATGTATTTCTTTTCTTATATATATGTATATATCCAGTTTTTCCAGTAGTATCTATGAATTAATTATTCCTTTCCTTATTGTTTTATTTTTTAATTTTTTTGCGGGGCAGTGAGGGTTAAGTGACTTGCCCAGGGTCACACAGCCACCTAGCTGCCCCCCTCATTGTTTTATTTTACTTGGTTTGCCTTTAAACTCTAAAATAGGTTTGGATCTATTTTTGACATCTTTTCTTTTATTTCACTGGTTTACTTATCCTTAATCTTTTACCAAATATTTCTTACTAATTGCTTTGTAGTATTTTGGAAGGACAATTTTCTTGATGCTACCTTTTACATTTATATATGTATGTATATATACATACATAGTCCTTTATTGGTGTGGGTACTTTAATTATTGATGCAGATTGCAATCTCTTTCTACAATTCATTGTGTAGTCTTCAGGAGTTGTATCCTGAGAAATTTCCTCAACTTGCAAGAAATATGTGGATGAACCTTTCCAAACTTGTCTGTCCTTGGATGATAGACATAACCTTCCATTTCCATGACCAATATTTAAAGGCTTTTCATCTGGGTAATACTTGACCAGAGATTTGCTAATACATTACTTTCTTTTTTTCTTTCTTTTTTTTTTTTAGTGAGGCAATTGGGGTTAAGTGACTTGCCCAGGGTCACATAGCTAGTAAGTGTCAAGTGTCTGAGGCCGGATTTGAACTCAGGTACTCCTGACTCCAGGGCCAGTGCTCTATCCACTGCATCACCTAGCTGCCCCTAATACATTACTTTCAAGGACTTTTTTGTTGTTCAGTCATTTCCGACTCTTTGTCACCCCATTTGCGGTTTTCTTGGGAAAGATACTGGAATGAGTTTGCCATTTCCTTCTTCAGCTCATTTTGCAGATGAGGAAACTGAGGCAATGGGATTAATTGTTTTGCCCAGGATCACAGAGCTAGTAAGTGTCTGAAGCTGGATTTGAACTCAAGTTTTCCTGATTACATGCCTGGCACTCTATCCACTATTCCACCTACCTGCCCTTCAAGGACCTAGGTTCACCTCATTGTCATAATGAGGACTCAAAATACTATGCTTATGGAAAATATGTGTAAATGTGCCCCCACGTGCTTTTGATGTTCCTAACCAATTGTTTGAATAAAACTAGCTTCATCTTGCTTTTCATGATGGGAAATGAGGGTCATTTTCATTTTGATTGGCAGTAGCATCCTGGAATAAGCACAGGATTCCCCCCGCTCGCCCTTTTTTCCTTTTCAGGGCAATGAGGGTTAAGTGACTTGCCCAGGGTCACACAGCTAGTAAGTGTCAAGTGTCTGAGGTCAGATTTGACCTCGGGTCCTCTTGAATCCAGTGCTGGTGCTTTATCCACTGTGCCACCTAGCTGCCCCAAGCATAGGATTTTCATGGATTTCTTTAGTCATTCAGACTTGCTTAATAAATTCTAGGACTACTGATTCATTCAATAAACAGTTAACTGTGTACCTTCTCTGTGCTAAAGGTTATGTTAGTGCTATAAATGGATACAAGGATAGAAAATGTTGATTAAAATAGCATATAACCAAGTTATAGCTTTAAATCTGTGATCCTTGCTAGTACCTTAAGGTTTAACAATGTGCCTTAACATGTTATTTCATTTAATTCTCACTAAATCTTTGAGGAAGGTGTGGAGCTGCTGTTATTCTCTTTTTACCAAAAAGAAACTTGAAATGTCAGAGATGTATGAAAATAGGGAATCAAACCCAGATTTTCTGACACTAAGTCCAAAAGGCTTGCTTTGTCTTTATACATTTAATAATTCTTTTTATTTTGATGTAAGACACTTAAATCAAGAAATACAGAAACAATATCCCCTACCCCCTTTACAAAACACTTTCCCTGAAATAGTTAAGCAGAATCACCTAATGGCAGGGTTGTGACTAATGTGTATTGGTTGTTGATTATTGTTAACAAAAAGGAAAGATGTTGTGCCTTAACATTTGTAGCATGATGCCTACCATGTCCATTGTATTTGACCCAAGGTTTAGCTATCTTTTGCTGTTCATTTGATTGACAGTGTTGTAGTTGCATATATTGTTATTTTGGTTCTGCTTTTTTCATGCTTTGAGTCAGTTCACAAAAGTTTCAGGGTCTTTTTTCTTCACCATGTAGTTATTGTGTTCATGGTATATTCCTTAAAATCGGTCTCACAACAAAATTACTTTTGTTTTGCATTGCCACTTAAAACTATCAATTTAGGATTAGTATTGTTTTGTATTTGGTATAAAACTCTTAATAAGAATCTTAGCAGTGATAGACAGTGGTGAAATAATATAGTATATAAAGTAGACATTGTATTAGCAATGCCCAGGAGCTTTATAACTGATGTTTTTCCAAACATTTAAAAAATTTCTTATTGCCTTACCTTGACTGTTTCTCTTCACCAGGAAGTTTCATCTGTGCTTAAGATGAACTCTTCTTACTCAATGCCATGGTCTACATAGACAGACAGACAGACACACACACACACACACACACACACACACACATATAATATATATACTGTAAGGTATCTATAAATCTTTTGTTTGAGGTCACATGGATAATTCAGTGTCTTTTTTGGCCTTTGCATTTTCCATGTGTGTTTGTTCTATAACTTGATCAATAATTTGTACATTGCTTAAGAGAAGAGGCTGTCTTTAAATTCTTATGATTATATTTTTATTATAACCTTAATTAGACTTGAACATTTCAATATGTAAAGTACAAAAAAGAGGATTGTATATGAAACTGAACTTTTATTTTTGTAGTTCTTTTAAACAATAGCAAAAAAAACCCACCCAAAAACCAGAACACAACCGTCCCTCCTCAATTTGTGACTCCTTCAAAACTTTCTCTGCTCACTTCGGTGTATTTAAAAATATTTTTTGGTTTATTTATTATTTTTTCAATCCTTCATAGTGTTTAGTGCAAAATATGTGCTCGTTACATATTTGTTAAATAAATCTCATCCTCGAATTTCTGTAGAAATTGATCTCTTGCTTCTGTAACAAAAAGCTACGAGGGACTGACAGATACATTTCTCTCATTCCTGCAACTAATACCTTGAGGGTCCTGTCAAAAAAAAAGTTCTAGTGGTGGTTTTTCATGCTTCCTGTGTTTCTTATGTTTCACTGGAGTTACCCACTTAGGAAATAATACTGCATGATTTTAGATTGCTATTGAGTTGTCACAAAGTCCTTGAATGAATCTTTATTTTTTACAAGCATCATGGTGCATTTCAACGGGTTGTCACTTTGATAGTTATATTGTGGAAAAGTGAGCAGCAGATTAAAGGAACTGGCATAAACTGAGTATTATCTTCACAGCTTTAGGAGTTTTAGAATATCTGTTGATATTTAGAGCTAGGTTTATAACCATCATGTCATTTTATGGCATAGAACTATAAAATTTAGACCTAGAAGAAACCTTAGAGGTATTTTGATTCATTCCCCTGATTTTACCCATAAGGGAGCCAATGAGGAGAGGGGTAAAGATGCCTTGGAAAAAGATCATGTGGAGCTGTTTGTAGTGTTAGAGTCAGGATTTGAACCCAGACCCTTTATCTCTAAATCTAGGCTTCTTTCCACTATACCACACTATTTTTCAGTACATAGATTGTGTTCGGGGTTGTGGGCTAATGTATAGAATATGAAATTTTAGTTTAGTTTTTCAGTCTTTGAAGGTTTGGTTACTTATCTGTACAGTCATTATTATAATTACAAGTGTGAGAATCATCCTTTACTCCAAATGCTTTTACATGGTGTTTTGAATGTCTATTAAGTCTTTGTACCAAAAGTGAGAAAATAATTTCTTAGACTTCTAGTTTTCTCTGGCTCTAATTGACTATTGGACTCTAATTTGACTATCAGGAGGATTTAAGTTCATTTAGCAAATGTTTACTGAGTGCCTTCTGTATTCATCATACTTTGAAAATAGACAATTTTCATCTATTTGTATGTCAGATTAAAAAAAATCTTAGCATTGTTGAAATGTTTTGTTTATTGAAATATTAATTTCCAACTCTGTCACTCCTTCTGCCCTACCTACAGAGCCCATCCCTAGTAAGAAAGAAAAAAACATGCAGAAAAACCAACAAACATGACGGCCATGTCTGATAAGTATATGTAAAATTAAATACCCATAGCTCCCCACCTCTGCAAACAAGTGGGGCCTGGCTTGGTCATTGAAATTGCACAGCTTTTCTTCTTTTTTTTTTTTTTTCTTTTTTAATTAAGTGAGGCAATTGGGGTTAAGCGACTTGCCCAGGGTCACACAGCTAGTCAAGTGTTGAGTGTCTGAGGCTGAATTTGAACTCAGGTGCTCCCGACTCCAGGGCTGGCGCTCTGTCCATTGCACCATCTAGCTGCCCCGTCTTCTTTTCTTTTTTATTGATGTTTTTGTGGATATTGTTTTAGTTCTGCTTATTTCAGTCTGCATTGATTTCATTTAAATCTTTCATGCTTCTCTTAATTCTTCAGATTCATTGTTTCTTAAGGTGCAGTAATGTTTCACAATATTTATATTTGCTTAATGATTCCCCAGCTGAGATTCCATCTATGTTTGGTCGATTCTACTTCTGCTTATTTTAGTAACAGAAAAGGGAGAATTATCAAAAAGGAAAATAAACATTTTCAAATAAAATTTACCAGTTATCCAACCAATACCATAACGACTTTTTTAGTGCCCTTCTAATTTCCTTTTCATTATTATTTGTGCCCTTTCTAATCTTCTCTTTCCTTTCTGCCTTCTTAATTTTTTTATGCACTTATCTTCATAGCTGATTGGATAGAGTAGCAGAGGTTTTATACAGCAGCACAAAATCTGCTCCTATGTCCCTTTTTATAATAAACAGTAGCTGGTCCCTGACTGCTTCTTGTCCTTGATGCTTTCCCTGCCCCAGTTTCTATGGAAACAGATGAGCAGAGGAGTGACAACTGGAGGTTTTCTGAATAGGTGAATAGGTTTTCCATTCTGCTTCCTAGTGGCAATGGTATCACTTCTCATCATGAATCAGCTATTTTCCAAGTTATCTAGGGAAGGATGTCATGATTAAATTGCTACTTAATAAAATATTCTGGGATTTTGACAAACCTTTTTCATGACTACAGTTTCATTCTAATTTTGATTTTTTAGAAATTCAATTTCTTGTAATAATGGGAAACTATTGTCTTCAGTTTCACATTAGGAAGTTCCAGCCTGTTGAGTAGCAAGCAGGTGCTTACTTTTGTTTGCATTACTTCTAATTAATCTTTTTTAGTGTGGGTACAAATTCGATTAAGGTGCTGTTTGCATTTATTGCTAAAGTAAACATTCATGATTAGCCCTCAGCCTCAAGAAAATGTTATAGTCTTGGAAAAGATCTAAAAAAGAGCATCTTAAATGATTGAGACAAAGGGCTTACTACATGAAGAAAACTTAAAAGAATAAAATTTTAGCTTGGATAGTTGAAGGCTAAGCCAGAGATATGATCTGAAGTGTATAAAATCATAAATAGTATTGGTTAAGTGAGCAAGGGTTTATTTACCAAATCTGGTAATAAAAGTAGAATGAAGACTGACCCCCTTGAAACTCAGTCATTCACTAAATATTTACTATGTGCCAGGCAGTGTGTTGTGTTAAATGGCAAGAATAGAAAAAGAGGCAAAAGAGAATCTTGGCCCTCAGGTAGCTTACTCTCTAATGAAGCTCATTAAAGAAGTCATGTGGGGGGCAGCTAGATGGCACAGTGGATAAAGCACCGGCCCTGGATTCGGGAGGACCCGAGTTCAAATCTGGCCTCAGACACGACACTTAACTAGCTGTGTGACCCTGGGCAAGTCACTTGACCCTCATTGCCCTGAAAAAAAAAGGAGGGGAAAAAAAAGAAGTCATGTGGGCTTTAAAATAAAATTTTAATTTAAAAGCAGTTTAAGACAAATAAATGAATGCTATGTCTGTATTGAGTTAACTAGGGGAAAACTAGTATTTATTAAGGTTTTGACCCTCACCTTTAAAGGTGATGGTAAGGAAAAAAATAGACATATTTCTTCCACTATAGAGAGAGAACATTGAACTTGGATAGATCTTGGGACTCAGTATAATATTTTTTTCTCCTCTAGGCTATTGATAGATACCCCATTTCTAAAATAAGAAAAACTGTTTTAAAAGTAATTGTCAGTCTTAAAATCAGCAGACTTTTTCTTTAAAATTATTTGAGCTTCATTCCCATTGTGACCATTTTAGACTTGTTTTAGTCTTGGGCATCCTGTTGTTTTGTATTAAAAATTTTTGATAGGTGCAAGGTAAATGTATTTAGACACGTATGGCTATGACAAGGTCAAGTTAGACAATATCCCGAGATTGTAACTGTACTATTTCCAAACAGTGTACATACTGGCTGTATAACTGAATGATAGCTAAATCAGTAAGTTGGTTTAGTTTTAATTTATGATGCTAAGTTAGTGTTTTGTCATTTTGTAAGCCAAATTAATGTATTAAAGGAAGATTTTAGGCAATATTGCATTCTTTGATTCACTCAAGTCATCTGAATTTTGCCCCATTTTGTTTGTTCATTTAACAGTTCTATACAAAAGCAAATGTTTTTTCTAATGTCAGGGTCCTCCTGAAGAAAAGTTCAAGATATGTCTTGTGCTTTATTACAAATGCATATCTATATGAGAAGTTTTGCTTTTTAAAAAATATTTTACCATCAAACTATTCCTTTAAGTTGAGTTTGTGATAGAAGTCATACAGATAGGTTTAAAAAACTGAGGGTGTTTTTAAACATGATGTACCAAAAGTCTTAGTGCAGTTTCAAATTATTAGAGCTTGAAATAGTACTGAGATTTTTGGTGTATAAAATATAAACACCCCCCCCCCCCCCTCTTTTCAAAAAAAAAAAAGAAAGAATGTACTTTTTTTTTTTTGGCTGGGCAATGAAGGTTAAGTAACTTGCCCAGGGTCACACAGCTAGTAAATGTCAAGTGTCTGACGCCGGGATTTGAACTTAGGTCCTCCTGAATCCAGGGCCAGTACTTTATCACTGCATCACCTAGCTGCCTAGAAGAATGTACTCATAATAGACTCTAGGCCAGAGTGGGGAGAAATTGAATTAAATCCTGAAGGTTTATATATAAAGTTTAGAAAGAAAACAGTTTTACAGTTTCTGAATTAAGCCAGCTCATTCCCATGACTCCACAATTCTCCATCTTTCTGAATCATAGAGTCACAAATTTGGAAGAGACTTCAGAGGTCCTTTTTTTCAATCCAAGGCTTCCAATGTTGGGGAATCTCTACATTTTAAAGAATAATTAGGAAATCATTTGAAAAATTTAGCTTAAATAATTTTCATTGTTATTTAATTGTAATAGAACTTGTCTCAAATGGCCTTCCTCGGGAATCTTTTCAGTTTTGTTTTTCTGTAATTTCATCCATAAAATATAAAATTTTCTAAAATATACCTGTACCATATAATAAAGAGGATAATTTGCAGAGGTTATTTATTATAACATGCATATCTTTGACCTTTTTTCCTTGTTGCCTTGAGTGGCATTTGTACTACTTAAACGTACCACTTGCTGAACAATAATTTTGCTCTCCTTAGACCCCTCCCATTTCTCTAGCAGCTAGAGAGAATTCATGTCCTTAGAAACCAGAGACTGACCTGACAAAAAGAATATGAGTGGGGGTAAAGCGAATTAGCAAAAGGTCTACCTAGGTGGAACTCTAGTCTCTATCATCTTTTCAAACTTGTATCTTTTAGAGAATTCTTTTTAATTATTCTTCCTCACCATGACAGTCAACAATATGCATTGTTGATTGATAATTTCTACTGCCAAGTCACCATACTACCTTAAATAGAAAACTATATAATGGCATATCTTCCCTAAACAGAACTACAAACTTTTTATACAGTTAAAAAGCCATTGCCCTTGACCTTTTATTTAATGGGAAAGTTCACTCATATAGTCACTCAAATATTTTTTGAATGATTAAAGACTACATGGGTGTATGTTACTGCTAAATTCTGGCAAAAAGTGTATCATTATTGAGTAGTAAATAGTGTTAGCATATAAAAGTTTGATAAATTATTGTCATAGTTCTTTCCTAATTTGTTTATATCTTTTAACACTATATTATTGTGAAGATTTTTTTTGTTAAAAAAAACAACAGGTGAACAGAGTCTTATTTTTGGAGGCTATAAAGCAATGTGTACCGTCTACCTCCTTAGCCAAAATGTTCCTCCAGTTTTAGGAGGATAAGTTGTAATGCCTATCCCAGCCTGCATATATATTTTGAACTGTGTTTATTCTTAAACAAGTTGTAATATTTCTAGATCAGAGATTAAAATATGCATTAAACAATAAGAGAAAAATTGCCTTAGTCAGGGTAGGTCAGGTATAGTGGTTTATCTCTTGGTTTGGTAGACCAAAGAATAGTTTGTGGAAAGGCCTGTTTTATTCTTCCTGGACTCATTTTTAAAAGATTAGTGATAAGACTACTAACACTTATCATTTTTCTTTATAACCAGTTATGGATCTGTTCTGTGAATCTAGCTGGACAGGTTTTGAAGCTATTTCTATATCAAACCTGTTCCATATCTTAGGACAACTAGATCCATATGCTTTATACCAGGGCTTCTTAAACTTTTTCGACTTGCAGTCCTTTTTCGCCTGAAAAATTTTTATGCAACCCTGGGTAAATAGGTATATAAAATAGGTATATAGTCAGACATTTGCTGCCAGATTTTTCTTGTTCCCCACATTCAGTTAGGGACCCACAGTTTAAGAAGCTTTGCTTTATACCCATTGTGAGAAATAATACCTTTTATTATGTTAATTCATTTAACAGATATTTGTTAATTGCCTACTGTGTACAAAGTGGTATGGAGGGCAAAGGGGAGATGATGAAATTTAATTAAAACTTGGTTTCTGGGGCAGCTAGGTGGCGCAGTGGATAGAGCACCGGCCCTAGAGTCAGGAGTACCTGAGTTCAAATCTGGTCTCACACACTTAACACTTAACTAGGTGTGTGACCCTGGGCAAGTCACTTAACCCCAGTTGCCTCACTGAAAAAAAGAAAAAAAGAAAGATTTGGTTTCTGCCCTTCAGGGAGTTTGTGGGGTAGTGGAGAAGTAGAAATTATTACAAATTATGGTAACTACAAAACAAGATTATGTGGTCTGTGTACTAGAAAGTAACAAAAAGATGCAATGTCAGGTTGATTTTTATTGGAAAGGAAGGTTGTCACTGATAGGAAGAATCAAATAAGGTTTCACAGAGGAGGTGTTACTTGAATTGGGATTTAAAGGATGGGTAGGAATTCAACAGACAAAGGTGGGGTTGGGGGTGATGGTGATGAAAGAGAGGTATTCCAGTCATAGGAAAGAGTGTAAGCAAAGTTTGGACTATGCAGAGAATGTTTGGTGGGCAGATAGTCCATTGTGACTAGAGTGTACAGCCTTGAATAGATACCAGTCAGGGCTACAAAATCCTCATAGCCAGCTTCATGATGACAACCATAGCCTTTGGATTTTTTCATCTGACCTTAGTTTTAGGAGCCTTTCTCTTTCTACCTTCGTTTCCTCAGCTGTAAAGTGAGAGATGTAAATCAAAAGTCCTTTTCCAGCTCTAAGTCTAATTTTGTTACTACTTGCATTTTTATAGTTTACACGCTTCAATAAATGTTAACATCATTTACAGAATGCTTTTTTAAAAAAACAGCTCTATGATGGAGATAATACGATTGTTATTTACATATTACAGATGATATGTTAAGAGGTGTTAAGTGACTTGACCACAATCAAATAACTAGAAAGTATCAGAGCTAGAACTCAGACCCTCAAATCTTCTGATTTTTGAGTCAACTGATTTAACCAGTACACCAGGCTAAGGGGTTATCATTTCATTCCATAGGCAACAGGGAATAACTGAAGACTTTTCTTAGTACATAAGTGACATGATCAGGAACTCTACGTGATCATTAGTATGGCAATAAAAGATGGATTGGAAGGGGAGGAGAGTTGACAAGAAATTTGTTGGCTATTAGTGCTAACGGGAGCCACTGCTGAGGTAGGTGGTGGCAGTGAGAATGGAGAGGAGACAGAAATTTTAGTGCAGAGGTCTAATTGGCAGAACTTGGGAACTGATTATATATGTGATAAGTAAGTGGTGAAGATGGATGAGTTCCAAGAGTTTGAATGTGGAAGCATGCATAAAAATAGCAGTGCTGCAGACAGAAATAGTAAAGTCATCACCTCCATTAAGACTTCTCTGGACTTCCCCAGTTGTTGCTACTCTCTTTCCTCAGTCTTCCTTGTGTTTTACTAATTTGAATACAAGATAATCTACCTCACATTTCTAGTAGAATGTAAATTCCTTGAGCACAGTGCTTATGGGGTATCAAAAAATTGCTAAATTAAATAAAAGTTCAAAAAAGAAGAATGTTTATGTCCTTGTTTAGGGTGCCAGTAGGATGGTTAAACAGAGATGGCAATATAAGCTGTTGGCAGTGTTGCTTTGGAGCTCAGAATAAAGGTTAGTACTAAAGAGAGAACTGGGAATTAGTTCTTTACAGATGGTAGTTGAAGTGATGGTAGTGAATGTAATTTTCAAATAAGAAAGAGGTAGAGAGTAAAGAGCAAAAGATGAGAGGCTTGCTTTTTATTGGTTTAGATTGACCTCTTTAAAGCTGAGTGAAGTGCCTCCTGGTTCCAGGTAACTGGAATTTGACAAATATTGAATCTATTTTTACTATATTAATTACAGCTACTGTTTTTATAGTGTGTTAAGGTTTAGAATCTGCTTTACATATTATATTATCTTATTTAATCCTCAAGACAACCATGCTATTATTATCTCCATTTTATAGATGAAAAAACTGAGGCTAAGCAAGATTACATGACTTGCCCAGGACCAAACATCTAGTGATACCTGAGGAAGGATTTGAACTCAAACCTTTTTTTACTCTAAACCCAGCACTCTATTATATCACCCAGCTCTTTCCGTTACATTAATAATGTTCATAATTTTATTGCCTCCAGTAATAATCCAGGTCAGTTTTATCTTTTGAGAATGAAGAATCCTAATTTTTAATCTGTTGCCAGGAAAACTTCCCTTTCCCTAGACCATCTCCTTCATCATTTCAGTTTTCCTTCTTGTACTCACTCTATCACTTCTTTCAAATCCTATTTTTTGAGATATGGTAATTTATTCATTGTGGGTCATTATGAATTTGAACAAAATTTTGCAGATTTGTTTCTATTTTGTTTCCAATGTCTCTCCCAGTGATGCCCATAATTTTATTGTCTTTTAAATCTGTAGTAGCATATTGGGGTTCAAAATGTTACTGTTAGACTGATGTCTCCAGGAAAAGTTTCTTTGAGATACCATCCCTGGGTCATAGTGGATAATTAAAAGCCTAAAATTTCTAAGGTATAGCCAGGCTCTTTTTCACTAAGTATATTTGTTACTTCATATTTGGGAGGAGGGGGCAGGGCAATGAAGGTTTAAGTGACTTGCCCAGGGTCACACAGCTAGTAAGTGTGTTAAGTGTTTGAGGTTAAATCTGAACTCAGGTCCTCCTGAATCCAGGGCCAGTGCTTTATCCACTGAGCCACCGAGGTGCTCCATATAGTTTTTTTGTACTACACTCATTTGCTACCTTTTTTCTTGTCATAGAGATTTTTAAAAATCTTTCAGCTTTTTTATCTATTGGTTTAACTATTTCACTACTCAGAAGAGCTCAGACCTGTAGACTTTGGTCTGTTCACAGGGTACCCTGTCTTTCAGATTGTTTATTAAAAATGTCAAATCAAACTAGGTCTAGGAGACCTCACTGTTGATACTTCTCCTTCCACAGACATGCCCATTTTAACTCTTTATCTGTTTTCCTGTCTCTAAACCAGTTCCCTGTTAAGTGACAATAAAACAGCCCCATGTTTTGTTTTTTTTTTTCCCTAAGTCTTTGGTGTGAAACCTTGTCAAATGTACTGTAAAGATCTAAATAACTAACCTAGGGCTGGAAGGGCATTTTAGAGGCCATCTGTTCCAAGTCTCTTATTTTATAGTTAAGCATACGGGGGCCCATGAAGATTAAATAACTTATCCCACAAGTGGGAAATGTCAGAGAAGAGATTTGAACCCATATCCTCTTATGCCCAAGCCAGTACTCTTTCTACTGCCTCCTTTCTTTTTATCTTAATTTATCTCTTCAGGAGTGCTTATTGACATAATTTCCCAAATAAAGTCTATATAGACAATTTATTTTCCTTTGCTTTTAAAAATATTACTTTTTTTTTTCTACTTTGTTATTATGTCTTGGAAGGAAACTTAAAGATCAAGGTTAAGTGACTTCCCATTATCTTACATGTAGTAGTAGCAGCAGCAAATAGTCAGCTAGGTGGCTCAGTGGATGTAGTCCCAAACCTGAAGACAGGAATGCTCATGTTTCTGAGTTCAAATGTGACCCTGGGCAAGTCCCTTAACCCTGTTTACCTCAGCTTCTTCCAACTGTAAAATGAGCTGGGGAAGTAAATGCCAAACAACTCCAGTATCTTTGCCAAGAAAATCCCAAATGGAATCATGAAGAGTTGGGCACGACAGAAAAACGATTGAACAACAAAAAGTCACAGAGCTAGAATTTGAGCCCCCATTATCCAACTCCAAATTTAAATTTTCTGGCCTTTTACTAAAGTTATCTATCCCTGATCATCCTGAGTTCTCAAAGGCTGTGCTAGAATAGTGTAAGCTCTGGCAGTTTGTAAAAGATTGTAAAGTGTTTGAGTGTGGGCCTGGTGATGCACTGTATGTTTTTTGTTACAGTAACAGCCTTGATAAGTTTAATTACAGGGCAGTGAATTTTTTTGGCTAATGCAACTTTCAAATACTATATATAACATTTAAAGAAGATTTATGATTTGAGTGATTGAAGTATTACAGACACTGGTAACTGTGCTGTCAATTTATATTTATTCAGTATAACAATTTAAATTTTCATTTACCTAATTTGCCTATTAGAACTGGGTGTTTTGAAAAGATGACTATTTTTATTCGTAGTTTAAGCTGAGAAAAATTTCTCCAGTTATCCAACTATATCTTGATATCTTTGATTTTATTTTGTGTCATAGCTCCTTTTTGTTAATGGCACTGTTTTCTTTTTCCTTCTATTATCTTCTTTAATTGCTATTTTTATTCTTGACTCTAATCTCATATTGTTCTTTAAATTTTGGAATGCTTTTGGAGTAAATCTCTTTTGGATCCTATTCTTTTAAATGGAAAAGGGTACAGTAATTAATGTGACTTTATTTTAGGCATTACATTGATCAGGAGAGATCTCTTTGAAAAGCATCGTTGCCACTGGCAATCGTTATTATGTCTGTCAGCTGTTGAATTAGAATAGGTTTCTTGGAACAGATTAGTTTCCTAGGAGATTGCATCAGTGTGAATATTCAGAATTTCTTTTTTTCCCCCAGGCTTTTATTCTTGGTTTTCTTTAATTTCCATCAAAAAATTAACCTGATTAGTAAAATGAGTTATTTACTTTGGCTGGAAGCATAACATTGACTAATGATATCTTAACAGTTTTATAAACAAAGAACCAAATTTGTTTTCTGAGTTTCTTGTACTATTTATCTATTAATTTAATTCTCCTTGCTGGTAATAGGTAGAGCGGTAGGAAAGGCATGACAACTATTCAGTTAACGCCTTCCCCATTTTTGTCAGAGTTGAATTAATATTAGGAATACCTAAGCTAAGGCTTCCTGTTTTTATCTCTTGTATTAGAAACTGATTCCTAAACCTGGATAAAAGTATGACATCATCAAATGGTGAGGTATGGTTAGGTTTTTGTGATATGATCCCTTGTACTTGTACTAGCAGCTTCTGGAGAGAGAGACAGAGACAGAGACAGATGGAGGTAATTGTTAATTGCTATGAAGTATATTGCTAATATCTAAACTAATACTAACATACTTAGTAAAGTACTGTACTATTTTCTGTTGTGTAAAATGTCAGTTTTTGTCAAAGAGAATAGCAGTTGATCAAAATAATTCTTCCAAATCTGAGTCATCTATTTCATTTTCTGTCTGAATGGTTCTCTTCTTTCAAGCTTCATTCTTGATGGTTTGTAGAATCTTGATGGTTTGTAGATGTATAGTTATTAATAGACATGGCTATTATTATTTTCAAATAGAATGACTTCTAGATTTTATCTACTCTTGTTCAAATAATACTTTAAAATATTCTTTTATGGGTCACACAGCTAGGAAGCATCAAGTGTCTGAGGCTGGCTTTGAACTCAGGTATTCCTGAATCCAGGGCCACTGCTTTGTCCATTGTATTTATTTAATGGTTACTTGTGGTGACATTTTTCAAATTGAATAATTCTAATATTCTCCTATTCTTTTGAAAAACCCTTTTTGTTGTTTTTTGCGGCACTGATTATTAAAATTTAGGTTTCACAAATAAATGTAGAAGGGATGGACTGCTCAATTTCCATTTAAATATGTTCTGCCCATTCTCTCACAAGTACAACGTTTTGAGAGTTGGACATGCAACCATTATTGTATTTAGTGCATCTGTGGTTAAAATGCAGCCCCTTCCGCTCTTACTGAAATATTCACAAAATCATTAATAATAAATGAAATGCCATTCTAAAACAAAATAACTTCATGTTATTTAAATGCTTCTGGCTGCCTTTTTTTTGGTGAGGCAATTGGGGTTAAGTGACTGCCCAGGGTCACACAGCTAGTAAGTGTTAAGTGTCTGAGGCCAAATTTGAACTCAGGTACTCCTGACTCCAGGGTTGGTGCTCTATCCACTGTGCCACCTAGCTGCCCCCTGGCTGCTTTTTAAATATAAAATGTTTACCGCTTTATTTTGTTTTTAATCCAGTCATTCTTTTAATCTCTGTCCTCTCAACCTCATTGAACCCTTCCTTCTAACAAAGAGCATTCTACCCAGCAAACTGGGTGTGACAGTCTTTATTTCTCTACAGAAAGGAGGAAAATTATATTTTTGTATCAGTGTTCTATTATTGTTTATTACAGTTCAATTAAGTTCAATATTTTTAGTGTTATAATTTACATTATTATAGTTTTAATATTGTCTTGATCCTCTTCAATCTGTATCACTTAAGTCTTTATGTATTTTTTTCTTTTAATTTTTCTTAATATTACCACACATTCAAATATGCCCTTTTTTTTTTGCCATACCCCAAATGATTAGTCTCATTTTAGTTCATATATTTTTGTTATCACAAAGAGTGCAGCTATAAATATTTTGTTATAGATAATATTGACCTCCTTGTGATCTGGATACAGTAGTGTTCGATAAGCCAAAAGTCAGTTGTGACTTTTTCTCAAATAATTCTAAATTGCTTTCCGGAACGGTTGGACCACTTCACATCTACCAGCAGTGTATTCGTGTGCCTCTCTTCCCCTTCAGCAGCCATTATTCTTGATCTTTGGCCATTTTGATGGGTATGAAGTAAAACCTAGTTGTTTTCATGTTATTTTGTTATTTGTGATTTGGAGCAATCTTTCATGTTTTTGATGATTTGCATTTATTCATTTAATCACTGGCCATATCTGTTGGAGAATGGCACTTGATTTTCCATATTTATACCAAATCTCTGTATATGAGATATCACAGATATTTAATGCAAAGATTTCCCCCATTCAACATCTTAGCCACATTGATTTTTATTAATGCAAAAAAGCTTTTATGCTTTGTTTAATCAAAATTGTCTTATTTTCACTTATATGGTCCCTTCTGTCCTTTGTTCGTTTAAGAATACTCCCACAGCCATAGTAGTAAATGGTACATCTTTTGTTCTCTAATTTCTTTATTATGTAAACTTTTATGTTTAGGACAAAAAATTCATATGGAGCGTATTTGTGTTGTGCATGTGTTCTCCCAAAATTGTCACTTTAAGAACTATATAAAGCTAGTTCTTTGGGCATTGGACAGAACACTAGGTTAGAGGCTAAGATGACCCAAGTTGCATCCTATACTAGTGCGGTTTACTAGCTGTGTGACTCTGGCAAATTACAAATCTCTCACCCAGTTTCCTCATCTGTAAAAAGGGAGGGGGGGGGTGGTATGTGTGATGATAATAATGTCTACTTCACAGAGTTTTTGTAAGGATCAGATGAGATAAAATATGTAAAAAGCTTCACATACCTTAAATATTATATAAATGTTAGCTATATATGGAGAGGGACTATAGTCAAATATAATAATTGTTTTCAAAAATGCATATGTAAATTGAATTTTTAGACGATAGATGGAAAACACTTTAAGAAATACAGTTATGAATCTTTTAATAAAACCAAATTGTGAACATTCTAGTTTATGTTTGCAAAGCCAAATTTTCATAGATTTGATTTTATCTTAAGGCCAGGGGCGGGTGGGCAGCTATATCTAGAGATAAAAAACACTTTTTATTAGTGTACCACTTTTGTCAAAGGATATCTTCTTAGTCTTTTAGTGTTATCACAAAACAGATTGGGGCACTTTTTTTTTTTTTAGTGAGGCAATTGGGGTTAAGTGACTTGCCCAGGGTCACACAGCTAGTAAGTGTTAAGTGTCTGAGGCCGGATTTGAACTCAGGTACTGCTGACTCCAGGGCCAGTGCTCTATCCTGCCATCTAGCTGCCCTGGGGCACTTTCTTAACAAAGTTAATTTAAAAATTAATTGGGGCAGCTAGGTGGCACAGTGGATAGAGCACCAGCCCCTGGAGTCAGGAGTACCTGAGGTTCAAGTCCATCCTCAGACACTTAACACTTACTAGCTGTGTGAACCTGGGCAAGTCACTTAACCCCAAATGCCTCACTAAAAAAAAAAAATTAAAAAGAATTAGGAATAGTTGTGCAGATTAGGGACAAATCTCATTCCATTGTCAATGCTCTTAGAGAGAAAGAAATCCTAGGAATTATAGTAACAATACTTTTCTTTATAGGTTACCTGCAAAATCATATGTAAGTCAAATCTCATTTACTCACTATTTAAGAACTGCCTTTATAAAGTTCATGATTGATCTTTTATTCTCAATAGCTCCTGACACTTTAGTGTTGCTTCTCTGTCAGTTTGGGTATTTAATGGGTCTACACTCTTTATATGTTGGGATAATATATCAGGTCAATTGTTTCATAGCATAAGGTAAATTTGGAAGGACTATTGGGCATCCTTTAGGTAAGGGGTTCCCTAACTTTTGAACCTTTGGCTTTTAGCAAACTTTCCCCCATACCACCTATTCATTATGAAAATGAAATAAATTCTAGAGTTTACCATGCATAAGAAATAAAATATTTTTTTAATAAATAAGACTATATTTTTTATGTAGAGGTTTTAGCAACACAAAGTTAAAATGTTTATCAAAACACAGTCAAATATATTAGTAAGTAAAAACCCTTGATTCTGTTTTTTATTGTGAACCAATAGTTTTACTCCAGAAATAGTTTTTCCAACAGGATTACCTACATGTCATTCATGTATAGTCTCCCGTTTGTTTCTGTCTTTGGATTGATTGGGGAACAGGAATAAGAATTCTTATTCACAGGGGCAGCTTGGTGGTGTGGTGGATAGAGTACCAGCCCTGGAGTCAGGAGTACTTGAGTTCAAATCTGGCCTCAGACACTTAACACTTACTAGCTGTGTGACCCTGGGCAAGCACTGACACCCAATTGCCTCATTAAAAATTAAAAAAAAAAAGAATTCTTATTCATTAAGGTAACTTCTTATAAAGTAACTGAAAATTTATGAGCACATTTAGTTAGAATAGGATATGCTTCTAGGAGGATACCCCCCCCCCCAAATTCTTTGGTATCATTGATTGGAAGTTACTTCAGAGTTTTTAGGGGGACCAATTTAGCTTCTCTTTGGCATCTCTATAACTACCACCTATTCTCTCCCTCCACCCCCTAAAAAAGCTTTCTCTAGAATAAATAAGTGTATAGTTAAATGTAACGATTGGAATGATGCCACCTGCTGGAGACTTACTGTAGAAGAGTTCTGCTCATGAAGCGAAGGTCTTTGAGGGCAAGACCAGGAGTCTTTTCTTTGGCGTCAGGAAGTGATGCGGGCTAGTGGGAGGAGGAAGGAAGAGACTGGCGCTCAGTCTCGCGCTCTTTCCTTGGGACTCTGGTGGAGAAGGCAGCTAGAAATGTGCTCTCCCTTTAGTAGATAGGAATCTAGGCCTTTCTCTCTCTTTACCAAATTCTTATTCTCCTTAATAAATGCTTAAAAGTCTAACTCTTGCTAAAGCTTATAATTTATTGGCGACCACTCATTAGATATTTTAGACAGTTTAGCTAGAATTTTAGCCCTTAACATAAATAAAAACAAATCGACACACTGGCCAGCTAGAAAAATTGTCTCAGCACCTCTACTAAGTATGTCAGCTTTGTAACTTTCATTTCAAAGCCTCTCCCACAGTTGTCTTCATTTTCCCTTTTTTTTTTTTTTTTTTGGTGGGGGCCATGGGGGTTAAGTGACTTGCCCAGGGTCACACAGCTAGTAAGTGTCAAGTGTCTGAGGCCAGATTTGAAGTCAGGTCCTCCTGAATCCAGGGCCGGTGCTTTATCTACTGTGCCACCTAGCTGCCCCCCTTTTTGTTATTTTTACCAGTTTTAGAGGTGTGAAATGAAACCAGGACTTTGTTTTTAGGTATGAGTTTTGTGTTAGATTTCTCACAGAGAAGAACCTAATCTTCTTAGATCAGTCTGAGAATTTTGTCTTAATACTTTCCTATGGCAAGTTAATAACTACAAAGTTATATAGAACTTCCTTAACTTAGTCATTTATTTGAACTAAGTTTTCTTTCTCATTTTTTCTTTTCCCAGAAATTATGGATTCTTTGAATTCTTTTAAAAATATTTTTATTGATGACTTATTTTTGCATATTTTCTGAAGTTTTATTAATTTCTCCTGGCAGTGTAAATAACCTGCAGTTTTTCAGACTGGTTTTATTAAAGCAGTTTTACTCCTTCATTCTGCAGGAGAAATTAATTAGGAACTGCAGAAAGTTGTTCCACATTCTTGTTAACGAGGCAATTTATAAAGAGATCTCGGCAAATTTTCAAATTTTATTTTGGTCATTAATTGAAGTTTTTAAACCTTTCACAGAAGGGACTGCGTCAAGAAGTGTCAGACATGAAATCACTATTTCTAGGACTTGTGAAAAAGCTGCAGAATGTTATGTGCTAGGTCATTAAAGACCAGTAGAAGGGTGCTCTCCAATTTTTAGAACTTCATAGGAAATTGCTTTGCTGTCTTGAGGAGAGGAGAGGCGGGAGGGGGGAGGGAGGAGCGAGAGGGAGAAAAATTTGAAACTAGAAATCTTATAAAAACAAATGTTGAAAACTATCTCAGTGTGTAACTGGAAAATAATAAAATAATTTTATGGGGAAAAAAAAGAATTCTCTTCATAGGACCCAAAAGAAGGGGATGAGAATGTGAGACTGCCACTGTGAATCTTTAAAATTGAGCTAACTTAAAGCAGTGAGCTCAGATTTGAGATGTTAGCATTTAAATGAAAATTGAGAAGCTGGGTAAATTGGGAAAGTTGAGATTTTTAGTGTTACCATTTGTGATTGTAAATCCAGATTTGATTTGGTTGAAGTTTGTCCTGAAACTAAATTATAATGTGGTCTCATGTAAATTGAAATATGTTCTCCTATTAAGATATATATGGTAAATTATCTTAATGTACATAAAATATACTGGGTATTTGGCATTAAGGTGATAAGCTTGGAAATTACATGGATTAGTAGAACCGGAGTGCAGATGTGTTCTTGGATACTTACCAGCTGTGTGATCCCGAACAAGTTACTTCACTTCTGTTTGCCTCAGTTTCCTTGTCTGTAAAATGGAATAATATCAGCGCCTACCTCCCAGGGTTGTTGTGAGGGTCAAATGAGACAATAAATATGTAAAGTGCATGAAACAGTACCTGGCACATAGTAAGGCCTGTGTAAATAATACTGTTAGCATCACCATCAACTGACCTCAAGAGGAATTTCTCTTCAAGGCTTGACTAAAATAGACTAAGGGCCATAGTAGCACAAATTTAGCATGTTCAAAGAACATCTAAGTCCAACTCCAGCATTTTTTAGATGAAGAAACTAGGACCTAGGAAGTGATTAAGGCACAGATTGTAAGGTGGAATTGAACTCAGGTCCTCTGATTCCCGTTAAGTGTTTTCCACTGTACAGATATACTGGTTTAGTAACTTGAGTTTTGCTCCCTTGAAGATAACTAGTTTTGTTTCTTTTTTTAATCTGTGTAACCTCCCAGTAAATGTATTTATTTAAACAAGGGGAGATTAGTTTAGATTTTTAGGATAAGACAGAGACCTAAGCAACTCATTTCCTATTAAATAACACTTCATTTTCCTGAAAGTAGGACTTGGGTATTCTGTATAAATGAGACATACAGAAAATTGAACATTATTAAATATTTTAATTAACCTAAATGTCTTGATCATAATGATTTTTTGTGAAAATCTTTCTAAATCATGCTAATTTGCCTTAAGATACAAAATATTCTTTATACCTTTTATCCTTTTTTTCTTTTCCAGACCTAAAATCTTGTTATGGACAAGCATCATTTGTTAATACAATAGTAGACATAAAAAGGAATTTTGTTATAGATGGTGTAAGACAAAGGACTGAATGGGTTATTACTTTTACTGTCCTTGGACTTCTTAGCTTAGCATCATTAAAATATTATGGTATTTCTATATTATTAATATAGTGATATTCCACCTTAACCTCCCAGTTAGCATCAGACCATAACATATTGCTTTACTTTTGTTGATGAGGTATGAATTCTAAGTATTTGTGAATGTGTATTCTGTGAAGGCCAAAAGCTACCACATATGAATTCTCTAAACACAATTTTAAAAATATAATTCCTTCAGAGAAAATACCAGGCAATAGTTTTCCCAAGACTGTTCTTAGGATCATAGATGTAGACCTCAAAGGGACTTCAGATGCCACCATCATGTGCACATTCCTTCCATCCTTTCCCTTATGAAGAAATGGATGCTATGGATGCTTAGGGAAATTGTTACTTGCACAAGGCCATTCAGGTAATAATCATCAGAGGTAGTACTTGAACTCTGGTCCTCAGGCAAGAGTCAATAGTCTATCACTTATACTATATTTTTCACTGAATGTTTGTGTTGTTTTTTTTTTTCTTTTTTTCCCCCTAATGTTTGAATTTAAACCTAAGCAGTATCTAAAATAGCACTTGGATAAACTTTCGGTGACATTCCCTCTGTGATAACATTGGCATTCTAGATAAAATGCTGATTGAATCAGTGAAATAGCATTGACAGAACAAAAGATAGAGAAAATATTACCAAATAGTCTCAAATCAAGCTCCTCAGTAATTGTCTAGTGTAAGATAAGAGCTTTGCTATCTTCAGTAAGCCTCTGATTTGGAAATGTTCTTTCACTGAGGGTATAAAAAATATTTTGGAAACAATTGGGGGAAAAATTACTTTGTCCATCCAGTAATATAGGCTCTGAAAATTCTAGGATAATTATGTTTTTCAGTTGAAAAATGTTTTACTTGTAAAGCTACTTTGAAATAAGAGTTCACCCGCAGGGGTGGCAGATAGCTTAGGGCTATCACTAAGTTAGGTTTATTTGGCTATCCAGGTCTGAGTATGGGTAGTAATCTCAGAAAACTAGAAGGTGTGATTGCTGAACCACCATTGCATGATCTTTCATTATGAAGCTACAGATTGGAGAGGATAAAGATTGTCCCCATTTTTCCTCCCTCCAAATGAGTCTGCAAATGATAAGCTAGAAAAGATAACTGTGATTCCTGACAAAAATTTGGACATTATTAAACCAGAAAAGGAAGTAGTGATCAAAAAGAACTTTATGATTTCATCTAGAGGAGATCATGACAAACTAATCTTGATTTCCTTTTTTGACAGGTTTACCAGACATTCTCTGGGTTGATTTACATATTAGGAAAGCAATTTGACAGTCTTTCCTCCTCTTCTCGCGGGGGGGGGGGGAGGTCCCCCCTCTCTTTTTTGCTGGTCATTCAGGGTTAAGTGACTTGTCCAGGGTTACAAAGCTAGTGTCAAGTGTTTGAGGCCAGATTTGAACTCAGGTATTCCTAAATCCAGGGCCGGTGATTTATCTACTATGCTACCTAGCTGCCCCTTTCCTTAACTCCTTATGGACAAAATAGAGAGGCTTAATGTGCAAGTAGGTAGATTCAAAACTGGTTGTATGATTGTACTCAAAGGGTGACTGTCAGTCATCAGTGAATGGATTGATGCAAACTTGGAGGGAGCTGTATAGTGGAGTGTCTCTACAGCCTTTAGGAACAAATACAAATTCTAACATTGACCAAAATTTCCATCTTTGCCAGTTTGCAGGCTGTAAGGTGAAATCTCTGGTTGTTTGGATTTACATTTCTTTTATCAGCAATTTCAATTATTCTATTGTATGGTTGTTAATAGTTTACAATTCTTCTTTTGAAAACTGTATATATCTCTAACCACTTACCTATGGAGGGATGGCTTTTGGTTCCTTGTCTGCACATACATGTATATGCACATGTGTTTCAAGTAAAGTTATCTTTTGTAATTCCCTCTATCTCTTGTTTGGTTAAGAATACATCTTGTTATTTTTTTGGGGGGGAGGGGCTATGGGGGCTTAAGTGACTTGCCTAGGATCACACAGCTAGTGAGTGTCAAGTGTCTGAGGTCAGATTGAACTCAGGTACTCCTGAATCCAGGGCTGGTGCTTTAATCTACTGCGCCACCTAGCTGCCCCAAGAATACATCTTCTACCAATAGCTGTGAAGCAGATGATCTGCTTCTCTTCTGGAGTTTTAGTGGTATAATTTTTACTATTAAGGTCATGTGACCATTTAGAATGTTTTACATAATGTGGTTTAAGGTGTAGTCTAACCTAATTTCTGCCAGACTACCTCCAGTTGTCTCAGGAGTTTTTTGTTTTTTCTAAATCAAGTAGATTGTTCTTTTCTTAGTAATTTATGTTTTTTTAGTTTATCAAAACATGGAGTGCCATTGTTTCTGGGTTCTCCTTTGTCTAGTTTGTTCTTTTGATCTGTCTATTTTTAAACTAATGCCAAATTTTATGACTGCTGCTTTATAATATAGTTTGAGGTCTAGAAGTGCTGTTCCTTGCTTTGTTCCTACCTCTTTTCATTATGATATTTTCAGATTTTGTTTTTTGAAATGAATTTTCTTATTTATTAAGTTCTATAAAATATCTCTTTAGTAGTTTGATTGATAAAGCATTAAAGCTGTAATAACTTTTATAGTATTACCATTTTTACTATTTTGGCATAACCCAGCCTCTTTTGACTTTTTTTTTTTTTGTATCTGTTTGGCTTTTAAAGCCACTGTTAAGGGCTAAAATTCTAGCTAAACTGTCTAAAATATCTAGTGAGTGGTCGCCAATAAATTATAAGCTTTAGCAAGAGTTAGAATTTTAAGCATTTATTAAGGAGAATAAGAATTTGATAGAGAGGAAAGGCCTAGATTCCTATCTATTAAAGGGAGAGCACATTTCTAGCTGCCTTCTCCACCAGCATCCCCAGGAAAGAGAGTGAGACCGAGTGCCAGTCTCTTCCTTCCTCCTCCCACTAGCCCGCGTCACTTCCTGACGCCAAAGAAAAGACTCCTGGTCTTGCCCTCAAAGACCTTCGCTTCATGGGCGGAACTCTTCTACAGTAGTCTCCAGCAGGTGGCGTCATTCCAATCGTTACACCACTTATAATAATGGCCCCAGCATACCTTTCCAGTCTTAGTGCATATTTACTTTACTTCAGATACTATGTTCTAGCCATATTGGCTTACTTGCTGTTTTGAAAATACAGCATTCCATCTCCCATCTCTGTGCCTTTGCACAGATTATCCCTCCATTCCTGGAATGCATTCCCTCCTTAAATTTAATTCATTCTTTAGAATCCTTAGTTTCCTTCTAAGCTCAAGTGCCACCTTCTATAGGGTGTGAAGTTTTTATACTCTCCACAAACATTAATTTAAGAATTGGTACTACTGAATATGAGATCTTTGTCCAGCAACCCATAAGTTGATAAACTATTAAAGAACTGAAATATATCAATTTTGATGTTCTTGCTCTAAACAAAATCCAGAAGACCTAGGGGAAGTTGGAACTAAATGGAAGGACTTTGCAAATTTTCTTTTAATAGATGATTAGCATTACTTTCATCATGTAATCTAAGGCAACAAGAAATATTAATTCATGAGAGTATTTGATTATCTCATCAATTTATTCATGATCAGTGTAAGAAGAAGATGACAATAATTATAGCTTATACATCAGTATCTGTTATTGGGGGTCAGTGATGAAGAAGGGGAAAAATTGTGTGAAGAACATGGCAAGATTCTCCAAAGCAAGTCACCTCATATCCAGCTACTTGGTGACTTCATTATGAAGATGGGCTTAATGACAGTAAAAAACAATGCTGGGAAGTATGATTTTGGATTAAGAAAATTCATGAGACCTGGATTACTCAGATGTTTCAGTATATCCTGAATATTTTTTTTTTAAGAAAATTATAGTTAGCTGGATCTAGATATGGGAAACACTGAATGTTGTAATTTAAAAAATGAAATTGGCTATATCCTTTTTTGTGTGTGTGGCAATTGGAGTTAAGTGACTTGCCCAAGGTCACACAGCTAGTAAGTGTCAAGTGTCCTGAGGCTGGATTTGAACTCAGGTCTTCCTGAATCCTTGGGCCAATGCTCTATCCACTGCGCCATCTAGCTGCCCCTAAATTGGCTATATATATATATTTTTTTTTTTGCGGGGCAATGGGGGTTAAGTGACTTGCCCAGGGTCACACAGCTAGTAAGTGTCAAGTGTCTGAGGCCGGATTTGAACTCAGGTACTCCTGAATCCAGAGCCGGTGCTTTTACCCCACTGCGCCACCTAGCCGCCCCCCTAAATTGGCTATATCTTAACAGAAAGGGAATTGGTGTGGTGGTCATCTCATATTCAACTGGCAATGTTCTGTAGGATCATCAACTGACTAGAGAAGAGATAAAAGTTATAACAAGCTAAATGAAAGGAAGGGAGGAAGGAACATCATGAAGTTATAAGAATCCTCACTATCCTTATAAGAAATCTGTTAATTCTTGAAAAATGGGAGATGGATTAAAATAAAGACAGTAACTATTATCATCTCTTTTTCTCAGAGAAACTCAGTTTGTGTAAAATAGTTCTCATAAGAAAGCCAGGAGAGCTTAGAAACCACCTCTGCCAGCCAAATAATTGGATCTCTTTATCAGAGAGATACATTAGCCAAAGGTAACATTGGTTTGAGGTACTAGCCCAATTACAAAGCAATTAAAAGGGTAAGTACTACTCTGTGTGTGACATTGGACAAGTTATTTTAAACTCCTTAGGTCTCATTTTCCATCTGTGAAATGCCCCAACTCTAGATTTGTAATCTGTATGATCAAGAATACTATAGGGTTTTTCTCTTCAATTAGAAGAGATTACTTCAATAGTTTATGAAGGACTGGTATTCCTCAGATTATATACAAAGTTTGATAGGTATTCCTTGAGTTAATCCATCAACGTATTCATCTTGGACAGGAACCGAAGATGGAGAGTAAGCTGAGCCTAAGTTAGATAGGACAGGTTGAATTGCATTTGGGAAATTGCCTGGTCCTTCCAGTGATTTTTTTTTTTTAATTATAAAAGTATTTTATTATTTTCCAGTTACATGTAGAAATAGTTTTCAACATTTGTTTTTATAAGATTTCCCCCCTCCCCAAGACGGCAAGTAATCTGATATAGGTTATATATGTACAATCACATTAAACAAATTTCTGCATTAGTCATGCTGTGAAAGAAGAATCAGAGCAAAAAGGAAAAACCTCAAAAAAGAAAAACAACAGCACCCAAACCAAAAGAAATATAGTATGGTTCAATCTGCATCCATATTCCACAGTTCTTTTTTTTCTGGATTTGGAGAGTATTTTCCATGATGAGTCCTTTGGAACTATCTTGTACTGTTGTGTTGCTGAGAAGAATCAAGTCTATCACAGTTGATCAACACATAATGTTGATGATACTGTGTACAATGTTCTCCTGGTTCTGCTCATCTCACTCATCATCAGTTCATGCAAGTTCTTCCAGGTTTCTCTGAACTCCTCCTGCTCATGTATTTCATTACATTCATATTCCACAACTGGTTCCAGCCATTCCCCAATGATGGGCAATCCCTCAATTTCCAATTCCTTGCCACCACAAAAAAAGCAGCTATAAATATTTTTGTACTTGTGGGTCCCTTTCCCCTTTTTTATGATCTCTTTGGGAAAAAGACCTAATAATGGTATTGCTGGGTCAAAGGGTATGCACAGCTTTATAGCCCTTTGGACATAATTCCAAGTTGCTCTCCAGAATGGTTGGATCAGTTCACAGCTCCACCAACAATGCATTAGCTTTCCAATTTTTCCACAGCTTCTCCAACATTTATTATTTTCCTTTTTTGTCATATTAGCTAATCTGATAGATGTCAGGTGGTACCTCAGAATTGTTTTAATTTGCATTTCTCTAATCACTAGTGATTTAGAGCATTTCCTTCTAGTGATTTTAAGCTGCTGCTTGGAACAAAAACTTAAATTTTGGGCACCTAATTCTTCTGGTGCTGCTATATAGCTGCAAATCATGGAACACTATGTTCTCCAAGGAAACAAAATTGCAAATGATCCAGAGGGCAGTGGAGAAGCTCATGGTAGGTATAATAAATAGGCTACATCCTGTCACTAACAGAGACTTACATGCAAAAAGGTTGTAGAAAACATTCATGACACATGTGACTGAAAGAACAGATGACTTAGTCTAATGGGTAAGATCAAGCAAATTGTTTTCAGTGGTTATACCGATACCTATAAAAGATTAAAAGACTGCAATGGACTTAGGTGAGATCATGGATAAGAATCTCACAGCATACAAAGGTAGGGATGGATCTATACTGATAGAAGAAGGAATAGTAGTACTTGTATTAGGAAGATCCAACATCAGTTGAAATTAAGTGAGCAAACATCAAATTAGGAAATGGTGTTTAGCTTTTTTTGTTAACTTTAACTTTTTAAAAAATTGAAGGGGCAGCTAGGTGGCGCAGTGGATAGAGCACGGCCCCTGAAGTCAGGAGGACCCGAGTTCAAATCCGGCCTCCTACACTTGACACTTACTAGCTGCGTGACCTTGGGAAAGTCACTTGACCCCAATTGCCTCACACACAAAAAAAAGAACAAATTTTCCCTCTGGCTCATATAACTAACTATATAACTAAAAGTCATGTATTTGCTTAAATGATTCCAAAGAGCCATTGATTTTACTGGTGTGGATACTTCCAATAAAAGAGATCATATACACTTCATACTTGAGTAAAGGTACATGTTCCTTATGATTCCTAGAGCCAGAAAGACAAACTGTCACCTGGTGGTCATCTTCTGGCCACCATTTATGAATTTTATGAATTTTTTTTATTTATGAATTTTGCTAGTGTTCTTCAGACTATCGACTCTAGTCTCTCATCCATACTTGAAGCCTTTCCAGACTATGATTCAGTAGTATCTCCTTTGAGATTACATGCTGTAGAGATGCATGAGAATATTTTTCTCCTGTTTTATTTAGATGTTGTATACTAAGATCAGTCTTTATTTACTTGGTTTATACCTAAGTACACCAAAAATACTTCCTAAATAATGTACTTTTTGTCATGGTTTTGTCAGGAATCTTTAGAGTTTTGATACTGCATTTATATGGTGATATTAATGTTACTCTTTCTGAATAAATTTAATTTTTATTTAGCTATTTAATATCATAAACAGTCTTAACTTTTCACAAAGGGTTTATTCAGGACCTGTTAATAATAGTCAAAAGCAAGTTTTACCAAATGGTCATGAGTAAAACTTAGGAAATATTTTGGTTTTTTCCTGACTTCATTACTGCATTTTTTTCTATAGAAATTAACAGTTTGTAATAGGTATATAGTTTTAGTGTTAAATATTACAAAAGTAGTTTTTATATGAATTTTACCATTTGTGTATGTGTGTGTATACCTGGCATTTTTTTTCCCCATTTTTAGTTTTCCAGAAAGTTACATCTTTCACCTTTGTGGTTCTGTTATTACCAGTCTCATTGAAACTTAGTTTTACTTGCCCTATTTTAATTTTTGTAGTGGATGATGCCGGGAAAATAGAACATGACGTCTCTTCTGAAATCACCATGATGCGAATCTGAAATTGACCCATGTAAAGTAGATGGCACTTGCCCTGAAGTTATCAAAGTTTATATTTTTAAGGCTGATCCTGGAGAAGATGATTTAGGTGAGATGAAATTTTACTTTACACTGTATACTTTAATTCAACTTCTTAATCTTGTTCCTTTTTATATGTTTTATAGGAAATAGTATTTTACTGAAAGGACAATGCTTTGAACAAAACATTCCAATGTAATAACTATAACTACTTAGGTATGAAATTTGAAGGTAAATTGTTTGTTTTCTAATCATTCCCTTTAGGTGGTACAGTGGATATTGTGGAGAGTGAACCTGAGAATGATCATGGAGTTGGACTGCTTGATCAGAGTAGCAGTATTCGTGTTCCAAGGGAAAAGATGGTTTACATGACTGTATATGACTCTCAGCAAGAAGATGAAGATTTAAGTAAGTAGGTGGCCTTTTTGTGGGAGAAAATTTTATGATTTTTAGGACCTTTTTTATTCACTTGATATTTGACAGTAATGGCAACACTAATTGTAGAAAAACTTATGTAAATTCAAAAGCTAGAAAATAAATATGCCTGTGAAGCTTTTCTTTGTGTGCCTAAAATTTAATAGGGGGTGGCAAACTTATAAAAACACCAAGTGATGATTGTAATTTGAGCTTCATTTTTTTCTTTATTGATGTAGTAACTATATATTAAAATGGGAAAAAATGACACAGATTTAGACTCATAGACTATTAGAGGAAGATAGAGACATTAGTTATAGATTCACTCTAATGGATTATTAATATTAGAAAAGGGATCTCAGTGATCAACCGGTCCAGCTCCTTGATTTTCCAGTTGAGAAAACAGATCTAGAGAAGCAAAGTGACTTACTTCCTTTTAGGCATAGAATGAGTTGTTGGAGGTGATTGAGGAGTAGAACTTGTGCCTTCAGATTTTCATTCCCGTG
Source organism: Dromiciops gliroides (assembly GCF_019393635.1). Classification (NCBI taxonomy): domain Eukaryota; kingdom Metazoa; phylum Chordata; class Mammalia; order Microbiotheria; family Microbiotheriidae; genus Dromiciops; species Dromiciops gliroides. The sequence goes on along the minus strand of NC_057863.1, from coordinate 297,301,844 downwards.
CTTAACTGTCCCATATTTTACCTGTCTTTCTATGGATATTTAGAGATTTGCTTATGGAAAATATTGTTAATACTTACGTCCTTATTTTTTAGATGTTGCAGAAATTGCTGATGAAGTTTATATGGAAGTGATTGTTGGTGAGGAAGATGCAGCAGTGGCACATGAACAACAAATTGATGACACTGAAATAAAAACTTTTTATGCCAATAGCTTGGGCAGCAGCCTATGGTAAGTCACATGAAATCTTCAAGTCCTGGGAACAACAAAAAGCTGGTACTTTTTCTATAAACATCTGTGCACATTCAAAGACTCCTCTTTGTGGTGTAAGTCCCAGAAAGCTAAAAATGCCAGTGCCTATAAAGGTTATTTAATTAAAGCAAGGATAGAGGAAGATTATAAAGTCTACTTTTTGTCTCTATTTTTAACAGGAATTTCCTTCATGTCTATATTACGTAGAAGGAAGTACTGCAAGAAGTACACAGGACTTCCAAGCTTGAAAATTTCCATCTTGATAATATCTGCCCCGTGGCTTACAATTTTGGGAGACAACAAGGGATTCCATGGGGCAAAATGCTGTAATGTGTTTTTTTTAATTGACAACTAGGAGTATCCTAGACCCCCATCACCAAAAAAAAAAAAATCTAAAACTCATTACTTAGGATGGGGAATTTCTGTCATTCATGAGGATCGTGGCTCTTTTTGCAATGTTATTATTAATAAAGAATCCACAATACAAATAGTCTTCAAAGTGATAATACTGTATAATTTTGTTTTTAATGCGCATTGTTAGGTAATAATACTGATGGAATTGAAAACCGGAATGGCACTGCAAGTGCCCTCTTGCACATAGATGAGTCTGCTGGACTTGGCAGACTGGCAAAACAAAAACCAAAGAAGAGGAGAAGACCTGATTCCAGGCAGTACCAAACAGGTAAGAAGTTAGTAACATCACTAGTACAGTGGTCAGTCTCTGGGGATTTGCCAGTCATCCCTTCGGTAACAGGGACCTTGTGTGACCTTGTGCGCACCACTATATTGCGATACTTTTTAAGCTTGAGTACCACAAGACATGGATTTGTATGTTAAGTTTGAATATGCAAAGAAACTTCAAAATGTGGAGGGGAAAGATGATTATTAACTTGACCAGTTCTAATTCAGATGAACAATTTTCCCTATCCCTACCATGATACCACTATTTTAAAGAAATTTATTGATCTCTATCTCTGTCTCTATAATATGTGTGTGTGTTTTTATTTATTTTACAGCATGATTATTTCTGAATATATCCCTCCCTGGTCACATATCTAGCAGGCTATCCTTACAACAAAGGTCTCTTTTTTTAAAAAAAATGAGATGGAAAAACAGTGTAGCAAAACTAATCATAATCTAAAACCCAGGAAGACTTACATGAACTCATGCATAGAGAAATGAACAGAACCAGGATAACTTTGTATACAGTAACAACAATATTGTTTGTTGAAGAACTGTGAATGATTTAGCTGTTTTTAGCAATACAGTGATCCAAGACAATCCCAAAGGACTAATGATGGAAGCATACCATCCACCTCCTAAGAAAGGAGTCATATTTATTGAATATAGACTGAAGCATGCTATTTTTCACTTTCTTTTTTTTTCTTTTATTTGAGTCTTGTACAAAATGACTAGTATGGAAATGTTTTACATAATTGCATGTGTATAACCTATATCTGATTGCTTACCATGGGGGAGGAGGGATGGAATTTGGAACTCAAAACTTTTAAATGTTTTCTTAAAAAAGGGACAGAAAACTCAAATCAGTAAAAAAACCAAACACAACCAAAACTAATTATATCTGACGGCATATGAATATGCCACACCCATAATCCCACAGTTCTATAAAGTGAGGTAGGGGGGGTGCATTTCCTCGACTCTTCTGGACCAAGCTTATAATATAGCCTATTTAAATGAAGAAACAAGAAGCCATGTTATGACAGTCTAGGTATGATAGTGACATTCAGTGTAATTTCTTTGTAGGAATTATTTTAAGGTCCCTTAATTCTTGGCTTTTTTAAGTCTTTATATCTGCTGTATGTTAAGTCCAGTTTAAATGGCAGTTTGGGAATAATCAGACAAATTTGGGAAAGTAATATGCAATTTTTTTTCTGTGATTTGCTCTGATCCTGTAGATCTCTCAACATTGAGATAGCTTCATTTGCTGTTTTGAACTGATGACATTTACCTATAGGAAATAGTATGGCAATATTTAGTGAAGTAGTATATACTTCATACTCAGTACTCAATGGAAGAAAAAGCTATGTCTGGTTATGGACATAACTTTTTCTGATGAGGATGTTTGAGTGTTGAAGATTGTAGAAAAAGTACCTTTAATTTACTCTCACTTGTGTAATAATCTGTAGAACATACAACTTGAATGCTCTTACATCTTTGTTTTGCTGTTTATAATCTTTACTTTTTTCTTCTTCCATAGCAATAATTATTGGCCCTGATGGTCATCCGTTGACTGTCTACCCTTGCATGATTTGTGGGAAGAAATTTAAATCTAGAGGATTCTTGAAAGAGGCATATGAAAAACCATCCAGAGCACCCTTACCAAGAAAAAATATCGATGCACAGACTGTGATTACACTACTAACAAAAAAATTAGTTTACACAACCACCTGGAGAGCCACAGCTGACCAACAAAACCGAAAAGGCAATTGAATGCGATGAATGTGGGAAACATTTCTCTCATGCTGGAGCTTTGTTTACTCACAAAAATGGTGCATAAGGAAAAGGGAGCCAACAAAATGCACAAGTGTAAATTTTTGCGATTATGAGACAGCTGAACAAGGGTTATTAAACCGCCATCTTCTGGCTGTCCACAGCAAGAACTTTCCTCATATTTGTGTGGAAGTGGCAAAGGTTTCCGTCACCCATCAGAGCTCAAGAAAACACATGCGTTATCCATACTGGTGAGAAGCCATAGCCAGTGCCAGTTACTGCGAATATAGGTCTGCTGACTCTTCTAACTTGAAAACTCATGTAAAGACTAAACATAGTAAAGAGATGCCATTCAAGTGTGAGATTTGTCTTCTGACTTTCTCAGATACCAAAGAGGTGCAGCAGCATGCCCTTATCCACCAAGAAAGCAAAACACATCAGTGTTTGCATTGTGACACAAGAGCTCGAAACTCAAGTGAATTTGAAACGACCACATAATTTCAGTTCACACAAAGGACTACCCCCACAAGTTGTGACATGTGTGATAAAGGCTTCCATCGGCCTTTCAGAACTCAAGAAACACGTGGCTGCCCACAAGGGCAAAAAAATGCACCAGTGTAGACATTGTGACTTTAAGATTGCAGATCCATTTGTTCTAAGTCGCCACATTCTTTCTGTTCACTACAAAGGATCTTCCGTTTAGGTGTAAGAGATGTAGGAAGGGGTTCAGGCAGCAAAATGAGCTCAAAAAACATATGAAGACGCATAGTGGCAGGAAAGTTTACCAGTGTGAGTACTGTGAGTATAGCACTACAGATGCCTCAGGCTTTTAAGCGGGCATGTTATTTCCATTCATACAAAAGACTATCCCCATCGGTGTGAGTACTGCAAGAAAGGGTTTTCGAAGACCCTCAGAAAAGAACCAGCACATCATGCGACATCATAAAGATGTTGGGCTGCCATAAAAATTATTTCACTGACTTCTATGGAGTGGAATTGTAAAAGAATATTGGCCTGTGTGACAGTCAATTCATTTTAAAGCCAATCAGTTGTGGATTACAAAAAAAAAAATACTGTGCATTGATTTATGCTGTATACAAATAGGATTATTGCTTCTAGTTGTGGTTTTTTTTTTGTGTTGTTTTTTTTTTTTTTTTTTACATTTTGTTCAATAGCGTGTTCTGGATTCTATTCAGTTTGTTTTAATAAATGAGGAAAAGATGGCAACAATAAAGTTGCATTAATAAAGTAATCCCTGCCTCTATACTGAATCTTTCAATCCTAGTAGTTTTTATATTTATTTAAATATTTACCTTGCTTACCTTGTTGGTACTCACCTAATACCATTTAACTAAAGGTAATCTAAGATTGGTAACTCACAAAGTGTTCATGTTGACTCATTTGTGTCAAATTTTAAAGGTAATTTGCATTTTCTCATGATGAAATTGTCATAGATACACCTAATATATATATACATATATAAATATATATGGGAGATTTTATTGTCAGATCTAGCTGTCATAATACAGAACTCATTTAATTGTCTTGTTTAATATCTTAAGATCACGTGACAACAGACCTTTACATTTAAGCTTTTAAGTCTGTAACATTACTGAATGAAAAAGCTGTGGTGGTTTTAAAATTTTCATTTTTAGCAGAAAAATTGTTTGGGGCTTTTTGGGAATATTTACATCTTTTGACAGCACAACAAACTTTTAAAAAGACATACTGAAGATTTTTGCTCATTACTATTATGTCTGCTATTTCGCCTGTGCTTTTTTGTCTTGGAATGGTTGTGTACTTACAAATGAAACAATACTGACTGAATTCTGGAACTTGAGAGAGATCATTCCTCTGGCTCATAGAATAGTTCGCAACTTTGTATGTAAGTGTACCCAAAATTTTAAGTATACATATATTTGTGTGTATTGTTTTACACATTTATGCACATCCTAAGACAATGGCTGAGTTAAAATTTTCAAACTAAAAAGTACTTAATTTACAATAATTTGTGAAAAATCCAGGGATGTGCATGATAGACTATTTTGTAAAACATACTATTTAGAGAAGAGACCTCAGGTAAAGAAGTAGAAAGAAAATACATACAGTAGTATTTTTAAAAGAGTAAAGGTATTTTCATTAAAATATCTTTCATAATTGAGAATAGAAATGATACATATCTAAATAGAATGTTTTTTCATATTTCATCTTCATGATTATTCCCCAAAAGTAATTATCTGTACACAACTAAATTTCAGTTCTGTGATACAAGCAGCTGAGAGAACACTATGTATCTATCTCACCAAGCTGGATAGTATGAAGAGTATGAAGGAACTATAGATCTCTATAATAGATAATGGGTACTGATTACTATATAAATGTAACAAGTTCAAGTTATTATACCTTAACCAGTGGGGGAAAAATGTAAATGACCCAACACCCTAGTCAGCACTGATTTGAAGATTACAGCCTTTATTAAGTATACAGAAAAAAGAGCTATGGCCTTGTATCGATTAGTAAGTCTTTCATTGTTTTGTCTTTCATTGCAATCGAATTTTTTAAACCAGTCTAAATCATATCTAAGCAAGGATATAATAGATAGTAGATTCCGGACATTCTTAACCTAAATTTTGCTTTGAAATTAATATGGATTTTGAGGGTGGGGGAGGGAAATACATATAAGTACCCAGAAATGGCTACTGCCACTTAATTCAGTTCCCGTCTGTATTCTGGCATTTTTCTTGGAAGTTTAAAATACCTCTTCCCAATGCCTTGCTTGCTACATGTTAAGTCTGATACCAGTGCTGCCTGCTACTGTCATGCTGCTCTGTCCTACTCTTTGCTTTCTGATTTTCATCTTTGATTTTCTTTCCTTTTAGCCCCAGTATTTGGATTCAGAATTGTGTAGAATACTACATTTTAAAAGTATTTGACAAATCCCAAGGGTGTTAGATTTATTTAGTTTTAAGTTAAGTGCTTCAGGCTGCTATGAAGTGGACTGATGGTAATCAAAGCTAAGATGTTTTCTGGTACTTTAATGTCCTTCATAATACATTGCCCCCACAAATACATTTCATTGGTCACATGTGGTTGTGCAATCCATTGCTATTTAGTATTGTCCTTGAAAACAAAATGTTAATATTTTCATCACAATCTTTTTTTTAAGTCTCCCCCTGTTAATCTTGATTTTCTTTTAAACAGTTGTAAAAGAACTGAAAGAAACATGCTGTAAAAATGAAATTAGTATAAAAGTAGCCATTTTAACTATATTTTTTTAAATAAACTGAAAGATAAAGAACACAACACTTTACACACTTTGTATTTCTCTTACATAGTCTGGAATCATACACATTTTTTTTTTAAGCACAATATTGAAACCTTTAAAAGGTAATTAAGGGTTTGGTCAAGTGGATTTTGTAAAATGTATTCGTCCTGTATAAAGAGAAAATGAAATTGTAGTTATTGTTATTGTACTGACATTAGTTACAGGATAGTTTTAATTCTTAAAACAATTTGATTAGCAAATGCTATAAAATGGATGTTTCAGTTAAATGTTTTAAAGAGGTACAGATTTTTACAAGGACATAATATAAGTTATTGTTCTGTAGAAATATCCTATTAAATATTGTATGTCCCTCCCTCTGTACACTTTGTAAAAAAGTAAAATACATAAAAAGAAAATCATATAGGGAAGTGTGACATTATTGTAATTGTGTACTTGAGAATAACGTGCAAAAATAAAAATCAGAATATTTTCCTGTTAATGAATGTTTAGTCTATTTGATACCAGTACTAAGTTAATGCTTTTTCTTAAGAAAAATGTACAGTTTTTGTAAACCTAATAAACAAAATACAGTGGATTATTTTCATTTCCCCATTTCTTAACTCATTTTGTGCAGTACTGGAATGCAAAATGTCATTGCTTTGAATTTTTGACACAAATGCAAATATTGAGAATCCTTTAGTTCTGTGATTTTGCAAGTAATATTTTATAAAATTTGAGGTAATTGGTGAGCTCTTTAATGAGTATATTCTTGAAATTCATTTTGGGGTTTTTGTTTCAATTAGGATTTTGTTTCATTAGCAGCCATTGAGAGAAAAGATAAGGAGAAGAAAAACTATTGTATAGACTACTGCCACAATGTCCATAAAGTGTTGAGAGCATTTAAAATCTTTTTTTGTTTTTTTGCCACAAATCCACAACGCAATTGAATCAGTGTTTAATTTCATGAGCCTTCATTATGTCCGATGGCAGAAAAAATTCCACAACATGATTTTCATTCTTTCAAATGACTAGTCTAATATAGAGATGACTGGTCATTGTGGAGTTTGAAGCAAGAAATTAGCTAGCAGGAGTCCAGATAGCAACCCTGACAAAAGAAGGAAGGTGACAGAATTGCTAACATTCAATGACTAGTTTTAGTAAATGTAGTCATTTCTGAATATAAAGGTAGTAATCAAGCCTTGCTTGTCTGATGCTTTATCTGATTATGGAGGAAATAATTCTTCAAGGGAAAAAAACCCGCCTTAATAACTGAAGCTACCATCCCTAAGCTTTTAATGGAACAAAATGCAGTAATTGCTGACTTAGTTGAAATTGTGAATCAAATATAAAAACCATATCAATCCAGGATTCAGCTAACTAATTTTAATGAGACAGCTAATAAATAGATGTAGTCATCTCTTGAATCTGTAAATTGTCAATTTCCTCTCTTTATCCTTTGGGGTATCATTAACAGTTGTTATTTTTCCCCCTTAATTTTGAAAGGAAAAGCAACATTAGAGCACTGGCAGAAAATTAGGATCACTAGTCTGACATTTCATTGTATGGGACATAGAAGAGAAAGTATTACAACACATCAAAATGAAGAAGTGGAGGTGAAACATAGTTTGCAAAGTTTGAACCTCATGCCTTACCTTGTATGATTTAGATGAAAAAATTCCAATAAGATGTCCATCAAAGGGTTAACATCTCTTCCATTTTATAAATTTTACATAGCTCCAATATGTTACATTCCTTAAAGGTATAGACAGGTCAGCTAAGTAAAAGGTAGAGACAAAGCTTTTGTGTTTTATTTTTTACTACCATAGGAGTACTTAAAAATTCTTAAATAAAAAATAAAACATACTTTCCACCCTTTTGCAATTGTTTAGGTAAGGTCAAGGTAAAGTTTGCCCTTTTGGTTTATGTTACTTTATGTTCCATCATGTATATATTGTTTGTTTTGTTTATAAAATAATTCTTGAATTTGTTACATATTGTTCCTTGTTCTTTTGACATCTTTGCTATTGTTTGTAAATAAATTCCTATTTTGTTTTAAGCTATTCTAGTAGAGTGTTGGCTATGGATAAAGGCACTTTTGTGTGTGAGCAAAGAAGGGGAGGTGATTTTGTTCTTTACTCCAAAGCTGAGTGTTAAGAACATTGTTCCACTTCTAACTTGGTATAAATGAGCAATTTTACCATTGTAATAATCTAGTAAGTATTGTTACATAGCACTGTCCAAGATATCTTTTTTTTTTTTTACAGGGCAATGAGGGTTAAGTGACTTGCCCAGGGTCACACAGTTAGTGTCAAGTGTCTGAAACCGGATTTGAACTCAGGTCCTCCTGAATCCAGGGCCAGTGCTTTATCCACTGTGCCACCTAGCTGCCCCCAAGATATCTTTTGCACTTTGCATATACAACATAGAATTTCCACAACATGCTCATGAAGTGTAGGTGTATAGTAAGTGATTTGATTTTTAAATTTGAGAACAAATCTCCTAAATTGTTGTATTCTCTCAGTGACCTTTCCTATCCACTTGGCCTCCTATCTTTTCCTCTGTGTCAGGTAGACCGATTGAGATGAATGAGAGATAAACCTTGTCATGTACAGGCCTTTGCATTGTGATGACCTAAGAAACTGCTTGGAAAAGTTGTCATCACGTGTAGAAAAAATGGAGACCAACTTAAATATTCCAAATGGCACTTAATTGTGTAGTTAATGCATCCATAGTTCCAGTAATGAATGCTATCCAGGGAGGATCCAGCTAATTTCAAGGAAGGCCTTTCACCAGGTTGGCTCACCGGTGATGAATTTTTCAACCATAGTAACCCTATTAAGTTATAGAGGAGGTGTGAGTTTTATAAGTGCAGTGATTACCCATGTTAGAATCACTGATTCTTGAAGTTTTGAAACCCTGTATCCAATATTTGCAGAATTTTTCATCCTTGGTTTTCTTTTAGATACTTGCTAATTAAGATTATATTTCTCATATTGCTTTTTTCTGCAAATATTCTAGCTTTCTCTTCCATGATTTTGCTCAAAGTATAGAATCTACTTTCCATATTTTCATTTGCTTTTTCTGAAAAACGAATACTATTGGGTTTTCTATTCCAAGAAAATCTGAAGCTTAGAAAGATTCTACATTGATGAATTCCTCTTGTAAGAGCACATAAGTGCATGAAAGTCTTATTGGACTTCTTCCCTTTTTGTCCCACCTCAGCTTTACTTTTCTTCCCCCATCATAGATTGTCGGTATGAATTAAGTTAAACATTTAAGTGCCTGCATAAAGAGGCAGCATGATGTAATGGATAGGACTTGGGGTAATCGCAGCTATGATCAGAGGTCCTCCCTGGACTCTTTAAGACAAATTGCAGAGCCACATTAGTGGAGAGCGGTTTCCACACCAGGAGTTCCACACAAATGAAATCACAAGTTAAAACCAAAGATAAATATCCTAGGTACTTGGGAATATGAAGATAAAACAGCCTTTGGTCTAAGGAATTTTACAGTGGGGGCAGGGAAGAAACAAAAGGTAAGGGACTGTGAATATAGCATATTCCCAAATAAGTACAATACAAAAAGAAAAAAACTGAGGAGAGAAGGAGGACACCAACAATTTGATGAGCTCAGAAGGTTTTGGTGCAGTAGGTGACACCTGAATTGAGTGAGACTTGAAGGAAGACAAGAATTGTATAATGTGGAGATATTCGAATAAGTACAGATGCAAAGACGACAGATAGAATGTTGAGTTCAAGGGACAGCTGATACAGCTTTTATGGAATATTGATGAATATTTTCTGTAATATTGTGAAGGGGAATAATATGAAATGAGACTGGTAAGGAGTTTGAAGTTAATCTATAGATATGGGAAATCAGAACATTTTTGAGGGAAGACTTCCAGCACTTAGGAATACACCTTAGGAGTGAGACTATAACTTTAGGAATATTCTTTTGTAGGTTGTGTGGATTTAGAAGGCTATAACCTAAAGCAATGTGCTTGATTTCTTTTTTTTTTTCTTTTTCTTTTTTTTCTTTTTTAATTTTTTGGTGAGGCAATTGGGGTTAAGTGACTTGCCCAGAGTCACACAGCTAGTAAGTGTTAAGTGTCTGAGGCTGGATTTGAACTCAGGTACTCCTGACTCCAGGGTTGATGCTCTATCCACTGTGCCACCTAGCTGCACCCCCCGCCTTTTTTAACCTGTGATTTTGTTGGTGCAGGCAACTGTTGAATAAACCAGCAAAGATGGGCAAGTTCTGCAATTCAGAGTCTTAGAGAATTGGGAGTGGGGGCTGAGAACTAAAATGTTAAATCCCTTTTCCCTAGGTCACAGCCAGTATGTGTCACAGCTGGGACTTGAACTTAAATCTTCCTGACAGTGACTGGCTCAATCCACTCTGCCAGATGCAGTACATATGCTTGAATTTATGTTCTAAAAAGAATCTTAGAGGGGCAACATTATTAATAAAAGGTTGAGATTTTCAAATGTTTCCTTCTTAAAACTAGGAACATAAATATTTGTATTTACATATGTATAATTTCTCGCAGGTGTCATTCAGTGGAATTGTTTCTTCTGAGTTGTCTTTTTTCTTTCTAGTTGCTTTAGACTTTTTTTCTTAAATTTGGTGCACTTTTCCTTCACCTTTGTAACTGAAGCACTGTCTGGCTGAAAGGAATGAAGGCATCATTTTTCTTTTACTAATTACCGTTTTGTCTCAAGTGACTTTCAGTATATATATATATATATATAACCAAATGGCACCAGGGCAGCAACAGTAACGATCGTGATGTTGATAATGATAATAACTTTATACTTCAAGAACGTTCATCAACCAATGCATATTTCAACCACTCTAGGGAAGAGGAAAGAGAATAAGTACATAGCACCTATTATGTACCGGCATTATGCTAAGAACTTAAAAAATATATCTCTCTCTATATATTTATATCATTTGATCCTCACAACTATCTTGGAAGCAAGTGACATTATTATCCCTATTTTACAGAAAAGGAAACCGGTTTAAGTGACTTGTCCAGGATCAAAGAGCTAGAAAGTATCAGAGGCTGTATTTGAACTCAGCTCTTCTTGACTTAATGCCCAACACTCAAACCACTGCACTATCAGTTGCCTCTAATATTTATTATAACTTAGACTGCCTTCTAAAGTGATTGGCCAAAAAAAAATCACTTGAAAACCAGGCTGATGAACCCCTCTCTCCATACTTACCTAGATTGGGCCTCAGGTGGCTGACATATATTAAATTATCATTGGCCCATATTAAAGCCTTTTTCAAATTGAGAGGACTTGGCAGAGCTCATGCTCTAGTACTATCACACTAAAAAGCTCAGAATCACTGCGGTGAGCCCTTAGAGGAAATACACAACAGCATTTGAAGATCTATGATGTGTTTTCTGTACCTACTTGCATCGAAGTAGGTGGAACAAATAGTATTTTTTCTGCTTGTAACACTAGTCTGTGTCAGAAGGCAACAAATGAGTCATTCCATTTATCCTACCCCTGTCATCTCATCTGTTACATGGAGATAGAATACATTTGCCTGAGATTCCAAGATCTAATGCAAAAGAAAACATCTTCAAAGCAAGGTGGTTAAAAAATATATATTAAAGAGGAGAAAGAAAAAAGAGAACAGGAATGACAATAGAATTCCACTTATTGTATTTTTTTATTTTTAAAATATCCTTAGCCTTTTTCTTCCCATTTTGCATATACTATGCTATGAGTTATATTGATGTTAGCACAAGCTTTGGACCTGGAAAAATTCAGCACGAAGAATATATTTGTTCTTCAGATAGAACTCAATTCCTGGAGCCATGCACCCTTTTTCTCCTGGGGAAAAGAGAACAGACTGGCCTCCATTCCTCTCAAAAGAGAGTCACTAGTATCTACACAGTAGGCACAAGAAAACTGGCATTCATTTCCCATGGCATATTTCTTGCCATAAGTCCACTACAATTCTACATATTATTTTTCTCATTTGACAGATGAAGACCCTGGGAGTCAGAGAAGTTAAATAACTTGCTCATGTTCTAAGCTAGTAAGTGCCAGGACTCAAATCCAGTTTTCTGATTTATTGCTACCACCAGTAGCAACCTCTGTAATATGCTTCAGAAACTGCCTTTCATGACCAAGAAATCTGCTTGTTGTCCTGAGAATCACAGTCAAGAAGTGCTTCAGAGCTAGAGCACATTGGGATTTTTATGCCATATGATGATAATTTGGAGCCAATGAGATTTAAAAGTGAAATAGTATAGGAAGAGAAGAAAAAAGGCTCCAAGACAAAAGTTTTGGGAGACACTCATGATTTGTAAGCATGACCTGGATAAACAGCCAAGAAAGGAGGCAGAGGAAGTGTAGTCATACAGGTAAGAAGAGAACTAGGAGAGAGCAGTTTCATAAAAACTTTAACCTAAGGCTTTGACTTTCTCAATTCTCCTCTTTTCATTTTCTCTTTCCTCTTTCTAATTTCCTTCTTCCTTTTGTCTTGTCTTTATTTCCCCCTTTTGATAGCTTTCTTACTTTTCCCCCTTCCCATGTGTTCAACTGTCATCTCTATGTAGTTGATCCAATAATCAACTATTGGATCTATTTGTCCAGTCCCAACCTCTTTTCTGACCTCCAGTCTTGCATCTCTAACTGCTACTTGGACATCTCAAACTATATGTTCCATAGACATCTTTTTTTTTTTTCAGCAACAAACATTAATGTTTTGTTTTTCAGTTACATGTAAGGGTAGTTTTCAACATTCATTTTCATAAGATTTAGAGTTCCAAATTTTTCTCCCTCCCTCCCTCACTTTCCTCCCCCCTCCACAAGATCACAATCAGGTTACATATGTACAATCCACAAGTGTTCTTTTTATCAGTTCTTTCTATAGGGGTGCATAGTAAACTGCCTCATTAGTTCTTTGGGATTGTCTTGGATCATTGCACTGCTGAGAGTAGTTACATCATTCACAATTGCTCATTGAACAATACTGCTGTCACTATGCACATTGTCCTCCCAGCTCTGCTCACTTCACTATACATTAATGTTCATTAGTCTTTGGAGGTTTTTCGGGGATCATCCTGTTTGTCATTTCCTGTAGCACAAGACCATTCCACTACAATCATATAGCACAGCTTTTTCCATCATTCCTCAATTGATGGACATTCCCTTGATTCTCAATTCTTAGCCTCCACCAAGAGTTTCTATAAATATTTTTTGTATAATTTTTCCCCCTTTTCTCTTTTTCATGATTACTATTGTTAACTGTTTCCCTTCCATCGAATTCCCTTCCCCATGATATTTATTCTATTATCCATCTTCTTTCATCCTATCACTCTTCAAAAGGGATTTGGTTCTGTCTGTCCCCTCCCCCACTCTGCCCTTCCTTCTTTTACCCCTCTCTCTCTTTATCCCCTTCCCCTCCTATTTTCCTGCAGGGTTAGAGAGATTACTCCACCCAATTGAGTGTGTACATTATTCTCTCCTTGAGCCAATTCTAATGAGATTGAGGTCTTTGAGCCAATTCTGATGAGTGTTAGGCTCATTTACTGCCCAGATTAAACAGATTACTCCACCCAGTTGGGTATGTGTGTTAGTCTCTCCTTGAGGCAGCTCTGATGAATGTAAAATTCATTTACTGCCCTGCTCTTCTCCCATCTCTTCCCCAACTCCATAAGCCTTTTCCTGTTACTTTCATGTAGGATTTCACCTCTGCCCTTCCCCCTCCCCCAGTGAATTCCCTTCACCCCTCAATTTAACCCTAAAGATGTCATCACCTAGCTAAGTGACACAGTGGACAAAGCATCACCCCTAGACCCAGGGGAATCCCAGCCAAAACCCAGCCTCAGACACAAGACAGTCACCCACTATACGACCCCAGGTATATCCCCCAGCTCCAATTTTTAATAGTTCTCTAGGGTCTTGTATTTGAAAGTCAAATTTGCCATTCAGTTCAGGTCTTTTCATCACAAATATCTGAAAGTCTTCTTTTTCATTAAAGTCCCGTTTTTTCCGCTGAAAGATAATGCTAAATTTTGCTGGGTAGGTGATTCTTGGTTGTAATCCCATTTCCTTTGCCTTTTGGAATATCATATTCCATGCCCTCTGGTCCTTTAATGTAGAAGCTGCTAGATCTTGTGCTATCCTGACTGGGGCTCCACAGTACTTGAATTTTTTCTTTTTGGCAGCTTGCAATATTTTCTCCTTGACCTGAGAGCTCTGGAATTTGGCTATAATATTCCTAGGAGTTTTCCTTTTAGGATCTTTTTCTGGAGGTGATTGGTGGATTCTTTCAATTTCTATTTTGGCTTCTTCTAGAATTTCAGGGCATTTTTCCCTGAGAATATCTTGGAAGATGGTGTCCCAAGCTCTTTCCTTGATCATGGTTTTCAGGTAGACCAATAATTTTCAGATTATCTCTCCTGGACCTATTTTTCCAGGTCAGCAGTTTTTCCCAGAAGATATTTCACATTGCCCTCTATTTTTTTATTCATTTGGATTTGCTTTATTGTGTCTTGGTTTCTCATAAAGTCACTGGCTTCCATTTGTTCCATCCTAATTCTTAGGCAATTATTTTCATCAGAGAGCTTTTGTACCTCCTTTTCCATTTGGCCAATTTGACTTTTCAAGCTGTTGACTTTTTTTCTCATGTCCTTTCCTGCATCACCCTCATTTCTCTTTCCACTTTTTCCTCTACCTCTCTAACTTTATCTTCAAAGTCCTTTTTGAGCACCTCTATGGCCTGAGACCAATTCATATTTTTCTTGGAAGCTTTAGATATAGGAGCCCTGATGTTGACATCTTCCTCTGAGGGTGCCCCTTGGTCTTCCTTGTTACTGAAGAAACTGTCTATGGTCCTCACCTTTCTCTGTCTGCTCATCTTGCCTTTCTTTTACTTGACTTTTAGCTCCTTAAAGTGGGGCACTGTTTCCAGGCTGCAGTATCCCAAGCTTAAGAAGTCCCAGGTGGTATGATTTAAGGAGGATCAGTTTCTTCACTTGCCCGGCCTGTTCCCTGGTCCTTAGATGACCCCAGACCAACTTGCTAATCAAGCAGCTTTGTGTGTTGTGGTTGTTAGCTCCAATGAGCCTGTGCCCCTCCCCCACCTGGGCCACTGCTACTCGAGCCTACCACCTGGTTCTCAGTAGGGGTGCAAAATCCAAGTTCTGCCTTAGCACCAGCATAGACCCCTGTAGTCTCTCCCCTGCCCAGGGCTCAGCCCACTCACCAGACTGTGAGCTTAGTTCCAGACAACACTGGTGCTTCAGATGATTCAGAGGCTCTGGGGGTCTCCTTCTCTGGTGAGGCCTTTCTGGGACTGGATCTGTGTCAGGGTGACTGTGGAGATGGACTCGACTCCTGTATTAGCACAGCAGCTCCCTCCTTCTGACCTTCCAAGCTATTCTTGGTTAGAAGATGATTTCAGCACATCCTTCTGTGAGTTTTGCTGCTCCGGGCATTTTTCTATGGCATTATTTGGATGTTTTTTGGAGTGATTGTGTTATGAGTTCGGGAGCTCACTGCCTTTCCTTCGTCATCTCGGCTCTGCCCATAGACATCTTAAACATGTTCAAAACTGAACTCATCTTTCCCACAAACCCTCCACTCTTAACTTTCCTATCACTATAGATAGAGTATCACCATCCTCCTAGTCACCCAGGCCCACAAACTAGGAGACATCCTTGACTTCTCATTCTCTCACCCCCTGTATCTTATTGTCAAGTCCTATCATTTATTCCTTTATGACATCTCTTCTATATATCCTCTTCTCTGTTGTGTATGTCATCTGTCCCTAATCTGTATTATCTTTTCTCTTCCTTCTTCATTCCTTCCTCACCCATTTAACAGCATTTATACTATACCCCTTTTATGAATGAGTACATAGCTTATTTGAAATAAGATAATCTAAAGTGTGTCCTAGCACATGTATTATCTGAAACACTCCCTTGCATATGACCTGCCCTAAAAATTACATCAGGTCTGAGTAAAATTCTAGGCGTGGGACAGCATCACTTATGACCTCCGCATTGATGTGTGGTGTTTTTTTAACTAGACAATCAGATGACACAGTTCAAAGCAAAACAAACAAAAACAACCAAAACCAACATTTAATCAAATAGTACAAAAAGTAAATGATAAAGATTTCCCTTATATGTTCAGGTATATACTCTCCCACAGGCTACCTGCCTCCCACTCAAATGGGGGAGATGATATTGGTATTGAATATAAAATCATAGATTTAGAATTGGAAGGAAAACAACAGCCATGCAGTTGTAATGATTGGAATGATGCCACCTGCTGGAGACTTACTGTAGGAAAAGCTCCATCATAAGGAGAAGGTCTCTGAGGGCAAGACCATGTGTCTTTTCTCTGGCGTCAGGAAGTGACGTTAGCTTGTGGGAGGAAGAAAGGAGAGACTGGCACTCTAATTCTCTCTTTCCTGAGTACTCCAGTGGAGAGCGGAGCTGGAAATGCTCTCTACCTTTAATTGATAGATGAATGTAGGCCTTTCTCTCTCTTTACCAAATTCTTATTCTCCTTAATAAATGCTTAAAAGCCTAACTCTTGCTAAAGCTTATAATTTATTGGCGACCACTCATTAGATTTTAGATAGTTTAGCTAGAATTTTAGCCTTTACACAGTCTACCCTTTCCATGTACAGTTGGGGAAACAGGCCTAGAGAGGTTAAGTAACTTTCCAAGATCCTATAAGTAGTAAGTGGAAGAACCAAGATGGAAACTCAAGCCTTCTGATTCCAGATTCAGCTCACTCTGCCATGACTCCTCCCTTTAAAGGATACATATAGCTAAGGAACCCACAGGTCACTTGGTCAAATGCATGTCTAAGGCAATTCATACCTGTTTCACTAAGAAGCTTCTGAGGTCTTTTCATGATATCATTGAGTGAGTTATTTTCTCTGCTGAACTGGGGTGCTCTGGCCACTTTGCCATATTGTTTGCTGCAGCTGCAACCACTCAGCTGAGTGTCTGGAATGGTTGCTGCTCTCTGCTCCCATCTGCTGGACTTCTGCTACAATGCAGTCTTTTCTCTGTTATGAAAGGATGAGGTGAGCTGGGGACACTTGTCAGCTCTTTATTTTTTGTTCACAGATGGCTGTACACTCAATACTGCCTCTGAAGCTGAGATGCAGCAGGGTATGGATCGATTCTCTGCTGCCTGAGCTAGTTTTGGCTTGATAATCAACACCAACAAAACAGGTTCTCCACCAGCCAGCACCACACCATATATGGACCCATTGGTCACAATAAATGGAGAAATTTTGAATGCCATGAATAAGTTCATTTACCTTGGCAGTACACTCTCCAGGGCTGTCCACATAGATGATGAGGGTAAAGCATGTATTGCCACATTTGGAAAGAAAGTGTGGGAGAAAAGTGGTATCAGCCTGCATGCCAGATTGAACATCTACAGAGTATACCTGTGAAATCATTGCCATGCCAGAACCACCTCTTGAATTGCCTCAGGAAGATCTTGAGATTACTTGGCAAGATGAGATACCAGACACTGAGATCCCCTCTAGAGCTGAACTGCCAAGCATCCAAACTCTACTCCAGAGCATGTACCTCCAATGGGCTGGCTGTGTAGTTTGAATGCCAAATGCACACTTACTCAAGGACTATTTTATGGAGAACTCAAAAAAGGTAAGTGCTCACATAGGTGATCAGAAGTGATATAAGAATACTCTCATGGTATCTCTGAAGAACTTTAATATTGAATGTGAGACATGCTAAATGCTGGCCCAGGATCATCAAGCATGGCATCCAAGAAGGTGCTGTAAAATCAAAGAAGCACAGAGCAGGTGTGAGCTGCTCAAATCCTAGCCCCTTCCACTCTAAATGTCCTAATGGGCCACCTGTACCTGACCTGCAGTAGTGCCTTCCAAACTGATCAGCCACAGTTGGACACACCAGACCCTTACACCAACATTGTGAAATCATTAGTCTTTATCAAAAATAAAGGACAAAGAATGGGGCAACTAGGTGGTGCAGTGGATAGAGCACCAGCCCCTGGATTCAGGAGGACCTGAGTTCAAATCCAGACTCAGACACTTGACACTTACTAGCTGTGTGACTCTGGGCAAATCACTTAACCCCAATTGCCTCACCAAAAAAAAAAAAAAAGAAAAGAAAGAAAAACAACAGTTTTGATGCCTCTGAAGCCATTCTTTTTGTTTTGTTTTTTGTTTTTTGTTTTTGCAGGGCAATGAGGGTTAAGTGACTTGCCCAGGGTCACACAGCTAGTAAGTGTCAAGTGTCTGAGGCTGGGTTTGAACTCAGGTCCTCCTGAATCCAAGGCCAGTGCTTTATCCACTGCACCACCTAGCTGCCCCCTGAAGCCATTCTTTTAAAATGTAAATCACAAAAAATTGTACTCTAGAAATAGTGTACAAGCTAGGGTTGTGGGTTGGAACATGGTAAGTTAGCCTTTTGAACTGACCCTTATCCCCTAACTTTTGTACTCTAAGTCTGCTAGATCTGTAAGAAAATCTCTTAATTCCTACTATATCCCTGAAATTATCATTCCCAGGATTTCTACTTAACAAAATACACAAGAGCTGGGTGAAATTGTAGTGAGGAGACTTTTCCTACCTCTTCATATCCCATCTTGTTTCCAGGATTCCATCTAAATCCCAGGGACTGGGTTAGATTGAGAAGATCAAAAGGAGCTTTTGACTTTTGCCCTACCATCAAATCAGCCACAAAAATTGCTATATTAACTACACACAGACTGAGAAAAGCATCTTTTATGAAATAGTTTATGGGATTGGAATCTGTCCTTAGTAACAACAAACAATTGTAAAGACTTTCCCAGGAACTAGCAGTCAGGGCTGGGCCTGCCTAGTAACTCAGGTGGGTCCAGATGTGAGTAGACAGTTGCTGCAAGGAGAGTGAAGTCTAATGGTATTGTAGTCTCTCCCCTTTGCCTCTTCCCACCACCCTACCCTTACTACTTTATCTCATTTTTGTCTCATTAATGGATTTAAGATGGAGACAAGGGGCCCAAGCAGTCTTTTTTTTTTTTTTTTTTTGGCGAGGCAATTGGGGTTAAGTGACTTGCCCAGGGTCACACAGCTAGTAAGTGTCAAGTGTCTGAGGCCGGATTTGAACTCAGGTACTCCTGAATCCAGGGCCGGTGCTTTATCCACTGTGCCACCTAGCTGCCCCTCAAGCAGTCATTTTTAAGTGTTTAAAGTCTTTTAGTATCTATTTATAGATCTGATTTATTCTTATTGGCTGCTGCAGAATTTAACACTGACAATTATTAGGCTTGCCAAAAGGTAAGTTTAGATAGTTAATTATCAAGATATCATGCATATCTTTACGTGTTGGCAAAAAATTGGAAGTTGAGGGGGTGCCCATCAATTGGGGAATGGCTGGACAAGTTGTGGTATATGAATACAATGGAATACTATTGAGCTGTAAGAAACGATGAGCAGGAGGAGTTCAGAGAAACCTGGAGGGTCTTGCGTGGGCTGATGATGAGTGAGATGAGCAGAACTAGAAGAACATTGTACACAGTAACATCGACATTGAGTGTTGATCTACTGTGATGGACTATATTCTTCTCACCAATGCAATGGCATAGAAGAGTTCCAGGGAACTCGTGATGGAAGAGGATCTCCAAATCCAGGAAAAAAAAAAAAGAACTGTGGAGTATAGATGCTAAATGAACCATACTATTTCTTTTGTTTTTGGTGCTGTTTTTTTTTTTTCTATTTTGAGGTTTTCCATCATTGCTCTGATTTTTTTCTCTTATAACATGACTAATGCAGAAATAGGATTAATGTTATTATGTGTATATATAGATATAGATATATAGATATAACCTATATCAGATTACCTGCTGTCTAGGGGAGGGGGGAGGGAGGGGAGGGAGGGAGAAAAATCTGAAATTGTAAAGCTTGTATAAACAAAGGTTGAGAACTATCTTTACATGTAACAGAAAAAAATAAAATACTTTATTAATTAAAAAAAAGATATCATGCATAGCACAATATTTTTATTCAGCAAGTATAGCAACCTTGCAAAAATCAAGGCACCATGGTATAGTAGAAGCTTCTTTAGATCAAGAGTGAACAGATGTTTGGGCAGAGTCAAGATGGTGGAGAGAGATTCAGCATTTTTGCCTCTATCCAAACACCTCCTCTATAAGAACCTAGAAAATATGCCAGACCAAATTCTCAATGGGAAAGTCAAGAAAAAGTCACAGGGAGTCATTTTTTTTCCAGCCCCTGGCAACTGAGGAAGAGAAACAAAGAGGTCTGTAGCCACTGAGGGTGGAAGCTGGCCAGGAGAGCAGTATGGTGGTAACTATAGTGGCGACTAGACTGGGGACATTCCATGCCCAGGGATGAAAGAGAACCAACTACTGGGATAGCAAGAGATCTAGGGGTCCCCTGAACTAGTTTAGGGAGCAAGAACTGATGACAAGTGGCAAATGTTATCCATTACCTGTTTCTGGGTCACAGATCTAGGGAGGAGAGGACCAGCCACAACCAAGCAACCTGATTGAGTACTGAGCACAAAACAAATTCCAGAAACTTAATTGTGTAGCTCTGAGCACAGAAACAGAACAATCACACAGTTTTAACCTTTAGCCCAGCACATAAGCCTTTAGTGGAAAATCAGGGTTCAAGACCCAGAGCCATATGTTCAGTTGCTCTGAACCTATAGAAGCTCCCAGAAGGCTAATGATGACTGAATCTAACAGCCGTCTATGGTAATTTAATTACACATAAA
Source organism: Dromiciops gliroides (assembly GCF_019393635.1). Classification (NCBI taxonomy): domain Eukaryota; kingdom Metazoa; phylum Chordata; class Mammalia; order Microbiotheria; family Microbiotheriidae; genus Dromiciops; species Dromiciops gliroides. Next base: position 297,281,112 of record NC_057863.1, on the reverse strand, counting down.
CCAATAGACCTAAACCTGAAACAGTAACATGTAGTGCTCAGGCAAGCAGGGCTACAAATAGACCTCTCCCTGGACCACACAACCTTGAAAGTACTGAAAAATTGCAGGTTTCCATACTGAGTTGTGAAAACAAAACCTCAGAAGCATCCCCCACCCAGAAGAGATCAGAGCCCAACATTACTATGAAGTCCAAAGTTAAGAATTAGGTTGGAACAATGAGGGGGGAAAAAGGAACAAGATCATAAAGTGCGATTATGGTGATAGAAAAGCTTACGACACAAACACAGAAGATAATGATTTAAAAAGTATAAGCAAATCCTCAAAGAACAATGCAGAATGGACACAAGCCCAACAAGAATTCCTAGAAGAGATTAAAGCAAGCACTAAAAAAAGATTTTTAAAAGAGAGAGAGAAAAAAAAAAGAAAAACCAAATAAGAGTGGTAGAAGAAAAATGGGAAAATAAATGAGAACCAGCCAAGAAAGTTATGAAAAGAAATAACAGTTTGGTTTTAAAAAAAAAAGTACAGGGGTAGCTAGGTGGTGCAGTGGATAAAGCCAGGTCCTGGATTCAGGACGACCTGAGTTCAAATCCAGCCTCAGACACTTGACACTTACTAGCTGTGTGACCCTGGGCAAGTCACTTAACCCCCATGGCCCTGCCAAAAAAAAAAAAAAAGTACAAAACCTTCCTGAAGTAAAAGGGTCCTTAAAATTAGAATTGGCCAATTGGAGGCTGATGTCTTCTTGAAATATCAAAAAATAATCAAACAAAATTAAAAGACTGGATAAAATAGAAGAAAATATGAAATATCTGATAGGAAAAATAAACCCAACAATTCACCTGTAACAAAGATTGAGGAGAGTTTATGTAAGAAATATTGGTCTGCCTGAAAGCCATTAAAAAAATAAAACGAGCCTGGACTAGGCTCACATTTCAAGAAATTATGAAGGAACCAGAGGGCAAAGTAAAAACTGGAAAAAATTCACCAGTTGTCTCTTGAAAGAAATGCCCAAATGAAAACCCCCAGGAATATTATAGCCAAAATTCAAAATTCCTAGGTCAAAGAAAAAAAACTGCAAACAGCTAAAAAGACAGATTTCAAATACCACGGAGGCACAGTCATAATCACACAAAATTTAGCAGCCACTATTATAAAGAAGTGGAAGGAAGAACTAAAAAACATAGGGATTGCTCAAACTAAGCAAAAGCAAAAATAGACCTAATTTAAAAAAAAATTAATAGGGAAACTACATTTTCCTAAAAGGTACCATAGACAATGAATTAATATCAATACTGAATATGCACCAAATGGCATAACATCTAAATTATTAAAAAGAAAGTTAAATGAAGTTGTAGTATATGAATGTAATGGAATACTATTGTGCTGTAAGAAATGATGAGCAGGTGGATTACAGAGAAACCTGGAAGGACTTGCATGAACTGATGATGAGTGAGATGAGCAGAACTGGGAGAACATTACACAGTATCATCAACATTATGTGTTGATCAACTGTGATAGACTTGATTCTTCTCAGCAATACAATGGTACAAGATAGTTCCAAAGGACTCATCATGGAAAATGCTCTCCAAATCCAGGAGAAGAAAAAAAAAGAACTGTGGCATATGGAAGCAGATTGAACCATACTATTTCTTTTGTTTTTGGTGCTGTTGTTTTTCTTTTTTGAGGTTTTTCATTTTTGCTCTGATTCTTCTTTCACAGCAAGACTAATGCAGAAATATGTTTAATGTGATTGTACATATATAACCTATATCAGATTACCTGCTATCTTGGGGAGGGGGGAGGGAGGGAAAAAATGTGAAATTAGAAATCTTATAAAAACAAATATTGAAAACTATCTCTACATGTGACTGGAAAATAATAAAATACTTTTATAATTTAAAAAACAAACAAAAAAGAAAGTTAAATAAATTTGAGGTAGAGAAAGAATTAGATAATAAAACTGTAATAGTGAGGGATCTCAATTACCCCTCTAATAACTAGATAAATCTAATCATGAAATAAACAAGAAAGAAGTTAAGGAAATGAATAAAAGTTTAGACCTCTGGAGAATATCACATGGGAATAGAAATGAGTATACCTATTTCTCAGCTGTGGATGACACCTTCAAAAAAATTGATCACATGCTAGGGCATAACAATCTCACAAATGCAGAAAAACAGAAATATTAAATGCATATTTGCTGGCAATGATGTAAGAAAAATATATTCAATAAAGGGCTTTTGAAGCAGAGAATAAAAATTAATTGCAAACTAAATAACTTAACCCTAAAGAATCGGTGGTTCAAAGAACAAATCATAAGAACAATAATTTCATTAAAGATAATTATAAAAAGGACAGCATAACAAAATTTGTAGGAGATAAGCAAAGCAGTACTTAGGGGAAAATTTACATCTCTACATCAATAAAAGAGAAAAAGAGCAGATCAATTAATTGGCCATGCAATTAAAAAAATAGAAAACTAACAAATAACGCCCCCCAATGAAATACCAAAATAGAAATTCTGAATATCAAAGAAGAGAGGAACAAAACTGAAAGTAAAAAACAAAACACACACACACACACACACACGCGCACATGCATGCACACGCACACGCACACACCCCAGAATCCCCTTTCCCCCCTGAACTAGTAAGTAAAACTAGAAGCTGATTTGGAGCAGGGGTCAAAAACCTAATAACAATAAAATAGATAAGCCATTGGCTAATTGGATTAGAAAAAAAAAAGAATATAACTAGTGTTAAATTGAAAAAAGTGGATTCATAAACAATGAAGATAAAATAAAAGCAATTGTTAGTAACTATTTTGCCTAACTATATGCCAATAAAAAACTGACAATCTTAATAAAATGGACAAATATTTACAAAAAAGATAAATTCCTCAGATTAACAGAATTGCAAATGGAATACTTAAATAACCCTATCTTTAAAAAAAATTAACAAACCATAAATGAACTCCATAAATAATTTTATGAGTGAATTCTACCAAATATTTAAAGAATAATTAATTCCAATACTAAATAAGCTTTAAAAAATAGGTAAAGAAGGAATCCTACCAAATTTCTTCCATGACATAAATATGGTCTTGATATCTAAGCCAGAGAAAGTCAAAAAAGAAAAAAAGAAACTATAGCTCAAATTTCCTAATGAATATTGATGCAAAAACTAAAAGTAAAATACTAGTGCATAGATTATAGAAATATAGCACAAAGATAATACAGTATGACTAGGACTGGATTTATACCAGGAATGAAGGATTGGTTTGATTAACAATAAAATCAACAAAAATCTTATTATTTTTTTTCAATAGATGCAAAAAAAGTTTTGGCAAAATACCACATTTGTTCCTCTTTCTTTCTTTCTTTCTTTCTTTCTTTCTTTCTTTCTTTCTTTCTTTCTTTCTTTCTTTTTTTTGGTGAGGCAGTTGGGGTTAAGTGACTTGCCCAGGGTCACACAGCTAGTAAGTGTCAAGTGTCTGAGTCTGGATTTGAACTCAGGTCATCCTGAATCCAGGGCCAGTGCTCTATCCACTGCGTCACCTAGCTGCCCCTGTTCCTGTTTTTTGGTTTTGTTTTGTTTTGAAAGACAAGCAGTAGAAAGCACAGGAATAAATGGAGTTTTCCTTAAAATTATAAATGGTATCTACCTAAAATCAAGAGTAAACATTATCTATAATAAAGAAAATCTAGAAATCTTTCCATTAAGATTGGGGTGAAGTAAGGATGTCCATTATAGCCATTACTATTTAATATTGTAGTAGCAATGCTGGCTATAGCAATAAGAGAAGAAAAAGATATAGGCAATGAGGAAACAGAAGTATCATTCTTTGTATGATGGTTTACTTAGAGAATGCTAGAGACTTAACTAAAAAAGTAATAGAAGCAACAAACAACTTCAACAAAATTGTAGCATGTAAAATAAATGCACATCAATTATCAGCATTTCTGTATATAATCAATAAAACTGAGGAGGAAGACATAGAAAGAGAAAATCTATTTAAAATAACTACAGATAGCATCTATTCACCAAGACACATGTAAGAATTACATGAACAAAGTTACAAAAGGCTCTTCATATAAATAGAGGTCTAAACAATTAGAGAAATATTAATTGCTCATGGGCAGGCTGACTCAATATCATAAAAATGACAATATATCTAAGTTATTTTACTTATTCAATGCCACATCAGTGGAGCTTACAATTGAGTATAAAATATTTTCAGACTTAATTTTACAAAGATTATTAGTGGTTATTTCAGAGACTATGACATTATTCTCTCCTCCCATTTGTCATTTTAAGGTAAGGATGAATGGTAATGATAATAATTTTTATTTATGTAGTAGCTAGAATTTATATAGTACTTTAAGATTTAGAAAGCATTTTACAAATATGATCTCATTTTATCCTCATAATAATTTGTGAGGTAGTTGCTATTAATATCCCCATTTTACAGATGAAGAAACTGAGGCTGAGCTGAGGAAGATTAAATACTTGCCCAGGGTCATACAATTAGTAAGTGTCCAAGGTTGTGTTTGAACTTAGGTTTTCCTGTTGGTCTGTTGTGTAATCTAAGTGCCTAACAGAACTAAGGAGATGTTAATATTTAACTTAATTGAATGAATGAATTAGCAAATGAAAAAGGAACATTTATTATTTTTATAATGTTTTATTTTTTCTCAATTACATGTAAAAACAATTTTTTTTTTTGGTGAGGCAATTGGGGTTAAGTGACTTGCTCAGAGTCACACAGCTAGTAAGTGTCAAGTGTCTGAGGCCAGATTTGAACTCAGGTCCTCCTGAATCCAGGGCTTGTGCTCTATCCACTGCGCCGCCTAGCTGCCCCTGTAAAAACAATTTTTAAGATTAGTTTTTTGTTTGTATTTTTTGTTTGTTTTTGTTTTGTGAGGCAATTGGGGTTAAGTGACTTACCCAGGGTCACACAGCTAGTAAATGTTAAGTGTCTTAGGCCAGATTTGAACTCAGGTACTCCTGACTCCAGGGCTGGTGCTCTTTCCACTGTGCCACCTAGCTGCGCCAAGATTAGTTTTTTTTTTTTAATTTGAGTTCCAAATTAAAAGGAACATTTATTAAGCAAATACTATAAACTAAGTATTAGATCTAGTGCTGAGTATCCAAATATAAAAGTGAACATAGTCCTTGTACTGAAAAAGGGGGAGACAACATATATAGAGGAGGGGTAGCCAAGTTGAATAATCAGGTCTGGAAAGTTACAGAGGAGACACAGGGGAGTAGAATGACACATTCTTTCCAGGAACAGAGTTGACTTGATGTTGCTTTCAGAATTGGAAAGGGAAAATGTGTTCTAAAAACACAAGGGATGGTGAGATAGCCTGAGAATGAGAATTTGAACATTTTTTTTCTTGAAGATTCTTTTTTGAGATCTAAAAATGAACTTTTATTAGTTGAGGGACCAGGAATTAACAGGCTAAGGTTAGTGACACCAAGGTGACAGGCAGAGCTGGTGCTCTCTGAAAAGGAGAACTGGGGCAGGAAGCCACCAGCAATTCTAGGCATGAAAGAACTGCCATTCTCAATTCAATTTTTTTTTTTTTTTGCTGGGCAATGGGGGTTAAGTGACTTGCCCAGGGTCACACAGCCAATAAGTCAAGTGTCTGAGGCCGGATTTGAACTCGGGTACTCCTGAATCCAAGGCCGGTGCTTTATCCACTGCGCCACCTGGCTGCCCCAATTCAATTTTTTTTTTACCTTTGAGGCAATAGGGGTTAATTGACTTGTCCAGGGTCATACAGCTAGTAAGTGTCTGAGGCCAGATTTGAACTCAGATCCTCTTGACTCCAGGGCCTGTGCTCTATCCACTGTACCACCTAGTTGTCTTGTCAATTCTTTTTTTCTTTGTTTTTGTTTTTTCAGGACAATGAGGGTTAAGTGACTTGCCCAGGGTCACACAGCTAGTGTCAAGTGTCTGAGACCGGATTTGAACTCAGGTCCCCCTGAATCCAGGGCCAATGCTTTATCCACTGTGCCACCTAGCTGCCCCCCAATTCATTTTTTTAAAAAATGATTAAATACCTACTATTGTAGTAGGTGCTGAGACATACAAAGATCAACAAGAAACAATTCTAGTTCTTAAGGAACAATCAGTTATAATAATCAACAAGAATAATTAGAATTTACAATTTAAGTAGAATAGTTATTTATAGTGTGAGGGCCAAATTTAATATATGGAGAGTTAATTGAGTGTCTCACCGTAATATTGGGGTCCCGGAAATAATGAGGGACCTCTAGGTCCAAAGCTCCCTCCCCTCTGAACTGCCTTTTTAGATATTTCTCCCAGGCCAATAAGAAAGGAGCCTAACAGCCTCTTTTCCACAAAACAAATCAGGTTTTATTAACAGGAATAAAATAAACAGCAAAGGTGAAATTAATAAAATCAAAGACAAGGAAATAGGGAAAAAGAAATATGGATAATCCTCCTAACTCTAACTTAAGTCTATACAATCCCAAAACTCGCTTCCAGTTCAGCTAATTCAAAAGAGCAGGGCTCGTATGTTAACTCACCACCTGGGGTCCATAGCTTCAATGGAAAACCAGCTTTGCAGCCAGGCCCGCAGGACTGTCTGCTCCTGCTGCTTGCACTGGAAGAGAAAGTCACTCTGGAAGAGACTAAGCTCCCCTCAGCAAGTGTTTACTCTTCCTCCCCCAAAAGGGGAAGTCCTTCAAAACTGCCTGTGGAGAGTGGTTTCTCCTGCTGACATCAGCAGCACATGTCACTCAGGGCAGGCCAGGTGTGGCTCATCCCTCAGCCAAATTTCAATCATCTTACCACATTCCTCCCTTTGTTTCTTTGAGGAACACACGGTGTTTCCTTGATGAAACAGTAAAATAAAAATAACAGAATATAATACCCTTTGCTAACAAACAATATGTTAATAACAATATAGAAAAGGGAGAAATGGGAAATTTTGTCCAGAGGGGTGGTCCCTCATGAACCCACTCTTTGACACTGTCTGCAGAGGGAGGACCTCTACAAAGAATACATATTACAAATGGTGTATAAAATAACAGAAGGAAAATAAAAACAACAAAACAAAACTGTTCATTTAAAGTCTTTGAGATCTTGTCTTATTGGAGTGGTGAGATGTCATCAGGAAAACTGGACTCTGGTCTGGATCTTCAGAACCTTAACAATAGCGGCTGCTAAAGAACAAAGAACCCTAACAGAGCCTAGAGGCAATAGGCAGTTCCCATTTGAAAACCCTACTACTCAATTACTTGCTCTGAGACTCAGACTCCGTAAGGTATTAGGAGTTGGAAATTGTCTTTTTAGAGCCCTTGGAGACCAGTTAGAAGGTTATTCTAGAAGCCATCTCAAACACAGACAAGAAACTACTGATTATATGCTCAATCACAGAAAAGACTTTGAGTCTTTTAGGGAGGACAACACTCCCTTTGAAAACTATATTGCCGACTTAGAAAAACCGGGAATACGGGGCAGCTAGGTGGTGCAGTGAATAAAGCACCTGCCCTGGATTCAGGAGGACCTGAGTTCAAATCCAGCCTCAGACACTTGACACTTACTAGCTGTGTGACCTTGGGCAAGTCCCTTAACACTCATTGCCCTGGGGAAAAAAAAAGAAAAAAGAAAAACCAGGAATATTTGTAGACAATGATACAGTAGTAGCTTTTGCAAAACATAACCAGCTGAATGTAATCATTCATCAGTTGAATAAACCCCTATGGCAAATTCGTGGTACAGACAAAGCCAAATTTCAATAATCTTACCACAGTAGGGAGCTTTATCCTATATTCTTTCATTTGCTCTTCATAATCACCCAGGGAGGTAGTCAAGGTAAGTTTTATTATCCCCATTTAGTGGCAAAGGTCTGATTCCAATCTTCTGACTCAGAACACAAGGGGTAGATTCCACCACTACCACATGCTACCTTTGTCACTACCTGGATGTGTGACCTTGGGCCTCAGTTTCTTCCCCTGACAAAAGAAGGCATTGAACAAGAGGATCTTTAAGCTCCCTTCCAGCTCTTACATTCTGTGGTTTGTTGAGCTATAATTATTTGTCAAGGTCATCCTTTGTGGTATTAATTAAAACTCTCTGTGGTCAGTGTTTGTTTTTTTAAAGTGTTCATGATATAGGAGTGTGAGGTTTCAGTAAAATCTACAAGTTCTTTCTCCTGAACTACATTTTCCCTTATATTTCTTCTCATCCATCACCTTTGAACAAAGAATGAAACCAACTACATTTGAACAGAAAAGACTTATTGGGAGAGCAGTGATCTCTGAGTATAGTCAGACTTTGATTTATCAGAGCTGCTTAGGGACAGACAGGTGGCACGATAGAGTGAAGAGGATCTGAATCCATCTTCAGATGCTTACTAGCTGTATGACCCTAGACAAGTCACTTAACCTCTGTTTGCCTCAGTTTCCTCTACTATAAAATGAGGATAATAGTACCTACCATCCAGGATTGTTGTGAAGATCAAAAGAGATTATATTTACAAAGCACTTAGCATAGTGCCTGACACATATTGAGTGCTTAATAAATACTTGTTTCCTTCCTTCTTTTCTTCCAAGATGAGAATTTTTTTAAAAAAATCAGGATCAGATTTTGTAAATGAAAGCAAAAACAGACAAAAATTTGTAACAAGAATAATGAGGAAAAATGTCGTGTGTACTTAAAAAGGTTTAATCCTCAATTATTTAAACAAATTTTTTAAAAATAAAAAGTGAGAGCCGAACAACAGAAAATACATCACTAACTAGAATAATTTCATCTAAAAGTTGAACCACTATGAGTTCATTCTCACAATGAGAAGATCAAAAGAACATAGAAAGCATAACAGTCAGAAAACCTATGACCTACTTGATAAACACACAGAGATAGCTGCCAAAGACAATGCCAGGTTAGAGTATGTACTTGTCCATATTGGGGCAGCCAGGTGGTACAGCAGATAGAACTGGAAGATCTGTGTTCAAAGCTGACCTCAGACAGTTACTATCTGTGTGACCTTGGGCAAGTCATTTAACACACATTTGCCTCAGTTCCTCTTCTGTAAAATGGGGGCAAATTGGAGAAGAAAATGACAAACCACTCCAGTATCTTTGCTAAGAAAACCATGTGGGTCATATATAGTTGGATATAACTGAATGACTAACAACAAAATAATATCTTATGAAGAAGGATTGACAATGAGTAGCATAATTTCACAAAGCAGAAAGAAGTACAGGGAGAAAAAGACGATTTAAAGAAAGGCTGGCAAGATATGCAACTAAACAAAGTCACTCCAAGGGCATCTGAAGACAAAAATAGAAAGAAAATTACAAACAGAAGAAAAAAGGAAAAGATTTGCAAAAATCGTTTCAACAAATTGTTTTCTCTTTGAAGGGTGGTGGAACTACCACAATTGGATCCTAATATCACAGTCCCTGAGATGTTTACAGAAAAGGAAGAAATGTCATCCAAGAGAACAAAGATAGGAAAACCAGTGAGATTGGAGCATTATGAATATGGAGAGGAAATGATATTGTAAGTGGTACAATTGTGGGTTCATTGAAAGATGATCTACAAAGTATCTGAAGTAAGGGAAGACACCAAAGATGTGAGAAAAGATCTCAGACCTTATTAACACTGAAAAAGATGACTGAGAGAACATCAGTAACTACCTGCTTCCAATCTAACTCTCCTACCTACACAAAATCTTTATGAAAGTCACCTATACTTGCTGAGTGCATTAATAAGAAACATAAAAGGGCCAGCTACGTGGCACAGTGGATAGAGCACCGGCCCTGGAGTCAGGAGGACCTGAGTTCAAATCCGGCCTCAGACACTTAACTAGCTGTGTGACCCTGGGCAAGTCACTTAACCCCAATTGCCTCACCCCCCCCCCCAAAAAAAATAGGAAACATAAAACCTTTCACAAATGTTTTTCAACAGGAGACCACATCTTTACCATTTTAAAATTATCTGAAAGATGTAGAGGACATAAACCTCCATTGTGAGTCAAACAATAAATGTTTATTAAACTCCTACTATGTGGCAGGCACTAATACTAAGTGTTGGAGATACAAAAAAGACAAAAGACAGTTCTTGCCCTTGAGGAGCTCACAATCTAATGGGGGAGATAATGTGCAGACAATTATGTACAAACAAGCTCTACATAGGGTAGATAGGAAATAATGCACAGAGTGAAGGCACTAGGATTAAGAGGGATTGGGAAAGGCAGAAGCCTTTCCTGTAAGCTATCTGTCTATCTGTCTGTCTGTCTGTCTGTCTATCATCTATCTATCTATCTATAACACATACCTGATTGCTTGCTGGTTTGTGGAGGGGGGAGGGAAATGAGGGAGGGAGAAAAATCTGGAACTCAAAATCTTACAAAATCAAATGTTGAAAGCAATCTTTACATGTAATTGGGAAATAAAATAAAATACTAATGAAGAAAGAAAGAAAGAAAGAAAGGAAGGAAGGAAGGAAGAAAGGAAAGGGAACTATGGGCAGAGCCAAGATAGTGGATCAGGGATCACTACCTAGCTGAACTGTCCCAACATTCCCCTTCAAACAACTTTAAAATAACACCTCAAATCAAATTGTGGAGCAGCAGAGCCAACAAAAGGTTGGAGTGAGACATTTTTATGGTCTAAGAAAACTAAGAGGTTGGCAAGAGAAGTCTGCGGCACTGGGGATGGAGGCCTGTGTTGAACCCACACACACAGTGACTACAGTAACAGGAGTGGCAAATTGAAATATGCTTTTCTTGCTTTGTTTTCCTTGCTTTTTAGTAAAAATATAGCTAATATGGAAATGTTTTGTGTGATTTCAGATGTAAAAATGATCTCATAATGCTTTCTTCTGGGTAGGTGGCCCAGGTAGTAGGAGGAAGGGAATTTAGAACTCAAAATTGAAAAAGAAAAGAATGTTAAAAATAATGAATTAAAAAAAAAAGTCAACACCGGCCCTGGAGTCAGGAGTACCTGAGTTCAAATCCGGCCTCAGACACTTAACACTTACTAGCTGTGTGACCTTAGGCAAGTCACTTAACCCCAATTGCCTCACCAAAAAAAAAAAAAAAAAAGTCAAAGGTTTAAAAAAAAAAGAGATCACTAAGCTGTACATAAAAATCCCTCTAGATGTATATTGATTTTTTTTGGGGGGGGGGAACAATGAGGGTTAAATGACTAGCCCAAGCTCACACAGCTAGTAAGTGTCAAGTGTCTGAGTCCAGATTTGAACTCAGGTCCTCCTGAATCCAGGGCTGGTGCTTTATCCACTGTACCACCTAGCTGCCCCCTGCATATTGACTTTTTAAAAAAAGTCTTACATTAACATTACCTATATTTCATTGTATTTTATTTTGTTTCATATTTCCTACTTACATTTTAATCTGGTTCTGCCACACTTAAAGTAGTTCAACCTGCAAGCCACATCTCTGCCCTAAAGTAATAGGGAAGATGGAGGTTTAGAAATTTGGAATGAGGGAGAGTTTGCAAGGGAAAGATAATGAGTTCTGTTTTGAACAGATTGAGTTTAAGATGTCTACTGGACATTCAATTTGAGATGTCTGATAGTCAGTTAGAGACATGAGTCTGGAGGCCAGCAGAGAAGTTTAGGCTGGATAAGTAGATTTGAGAATTATCTGGGGGCAGCCAGACCTGGATTAAGGAGGACTTGAGTTCAAATCTGGTCTCAGACACTTGACACTTACTAGCTGTATGACCCTGGGCAAGTCACTTAACCCTCATTGCCCCCCCCCCCTCCCAAAGAAAGAGAGAGAGAGAGAATATGAGAATTATCTGCCTAGAGATAACTGAATCCATGGGAGGTGATGAGTTCATCAAGTGAAATTATCTAGATGGAGAAGAATGCCTACCACAGAGCTGGTGGGATCCCTATAGTCAGCAAGTATAATGTGCACTAAGATCCAGCAAAGGGGCCTGAGAAAGAGTGGTTAGGTAGAACCAAGAGAGAGCAATGTCCTGAAAACCTAGAGAAAAGAGATTATCAAGAAGAGGGTGACTGACTATGTCAAAGCCTGCAGGAGAGGTCAAGGATGAGGATTGAGAAAAGTTCATTAGATTTGGCTAGAAAGCATTGCTAACTTTGGAGAGGATAGATTCATTTGAATGAGGGAGAGGAGAGGAAGTGGGAGTGGAGGTAGATAGCTTTCTCAGGGACTTTAGCCATAAAAGGCAGGAGAGATACAGGACAATAGGAGGGATGAATGGATTAAGGGAAGGTATTTTGAAGATGGGATACATGGAAATGCTTGTAAGCAGTAGAGAAGCAGTCAGTAGACAGGGTAAAAACTGAAGATAAGTGAAAGAATAAAGATGAAAGAGAGGTCAGTCTGTTGGAGAAGAAGGGATACAAGGTGATCAGTTTTTCATGTAGAGGGGTTTGCCCTGACAAGGAGAAGTGTTACCTTGTCATGTGAAACATGGATGGATGAAGGAGGAGATAGTGGTAGAAGGCATCTGGATGATGTAAGATAAGGAGGTGAGAGGAGGGAGCTCTCAGCAAATAACCTCAATTTTATCAATAAATTGAGTTCTCAGATGACAGGTTGGGAGAGGGAGAGCCATGGGAGACTTGAGAACAGATGAAAAGGTTTGGAATAGCTGCTGTGGTAGAGGAGGAGAGTGAGTTACTTAAGGAGGTGTATAAGGATTGTCCAGCAATAGTGAGGGCCAAATTGAGATCGTGCAACATAAATTTGTAGGCAGCTAGCTGGCACAATGGATAGAGTCAGAAAGACTCATCTTTCTGAGTTTAAATCTTCCTCAGACATTTATCAGTTGTGTTATCCTGGGCAAGTCATTTAACCCTGTTTCCCTTAGTTTCCTTATCTGGAAAATGAGCTGGAGAAGGAAATGGCAAACTACTCTAGTATCTCTGTCAAGAAAACTCCATGTGGGGTCACAAAGAGTCAGACGCAACTGAAATGACTGAACAACATAAATTTCAGCCAGCACAGTTATATGATTTTTCATCACCTTCATTCAGCAGCATATGCACAGGAGCAAAGGCAGTGGGGTGGTGGGAGTAATCCAAAACTGAGGCTTGGCAGGGCATGAGCAACAATATGATAAAGGGGCAAGGGACTCCTGAGAAGAGGACAGTTTTGAGGTGAACTGGTTCACCAAGGGTTAAAATGGGGAAAGGAAGAGAGTGCAGCTAGTTGTAGGGTTACCACCTGTGAGAAACCTTGAAGGGTTAAAGGATTGGAGGTTCCAGTGTGTATGAAGGCAGGGCTTGATATTGGAAGGTGGAGAGGTGGAATGCCACTAGATTGTGATAAGGGAGTTTTGGAGTTCATAAACACAGAAGTGGTGCATTTGTAGGTGATAGGAAGGTCAAAACTATGAGCATCTTTATGTGTGGTTGAGATGAATTGGAAGAGTAAGTTAAAGGAAATGAGTAAGTTGAGAAACTGGGAGATGATGGTATTTGAGGAACTCTCTCTCTCTCTCTCTCTCTCTCTCTCTCTCCCTAGTATGAGGGTAGGAGTTGGGGAAGAGAGAAAGATTTGTGAGTAAGGTTCTGATCTCATTGAGGAAGGAAGGGGAGTGTCTTGGAGGTCTTTAGACAACAGCTACAAGGATCTTGATTAAGTAGTGGATATAGATTATGAGAACCCCAAAGGAGGAGAGGTTACTGAGTAATAGTGGTGGGGGGATAACTTGGAATTGTCAATGGGGAACAAGAAATATTCTAACTCTCCCAAGTCAACTGGTGAGTCAATAAGAATGAGTGAAAATGCAGCCATTACTAGAAAGGGAGTCCAGGGAGGCTATATCATCAGAAGAGATCCAGGTCTCAGTGAGAGCCAGGAGATGGAAGGAATGGAAAGATTTAAGATAAAAGCAAGTTTGTTGCCTTTGGAGCAAGTATTCCAGGAAGCACATGGAAGGGGGTATATAGTTTTGGGTTGGGACGATGGTTGGGGTGGCTTGTGGGGAACAGGAATAAGGAATCAGGCAATAGGGGTTAGAGAATGGGCTTTGAATGATGACCTAAAGGGGTTCAGAATCACTGAAGTGGGGAGGGTATGACCAGTGGGGAGTTTGTTAATCATTAAGGTAGGGGGCAGCTAGGTGGTGCAGTGTATAAAGCACTAGCCCTGGATTCAGAAGGACCTGAGTTCAAATCCAGCCTCAGACTCTTGACACTAGCTGTGTGACTCTAGGCAAGTCACTTAACCTTCATTGCCCAGCTCCCCAAAAAATCATTAAGGGAAATTTTTAGAAAGATTTGCAATGTCAGTCGTATTTTTAACTTCAGGAGCCTTGAGCATTTCAAGTAAGGGAACAAGAGCTTGGAGGAAGATTGGTGATATTCTCCTACCCTAAAGGTAGGAAAACAGGCTGGAAACTTGATGGAAGGGTGCCCTCTCCTGTCACCTCCCACAGGAGGCTGAGATGGAATGGCAGGAATTTTCATCTTCTTCCTTTACCACAGCAGCAGGAGACTGGAAGGGTTCTTCTCTTCCAAGGGATGCTAAGGCAACAAGAAAAAGATATGTGAAGCATGATGATAAGACATCATCCTCTCCTCTTCCCATCCCCACTGGAGACTGGAGATTAGGTTTTAGACCCTGCTCATTTTTTGATGGTAACAAAAAAGCATTTGATTTGACACAACAAAAGGATGGTTTGTTTTATAGGAAGGTATCTTCCATTCACATGCCCAAATCGGGATTTCTTCTGTAAGTGTGGGAACAGAAACCCATATCCCAAATTATCTAAGCACGGAAGGCTCCAATTTTTCATTAAATCAACCAGAGATACTTAACTAAGTGTGAATAACCTTTTTTCTTTTTGGGTGAGGCAATTGGGGTTAAGTGACTTGCCCAGGGTCACGCAGCTAGTAAGTGTCATGTGTCTGAGGTTGGATTTGAACTCAGGTCCTCCTGAATCCAGGGCCGGTGCTCTATCCACTGCACCACCTGGCTGCCCCTGTGAATAAACTTTTAATCAGTTTGGGAGGAGTGAAATATGTTAATCATTAGATGGAAACAGGTGATGTCATACAGGAAATATTTTGTGATGTGCCCGGCAATAAGCCTTATTAAACATGAAAACAAGATTGAGCGATATATTGTTAGGGTTGTGTGTTTTACTGTATTCAAATAACTTGAAAATTTGTTATCCATGTGTAATAAACATGGAACCTTCCTACCATTCAGAGTACTGAATTAATTAGAATATCACATTTCCCAATCATGAAAGAAGTTTCTATTTTATTGTTTTCTTAGGAGGAAGAACAGAATACTCAAGCAAATACAAAGAAGATTGTTATTTACTGGACTCATCTACAGCTCTGTCTCTGTCTCTGTCTCTGTCTCTGTCTCTGTCTCTGTCTCTGTCTCTGTCTCTCTCCTTTTTTCTCTTCCTCCCTCCCTCTCTTCTAGAAGCCACATTGGACATTTGTTATTTCTACAATTATCAAGTAACCACTAGGTACAGATTATAGTACAAGGATCTTGGAAAGAATATGCAGAGTTTATAAAATAATTGTTCTTTATTTCAGTGGGCATAGAGTGACACATTGCTATGTAACAAAAAGTAGAAACAATGAATAAATGAATGAAAAGGCATATATTGATTATTATTACAATTATATATTACTAATTAATATGACATATTATTAATATTACTAATAATGTTACAATATTGTTACTATTACATGCCAGGAAGTAAGCAATGAATTGATCACAGGATATAGACACAAATGGATTAGAATGCTTTTAGAAAACCTGCCAATCTATGCACTTAATGTACTGCTTTAATTCACCGATGAACACAATTCTTTGGATTTATTTTAAAAGGCTTTGAAAATGTGCCTTTTAGTTTTTCTTATTCATCTGTGTTGATTTGAAAAAAATAATTTAAAAATTTTATTGATGGCTTTTACTTTTTTCATCACTTTACATTTCCTTGGCAGCAAAGATTTTTTAAAAATAGTTCAGCAAAATCAAGCCATACATTGGCTGTCTCTGACAATAAATGCAATATTACACACCCTTAGGAATGTACCTTTTTAATTAAAGGGGAGAGATGTATTTTCTCATCACTTCTCTGGGACATATTGGTTATTATAATTATAAAATATTCACTTAAATACAGTTGTTCTTCCTCTTTACATGGTTGTAAATTAATCATTGTGAATAGTATATTCCTGGTTCTGCTTACTTCTCTCTGTATTAATTCAAATAAGTCTTTCCATGTTTCTCTTAATTCCTCATATTCATTATTTTTTCAAGAAGAAACTAAGGCCACTTGTGATCTGAGATGGACTAGATGGTCAATCTATTCTTCTTCTTTTCTTTTTTTTTTTTGTGAGGCAATTGGGGTTAAGTGACTTGCTCAGGGTCACACAGCTAGTAAGTATTAAGTGTCTGAGGCTGGATTTGAACTCAGGTCCTCCTGACTCCAGGGCCAGTGCTTTATCCACCGTGCCACCTAGCTGCCCCATGGAGGTCTATTCTAGCTCTTAAATTTTATGATTCTGTGATTATGTCAATAATATTCCATCATATTCATGTACTACATGTTGTTTAACCATTCCCTAATTGAAGGACACCCATTTTGCTCCTAGTTCTTTGTTTACCTAAAAGAAACTGCACTTATGAACTCTATACATGATATGCTTCTTTCCTCTTACATCCTTGGAATATATGCATAGTAGGACATTTTAGTCATTTTTCCTAATTGCTTTTCAGAATGTTTGGACCAATTCACACCTCCACCACTTGCTTATTAGTGAATTGTTGCCTCAAAATCCCCCCAAATATTGAATATTTCCAACTTTTCTTGCCTATGATTTTTTGGGGGTATGTGAGGTAAAACCTAATGCTTTAATTTGGATTTCTTTTATTATTGTGACTTGCAGCTTTTTTTGTCTGTCGTTTCAGGATTAAAACTGGAACTGAATGAAACACTCATAATCTATCTAATAGTGAACAAAAGGAGGTTTACTTAGATATAGCAGGAAAAGAATATTTAGCAAGTATACAACACTGATTCAGGTAGGTGTAGCTTATTGCTTCCATGTTGGCTATGCTGGTCTGATACAAATCTGAGGGAAGAACTGCTATCTACCAAGAAGCTCCATCAATAGCCTGAGCTTTAGTGTTTTTATCCAAAGATAGCTCAAAGATAGTTCCGATTCTTTTAAGGAAAAACTATCCTAGCCTACATAGTAGATCTTGCTCCTATCATGGTAGCATTTTTTCATTGTGTGTGTGTGGGGGGGGCGATGAGGGTTAAGTGACTTGCCCAGGGTCACACAGAATTTTTCTTTTTTTTTTGGTGAGGCAATTGGGGTTAAGTGACTTGCCCAAGGTCACACAGCTAGTAAGTGTTAAGTGTCTGAGGTCGGATTTGAACTCAGGTCCTCCTGAATCCAGGGCTGGTGCTCTATCCACTGCGCCACCTTGCTGCCCCTATTTTTCATATTTTAAATAATAGTTTTAAATTCTCCTTTTGAGAACTTTAGTTTGTCTTTTACCACTTTTTTTAGGGAAAGTCTTGATCATATATATGTGTGCTAATTTTTTGTAGATCTTAGATATCAGACCATTATCAGAGGGTTTTGAAGTTTTGCTGCAAATACCCCCCATCACAACCTCCTTCTCTCCTCTGCCACTGGCAGGTCTGGTGCAGGCCCTTATTCCTTCATAACTAGATTATTATGATTGGCCCTTGGTTGAGCTCCCCCTCTCCAATTTCTCCCTACCCTAGTCCATCCTCCTCTTAGTTATCAGATTGATCTTCCTAAAATTCAGGTCCAATAACATCAACTATTCAATAATCTCCAATGGAACCATCTCCTTTCTGTTCCTCAAAAACAATACTCCATCTCCCACCCTGTGAATTCGCTATGGTTCGCACCTTTCTCTGTCTACTCATCTTGCCTATCTTTTACTTGACTTTTACCTCCTTCTTAAAGTGGGGCACTGTTTCCAGGCTGCACTGTCCCAAGCTTCAGGGGGTCCCAGGTGGTATGATTTAAAGAGGGACAGGTTCTTTACTCACCTGGCCTGTTCTGTGGTCCATAGATAACCCCAGGCCAACTTGCTAATTAACCAGACAGCAAAACTTTGTGTGCTGTGGTTGTTAGCTCTGACTAGCCTGCACCCCTCCCCAACCTGGGCCACTGCTACTCAACCCTACTTCCTGGTTCTCAGCAGAGGTGAAAAACCTAAGTTCTGCCTCAGCACCAGCAGAGACCCCTGTAATCTCCCCCCTGCCAAAGGCTCAACCCTCTCTCCAGACTGTGAACTTAATTCCAGATGACACTGGCGCTTCAACTGATTCAGAGGCTCCAGGGTCTCTTTTCCTGGCTCAGCCTGCCTGGGATTTGATCTGTGTCAGTGTGACCTCCGGGTTGGGCTCCACTCCCGCTTTGGCACAGCAGCCCCCTCCTGCTGACTTTCTAAGCCATCTTTGGCTGGAAAATTATCTCAGCCCATTCTTTTGTGGGTTTTGCTGCTCTAGGAATTGTCCTATGGCATGATTTGGAGGATTTTTGGAATGATCATGTTGTGAGTTCTGAGAGCTTACTGCCTTTCCTCCGCCATCTTGACTCCACACAACCTATGAATTCTCACTGGCTGTCCCAATGCCAGGAATGCCCTCCCTCCTCTTCTTTGTTATCTGGACTCCCTGCCTTCTTTCCAGTCCCAACCAAAATGCCACTTTCTACAAGAAGCTTTTTTTCTGATCCCCTTTAATGTTAGTGCCATCCTTCCATTAATTATCTCCATTTCCTTGTTTATAAATAGTAGTTTGCATGTTTCACCATAAGAATGTGAGCTCTTTGACAAGAGGGACTGGTTTTTATTTATTTATCTATTCATTCATTCATTCCTCTATCTATCTATCTCTCTCTATTTGCCCAATCATTCATCTATCTATCTATCTATCTATCTATCTATCTATCTATCTATCTATCTATCTATCTATCTATTTATTTATTTGGACTTTCTTTGTATTCCCTAGCACTTAGCACAGTGCCTGGCATATAGTAGGCACTTAATAAATGGTTCTCAATTTGACTTCCCAGTTGATAATTTTTGTTATCCACAGTGCATTGATTGGGTTTGTGTGAGTTTTAATTTCATTTAATTGATCTTCTTTTGTCTTTTGTGTTTTTATCTATCTTTTGTTTGGTTAAAAATTCTGTTCTTATATTATAGTGAATAAACTTTGACTCAAAGAAGAATTAAGAGAAAACACCTTCCCTTCATTGCAAATGTAGAACCACTCTCACCTGTGGCTCCAAGAAGCTGTAACATGCACAATGGTCACACCCTGGTAAAATTTTCTTGATAGGTGGACTAATCCAGTTAACCAATAAGCCTCAAACCTGTTGGCGAGTTAGGGGGATGGCTATCCTAAGCATATGAAGACTTCCTCTTGGCAGAATGGATAGATGAAAACAATTTACTATGAAAGCAGCTGAAGCAAGCACTGTGGAATGCTTTAAACTTGGTCAGACATCAAAGAATCCAAAGTCATCCCCTGCATCCCAGGCCATTGCCAGTTATCTTGACTTTTGTCCTGTCATTGGATTTTGATTTTCAGGAAGAGAGAGTGAGGCTGACAACTTCGCAATTCTACCTCACTTAAATCCAGTTTACACAGGTCAAGATATCACCCTGTGATGTTATTGGTCTTCTTTGAATATGAAGGACAAACAACAATAGCAGAACTCTGGATGGACAATATTGAATATATAGTCAGTCAGAATTGATGCATTGTTTGTTTTTTTTTTCTGACTGGTCTTCTCTCTGTGTCTCTCTTTGTCTCTCTATCTCTCTGGCTATCTCTTCAATGAGTGAGGGCTTGTGAGGTAGAGGGAAAGGATATCATCAGAAATGAATATGCCAGCACACAAGTAATTAATACATTTAAAAATTTTTGTTGTTGTTTTTTACAAAATACCAGCCTCTGACTCATAGCTGGAAGTAGGTTCACAAAGTCTTCACATGTTAGATTAAAACCAGGCAAAAAAAATATTTGTGCATGCCCTATGTAACCCTCTAGGAACCTCATTGGTTAGTTCTTCATTACACATTTATACAAATCTTGAGTGTGTTTTGGTAGATTGGTTCCCAAATTCTTCATGCATGTTGTAGTTATACTGCATGAGATTTCTCTTTCTGTTATTTGTTTCTGGATTTTGTCCTTGCTATATAAAAGCACTAATGATTTTTTATGCATTTAGTTTGTAATTTGCTACTTTATTGAAACTCTTGTCTAATATTTTTTGCATTCTTTTGTTTTATGTTACCATTTCCATCTCTATTCCTTCCACCTTCCTTGCCCAGAGAACCATTTCATAATAAAGAATAGAGAAAAGGCAGCTTAAGAGAACTGACCAACAAATTTGGTATAAAAAATTATTCCCTGCGAAAGGAATTGTTATTTTAAATTATTTTATGATATGATCTTTAATATTCAGGTTGTATATCCATCTTGAATGATTCTGAAATATGGCATAAAATGTTGGTCTAAGGCTAATTTTTGCCAGACATCTTAATTTCTTTCCCAGGTAATTTATGTTTTCAAGTTTATCTAACACTGTTATTTAGTTCAGTTATTTTTAATTTTTCCCTTTCTAGTCTGTTCCATCATCCTGTTAAAAACTCCCAATACAAAATGGTTTAAATGATTGATGTTTTATAATATAGTTTGAATTCTGAGAGTGCCAGTCTCCCTTAATCCTTACTTTTTTTCATTGTTTCCTTTGTAATTCTAGTTATTTTAGTCTTCCAAATGAATATCGTTACAATTTTGTCTAGTTCCATAAATTGTCTCTTTAGTAATTTGATTGCTATAGCAATGGCATAAATTTGTAAACTAATTGGTAATATTTTCATTTTTGTTATGCATGACTGAGTTATGAACACTATATTAGTTCTTTATTTCTTTTTTTTTTTTTTTTTGGTAAGGCAATTGGGGTTAAGTGACTTGCCCAGGGTCACACAGCTAGTAAGTGTCAAGTGTCTGAGGCCGAATTTGAACTCAGGTCTTCCTGAATCCAGGGCTGATGCTTTATCCACTGCGCCACCTAGCTGCCCCCAGTTCTTTATTTCTTTAAGAAACATTTTGCAAATGAATACATATAGGTATTGAGTATGCTTTGATAGATTGATTTTTTTTCTTGTTTTTAGTGAAGCAATTGGGGTTAAGTGACTTGCCCAGGGTCACACAGCTAGTAAGCGTTAAGTGTCTGAGGCCGGATTTGAACTCAGGTACTCCTGACTCCAGGGCCAGTGCTCTATCCACTGCGCCATCTAGTTGCCCCCTAGGTTGATTTTTATATTTTATGCATTATATTTTTAATAGAACTTCCCTTTCTATTATTACCACTTGAATTTTATTATGTAGAAATATATTTCTGTGGCTTTATTTTATAACTTACAAGTTCTTTTAGTTATTGTCTTGATTAGTTTCCTTGCTTGTTCCCTAGGATTTAAAAAATAAAACATCATGTCATAAGCAAAAAGGGATAGTTTCATCTCCTTTTTGTCTAACTTTATGACTTTAATTTATTTTTCTTGCCTTTTTGGTATTGATAGCATTTTTATACCTATTTCAAATACTAGCAGGGAAAGGGAGAATAATTCTTGCTTTACTCTTATATTTAAGGGGAAAGGTTCTAGTGTATCCTCACTGCATATAAAATTTGCTTTGGGTTTTAGATAAGTGATTTCCATCATTTTTTAAAAAAAACCTCTCTATTCCTATACTTTTTTTGGGGGGTTTGCATAAAAGAATGTAGAAAATCATGTGGTTTGGGATATTTTTGTTTTAATTATGTTTATTTTGATTGATTTCCTAATGATGAACCATCCTTGCAAGCATCCTTGGTATAAATACAAGTTAGCTATGATGAATGATTTCTTGAATGAAGTACTGTGCTACCTGTTTGAAAGATTTTATTTAAAAATTTTGAATTAATATTCATTAATAATATTGGCCTATAGTTCCCCTTCCTTGGTTTAAGTATTAAGACTATGTTTATCTTCTAGAAGGAGTTTGGTAGAATACCATTTTTCTCAATCTTCAAGAATAAAATGTTGCATTGTCATCAATCATTCTTTTAAAGTTTGATATAATTCTCCTATAAATCCATCAGGACCAAGAGTTTTCTGCCACTCTCTCCCCACATTTCTGTTACAACTAGTCCTGTTCCCTTTCTCTGAGACGGAATTATTTTGATCTCTATTGCATATTTCATATTTTTTATGATAATCTATTTCTTTTATGTTCTTAGTTTTGCTGGTATAATTCTTTTTGTTTCTTCTGGTTTTGTTGTGATTTTACACTGTGAGGGAGATACATTTTCTTACATCATCTGTATTACCAGGCTTGGTCATTATAATTACAGTGTCCCAGTTTCATTTTTTTCTTCTTGTTCTTTCTATTTACATTGTTGTGGTCATTGTGCATATTATTTTCCTGGTTCTGCTCGCTTCATTATTCATAAGCTCACATTAAGATTCCCGTATATATCTGTACTCATCATAAATAATTTTTTCTTATAACACAGAAATATTCCATCACATTCACATACTTAAATTTGTTTAACAATTTCCTAATTGATGGATATCTGATTTGTTTCCAGTTCTTTGTTCTTGTACAAAATGCTCTGTCTTCTTCAGGAATTTTTTAACATTTAGTTTCCTTCCTAGATGAGACCTTCTTTATTATTCCTTGGCCTCAGGCCCTCCCTTTTGTTGTTTTTATTTTTTATGTTCTTCTTTATGAAAAGCATGACCATTTCAACATACAAATAAGAACAGAAAGATGGTGTTACATGTGTGTGACAAGACAAGTATGTTAGCCTGAACACCCACATTTCCCAAATGCCACACTCTATGTGTGGTGCTACAAATAGGGTCTAGTCACAAAGTGGCTTATAACCCCCAATAGTATTATACTTGAGGCCTCCCACCCCTCACCTAGGTGTATGAAATATCCCTAGGTCCCCCTAGGCTTTGCTCACTTCTCCATCCTATCCTCACTAACCAAGTCTAAGGTGCTAGAGTTAGACAACCACCACATAATTACATTCCTGGGGGGAATCTTCTCGAAGGGAAATATACTTATCTTACCAGTAACACTAGTTCCTGAGTCCCCATCCAATAGGTTTTCCATTTACACAACCAGGCACTCCTAATAATGACATTTTAATATAACTATCTATTTAACAATAAGGCAAAAGATACTATAAATATTAACATGCTAAAAACATAACTACACAAATAATAAAATGCATCACAATACATATGTAAACCCAGATCACATTGTCCCATCAATGTACTCAGTAGCTATGGTGAAGAGTGGGCACACATTTATAAGAACCTGGCTTAACACATGAGGAGGAAAGCGCATGGACTTAAGGCAGCTCAGAACTCTAGATTGCATGCTTCAGTGTTATTGGTCCATTCAGTAACATTTGCACCAACTGAAATTGCTTCGCTCATCATTGTTAATCCCGACTACTTTTCAGCTGGGGAAATCCTCTTCTCTTCTCTACTTGAAGCCTTTAAAGCACTTTCAATTAACCATCACCCTTAAAAGAGCATTTGGGAAATGTTAGCTCTTAATGTGAAAAGCAGCATTTGTCTTTAACCTGGACAGCTGCAAAAAAAAAAAAAAAAAAAAAAAGAAAAAAGAAAAAAAAAAGAAAAAGAAAATTACCTTTCTCAAACTCTAGGTGGTGATGAAGGGCAATAGTTGTCATTAGAGCTCTTGGCCAATGATTCATTTCAATGGTCATTTCTCTCCAACCAATCAGGAAAGACTTGGTTGAAACTGTTACTCTCAAGTCAGAAAATAAGTGTTTGCAAAGGAGAAGAGGTACCCATCATGCCTAAGCTCTTAAGTCTACAGCAAGGCAGTCTGTCTCTGATGCCCTTGAAATCGTGTTTCTTCATATTTATATTCCCCTAGTGTTTCTTTATAACATTAAATCGTTTGCACACAAGCAAGGCATCATACCATATTGTTAACAAAGAAATTGCAGTCCTCAGATCTATACACAATTTTCTCTCCTAAAATGTTAAAAATCCTATCTGAAATTTCTTCCTTCATACATATATTTCAGCAATTTATATTAAAACAAAGTTCTTTTTCTATTTATATTAGACATCAAAAAGTTTATCCCTAATTGCAGCAACATCATAAATGGATACTTTGAAAATAAGTACAAATCTTGTCCTTCACACAAAAACCACTTTTGCTTCCCTTTTCTTTCTTCTTTTCCTTTTTTACATATATTCTATTTTTATTATGTATTAAAATATTTATCCAGAAACTTCCATGATGAGCTGGAAATATGATCACAGAAAGGTAGGTGACTCAACAGATTTTCGGTGATGCTATTCTGTTGGATTGACCAATGCCAGGGATGTGCAAGGCAAGTATTAAATGTAATCAATTTAAAGGGGACCCCCCCACAAAAAAACCCTAATAACTTACATATCATAATCTAGACCTTGAAGTTTGCAATTCTGCATCCATCACAGAGCTGCCAAATCTGCATCACATAGTAGTCAATCTGCCCCTTCTTCCTGAAACAGGGGCCGAGTTGGTCTTGAATCAAGTATCTTAAGCATGTTAATCACAACACACATCAAAGGAACAATTAGTCAGCATTACAGGAATCCTTCCAACTGACTCAGTGAGCTAACTGCCATTCCCTATCTAACTAACCAGCCCCAGAACTGTGGGTAAAGGAGATTTCAGAGTCAAGCATCCAAAAGTCAGTGACCAAAGACTACAGTGTATGAGAACATGTTGCATTAACAAAACAAAACAAAACAATTAGAAAACTACAGCTGTCACAAATTCTCTGAACCTGATTGCTCTGATAATAACTCTGGATCACTTTGTGTTTACATATGTAGTTTAGTTTCTAATTTTCTCACACTTAAAGGTTCTAAGGATCTCATATTTAGAGCTGGAAGGAACCATCCCCTTTCATTTTGCAGATGAGTAAACTGAGGCCAGGGAAGCTAAGCAACTTGCCCAAAGTCACACATGCAATAAATGTCACAGGTGGGGTTTCATCTCAGTCTTACTGAGCCCAGAGCCAGTGCTTTTCAAAAGACCATATATTGACATCATTTTTTCATACTTTTTCTGAGGATTCCATCAGTCTTTTGATAGTTGGAGATAAGAATGGAAATTTTTCATCATCTAACATATGTCATTAGCTTTTATTCAAGAAAGGTTCATTTCTGAACACTTGTCTAGGATCCTTTGTGTGTAGATATCCATGAACTGATTTAAAAGAGGATTTAAACCACCCCTTTCCACTAACACCAACAAATTAGGTGAGTAGAAAGTTGCCTTCAAAGTGGTCATTCAAAATGGCACTCTTGAACCTGGAAGTTCAGCTACGTTTTAAGCAAAGAATTCATTGAGCAGGAAGAAATTAATGGAACTGAAAAAGAGAGGGAAAGATATATTTCAGGGTCTGGTTTTATCTCAGGCCTTTTATTCAAAACAATGATGTTGAAGAACTATCCGAGGGCACAAAAATTTTCAGCATAATCAAGACATTAGTGTTATTGTTGTTCAGTTGTTCAGTCATGGCTGACTATTCATGACCAATTTTGGGGCGTTTCTTGCTAAAAATACTAGACTGGAATGGTTTACCATTTCTTTCTCCAGCTCATTTTACAGATGAGGAAACAGAGGCAAACAGGGTTAAGTGACTTGTCCAGGGTCACACAGCTAGCAAGTGCCTGAGACCAGGTTTGTACTCAGGTTTTCCTGACTCCAGGCCTGGCATTCTACCACTGGGCATTCTACATAAGGGCAGCTTAATAAAAAAGAAGGCACTTAATAAACGTTTATTTTCCCCTTCCTCATATATATATATATATATACGAATACACATACACACATATTTTTATATATATAAATATATATATGCATGTTCTTCTCCTATACCCCCTCAACCATAAGATCCTTGAAGGCAGGAACTGTTTGACTTTTGTCTTTATAACCTTAGCATGGTGACTAGTACACAGTAGGCTCTTAATAAATGCTTATTACTTGACCTATTGAAAAAGCAGAGAACTCCTCTGAAGAACATTCAATTACATTCATATACCACAGTTTGTTTAGCCATTCCCCAACTGGTGAGCATCTACGCTGTTTCCACTTCTTTGCTACCTCAAAAAAAATGCTGCTATAAATATTTGTGTTAATGTTGACATTCTTTTTGTCTCTGACTTGTCTTCCTACAATCACAAAGGAAGAACTTTTTTTTTAGGAAGAAAATTTTTAACCAAAAAAGGCTTCCCTCACATGCCAACTTCTATTCAAGGCCTACCCTTATCTTTTAGACTACTTTCCTGGACTAACTCATTATAGCCTCATCCCCTAGTTTATTCCTCACTCACCCTTTGCACAATGTCTCAATTGTCAGAGCTCCCAACTCTTCATCCTGCCACTCCCTCCTGTACCCACCAAAACCAGAAAAAAAAAATGCCTTATGTCCTCCCTCCCACTGATTCTTCTTGTAGCCTGTGGAGTCCTCCATATGCTATTATAGGGCATAGTCTTTATTTACCCTTTGGGTACAAAGGGAAGCAGTGTTCTCTCATCTCTAGGACTGCTTTGTGGGTGTTGGCAGTGGGATATATTCTTTCTAGTGTCTAGTTGGAACTCAAAATGTCAAAATTGCATGGTTAGGTTAGAATTATATTGAACTTCAGTTATATTTTTTATTAAATAAGTTTTTGTACTGGTCTGAGAACCTAATTTATTACATGGTGAGTCTCTTCAGTAGTATGCTTCCCTCTACTTTTAAATTGTTAGCAATCTTGACCCAGTCTTTAATCTTATTCCTGGACTCACATCGATGGAGAAAGTCACAAAAGGCACTAATTCAGTTCAGCACAAATTCATGTTATTTAACCCAATTTGGGCTATCATCACTGTTCTTCAAACCTTTAATTCATTTCTGATTGAGTCCTTATTGTATCCCCATAGCAACTGTTCCAAATCTTTTCTACTTTTCTGAAACCCCTGTCTTCACTTTTATCAGTAAGGCAGATGAAATACACAACAGACATGCAGTGTGTAGAGGTGTGTATAAGGATGTGCTTTCACCTCCAGGGGGGCATATCACATACATATATACAGAGACCAACATACACATACTTCTTACTTTGCAAGTGTTCTAATAGCTAAGGCAAAGTTACTACCTTCCTGCAGAGGCAATAGGCCTGGTTAACTGTGCCAAGGTGATATCTTTCTATCAACAGGTTTTTTTCTGATATGGCGGAATTTTCTGGGTTGTAAGAAACTTGTGGTTTCTCCAAGGAGGTGTTACTTGTTCTTCCTATTCTTCCTGTTCAGTCATAGATCAGGACAACAGCAGATGGCCCCTGATGTTTTCTTTTCTTTTAATTTTAATTTTTTTGCAGGGCAATGAGGGTCACACAACTAGTAAGCGTCAAGTGTTTGAGGATAGCTTTGAACTCAGGTCCTCCTGAATCCAGGGCTGGTGCTTTATCCACTGTGCCACCTAGCTGCCCCCCCGCCTTTTTTTGGCCCCTGATGTTTTTAAGGCAGTTTCGGTTAAGTCACTTGCCCAGGGGTACACAGCTAGTAAGTGTCTGAGGTAAGATTTGAACTCAAGTTCTCCCAACTTCAGGGCCAGTGCTCTGTACCACCTAGCTGTCACTGGACCCAGATGACTCTGCAGGAGAGAGTGAGGTTGGTAGCCTTGTAGAGTCCTCCCTCACTTAAATCCAATTCAGTGTAAGTCATGACATCACCCTCATGTCATGATCTTCTTCAAGAAGGGCAAACAACAACCACTGTTTAGTGGAGTTATTTCCTTATATTACAGAAACCTTGCTTCTTTAAGACTTTGATATATCAGTGATTGTCTCTCTTCTCTATATTCTTTCTTTCTGTGATCTTATGTTTAGTGATACATTTTTTTTACTTCACCTTTATTTTGAACATATCCCTTTCCTCTCCTATTCTCATTGAGCCACCCCTTGTAACAAAGATTGTTTTAAAGAGGAATAGATCAACAAAACCAACCAATATGTCACCATCAACTGATTTTGATAGCATCTGTAAATATTCCACACCCATATTCCTCACATGCAGAAAGACAGGAAAAAAGGAGAAGTTTCTCAAATCTTCATTAGGGACAAGCATGATCATTATAAATTATATAATATTAAGTTTTGTTATATTGTCATTTGTTTATTCTTATTGTTTAACCTATTTAGACTCGAAGTTATGATTCCTAGCTTTGTTAGGCTTTTTTTCTTTTCTTTTTCTTTCTTTTTTTTTTTTTTTAGTGAGGCAATTGGGGTTAAGCAACTTGCCCAGGGTCACACAGCTAGTAAGTGTTAAGTGTCTGAGGTCAGA
The DNA here is from genome assembly GCF_019393635.1 of Dromiciops gliroides. Taxonomy (NCBI): domain Eukaryota; kingdom Metazoa; phylum Chordata; class Mammalia; order Microbiotheria; family Microbiotheriidae; genus Dromiciops; species Dromiciops gliroides. Next base: position 297,252,676 of record NC_057863.1, on the reverse strand, counting down.
TTTGAACTCAGGTACTCCTGACTCCAAGGCCAGTGCTCTATCCACTGCGCCACCTAGCTGCCCCACTTTTTTTCTTTTTTACTGATTTTTGCCATCCTTTCAGAAATCTGTATTTTGTCACTGTGATTAGTTTTGCCTATGGTGAATATTATACTAGCCTAATTTCCCCAGATTTCATCTCCCTTTCCCCAATTACCCATTTACCTGTCTAATAAAAAATTCTTTGAGCTTACTTTAATTATTTTCTTTATTTACATATTTATCTATTTCTCTCTCTCTCTCTCTCTCTCTCTCTCTCTCTCTCTTTTGGAACCTTATTTTTTTCCCACCGCAACACAGGCATATAGTTTGGAATCTTTTTCTCTTCCTTTCCCTCCAATGTTATATTTTAATATCATCTTTTTCTGAATTTTCCTTTGTTTTCATTATTGTTCATTATTTGTCCTCTGCAATTTAGAGTAGTTTTATTTATTTGTCATAAAAATATTTTATTATTTTCCATTTACATGTAAAGATAGTTTTTAACATTTGTTTTCATAAGATTTTTCTCCCTCCCTTCTCTCCCCACTCCTCAAGACAGAAAGCAATTTGATATAAGTTATATATATACAATCACATCAAATATTTCTGCACTAGTCATGTTGTGAAAGAAGAATCAGAACAAAAGGGGAAAACCTCAAAAAAGAAAAAAACACAAGAAAGTAGAAATAGTATGGTTCAATCTGCATTCAGATTCCACAGGTTTTTTTTTTCTGGATGTGGAGGGCATTTTCCATCATGAGTCCTTTGGAATTGTCTTGGATCATTGCATTGCTGAGAATAGCTAAGTCTATCACAGTTGATCACACAATGTTTCTGTTAATGTGTACAGTGTTCTCCTGGTTCTGCTCACTTCACTCAGCATCAGTCCGCTTAAGTCTTTCCAGGTTTTTCTGAAATCTGCCTGCTCATCATTTCTTATATGGGCTTCACTCTTAAAAATATCAGTTCATTAAAGAAGCAATGTCTGATGGAAGCCATGTTCAATGGTGGGAATCAATTCTGTGTTCCACATCATAAAACTCAATTTTATCCCTTGCCTTTACCAAGATCTTTCTCTACTCCTCAGGGAATATCTCTGATTACGTTTCCCCTATCACTCTGGGTTCTTGCTGCCCTTTGTAACATATATTCCTTTTCCTGGGGTATGATACTATCTAGATATATGGTTTTCTGTGGGAAATGTCTTAGTGTTCTTTATCCCAGATGAAACCCATCATAAGTTCCGTTTCTCTCATTACAAATTTATATCTTTTTCCCACCATGGAAATGCTTTTTTTTTTTTTTGGGGGGGTGGGGCAATGAGGGTTAAGTGACCTGACCAGAGTCATACAGCTAGTAAGTGTCAAGTGTCTGAGGCAGGATTTGAACTCAGGTACTCCTGAATCCAGGACCCTTGCTTTATCCACTGCACCACCTAGCTGCCCCAAACAAACAACTCTGAAAGCCTTTTTTCGTTTTTGTTTTTCAGTCATTTCAAACTCTTTTTTGTTGCTTTGTTTTGTTTTTTTTGGTGAGGTAATTGGTTTTAATTGACTTGCCCAGGGTCACACAGCGAATAAGTGTCAAGTGTCTGGGGCTGGATTTGAACTCAGGTCCTCCTGAATCCAGGGCCGGTGCTCTATCCACTGTGCCACCTAGCTGTCCCCAGAAGTGCTTTTTTTTGTTTTTTGTTTTTTGTTTTTGTTTTTTTGTTTTTGTTTTTTGGCAGGGCAATGGGGGTTAAGTGACTTGCCCACAGTCACACAGCTAGTAAGTGTGAAGTGTCTGAGGCTGGATTTGAACTCAGGTACTCCTGAATCCAGGGCCGGTGCTTTATCCACTGCGCCACCTAGCCGCCCCCCAGAAGTGCTTTTTAATAGCACTCTTTCATTTCCCTTCTAGAGTGAGACATACTTTCTAACCTCTCCATCTCAATATTTCCCCTCCATTTCTTTCATTCTATTTTCTCAAAGATCCTACTCTTGTTGAAAGACTAAAGACCTTGATATTCCTTCATTGTTCACTTATGGATTTAGTGGGGATCTATCACCTGCTCTCCTTTATCATTGATCTCCTCTCTCCCTATTTGTGTAACTTCCCATTCTGTTATTACTTTCTCCAAAAGATATTGATTCCCTTAAATGGGTCGGTGTATTGACCATGGAGTATCAATTCAACTCAACCTCGTTCATTTCTCCTGATTCTTTAATTATTCCTTAAGTCTTTAACCTTTGGGTCCTTTTTATCCCTTGATGATCCCTCTTTCTTCTTTCTTTTATTCCATGGATCAATTTTTTAAAAGCCTATAACAAGAGAGCTCTCATGTAGTGGGGATGATCTGGAAACATTTGTAATGTAAAAACACAATATGCCAATAAAACGTTTGAAAAATCAGGAATATTCCTCCAAAAGGCTATAAATAAGAATTTATTTTGTTATTCAATATTTTCTTAATAATTATAAATATTTATCTATCTTTCCCCCTTGTGTTTGAGGGTGTTTGCAAATTAAATAATCTGCTCACCTCTGCTTTGTTGGGGGCAGTAATGCCTCAGATGATTCTTTTCATTGAAAATCCATCTTTTTCATTGGCTCAAGTTTCAAAGATATGTTATTTGTATTGCAGTTTGGGTTGACTTTGCAAGCTAGTTGCAATGGGTTCCATTGATTTTTGGAATAATTTATTATAGTCCTAATTTCTTATTACTACAACATAATTCAGGGTTATTCAAATTCTTTTTCTTTCATATTTATTTTTCTTGACTACTTGCAAAATTTGTTGACTCATATTGAAATAGGGGATTTGAAGTCATTAAAAAAATTTTTTCCTGGTGATTTGTTTTTTCTTGGTTTCCTAGCTATCTGTGGATTTGTTATGCAGATTCAAAAGTTCTGGACAATTTTCTCGTATTTTTCCTGTTTCTAAAACGAATCTTTTTTTTTAATGAGCAAAAATATGCCTTCTTAACCTTCCAACCCAACCTACTCCCACTTGACAACTAAAGAAAAACAAACCTCATTACAAACATGAATATTCAATGAAACAAATTTTCACATCGGTCATGTCCAAAATAATTTGTCTTATTCTGTATTCTGACTTTTTTTTTTTTTAGTGAGGCAATTGGGGTTAAGTGACTTGCCCAGGGTCACACAGCTAGTAAGTGTTAAGTGTCTGAGGCCAGATTTGAACTCAGGTACTCCTGACTCCAGGGCCAGTGCTCTGTCCACTGCGCCACCTAGCTGCCCCTTATTCTGTATTCTGAATCTTTCACCTCTCTATCGGGAGTCCTCTGTAATAATGGTTGGTCATCAAGCCGACAAAAATTTCTAATTCTTTCAAAGTTGTTTGACTTTACTACATTGCTGTCATTGTATAAATTATCCTCCTATTTCTGTTGACTTCTTAACACCAGATCATACAAGTTTTCCCAAGTTTCTCTGAAACTGTCTCCTTTGTAATTTCTTACAAAACAATAGTATTCCATTATATTCATATACTATAACTTGTCCATCCATTCCACAATTTATGGACATGGCAATTCCTTGACACCTCAAAAGGGCTATAAATACTTTATACACTCAGTTTGTTTTGCTTAGAACAAATACCTTCCTTAATCTACCCTCTCTCTAATTCCTCCTTCCCAGTTTTCTCTTTCCCTTCTTTTTTCTAATTGAATGAAATTTTTTCTGTACTCAATTCTTTGTGTGTGTGTATGTGTATGTGTGTGTTCTTCCTTCCTTTAACAAGTTCAGATGAGTTTAAAGCATCAATTGCCCCCCATCCTTCCTCCTTATTTGTACAACTTTCTACTTGAGAATTTTAATAATGTGATAAAAATTTCCCTAACCTTCTTTTCCATCCCCCCTCTGCCATTCAGTGTATTCTTCTTTCCTTCCCTTTCCATGTTTCTCTTAAGAGCATCAAAACATAACACACCTCCCCTATTTTTATGACCGTGGATGATGATAAGCTTCACAGGGGACAAATGATCATCTTTCCATATTAGAATGTAAGCTTTTTATCTTTATTTTATCAACTATTGCTGTAAATTCCTGTTTACTTTTTTATATTTCTTTAACTCCTCTGTTTGCACTTCAAAGTTCTTATATCACTCTGATCTTTTCTTCAAGAATGCTTAGAAGTCCTTTATTTCATTAAAGATCCTTTTCTCTGCTGTAGTATTCTACTTCATTTTGCTGGGTAAGTTATTCTTGGCTATAAACTTATATCCTCTGTCTTCTAGAATATTATATTCCAAGTTCTCTGTTCATTTGTAGTGGTAGCTTCTAAATCATGTGTGACTAAGACTGTGGCTCATCAGTACTTGAATTCTTTTTGGCTGCTTGTGGTAATTTTTCTTTGATCTGGTAGCTCTGGATTTTTGACTATCATGTTCTTGGGAGTTTTCATTTTGGGGCTTATTTCTGGAGGTAACTGGTGGATTCTTTCTATTTCCACTTTGTCTGTTGGTTCTAAGAGATCTGGATAGTTGTAATATTTCTTGAAATATGATATCTAGGCTCTTTTTTTTGGAGGGCTTGTCATTCAGGTACTACAATGATTCTTTTTTTGTCCTCCCTAATCTTTTTTCGAGGTCAGTTGTTTTTGCTATGGGATGTCTTGCATTTTTTCTATTTTTTTTAGCTCATTTTCTTTATTTTTATATTCCTTGTTGTCATGGAGTCATTGGCTTTTAATCCAATTCCCAGGGATTTTGTTCTTTGGGCAACATTCCATACCTCTTGTGCCAAGCTGTTAATTCCCTTTCCAATTATTTTCCAGTCTTTTCCTTAAATGTTCTTATTCTTATTTATAAAAATATTTTTTAAAAATTTGTATCTAGAGCATCTTTGCAACCTATTGTGGTTTTTTTTAAATGTGGTATTGTGGCTTTTTATGGTGGGATTCTTTTTGTTTTCTCATTCTTCTAGTTTACTTCCTGATGTTGGGCTTGATGTTAGGGCTGGGCTTTGCTATACTTTCTTCTTCTTCTTCTTCTTCTTCTTCTTCTTCTTCTTCTTCTTCTTCTTCTTCTTCTTCTTCTTCTTCTTCTTCTGTGGGTTAAGTGACTTGCCCAGGGTCACACAGCTAGCAAGTGTCAAGTATCTGAGGCTGGATTTGAATTCAGGTCCTCCTGAATCCAGGGCTAGTACTTTATCCACTGCACCATCTAGCTGCCCCCTGCTGAACTTTTAAAAGGAAAGTCTAGGCTGGTCTTATTACTGCTTTCTTGAAGTACTGAATGTTGTTTTGGTCCTGGACATGCAGGGACTTGAAAGCTTTCTGTATTCATAGAATGGTATGATCCTGGGCAAAATCTGATGACTGTTCCCCTGATCTGAATTCTTTAAGTTCTTGGCCTAAGTTTTGGTCAAGTGCAATCATAGACTGCTGCTGGACTCAGCCCTTATCAGCCAACGAGGATGTTTTGCTGGTTCAGAATGACAAAACTGCAGACTCCACTTTGGCCTGGAATTCCTGGCCTGGTTATTTCTCTGCATGTTAGATGCTGTAGGTGAAATCCTAATCTGTTCCTGGAGTGTGTGCCAAACTATTCCTGCCTGTTTCTGAAGTTTCTTTTTTCTTGGTACACTGCCCAATGCCTCCCTACCTGGGAATACCACACCCAAAATGTGCTCAGTATTTCTTAGGCTGCCCTGAATCTGTAAATTGGAACTTGATAGTGAGAGATAAAGTTACTGGTTATCACATCCCCAACAGCATGTGCTGGTATGGGTTTGAGGGTGCCCCAGTATGGAACTGATACTTCCTTTTGCTCTAGTGGACACAAGCTCAACAAGAATTTCTGGAAGAGATAAAGAAAGTGATAGGTATGACAGAGGAAAAATTGGATAAGTAAATGAGTGATGCAATAAAGTTGTGAAAAGAGAGTTAATAGCTTGATAAAAGAGGTACAAAAATACTGAAGAAAGTAACACTTTAAAAAATAAAATTGATCAAATGGCAAAAGGGGCATAAAAAAATCACTGAAGAAAAGAGCTCCTTGAAAAGCAAAATTGACCAAATGGAAAAAGAGGTGCAAAAATTCACTGAAGAAAATAATTCCTTAAAACTAGAATTGGACAAGTAGAAACTAATGACTCTATAAGATAGTGGGAAACAATAAAACAAAAGTCAAAAGAATGAAAAAATAGAAGAAAATGTGAAATATCTAATCAGAAAAACAATAGAAAATAGATTGGAAATAGGCTAGAAAATAAATCGAAGAGAGATAATTTAAGAATTATTGGACTGGGGGCAGCTAGGTGGCACAGTGGATAAAGCACTGGTCTTGGATTCAGGAGGACCTGAGTTCAAATCTGGCCTCAGACACTTGATACTAGCTGTGTGACCCTGGGCAAGTCGCTTAACCCTCACTGCCCCCCCAAAAGAATTATTGGACTATCAATGGATGATCAGAAAGCCACTTCATATTTTGAGAAAGTATAGAGGAAAACTACCCCAATATCTTAAATCCAAAGGGTATAATAGAAATTGAAATAATCCATCAATCACTGCTTGAAAGAGATCCACAAATGAGTACTCTTAGGAATATTATAACCAAATTCTAGAGCTCTTCAATCAAAGAGAAAATATTTCAAGCAGCCAGAGAGAAGCCCCATTCAAATATCAAAGAGTTAAAGTTGGGATCACACAAAACTTAGCACACAAGATTTAACCATGTTAAAGGAGTGAGGGGATTGGAATATTTAATGCCAAAAGGCAAAGGAGCTAGCATTACAACCAAGAATAACCTACCCCCTGAAACAAAGCATTATCCTTCGTGGGGGGAAATAGACATTTAATGAAATGAAGGAAAAAAAAGAAATAAAAGATCAGAGCTGAATAAAAAAAATTGACATTCAAACACAAGACCCAAGAGAAGCATACAAAAGGTAAACCAGAAAGAGAAACCATAAGGTACTTAATAAAGTTAAACTGTGTGCATACTTCAATGAGAATATGATACAGATAACTCCTAAGAACTTAATCATTATTGGGACAGTCAAAAGGAGTCTACATAAACAGAGGGCATGAGTATGGGTTGATAGTGTTGGGATGATCTCAAAAAAAATGGAGGGGTAAGAAAGAGGGATGCACTGGTAGAAGGGAGGAAAGGAGAGAAGAATGGGGAAAAATCATCTCACGTAAATGGAGGGAAGATGGCAGGCAATGCCTAAACCTCATTCTCATCAAAGAGGGAAGAATAAATATACATTATATATATAGATATATATAGATATACATATTCAATTGGTTATAGAAATCCATATTATCCAACATGGGAGTAGGGGGAAAAGGACAAGAGAAAGGAGATGGGTAATAAAGGGATGGCAGATCAAGAGAGACAGTAGTCAGAAGTAAAACAGAGTTTTGAGAAGGGGCAGGGTAAAATGAGAGAGACAGACAGACAGGGAGAGACAGACAGAGAGAGACAGAGACAGAGGCAGAGAGAGGAGATAAACAAGAAAATAGGCTTGAGGGAAATATACAATTAGTAATCATAACTGAAAATGAATGAGATGAATTCACCCATAAAACAGAGGTAGATATCAAAATGGATCAGAAATCAGAATTCAGGAATATATTGAACATATATATCAACATCCTCGAACTAGAAAGAAACATGCAGAATTAAAATAAGGGGCTGGAGTAGATCTATTATGCTGCAGGCAGAGGTAGCAATCATGAAATTAGACAAAGCAAAAAAAAATAGACCTAATTAAAGAGGCATAATTAATAAAATTACATTTTGCTCAAAGTTACCATAGAAAATAAAGTATTATCAATATTAAACAAATGGCAGAGCATCCAAGTTCTCAAAAGAAAAGTTAAATGAGTTGTACGAAGAAATAGAGAGTAAAACTATACTGGTGGAGAACCTCAAATTTCCCCCCTCAGAACTAGATAAATCTAACCATAAAATAAATAAGAAAGCAGTTAAAGGATGAATAGCCTTTTAGAAAAAATCGATATGGTAGACTTGTGAAGAAAATTTAATGGGAAGAGAAAGGAGTATACCTTTTTCTTATGGCACATTCACAAAAACTGACCAACTGTTAGGGCATAAAATGCTAACAAATAAATGTAGAAAAGCAGAAATATCAAATAAACTCTTTTAGAACCATAATGCAAAAAGATTATATTCAAGAAAAGGCCTTGCAAGCATAGTGTAATGGTTGGAATGATGCCACCTGCTGGAGACTTACTGTAGCAAAGCTCTGCCATGAGGAGAAGGCATCTGAAGGCAAGACACGTGGCTCTTTGGCATCAGGAAGTGACGTTTGCTTGTGGGAGGAAGAGAGGGTGAGGCTGTCACTCTTGCGCTCTTTTGCCAGGACTCTCATGGAGAGTGCAGGAGAACTGTAGCTCCCCAAGATAAATAGATGAATTTAGGCTTTTCTCTCTCGCTTCACCAAATTCTTATTTTTCTTAATAAATGCTTAAAAGTCTAACTCTTGCTTAAGCTTATAATTTATTGGTGACCACTCATTAGATATTTTAGACAGACTAGCTAGAATTTTAGCCCCTTACAATAGATTAAAAATTATTTGGAAACCTAAATATTTGAATACTAAAGAATGAGTGGGTCACAGAACAAATCATAGAAACAATCAATAATTTCATTAAATATAATGACAATAATGAGATAGCATACCAAAATTTTTTGGATGTAGCCAAAGCAGTACTTAGTATGTCTCTAAATACTTATATCAATAAAAAAGAGAAAGAGCAGATCAATGAATTGGGCATGCAATTAAAGAAAAATGAGAAAAAGAACAAATTTAAAATCCAGAATTAAATACCCCCCCAAAAAAATCCTGAAAATCAAAGGAGAGATTAATAAATTTAAAAGTTAATAAAACCTTGAACTAATAAATTAAAGTAGGAGCTGGTTTGGGCGGGGGGAATCAGTAACATAGAAAAACTAATTTATTAATTTGACTTTTTAAGATAAAATGAATAAAACTAAATTAGCAATATCAAAAATGAAAAAGGATGAAAACACCACCAATGAAGATGAATTTAAAGCGATTATTAGGAACTATTTCCCCCAATTATATGTCAGTAAATCTAGCAATCTAAATGAAATGAATGAATATTTACAAAAATATTAATTGTTTAGATTCACCAGAGAATTAGAATACTTAAATAACCTCTTATGAAAAAACACCAAATAAGCCATAAATGAGCTCCCTTCTAGGACACCAGATGGATTTACAAGTGACAACATTTAAAGAATAATTAATTTGAATCCCAATACTATATAAATGGTTTGAAAAAATAAAGTGCTACCAAATTTCTTCAATGACACTAATATGTTTTTTAATTTAATTTTTCTTAATTTTACATATAAGGTATTTTATTTTTTCCGTTACATGTAAAGATAGTTCTCAACTTTTGTTTATACAAGCTTTACAATTTCAGATTTTTCTCCCTCCCTCCCCTCCCTTCCCCCCTCCCCTAGACAGCAGGTAATCTGATATAGGTTATATATATACACACATAATAACATTAATCCTATTTCTGCGTTAGTCATGTTATAAGAGAAAAATCAGAGCAATGATGAAAAACCTCAAAATAGAAAAAACAACAGCACTAAAAACAAAAGAAAATCACTGTACACAGTAACAGCAATAGTCTAATGATGGCCAACTGTGAAAGATTTAGCTACTTTGATCAGTACAATGATCCAAAACAATTCTGAAGTATTCATGATAAAAATACTATCTACCTCCAGAGAGAAAACTGAAAAATTGAGTGCAAATTGAAGTATAATTTTTCACTTTTTAAAAAAACTTTTTTGGTAACATGGCTAATATGGAAATATATTTTGCATCATTTCACATGCATATTTGACATGTTGCTTGCTTTCTTAATGGGTAGGGAAGGAGCTGTAGGGACAGAGAGAATTTGGAAGTCAAATTAAAAAAAATTAATTAAAAAATGGAACCATTAAATTAAAAATCTGAACGATTCTGAAGTTTCTTTCTTTGGTTCCAAAATCTCTAGGGAGTATACAGAAATCTATTTTTATTAGGTAATTTTAATTCACCATATCATACTTGTTCCTTGTGTCATGGAGTCTTTTTTTTTTGAGATTGTGTTCATTCTTCCTTCTATATGATCCCCTCTCTTATTTATTCATATGTTAAGTTTTTCTTCAGCCTTTTTCTCTTGAATTTTAGGTCTTTCAGATTAGTCTTGCTTCTGTTTTCCTTCCCTACTCTTTGGCTCCTTATTCTTCCACAGCTGCACAACCTACCAGGGCTATGCTGCTAGACATTCTCAGCTTCTTCTTGGAGTGTTTATGGGTTGGCTTGTTATGCTTTCCTACTCAAAGTAAACTCTTGGGGATAGGGAGGAATTGGCCCCACTTGGGTTTCCAGTGCACTTTTCCTCATGTTCTTCATGCATGGATTTTTTCCCCTCTCTAGACTATGGCTTTGCACTGTGTTCTGTGTTTCTCACATCTCCCCATTCCTCTCTACCCAGTAATTTTCCCATTCCCCTGGCTACAAAATCATTTTCTTCTGTCTTTTGGGGAAGGAGAGGGTGTTCAGTATAGGTCACTGTTATGAAAGGTAGAGTGGGCAGGGATCCCTATAGTTAGACTCTGAATGACAAACCTCTGAGTTTTCTTGTACTTGTTACTTTGAGTATGGAGTAGGATGGGGACAGGGATGCTCAGTAGGATTCTTAATTATTGAAGACCACTGATGCGTTCAATGTTTCTGTCTTAGCTTGTATATTCAGATTAAGTTATACAGTGGTTATTTGGCATATAATTAATTTTCTTGAGTTTTTTTCAGTTGCTAAGGATAACTTAAAGAAAAGACTGTGTCATCTTTTCAGTCGCATCCTTGTCCTGTATTTTCCATTGTTTCCTCTCCAACTGATTCCCTTTCCACTGTCTTGGCAAGCAGGCTCAAGTTTTCCCTATCTTACAAAATTATCTTACCTGAGGTGTTAACAGCTTCTATATTTCTGCCAAAGTTTCAGTGACATATTTCTTAACCTCACCAAGGCTTCAGTTAACATGCTGAGGATCGTCAGATCATGTGTTGCTTGAGGTTATCCAAAGATGAGATCTGTGCATGGTTTGATTTGCAAATAGAGTGATGACAAAAGCAAGAAATAATGAAGTGCCTTGATTGATAACCTCTTATTTCAAAATATCTTCATAAATTCAGAATTTCATGAAACACTTGATCCATGACAGTCGAACTTATTAAGATGTGAATTTAGAGACAGAAGGGACAGTCCAAGCCCCTCATTTCATAGATGAGGAAACTAAGGTGCAGAAAAAATGGAGTGATTTGCCCAATGTCATAATGTAATAAACCATCAAATTTCAAAGCTCCCAACAATTTCTGGTAGCTCTTCAAATTATTTTCCTCACTGAGTGGAATAAAGAAAAATAACATATTTTATGGAAAGTAGACATGTTGGTAACAGGGAAATCCAGAAAAACAGGCTTATTAGCAGAATGAACAAAAGTTATGTACAATTATTATTTTTCTAATAGTCAATTTTTAAAAATGGCTATGGTATAACAGAAAACAAAAAAAAGATAAGAAGAGCTCTACCAGCTAAAGCAGTTGTCCTTGGCAGTTGAAAAGAGAGCCAGTTATGGGGAAGGAACTAGCTCTTCAGAGGGAATCACTCTTCACCTTTTTGTCTTACACCTCTCCCAAAGTGTAGGGACAGAGAATTCCCTTCTCCTCCATCTTTTTTTCTACAATGGTTTTTCTGAACTTTTTTTTTTTGTTGGTGGTGGTGAGGTAATTGGGGTTAAGTGACTTGCCTAGGGTCACACAGCTAGTAAGTGTTAAGTGTCTGAGGCCGGATTTGAACTCAGGTCCTCCTGAATCCAGGGCCGGTGTCTTATCTACTGTGCCACCTAGCTGCCCCACTACAATGGTTTTTCATAGCAGCATCAATAATCCAGTAGAGAGCAGATCCAGAGACATCAGTGGAGTGACATGTCCAGGGAGCATGGCCCACTGTGCTAAGAAGAGACAGCATGGGTACATGAGGAGAAAGAAAATTGGAACTCCAGTGCCAGAAGTGTGAATTACCTTATGGCATCATGGAAAACAATTTGGAATTATGCAAATAAAGTGACCAAAATGTCCATATCCTTTGAACTAGAATCTTCATTACTGGTTTTATACCCCCAAGGAAGCCTTTGATAAGAACAAAGTCCCCATATATTCCAAAACATTTACAGCATTAGTTTTTGGGTTTTTTTTGGCAGGGCAATTGAGGTTAAGTGACTTCCCCAGGGTCACACAGGTACTAAGTGTTAAGTGTCTGAGGCTGGATTTGAGCTCAGGTCCTCCTGAATCCAGGGTTGGTGCTCTATCCACTGTACCACCTAGCTGCCCCTATAGCATTACTTTTCTGATAGCTAAGAATTGGAAACAAAGTTGACGCCCATCATTGGGAAATTACAACAAATTTTAGTACACAAATGTAACATTACTGTGGTGTATGCAAGAAAACAACATACATAGTAGCTACAATGAAAATGGAAAGAACAATTCTACATCAAAAAATAAAAAAAATCAATATAACAAACTCATGAAGATCAAGTAGGACTCAAATGAAAAGATAATAATAATAGCCATAATAGCTAATATTTATTATAGTGCTTACTATGTACCAGACACTGTGCTAAGTGCTTTACAATCATTATCTCATTTGGTCTTTGCAAGAACCCTGGGGGTTAGGTTCTATTAATATACTAATTTTTTTTTTTTTTTGGTGAGGCAATTGGGGTTAAGTGACTTGGCCAGGGTCACAGAGCTAGTAAGAATATACTCATTTTACAGATGAGGTAAGTGAGGTAAACAGAAGTAAATGACTTGCAAAGGTCATATAGCTAGTAAGTGTTTGAGGCTGGATTTGAACTCAGATCTTCCTGACTACAGAACTAGTGCTTTATCCACTGTACCACTGAGAAGACACCCATAACCTACTCTTGTGTGTGTGTGTGTGTGTGTGTGTATGTGTAGAGGTCCATAGGTATTACACACTGAACATGTTTTCATTGTATTATTCAGCTATACTAACTTTTTTTTTCTTTAAAAATACTATTTGTCATATGGGATGGCTTTCTGTAAGGGGCTGGGAAATTATGAGGGCCTGAACTGAGGGAGAGGTTGAATGAGTGAGCAAAAGGAGATTGATTCAAGATATATTATGGAGGCAGAACTGACAAAATTTTGGCAAGTTACTAGATATGAGAGACAAGAGAGAAGAAAAAAATCAAGGCTATTTCCTAGGAGCAAACCTATGACTGGAGGGTTGATGGTTTCCTTAAGACAAATAGGAAAGTTTGGAGAAGGGATAGTTTTGGGGGAAGGGATGAGTTTGTCTTTTACTTAAATGTAGCTAAATGGTACAGTGGATAGGGTGCCTGACTTGCAGTTAGGAAGAACAGAGTTCAAATCTGGCCTTAGATATTTGTTAGTTATATGACCTTGGGCAAATCACTTAACTTCTGTCTGCCTCATCTGTAAAATGGGGATAATAATAGCATCCACTTCCCACAGTGGTTGCAGGGATCAAATGAGATAATAATTGTAAAGTACTTAGTGTAATCCTGGCACATAGTAGGTAATTAATACTTGTTTCCTTCCTTCCCTCTACTTGGGAATCAAAATAGAAATGTCTAATGTTCTGTTGATGACATGAGACTGGATTTCAGGAAAGAGGTAGAGAAGTTAGGACTGAATACATAGATTTGAGAATAATGTGAATAGGGATGATAATTAGATCCAATGGAATTCAAAGGAGAGAATGTAGAAAAAGAAGAGAAGAGGACAAAACCTTAGGGATGCCCCCATTTCATGGGTTGGAGAAAGATGATGATTTAGCAAAGGAGACTGTTAAAGGGTGTGAGAATTGGAATGACACCCCCTGGTGGAGAGATATTTCAGGGAAGCCCCGCCATGAAGAAAAAGCACGTGATTTAGAAACCATGTGATTTTAGCATCTGGAAGTGACCTTTTCTGGGGTTTCGAAGGTCAGTTCGGCATCAGGAAGTGATGTTTGCTCATGGATCCTGTCAGTCAAAGTTACCAGCCAATTTGCTAAGAGCTGTGCGTGTGTGGACAGTCCTTTTTCCTGTTTCACAAGAGGTTCTGGGGGTAGCCACTGAAGCATTGGGCTTTTGGGTTCCTGACCTCGGCTTGGGGGGGGGTCAGATGCTGGGGTCTATGAGATAGTTAGAAATAATTAGATTTTTACCTCTCTCTTTCTCTCTCCTCACCAACTTCTGATGCACTTTTAATAAATACTTAAAAGTCTAAACTCTTGCTAAAGCTTCTAATTTAAAGTGACCACTCATTAGATTTTAGACATCATAGCTAGAATTTTCACCCCTTATAAGGGATTGTCAGATAGATAGCAGGAGAACCCAGAGATGACAGTGTCATGGAAACCTAGAAGCAAGAGAGTGGGAATGGAAGGTCAGTGGCGTCAAAGATTGCAAAGAGATCAAGAAAGATGAGGACAGAGAAAAGGCAACTGGATTTTAATATCTGAGATGCTGATAACTTTTGAGAGAATAGTTTTGGTGGAATTTAAAGACAAATTAAAAGGGGATGAGGGGGCAGCTGAGTGGTGCAGTGGATAGGGCACTGGCCCTGGATTCAGGAGGATCTGAGTTCAAGTCCAGCCTCAGACACTTGACACTTACTAGCTGTGTGACCCTGGGCAAGTCACTTAACCCTCATTGTCCCGCAAAAAAAAGGGAGATGAGAAATGAGTGGGAGATAAGAAAATGAAAGTAATTAATGTTTTTCATTATAGATCAGTGCTTTGCATATAGTTGGCATTTATTAAATATTTGTGACTAACAGAGAAATATGTTCTGCTTGACTACACATGTGTAACCTATATCTTTTTTTTATTTTTTAGTGAGGCAATTGGGGTTAAGTGACTTGCCCAGGGTCACACAACTAGTAAGTGTTAAGCGTCTGAGGCCAGATTTGAACTCAGGTACTCCTGACTCCAGGGCCGTGCTCTATCCATTGCACCACCTAGCTGCCCCAAAAGTAATGAGTGCTTTTTCCTTTTTTGTGAGGCAATTTGGGGTTAAGTGACTTGCCCAGGGTCACACAGCTAGTAAGTGTTAAGTGTCTGAGGCCGGCTTTGAACTCAGGTCCTCCTGACTCCAGGCCAGTGCTCTATCCACTGAGCCACCTAGGTGCCCCCTATGTGTAACCTATATCAAATTGCTTGACTTCTCAGTAAAGGGGTGGGGAAGAAAAGGAGGAAAGGAGAGAATTTGAAATTCAAAAAAAATTTTAAATGAATGTTAAAAATGTTTATATGTAATTGAGAAAATATTAAATTTAAGTAATTAATAAATAAATAGAATTATTTATATCATATCTATATTGTTTATATTTATTTATACATTTAAATAAATAAATTTATAAATAAATTTAAATAAATAGAATATACTTTTCTGTACATTCTATTTATTTATTTTAATTTAATATTTTGTTTTTTTAAAAAGTGTTTGATGAATAGCTTATTAGACAGCTTTTTCCTAAAGAAATGTAAATTCTATGAGTTTGGAATTTTTTCTCTGGTATTTATATACTGTAATATATAAGCATAGCTGTCAGGGAAGCTTTTAAAATCAAGTACCATTCTCAAAGGTGCATGTCCAGGATAAGAACAAGAAGAGATACTAGGTATACAAAAACAATACTGTGGTATGGATTTATTAACATCATTGCTCTCAGAAAATCTTGCCCACTAGGTGGCAGTACTGCATAAGAACACATAAAAGTACCTCAAGAAACCACATAACATAAGTCACTTGGTGGAGAGGAAGGTTTTCTTAACCAGCAATTCTAGTCTCCATATAAGAAATGGACAGTACTGCCCACAAAAACAAAACAAAAGGCAAGCTAAAGTTGTCATGCAGGGTTTGGAATTCTATGGCTCCTCTGCTCTATAGACTATCTTTTTTTTTTGGTTTTGTGGGGCAATGAGGGTTAAGTGACTTGCCCAGGTCACACATCTAGTAAGTGTCAAGTGTCTGAGACTGGATTTGAACTCAGGTCCTCCTGAATTCAGGGCCAGTGCTTTATCCACTGAACCACCTAGCTGTCTCCTAAAGTCATAGACTATCATAGGTGAATTGGATCTTGGAGGTTATAGGCCACCCATCTTCCCAGTGGAAAGATGAGAAAATTGAGGCCCACAAAGGTGAGAAGAGTTGCCCAAGGGCATATAGCTAGAGAGTGGCAAATCTGGTCACTCACTAATCCAGTGTTCTTTTCATTTTATTGTGGACATGAGGGTAAGTCAAGGTCCTTCTCATCTACAAGCCAACTCACCTTTGCTCTCTTAGCTAAAGTTATTGGATGGATCAACAGGATCAGTGATGATAAGTGCTTTAGGACTAGCCCTGGCAAAAACTGGCAAGTAGAATGGTTTTCATGGGATCTCCCTCACCTTTATTTTTTTCACACTTTTTAGAACTTTGCCCCACTCTTACTCCTATTCTCCTAAGAGATTTTCTAAGAAAGTTCACACTCTGCCATTTCTAGGGTCTTTCCTATAAGGAAAAAGCAAGTATCATTAATTCAAAAATAATTAATTAATAAAATTATTTAAAATAATTTATTCATATTTTTTGTTTTTACATCAATATAAAGAAAATTGGGATTCCCTCCCCCATGTATTCTTCTCTCATCTCCCAGAAAGCCATCATTTACAATAAAACAGAAAGAGAAAATTCAGCAAAACTACTTGATATATTGAAAAAGTCTGATATTATATGCAATTTTCTGCAGATATAATCCTCCAACTTTGCAAAGAAGCAGAGTGAGGTATCTGCTCATATCTCTATTTTGGGGCCCAGATTGGTCATTATGACTTTACAGCATTGAGTTTTGATTGTTTTGAATGACACTGCCAAAGGAAAGAGGAAAGAATAGGACCAAGAGGTGAAACTTTGGGAATATTCTCTGAGAAAAAGGAAACAGAGAAGTAGCATTCAGAGAAGAATCATAAAACTGTGGACTCTCTAAAGCTAAGTGAGGAGAGAGGATCTAGTAAAAGAGGATGTTCAAAGTTTTGGTATATGCTTATAATGGAATACTATATTGTGCTATAAGAAATGATGAGCAGGATAATTTCAGAAAAACCTGGAAAGATTTACATGAACTGATGCAAAGTGAAGTGAACCGAACCAGGAGAACATTGTACATAGTAACAGCAATATTGTATAATGATCATTTGTCAATGACTTGGTTATTCTCAGCAATACAATGATCCGAGACAATTCCACAGGACTCTTAATGAAAAATGCTATCCAAAGAAAGAACTGATGGAGTTTGAATGTGAATTGAAGCATACTTTTTTTTTGCTTTCTTTATTTTTTTCATGTTTTTTTCCCTTTCCATCTGTGTCTTCTTTCACAACATGACTAATATGGAAATATGCATTGTGTAGCACATGTGTAGCCTATATAAAATTGCTTAATATGTCAAGGAGAGGGGAGGGGATGGAGGGAGAAAAGTTGGAACTTAATTTTTTTTAATGTTAAAAATTGTCTTTACATATAACTAGGGAACAAGAAATTTTTTTTTAAAAAGAGGCTATTCAATGATGACAATAGATGTATAGGAGTATACTGTAAATACCCTCCCCCCAAATATCTTTGAATTTGGTCATTAGGAGTTCATTGGTGAGGGGCAGCTAGATGGCGCAGTGGATAGAGCACCGGCCCTGGAGTCAGGAGGACCTGAGTTCAAATCCGGCCTCAGACACTTACTGGCTGTGTGACCTTAGGCAAGTCACTTAACCCCAGTTGCCTCACCCAAAAAAAAAAATGACAACAGGAGTTCATTGGTGATCTCTTTTAAACAATTTAAGTAAAGGAGTAAGGACAGAAGTGGAACAGCAAGGTGTGAAGAAGAAAGTGGGTAGTCAAGAAAATGAAGGTATTGGTTGTAGACAACTTTTTCAAGAAGTTTAGCAGGTTTCTTGCCCATGTGGCTACTTGAACTGAGGCAGAAAGTTTACCATAGACCTATTTCAGCAAAAACCTAAAATTTGCGTCAGATTGAATAATAATCAAGAAATCTAGGGGGCAGCTAGGTGGTGCAGTAGATAGAGCACCTGCCCTGTAGTCAGGAGGACCTGAGTTCAAATCTGGCCTCAGACACTTAACACTTAGTTGTGTGATCCTGGGCAAGTCACTTAACCCCAATTGCCTCACGAAAAAAAAAAAGAAAGAAAGAAATCCAGTGAGATAATATAGAGACTTATTTCACCCCAAAATTGCACAAGAGGTCAGCCAGAGGCCTGAGGGCATCAGGAAAGACCATTGGCAAAGCCAGCACCAAAGTAGGTCAGCCTCCCACTGGGACCAGAGACCAGGCAGGGACTAGGATACATGTTCCTTGCAGGGCTTTGTCTGGCCACAGCAATAGGGAGGGGATCCTTTGAAAAAAACCCAGGATGGGAACCTTAGAAACTTCAGAGTAGAGATATCAGAAGCCCTGGGTAGTAGCACAGGCTCAAGGACTCCCTAGCTCTCTATTCTGAGACACCAGAGAGGACCCTGAAGACCTCAAATGTTCAGGAGGGTCTAATCCCAGAAGGTAAAGGTAAGATCAAGTCCCCAGATATTCCAGAGCAATAGCAAGGTCAACCCAACAACAACCCTTCCCAAAAGGTTTGACACAAAGCCACAATTCAGGAAATAAAGTAGGAAAGAGGAATAAAAGAACATATCGACCAATATTAGAACTTATTGTAAGGGGCAGCTAGGTGGCGCAGTGGATAGAGCACCGGCCCTGGATTCAGGAGGACCTGAGTTCAAATCCAGCCTCAGACACTTAACAATTACTAGCTTTGTGACCCTGGGCAAGTCACTTAACCCCAATTGCCTCACTTTAAAAAAAAAAAAGAAGAACTTATTGTAGATCTAGAGATCTCCTAAATAAGGAGTAACTTTGTGATACAAAGGAAAATTTCCAAAAGAACTACATAAATACCTGGTTAAATGAATTGTCCCAAATGATTTGCCTCCAGAATGAATCTCTTCTTGGTACAACCTTTGTCCTCTGTCGTGCCATTCCCTCCCCGCCCCACCCCCCACTTAAGCATTACCAGTACTACAACATTCAGGTCCTAGTGCAGTGGTTCTACTGTCCTTGGTGGACAAGACAGTTTATTATAATAATTTCTGCAAATATTTCCAAATGTTTTATTTCTAGTTCTCTTTCCATTTTCTTTTTTCTTGGTTTTGTTTCTATTTTGTCTTTATTTTATTTTCAGTTCCAAATTCTCACCCTCTCAGCATTCCTTTTCCAATCTATTGAGGATGCAAGAAATATATTACTCATTGCACATGTAAAGTCATACAAACCAGAAAAGAAAAAAATTCTGAATTACAATTAAACACACACAAAAATGAAATTCTGAAAATAAAAGGAGAGATTAATAAAACTTAAAGTAAAAATAAAAACATTAAATGAATAAATAAAACTAAATGTAAACATTTAGACATAAATTTTCTATGTACTGCTTTGGCTATATGCTCCAGCGATCTGGCATATCTAAATTTAAAAAAATTCTATTCATCTCCTTAAATACTTATTTATTGTATAGTTAGATTTATCCAGGTATGAGAGGAGCAAATTGAAGTCCCCAACTAGTATAATTTTAATGTCTATTTCTACCTATAACTCATTTAACTTTTTCTTCAAGAATCTGAATGCTATTCTATTTGGTGTGTATATATTTACTATTGATATTCATTCGTTGTCTTTGGTACCTTTTAGCAAAATGTACCTTTCCTTGATTATCTCTTTTAATGAGGTCTATTTTTGCTTTTACTTTATCTGATGGCTACCCCTGTTTTGTTTTTTGTTTCTGCTGAAGCATAATAGATTCTGTTTCAACTCTTTGTTTTAACTCTGTGAATATCTTTCTATTTCAAATGTGTTCCTTGTAAACAATATATTATTGGATTCTGGTGTCTAATCCATTTGGCTATTCTCTCTCATATAGATAGATAGATAGACAGATAGATAGAGAGATAGACAGATGGATCTACATCTACATCTATATCTATCTATATAGGAAGTAGCAATTTTACTTGAGTTAAAATTATTTACAAAAAACCAAAGACATACTTCACGAAACTGATATAAACTATTTTTTCTTGCCATTGACTTTTTCTCCAAAGGTCACAGCTGAGAAATACTGTATAAAAGAAAAGTAGCATTCTAATTTCCAATTGATGGTATTTACAGAGATATTTACAATGGAAAAAAAGTTTCTTTAAAACTTTAGTTAATTTGTAAGTCAACCCCAAGGACCTTTGAATGAAGAGTTCTCTAAGGGTTCCAAACACACTGCAGTTCAAAAGTGACCACTTTGCCCTACTGCCCCCATCCAATTGTGCATCTCTATCAGTGCTTGACAATTGATTATTATAAAAAAAAAACTGTTAAAACTGAGGTCAATCAATTCCCATTCAAAACAATTACAATTGTAACAGAGAACTGGAGTTAGCCCTGATTTTCTTCATAATTTCTAAATTTTTCATCATTCCTTACCATCTGCATTTGCTATTCTCTTCCATTTTATGTGTAAATTTATCCCATTCACATTCACAGTTATGATTGTTAGCTGTGTATTTCCCTTCATCTCTTCTTGTTTTTAATCCTTCTTTTTACCCTATCCCATCCTTAAAAAAATTTGTTTTATTTTTGAGCATTGCCTCCCTTAAAATTACCTTGCCTTTTGTTATTCACCCTCTTCTCTTAGCTTCTTTCCCTCCTACTTTCCTGTAGAGTAGAAAAATTTCTATACCTAACCGTGTGTACATATATTCTTCACTCACTGAGCCAGTTCAGATGAAAATGAGATTCAAGCATTGCCGGCTCCCCCCACCCTTTCCTCTCCAAACTCTTCCTTATATGTCTTATTTATGTGAGATAATTTTCACCATTCTTTCTTTCCCTTCCCCCTTCTCCCAATCTCTCTCTCCTCTCTCTTCAATTCTTTTGAGACAATTGCAACTTAATAGACTCATATTCATGCCCTTTGTTTAAGTATAGTGCTTCTTAACTACCCTAGTGATGATAAAGTTCTTAGAGGTTATATGTATTATCTTCCCATACAAGATTGTCAACAGTTTAACCTTATTAAGTTCCTTATGATTTCTTTTTCATGTTTACCCTTTATGCTTCTTTTGAGTCTTATGTTTGAATATAAATTTTTCTATTTAACAGTGGTCTTTTCATAAGCAAGGCTTAAAAGTACTTTATTTCATTAAATATCCATTTCTTGGGGCAGCTAGGTGACACAGTGGATAGAGCACCCGCCCTGGATTCAGGAGGACCTGAGTTCAAATCTGGCCTCAGACACTTTACACACTTACTAGCTGTGTGACCTTGGGCAAGTCACTTAACCCCAATTGCCTCACCAAAAAAAAAAAAATCCATTTCTTCTCTATAAGATTGTACTCAGTTTTGCATGAGTATCACTAGTATCACTAGGTTTTCTGTCTTTCAGAATATTTTATTCAAGCCCTCTACTCCTGTAGAGTGGTAATTGCTAAATCTTGTGTGATCCTGACTATGGCTTTCATGGTATTTGAATCATTTCTTTCTGACTACTTCCAATATTTTCTCTTCAACTTGGTAGATCTTGATTTTGGCTACATTATTTCTTAAGAGTTTTCATTTTGGGATTTCTTTCAGGAATTGAACAGTAGATTCTTTCAATTTACACTTTGCCCTCTGAGTTCTAAAATATGAAGGCAATTTTCCTTTATAGTTTCTTAAAATATGATGTCTAAACTCTTCTTTTCTGTCATGATTGTTGATTGATAATGTTATATACATTTTTTCATTCACCATATTTTTAGTGCAATTAATTATATTAATTCAGTAAGCATTTATTAAGCACCTACTATTACCAGATACAGTGGTAGGTGTTGTAAATACAAAGACAAAAATGTAATTGTCTCTACCCTCAAGAAACTCAGATCCTATCAATTATCTCACATTTCACACTATTTTCCTCCTTATGCTCCACTCTATGCTCCATCCAAAACAGATTATTCACTATTCCTTTAAAATGTCAATTCAATTCATCATTTATTAAGTATTTATTAATGAAAAGAACCAGAAAGATACAAAAACAAACAGTGACTCCCTTCAATTATATTATGTTTAAGTGAGGTAAAGTGGGAGACATTTAGGATCCATTAGAGACACAATAAAGTATAACACAGCATAGAGTGATAAGAAAAAAAATGAGAAATTCAGACTGTGCTTTAGCAGGAGAGAGAATACTTTTAGCAGGATCAGGGAAAAGAAGCAGTATGCTGTGAAGTGAAGTCTATACATGGAAGGTAAGCCCTAACCTGAGCCTTGAAGGAAGATAACAATTCTGAAAGGTAAAAGATGGTATATTTTGTTCAAGGAATAGCTAGTAGTCCAGTTTGGCTGGCATACAGTGTATGGTTGTTGTTTTTTTGGTGGGGCAATAGGGTTAAGTGACTTGCCCAGGGTCACACAGCTAATAAGTGTCACGTGTCTGAGGTTGGATTTGAACTCTGCTCCTCCTGAATTCAGGGCTGGTGCTTATCCATTGCACCACCTAGCTGCTCCTGGCATATAGTGTATGAAGAGGAGTGACATAAAAGAAGCCTGCAAAGAAAGATTAAAACTAGATAGTGAAGGGTCTTGAATGCAAAGTCCAGGAATTGGCATTATATAAAAAATTCAAGGAGGGGTTTCTAAAGGTTTAACAGTGGGGTGAAAGAGTTGGGTTTGCACATTAGGAAGATGCAAAGAAGGATCAATTGGAGAATGGAGAGATTGAAAACATTGAGAATCATTAAGATGCATTAATTAACGGACAGAGATGCTAAGAGTATCTCAGAGCTGCTAATGCATTTTTTTTCACTGAACCTTCCATATGAAATAAATGGTTTGATGGAACATTTTGATGAAATGTTTTCATCTTTGTCAGACTAATCTACATCTCATGCAAAATACTAAGAACTTAAATGCTTTATTGCATTTCCTTACTACTTTTTGTTGTTGAACAGAAAGCTATATTTAAATTGAAAATTAAACGAAAAAGATGGATGGCACTTCAAAACACATCCTTAGTTGTTTCAATGTATTTTATCTTGTACTGGAATGTACCCCATAGTGATTGCTGAAAAACACAATTGTCTCTCTCTTTTTTTTTTTTTAAGTGAGGCAATTGGGGTTAAGTGACTTGCCCAGGGTCACACAGCTAGTACGTGTTAAGTGTCTGAGGCTGGATTTGAACTCAGGTACTCCCGACTCCAAGGCCAGTGCTCTATCCACTGTGCCACCTAGCTGCCCCCGACAATTGTCTCTTAAGAGGTTCAGGGAAGAGCGTCAGGGTCCAAGACCACTTTCTATTTCAGACTAACTCCACAGTTCCTTCTCTCTGCCTGTGGAAATCTAATAAAGGTATTTCTTTTTTTTCCCCCTAGGCAACCAATTTTATTATAAACACTTTACAAAGGGCTTTCTCCACACCGAGAAGTTTCCCTACCCGAAAGTGTCCTGAAAGATTCTAGGTGTAGTATGGGCGTTTCTATCAATTCTAGCCTTCTCCTCTAGCGGTGCTTCCCCTTTCTATTGAACTGTTTGTAGAGGTATTTGATCCGCTTGTTCAGGTTGTTTAAATCCTGCAGAAACATGTGATCTCCCACCATTTTCTTCTTGCGGATACATCGCTGCAAATCATTCCCCTTCCAGCCTCTGAGCCTCAGATCCTTGGGGTGCCGTTCAAAGTTTCCCAGAATCCCGATGTTGTCATACACCCCAAACACGCACTTCTCATTCCATCGATCCACCACTTTAGGGGGCAGGAAGGTTGTCCTTACAGGGGTCGCCTCGGGGACACCCAAGGAGAAGCTCCTGCTGGCCCGTGCTGCGCAGAGTCATAGTGCTCCTTCTGCCCAGCGGGTCAGGGACCACGCCATTAGCCCGCCCCGGCAACAAGGTGCTGCCCAGAGGGATTCTGGGAAAGCAGTAAAGGTATTTCTAATCCAGATAGTGAAATATGTAGTTTGTCTTCTCTGTTTTCTCTTGTCCCCCGTTTGCACTATTTTGTCACCAGTTCCCAAACCCAAACATCTTCCTCTGTTCATAAACTCCCTCCTCGTGTCCCATTAATGTAATCTTGTCTTCATTTCCTTCTTATGTTCACTGACGTGTTTTCCATTTTGAAATGTAACTGCAAAAAAAAAGAAAAGAAAAGAAAGAAAGAAAGAAAAAAAGAAATGTAACTTCCTTGTGTTTTATCCCTTTGCAAGGCACTGTCCTCCACCCCTGAATTGTTATACACACACACACACACACACACACACACACACACACACACACACACACACACTCTTTTTGCTCTGCTCTTTTACTCACAGCTAAGCCTCAACTCTTATGTTTCTACTTCTGAGGTGGTTAACACTACCAGAGGAAATTCTGAAACTGAACCTACTGGGTCTACAAATTAATTTTTATAGCTCCTGCATTGTGAATTCTTCTATGGAGATGTGGGTCTCAAGCAAACATTATCCTAGACTTTGCCAGTTTGATAACACTTTCTAAACTTGTCCTTCTGGGACTATTTTTGTAGATTTCTGGGAGAAAGAAGATAGAAGAGCTCATGGTATCACTCCCTTTCAACGAATCTCCTAACTCCTATCACCTTGAAGCATAACCTTTCCCTCTGGCCATGAGCTGATGGATCATGCTGGTGAGATTGCAGAATAATTGAAGGGGAGCTTTGCTTTTCTTCTTTCCTCCTCCCTATACAAGAGGCATTAGCTCAGAGCTACTATCTTCATTAAGTTTGTGGGCTACTTCTCTCTTCTAGAGAAGGTTGAGCTGGGAACAGAAACCAGTGCTGTTGCCCATCACAGAAATCTCAGGCAGCTGTTCCCTCACACATGATTTGTTTCCCCAATTGCTTACTCTTTTGATTACTACTTATGAACCTATTTCCTTTTTGTTAGAAAAGAAAATCTAGCAGCCAAACTCCTTTTTTTAGTATGATTAATGATGGCAGTGGGCAGGGATTTGGGAAGAGGTTTGTATCTTTATAGAGATAGAGTGATGGGGTGATAGAGTGGGGGAGGCATCTCTATAGAAAGACTGGAGACAAATCTCTAATAGAGTGGCTGAGGTGTAAAGAGGGGTATGCAGTTGGAAACAGTAGACACTGATTTCATCTGGAAGTACCAAATACAATAGAGGCATATTGATATCACATCCTTAGGCAAGCACAAGTTTTTATAAATAAGAAAGGCTCTAAGCACAGAGAGATATGATGTAATATTTCTAATGCATAGAACCCTGACTCTAGAATGAGAAGACCTGGATTTAAATCTTGCTGTGTGACTTTGTAAATATAACTTAACTTCCCTGGTTCTGTTTCCTCATTTGTAAAATGAGGGAGTTAGTCTATGACCTCCTGGTTCATTTCTAGCTCAAGATCTATGATCCAGTGATTTAGTAGATAGGTCCAAAAGAATTGCCTGAGACACACAGAGGTTAAATCACTTGCTTAGGGATACATAGTGAGGTAAGATTGAACTGAGGTTTTCCTAGCTTTAGCTAGGTGGGCAGCTAGGTGGTATAGTGGAGTGAGAGTGCCTGGTCTGGGGTCAGGAAGACCATGTTCAAATCTGGCCTTAGACACTTATTATCTGTGTGAGTCAGGGCAAGTCATTTAACTCTGTTTGCCTCACTGTCCTCATCTGTAAAATGAGTTGGAAAAGGAAATGGCAAACCACTCCAGGATGTTAGCCAAGAAAACCCCAATTGGGGTCATAGAAAGTCAGACTTGATTCAACAACAACAATTTCCCATCTCCAAGTCTAGCATTTTATACACTACAACATGTTGTCTCTATAATTCTTACTTAATACGCAGTTGTTGAATTGGTCCAGTTTTATTAATGTGATAAATTAAGATTGTTATCCCCTTGAGGGCCTTCTGCATGGTAAGTACTTAATAAATATCTATTAATGGAAAACTAAGCACTGAATTCACGTTTAAACTGTAGTTTTTCAACAGTGGCCCTACCTATTCTGTCATTGGAAGTCCATAATCCAATGGGGAATTTTCCTAAGCAACTTGATCACATGATGGGGGTGGGGGTGGCATTGTGAATGCTAATCAAAACAAAGACGTCCCTTACCTTGATAGGATATAGGGTGTTGGCCATTGGATAAAAGCAACTAATAGAATATAGGGAATTAAATTTTTTTTAATTGATTCTTTCTGTTTCTTACATCACCATAGTACCCCATGTGTCCCTTCCCTTTCCTGAAATCCATCCCATATGACAAATGGTAGTTTGGGATTTTGTCTAGTTTTAGAGAGGAAAAGGGCAAAAGGAAGTTTTAATGATTGATCCTTATACACCACCTGTAGCTTGTGTAAAAAATAAGATGTCCCCATCCTGAGACAAGTAGGGACATAGTAGAGATGGTCAGCTCTAAGGAACACTTCTAGCAGCCCAAGCAAGCCCTTCCCTGGTCTCTTAAGCCCTTGTAAAAATGTGATTTCAGTGTTTTGCCAGCCTTCTGCTGAATTATAAAGGAATTATTATTGAGATCCCAGAATTAGTTTTTATGATAAATTTATTTTTCTTCTAGACTTCACAAGCCTATTTCCCTTCCCTATCCCCACTATTTACTGTGGTAGGGGAAATAATTTCTCTTCTCCCCACCTCCCTCCATCAACAATGGCATCTTGGTAGCAGGAGGCATTTGTGCAACTTTAGAAGATTTCAAGAGGATCACTTCCTAAATGACGTCCTGAGAAGGACCTTAGAAGACATCTAGACTGACCCCTGTCATTTTATGAATGAGGAAACAGCATTCCAGAGAGGGAGTTCAAGGTCACACATGTAGTAAGTGGTAGAGCTTGGGTCTGAGTGTAGTCTTCTGGTTCCAAAGCCAGGCTCTGCCACCTACTACATGGGACCTAGAACTTCCTCTCTGGAGCCATTTCCTCATTTATAAAGTGACCAGAATAGCTATCCAAATTCAGAATTCTTCCCATATGGGCAACTATTTTCTCTGGAGTTGCCCTTGTGGAAAGTCTTTCTGAAATCCAATGGAAATTGGATTCGAGGAACAGAAAGAATTTAGCTTCTTTGAAACAAAGAAGGAAAATCGTAAGTGAACCCAGCACCTATATCACCAAACTTAAATGCACAAACTACATAAATACATCTTCTCTTCAGGCATAAGTAGTGAGCTGCAGACAACAAAGTATCTGGAGAGGAATCAGTGCAATGAACTGCTCCCAATAGCTGTTAATTAGTGCAAAACTACAATGGCATTGTGAGTTACAAGAGAATTCCACATTACATCTATTGCAGTGCCAGATGAGTTTCTCACAGCTTAATGTTATTACCATGCATATCAAAGGAATTAATGATTCACCACTTAGTTTCTTTCCACCCTTCCCCCAACACCTTTTCTTTTGCTTTAACAAACTGGTCTGGAGCCAACTGCGACATCAGTTTAGTAATGACTTTAAGCACCATTTACCGCTATCATTGCCATTTAAATTGTCACTTTCTATTAAAAGGTCTAACTCAGAATGGGTTTAAGTGAAAGCGTTCTACACTGACAGTGCAATTAAACAAAAAAAAATTTTCCCCCTTTCTTGGGATGTCAGTGCAAACACAAAATTTTAAATAGTGGTTCAGCAGTGCCTTGCTAATTTAAACTACAGTATTGCTTTCTATTAAAGAATGGAACTTGATTGGGATTTTTTTTTTCATACTGTGTGACAGTTTGAATTGCTGCTGCAGTAGAGTCAGAACACTGGATGTGCTGCTGGGGGCCTTACAAAGCATCACCCCCCCCCCTCCAATCCGCCACCTTTCCCCCCTCCCATCCACTGAATGTTAGCTAGACATCCCTGCCCACATTATCATCTTCTAAAATCCGTATCTTGGAAGAAGCACCCTTCCCTGAGCCCCCAGGACTTTGTCACACGTGGTCTCTGTTTCCTGTTGGCAGGGTTTTGAATTGCTAAGGAAACATTGTTATTGAGATCTTAAAGTTGGTTTTTATGAAAAAATATTTTGTTTCTAGAATTTAACAGCTTATTGATTTTCCTTATTCAGAAATTTAATGTTTATTTTTACTACTGGGCAGAGTTGTTTTAGAAACCCAGTTAAACAGCAGAGGTTTGTACTAAACTGATAAGGTCTGACTTGAGTTGAAGTGGGACATGAAATACAGTAGGTAAGAAGCATGAGGGGTTTGGCATTCCAGTTTTTTCCTTGAAAAAGTTCAGCCAGTTGTGTCACTTGTGAGTGGTCAACAACTCAGCAGGGTATGGGGTGAGGATATTTGGGGTTGGGGAAGGGGCAGAACCTCAGGGTAACCCAATGCTGGTTGGATGGTACTTAGAGGATAAACAATTCATTTTCTGTTGTTCATCAATCAGATAACTGCAAATATAACTTAACTGAAATCTGAAAGGTTATGAATGGCTCATCAGTCATATTGTGACTATATCAATCAACAAGCATTTATTAATCACTTTTTATATGTCAGCCACTGTGCTAGGAACTGGAGATACCAAGACTGTCTTTGCCCTCATGGACCTTATATTTTATCAGAAGAAACATGTACACATGCAAGTAGATTCAAAATATACACAAAATAAATACAACATCATTTTAGGGGTGGAGGGGACTACCAATTGAGAGGATAAGAATAGGCCTCATGGGGGAAGTGGCATTTTAGCTGAACTTTGAAAGGAAATTAGGAATTCTAAAATGCAGAATTGAGGAGGGAGTATACTCCAAGGTTGGGGGACAGCCACTAAATAGGTCCCAAGACAGCAGATAATATTTCATGTAAGGGAACAGAAGATCAGTGTGGCAGGACTATAGAATGTATGAACCCCTGCAGATAAGGAAAAAACTAAGTATTTGAGCTGAAATCAGCTAAAAAGGGAAATCCTAGTGGCATTTACCCTGCTTTAGCAGAAATACCTGCATGCTGATACCACCAACTGTTTGGTTTTTTCCCTTACATTAAATAGCTGGGGCTTGACCTACTTTTTTTTTTTTAATTGATCTGTGGCTTTCCAATTTACCTGCGTAAACTATTTAGAACTTGTACAGTCCAAGGATGGGTCTCTTCAGATCTGTAATTTGAATAAATTACATATTCTACAGTCAGGACATGGTAATAAGGATTTTTCCTTCTTAAGGGGTTTTATAAGACAGTAGGTCTAGGCTTGGTGGCATGCGTGTCTTCATAACTTTCTGATTTAGTATATGGGATTTAGAGTCAGAAGACTTAACTGTGTGATTTTATAATCCTATGACCTGGACTCAAATTTGGTCTCTGCCACTCACTTGTTCTGTGATAACAGGCAAATTGCTTTCTCCAAGTCTCTGCTCGTTCACCTGCCAAATAAGGGAGTTAGACTTGGCCACCTCTAGGCTTTCTTCCTTCTCTAGAGCTATTACGATCCCCTTTTAAAAAGAAGCTAAATGATTACTTTAATATAATATTTAAGATGGAAAACAATTCCAAGGGAATAGATATGATGATTCCCCGCTCCCCCCCCCCATCTCTAATTCCTAAATTCAGATCAGGTTTATGCTTTCTCCCAACCTCTTGTTCAGTCCAGCTCAGGGAAGACATTTCAGTCATCTTAGTCTTTGAATAAATTTTAACATCTTAAGCGATAGATAGAGCACAAATATTGAACGTGCCGGTAAAAAAAAATGACATGTTTTATGTGGCTCATTTATCTTCCGGCCTCCCTTAGCTCAAATGGTCCATAATACCTAGGCATTTTGCTTAGATAGACTAGCTATCAGAGAGAATAACACAATTACAATCTTAGGTGTTTGTGCTTGAAATTAGAAGTAGGAGAATATTTGAGCAGCAGCAATAGTTGGCATTTTATTTTAATGGTCTTGAACCTTTTTCCAGCTTCTCCGAGTATATGTTATGTCATGAGCAATAGACTTTCACTGAAGTGTATTAGACTTACTAGGAGTAAATGAGTCAAGACATTGAGGCTGCTTCTGATCCATTCGCAATTGTTATAGTTATTGCTCTGAAGGACCCTGAGATGGGCATCTTGAGATAAGTGTCTATATGAATGCTGTAGATACAACTTTTTTATGCCTACACAATTACAATTCTAACTTCAAAGCACTCCACATCTTACAGCTTTGGAGAAGGAAGATCGATTCATAACCAGCCTTTAGAAGAAAAATACACTAGCATCTGGGATCGAAATTCATTTTCCTCACAAATTTAGGCAAACTTTCTTTCAGTCCCATTCTCTCTACTAATATAGCACATACTTGTATTTATCAGAGGTTAGCTAAGAATAGACGGGAGGCCCTATTGGTTTGGTAGATGGAAAGTAAGGGGGAAAGTCACATTTAAACTTGCTGAAACAAATGTTGAAAGCTATCTTTAAAATCTGGAACTCAGAATCTTATAAAAGTAAATGTTGAAAACTATCTTTACAGGTAACTGGAAAAAATAAAATACTATTAAGATTGAAAAAACTTGTTGAGACAGTGATGTTGAGATGGGAGACTTTCTATAGAAGAATCCACAAAATAAATAGAAATAATGTAAATAGTAATGATACACATATACAGGTATAGTATTTTAAGATTTATGAAGCACTCTGCATACATTGTCTCATTTGATCTTTTTTTTTTTTTTTTTTAGTGAGGCAATTGGGGTTAAGTGACTTGCCCAGGGTCACACAGCTAGTAAGTGTTAAGTGTCTGAGGCTGGATTTGAATTCAGGTACTCCTGACTCCAGGGCCCGTGCTCTATCTACTGCATCACCTACCTGCCCCCTGTCTCATTTGATCTTCACAGCAACCCTATAAAGTAGATGCAATTATCCCAATTTTATAAATGAGGAAACTAAAACAGAGAGGGTAAGTGAGAAGGGCTAAACAAAACTATAGGTTTAAAGCAATAAAGAGGTCTGTTGTGTCTTCCTGGGGAATGTATGTAGGACATAACTGAACGTCCAAAGACTTAACAAAACAAATGACTGCTACCCACTACTAGTGATGGGTGAGGGGAGGGAAAGAGTGAAGGGGGGGGGCAGAACTTAAGTGATACTGTCAGAAAGAAGCTAGAAAGTATTTCCAAAGATTACAAAGTCTTAGGCAAGAAACTAAAAACAACAGGGAGGTCAAAAAGTGTTTTCCTCATGCTATCCATTTAAGGCAAGAAATTGTGGAAAAGAAAATTTGATCTGGGAAGTAAACAGATGGCTAAGAATGTGGAGTCTGAGAATGGGATTTTGGTTTCTCTGCTGAAGTTTAGAATACTATAGGGATGACAAATTCCTTGTCAGGGATTTTTTGTTGTTGCTCTTGTTGTTCAGTTATTCAGTCATGTCCAACTTTTCATGACCCCAAGTACCACAGCAAGCCGGGCCCTTCTATCCTACACTATCTCTCAAAGTCTGTCCAAGGTCATGTTCATTGTTTCCATGATGTCATCTATCCTCTGCTGTTCCTTTTCCTTTTCTCTTCAATATTTCCCAATATCATGGAGTATAGCTAATTAGGAATGGGAAAAATGTATTTTCCTGGTGTCTTGCAAATATAATCAAAAGGGTTGGGGTGGGGGAAGAAGAAAACTGCTCATGCTTCTTTCTATCAAATTAGATACTCTAGAGTAGCTACATTGAAGAAAGAATAGCATCTGACATACCTAAAAGTTCATAAGAGACAAAATTTCACTGACTGAAAGGAACCCATAGTAAAACCCATGGTCACAAATGCCCGCAAGTTTAGGTAAAAAGCTCAAACTAGCGGTTCTAACACAAGGAGCCAAATTTATCCTCATAGGTATCACTGAAATTTGGTAGGATAAAATTCATGACTAGAATAACTCTGGATAGTCATGCCTTATTAAAAAGAAACAGAATAGATTAAAAAAAGAGAGGGTGGAGAAAGATAATTTTGCATATTAAGAAGGTATACTCATGTGAAGAAATCCAGGAATCAGAAGGAGGAAGTATGGTGTACAACATTGAGGTAAAGCTCAATGATGGGAGGAACAGGAGTGATTTTGTCAGGTTATACTACTGGCATAAAGAGGAACTAGACAAGAAATTTGGGAAACAGATCACAGGTCTAGCACAGAATCATCATATAGTAGGTATGGAAGACTTCAATAATCCAGAAATCAGTTGGTGCACTTTTTCTGCTAAAAGCATATCAGTTAACTTTTAGACTTATTTTGATGATAATTCAATCCTTCAAAAGGTAGAACTAACAAGGGGAAATTCTGTTCTGGATCTGATTCTCACTAACAGGGGGGAACTGGTTGCTGGGGTAGAAATGATAGGAAGCTGGGGTGGAGGAAGTCACCAACCATT
The DNA here is from genome assembly GCF_019393635.1 of Dromiciops gliroides. Taxonomy (NCBI): domain Eukaryota; kingdom Metazoa; phylum Chordata; class Mammalia; order Microbiotheria; family Microbiotheriidae; genus Dromiciops; species Dromiciops gliroides. The sequence goes on along the minus strand of NC_057863.1, from coordinate 297,220,189 downwards.
CTAGGGTTTGTATTAGAAGAGATAAAAACTAAGCATGTCTAGTGTGCATCCTAGGTTTAGGGAAAATAGAGTTAAAATCTTTCTTAGGAAGGATAGAAAGTTAGCCTGGTAGGGATGGAAAACTCGAAAGAATGAATTTCAGAAGACACAAAGGGAAACAATTCAAATGAATAATTCAAAAGAATAGGAGTTATTTGAAGAAACTGATGTTGATGCAGGGGGAACTTTTCAACCAGTTAAAAATATTTACAGAAGATGAAAATAAGGGCAAGCAACAGAGGATAATATGAGTGTAGTATTTCTGTAAAAATATCATAAGGAGTACAAAAGTCCAGAATGAGTTGAGGCTAAGTGAAGTTAAGGAAAAAATAAAAGGCAGAGAGAAAGCTAAAAGGAGGGCCAGCACTACTTCCTGGATGGAGTATTGAGTTGCTCATTTTTATTTTGCTTCTGTTTTCTTTGACAAGGAGAATGACCTTAGTATTGGAAATAATGGGGAAGCTAGGTTGCAGTGGGTAGAGTTCCAGGCCTGGAGTCAGGAAGGCTCATCTTCCTGAATTCAAATATGGCATCACTAGCTATGTGACCCTGGACAAGTCACTTAATTCTGTTTTCCTCAGTTTCCTCATCTGTGAAATGATCTGGAGAAGGAAATTACACAACCACTATAGTACCTCTGCAAAGAAAACCCCAAATGGGGACATGAAGAGTGAGACATGACTGAACAACAACACTGGAAATAATGAAACAAAAATGGATAACAGGAATTTGATACCTAAGTAAACCTTGCATAGATAAGCTATATACTAGCTTCTAAAAGAATTGGCAGATAAGACTGATAATGTTTGAAAGATTATGGAAGATAGAATACCAAAGGATTGGAGAAGGGCAAATATTGTTTTCAAGAAAGAGAAGTGAACAGAATTAGTAAACTATAGGCCATCAAATTTGATTTCAATTCTTGGGAAAATTCTAAAATAGGTTATTTAATAAATTATTTATTTATTTATTTATTTATTTATTTATTTATTTATTTATTTATTTATTTATTTATTTATTTATTTTGGTGAGGCAATTGGGGTTGTGACTTGCCCAGGGTCACACAGCTAGTAAGTGTCAAGTATCTGAGGCTGGATTTGAACTCAGGTCTTCCTGAATCTAGGGCTGGTGCTCTATCCAATGAGCCACCTAGCTGCCCTAAAATAGGTTATAAAGAGATAGTTAATAAGCATCTAGAAAAGAAAGCAAAATAATAATAATAATACCTATCATTTGTATAGTAATTTAATATGCACAGAGTGCTTTACTTATATTATCTCTTTTGATGCTCACGACAACCCTGTTAGGTACATGCACAATTTTACAAATAAGGAAATTGAAACTGAGAGTGGCTAAGTAACTTGTACAGAGTCACACAACAAATAATTGAGGTGGGATTCTAATATAGGCCTTCCTGAACCCATATCCAGCACTTTCCACCATTCTAAGAGCCAGCTTGGTTTCACTAAGAAAAGTCATTTCAGCCTAATTTTTTTTGACAACCAGTAGACTAAGGGAATGCTATATAGACTTCAACAAAACATTTAATAAAGTATCATATGCTATTCCTTAGACAAGATGAGAAAATGTGAACTACATTATACTGTGATTAGATGAATTCAGAAGTGATTGAATGGACAGACTCAAAGAGTAGTCGTTGATGACTTGATGTCAACATGGCAGAAGATTTTCCATGGATCCAAAGATCTGTGATAGGCCCTGTGCCATATAATATTTTATCAGTGACTTAGATAAAGGCAAAGATGGCATGCTCATCCAATATGTGGATGACACCAGGCTGGGAGGGATAATTAACACACTAGATGACAGTCAGTACCCCAAAAGATCTTGACAGATGAGTTCATTGAATTTAGTCTAATAAGATAAAATTCAATAGGGATGAATATAAAGTCACACACATGGGAGCAAAAATCAGCTTGATGAGCAAAGGATGGAAGAAACATGGTTCTGAAAAATATTTAAGGATTTTTGTAAACCATGGGTTCAATATGAGTAAGAAGTATGATTTGGCAGAAGAGAATACAGTCTTGTATTTCAATGAAGAGAGGCATTACTTCCAGGAATGAGAAGATAATAGTCCTTCTATATTATCCTTTGGCCATATCATATCGGGAGTACTATGTTCCATTCTGGGTAGCATTGTTTGCAGAAGAGCACTGATAAATTAGAAAGAGTCCAGAGTTGGGAAACGAGGAAGGTGAGAGGCCACAAATCAATAACATGAAAAAATTGAAGAAACAGGAGATGTTTAACCTGGAGGAAAAAAGACTTAGCAGGGATATGGTAACTGTTTTCCAGTATTTGAAGGGCTATTAAATGGAAGAGGCACTGAACCAGTGGCATGCTGGTAAATGTTTAACTACTAGATCTCAAAAGAAACAAACAAAAAAGCCCCCAAAAGTATATTCTTTTAAAGTTGTCATTAACAGTACCTCCATCACTTTTTTTGGCAGGGGGGCAGGGCAATGAGGGTTAAAGTGACTTGCCCAGGGTCACACAGCTAGTAAGTGTCAAGTGTCTGAGACCAGATTTGAACTCAGGACCTCCTGAATCCAGGGCCAATGCTTTATCCACTTCTATCACTTTCTTAAGTCTAAACAATCACCAAAACAATAAATCAAGCCCTGATTTGTAGCATTTGCAGATTTCTGAGGTGTAAATGTCCACACTAAGAATTTAGCAATTGGCTAAAAGGCCATTTTGGTGCAAGCTAAGTCTAGTATACCCCTGGATGAAACTCATTCTGCTTGCCCCCAGAAGGCAGAACCAGGAGAAATGGCAGGAAGTTCTGAAGAGCCATAATTTGGCTAGATTTTTGGAAAATTTTTCTATCAATTCCAGCTGTCAAAAAATGGATGAGCTGCCTCTAGAGAGAAAGTGGAAATCTTATTGCAAGTCTTTAAGCAGAGGTTAGGTAATCACTTGTTGGGTATGTCACAATGGGGATTCCTTTTGGGGTATGGTTTGGATTAAATGGTCTCTGAGGTCCCTTTCAACTCCAAAAATTGTATGAGTTTATGAAGAGTTGTCAACAATGTCACACACTGCAATACAATCAAGTGTTGTTGCTTTTGTATGGGGGAAGTAGAATTGGTGTTGATTTGGGAAAACCATATCCTCCATGAAATTACAGTAAGCAGAACCTAGAAACAAAAGGAGGCCACAAACACGAGGGGGAAGGCTCCACCTTTCATTCAGCAGCAAGAGCAAAAGGGAAGCATGAATGACGTGGTATGATGAGAGACAGGAAATCTTAGTCACACAGTTGGTACAAGCCCAAATCAATTGCCAACAGCTAATAAAAATGAATACGAGGTAAAAGGTCTTGACTGGTGATCTGACCTAGTCACTTTTATTGGTTATCAGAGGGCAAGCTGTTATTTAATTAAATTCTGCAGGTATATATTAAGTGCCTGCTAAGAACATGACACTCTGGGGAATGTAAAGACAAAAATAAACTATCTCTACCCTTTAAGCAAATTGTTTTGTCTTGTTTTGTTTGCAGGGCAATGAGGGTTGAGTGACTTGCCCAGGGTCACACAGCTAGTAAGTGTCAAGTGTCTGAGGCTGGATTTGAACTCAGGTCCTCTTGAATCCAAGGCCAGTACTTTATCCACTGTGCCACCTAGCTGCCCCCTTTAAGCATATTGTGACTATGTCATATTCTAGTACATTTTTCTCCTTTTAAGTAAATGCAATAAACACTTAAGAGCTGTAAAATCCAATTTGGATTTAATAAATGGGAAGAAGTAGTGAATAGGACTCAGTTGGTCAGAAGCAGTTTCTGTTGATGTGGACTGACTCCAGACTTTTCTGATTTGTATTTTGTCCAAGAATCTTCCTCTGACTTATTTATCCATCATCTCCATCCAAAGAAGAAAAAAGCATTAAATCGAAACAAATTTGGAGTGAGATATATACATACATACATACATATATATATATATATATATATATATATATATATATATATAGAGAGAGAGAGAGAGAGAGAGAGAGAGAGAGAGAGAGAGAGAGAGGAGGCTGCAAGAAACACTAGAGCAGAGGTATCAAAAACACATAGCCCAGGGGCAGCTAGGTGGCACAGTGGATGGAGCACCGGCCCTGGATTCAGGAGTACCTGAGTTCAGGTCCGGCCTTAGACACTTGACACTCGCTGGCTGTGTGACCCTGGGCAAGTCACTTAACCCCCATTGCCCTGCAAAAAAAAAAAAAAATTAAAAAAAACAACACATAGCCCACAACATCTTTGAGTGCGTCGGGAAACAGATTAAAATGTAATTGGGAAAAATTCAACAGCATAAATAAAAATGCAATGAAACATAGATGATTTTAATTTGTACCTAAGGATCCTTACGTATGGTTCAGTGCCTCCCTTTTCTATTTGAGTTTGACACTACCATATTAGAGGACTGGGAAAGAAACCCTTAGTGGGACTAATCATTTGATTTTACTTACTGTAATTTCTTTAACAAGATTGTAATAACAAATAGCAGATACATAGTCTTTCACAATTTTTAATGTACTTTATGTAATCTCATTTTATCCTCACAACAAGCCCAAGTGCTAAATTCTACAGTTTATGTTGTTCCCATTTTGCATAGAGGAGAGGTTAAGTGACTTGCCCAGGACTCAGTAAGTAAGTTTCTGGGGAAGAATTTGAATTAAGGTCTTCTTATAGGTTCAGTCCTTTGCCCACTCTTCCGGACTGCCCAAGGAAACTGCTGGTTCCCTGAGGTCAGGGACCATGTATTTCCTTCTTTACACACCCATGAGGGGGTGGGGGAAGTAAAGTGTTCTCTCTCACCCACAGTAGTATATTCAATAAGTAATTATTGAATGAATTAGTGTGAGTGACCACTCTCTCCCTTGCACAATGAAGCAATGTCTGCTAATAATAATAAAGAGGTAGAGATAGGATTGGAAGAATAGAAATCTAAGAGTTCTTATCCTCAGGTAGATTACAATGTAATGTGGGGAATAAGGTAAACACATGTATGTTTGTAATGCTATAGTGAAAGGTATATTGAACTTTTAGTAGGAGGCCTAGTAGGGGTGAATTTCAGCTCTGGCTCTTTCAGCTGTGTGACCATGAGCAAATGATCTCTCCTTGCTAAGCCTTGGTTTTTTTACCCTCTGGAAAATAGGCTAATAACACTTGTACTTATTTGCCTCAGAGGGTTAAAATAAGCAAAGCATTTTGTGAACCTGAAAATGCTATGTAAACATGAGTTATAGCACAATATAATGTGAATTTAAATGACAATGAAATTTATTTAAATGAGAATTTTTGAGGAATGTCACAACTTTTCTCATTACCTTTATAAATTGGAGACACAATTACAAGAAGTAACACTACTTATGTCAGTTGAATGACTTGTGAAAGTTGGACTCTGAGATAAATATGCTCAGATTCATAGAGTTGAGCTTTTCATTTTTTACATTTGGGGAAAAAATAGGAAAAGGCAGCAGGATGCCGTTGTCAGTGATGATAGAAAATAACCCTGTGATAAGAATGAACTCAAGACACAGGGAAAGATACTCAGCTTCTTCTGTTGTGGGTCAAAATATTCATTCCATTCCTGTAGAGGAGGCTTCCCAGGGTGACTGAACCCAAATTTCAAATAATGAGAGGGGAAGGAACTGAATAACTTCAGTAATGATTTTAACCCATGAGATGGAAATAAGTTTTGAATGGTTCATGGGCCTGCTTAAACTATCAAACAGTGATGTTTCTCTGAGATGAGAGTCCATCACAATTCCCAGAATGTGATCAGAGAAGGGCTAGGAAAGTTTCTTGACACTAAAAAGTAGGTAAAAGGTCGATGACTCTGGGGTCAGAGGAAGTGGGGTTACATCCTGTCTCTGATGCTTCCTATCTGTGTCACCTTGGGAAGTCACTTAACTCTTCTAGGCCTCAGTTTTCCCATTGGTAAAATGAGGAGGTTGGAGTAGAGAGCCTTTCAGATCCTTTCCAGCCCTAAGTCCTATGAATCTTATGATCTAAAATCACATGCAGACTCTCTCTAACGCATGATTCTTTTTTTTTTTTGCGGGGCAATGGGGGTTAAGTGACTTGCCCAGGGTCGCACAGCTAGTAAGTGTCAAGTGTCTGAGGCAGGATTTGAACTCAGGTACTCCTGAATCCAGGGCTGGTGCTTTATCCATTGCGCCACCTAGTCGCCCCTCTAACACATGATTCTTTTGTAGGATCAAGATAATTTGTCAACTCCTTGGATGTTAATGATTCCTAGTGGTACATAGTCAGTTGGCAGATAGGTGTCGAACTGGATAGAGTGCTAGACCAAGAGGGAAACCCTAGTTCAAATCTCACCTCAGATATTTACTAGCTGTGTGACCCTGGGCAAGTCACTTAATCTGTCTGCCTCAGTTTCCTCAATGGTAAAATGGAAATAATAATGTTAGCTACCTCCCAGTATTGTTGGGAGGATCAAACAACATCATATTTCGCATACTTAGCACAGTGTCATATTTCTTGTTGTTAAGTCATTTTTCAGTTGTGTGTGACTTTTTGTAACCCCGTTTGGAGTTTTCTTGGCAAAGATAGGTTTGCCATTTCTTTGTCTAGTTCATTTTTACAGATGAAGAAACTAAAGCAAACAGGATTAAACAATTTGTCCAGGATTACACAGCTAGTACGTGTCTGAGCCCAGATTTGAACTCAGAAAATGAGTCTTCCCGACTCCAGACCTGGTACTCTACCCACTGTGCCACCTAGCTGCCCCTATCTGGCACATAGTAGGCACTATAAAATGCTATTATTATTATTACTTTTAGTTTAACAAGACTGTGCCTGCTCTCTGAGGTCTTCTGATCTTGCTGTTGTAGGAATTGGTCTGGCAAGAGGCAGCTTGATGGCACAGTGGATAAAGCACTGGGTCAAGAATCAGGAAGACTCAGTTTCAAATATGGCCTTTGGTACTTAGTAACCGTGTGACCCTTGATAAGTCATTTAACACCTGTCTGTTTCAGTTTCCTCAATTTAAAAATGGGGATAACCTATTTTCCAGGTTGGCTGTGAGGATTAAATGAGATCATATTTGTAATTCTTTTAGCACAGTTCCTGGAACATAGTAGGCACTTAAAATGCTTTCTTCTTCTTCTTCTTCTTTTTTTTTTTTTTTAGTGAAGCTATTGGGGTTAAGTGACTTGCCCAGGGTCACACAGCTAGTAATTGTCAAGTGTCTGAAGCCAGATTTGAACTGAGGTCCTCCTGGCTCCAGGGCTGGTGCTCTATCCACTGCGCCACCTAGCTGCCCCAAAAATGCTTTCTTCTGCTATTGCCCCTAAGTACCACCCACGTGGGATTGCAGGCTACAGAAGTCTTATGAGAGCCAAATAGAGGAAAGCTTGTCCATTTTCCTTATAAGGAGGAGCCACAAGAAATAAGTGATTTCTACCCATTGCTGTTTATTAATCTAAGGTTTTGGTTATTTATATTTCTGGGATAACTGCCTTATTTATTCCGAGAGAGTGTTTGACAGGATATCACTCAAGGGATACAACTTGTACTAGTATAAGTGAGCTACCTTTTCCTTGTGGAGTGAGCTTTTAGACAGAATGCTACTCTTGGTTTCAGATCTTAGCTCAGACACTTATTACCTCTGTGACTCTGAGCAAATAATTTAGTATCTTTGGACCTTAGTTTCCTTATCTTTAAAATGAGGGGAGTTAAAAAAATCAATGTTATCCAAGGTTTTCTACATATCTGATCCTTTTCCCACATAAGGGGAAGTGGTTACTGGCTCAGGACAGGATTATCTGGTCATCTGGGTCTCTGGGAAGTCTGATCCACTTGTAGTGTTGGAATGGAGGCAGGGATATACTACAAACAGTTTTGACTGATAGAATAAATGGTAGTAATGAGGATTAAGTTTGAGAAGGTATGACTATGTGATTTTTTTGGAGAGCTTGTTTTTAAATATTTACCAGCATGCCCTTGCTTTGAAGTCTTCTGTAGGAGGAGTCAGTGGTGCAGTAGATAAAGCCTTGGCCCTGGAGTAAGAAGGACTTAGTTCAAATCTCACTTCAGACATTTACTACCTGTGTGACCCTGGGCAAGTCACTTAACACCAATTGGGTTAAACATCCAGGGCCAACTGCAGTCATCCTGATGTATATCTTTCCACTGGACCTGGATGGCTCTGGAGGAGTGAGGTTGGTGAACTTGCACAGCCCTCCCTCACTTAAATCCAGTTCAGTTGTAAGTCATGATATCATCCTGATGTCATGGTCCTTTTCGAGGACCTTCGAAGGACAAACAACAACAACAACAACAAAAGGAGTCAGTAGCAAGTTGTGTCTGAGCTTTGATATGAAAACTTTCATGTCTATATCTGAGACACCACTTCTATTAGAGTGTAGTCAGTTCAATCAATGAGCATTTCTTAGGTATTTTCTTTGTTTCAGGCACCGTGCTAAGCACTGGATGGATGAAAACTACTAAGGCATTCCCTTCCCTCAAGGAGCTTACATTCTAACCAGGGAAACAACATTTCTTTCTTTTTTTTTTTTTTTTTTTTTTGGCGGGGCAATGGGGGTTAAATGACTTGCCAAAACTCACACAGCTAGTAAGTGTCAAGTGTCTGAGGCTGGCTTTGAACTTGGGTCCTCCTGAATCCAGGGCCAGTGCTTTATCCATTGCACCATCTAGCTGCCCCCGGGAAACAACATTAAATTACTAGGTACATAAAAGCAACGTACAGAATAGAGGGAAGTTTATTTGAGAAGGGAAAGCACTGACAGCTGTGGGGGTCGGTGGAGGAGGACCAAAAAAGTCACCCTGGACAAGGTCGAGTTTGAACCAAGTTTTGAAAGAAGCCAGGAAACCTATGGAGTAAATGTGAGGAGCAAAATATTCCAGTCACAGGAGACAGCCAATGCCAAGATGTGGATACAGAAGACAGATTCATTTCCCAGGAGCACCAAGTAGCCAACGTGGCTGGATCATGGAGGGCATGGAAGGGTATAAAGCGTAAGAACACTAGCAAAGTTGGTGGGGCCAGGCTCCGAAGAGTTTTAAATGTCAAAGAGAGGTGTTTATATCTGACCCTGGTGCTTACCGGGTAAGAGATGACTGAGTCAGACCTACAGTTTAGAAAAATCATCTTGGCCACCACGTAGTGGATGGATTTGATCAAGGAGAGAATTGAGGTGGAGAAAGCTACTGAAATAGTCGAGGTCATGAGAGCCTGAACCAAGGTGGTGATTCTGGAAGTAGAAAGAAGCTATATGTGAGAGATGTTGTGGAGGTAGAAATGACCTATTTAGCAGCAGATTGGATGTATGCCATGAACGAGAGCAGGGAATTGAGGATGACTCCAAGGTTGGTCCTGGAGGTGGTACCTTTCACAAGTATAGGGAAATCTGAGTGTAAGGACAGTAAGGGTAATGAGTTCTGTTTGGGGCACGCAGAGTTTGAGATGCCTACAAGACATTAAGTTTAAAATGTCCAAAGGCAATTTGATGATGTGTGACCGAAGCTGGGGAGGGATATATGCCCACACACATGTATACATATACATATGAATACATATATACACGCATGTATGTGTATGTATAATATATAAACACACATATACATACATGAATCATCTGCATAAAGATAATTGAACCTGGGGCAACTAGGTGGCGCAGTGGATAAAGCACCGGCCTTGGATTCAGGAGGACCTGAGTTCAAATTCGGCCTCAGACACTTGACACTTACTAGCTGTGTGACCCTGGGCAAGTCACTTAACTCCATTTACCTCACCTAAAAAAATAAAATTGAAAAAAAAAGATAATTGAACCCATGGGATCTGATAAAATCACCAAGGAGAGTTGGAAGAAGACCCAAGACAGAGCTTTGGGAGACACCCAAAATTAATGGGTGTGACCTAGATGAAGAACCAGCAAAGCAGACTGAGAAGGTACAGTGAGAGAGATAGGAAGAGAACCAGGAGAGAGTAATGTCATGAACACCTAGAGAAAAAAAGAGTATCCAAGGGAAGGTTATCCAAAGTATTAAATTCTGCAGGGAAATCTAGAAGAATGAGCACTGAGAAAAGACCATTAAGTTTGGCAATTAAGATCACTGGTAAATATGGAAAAGGCAGTTTCAGTTGAATGATGATGTCAGAAGTAAGTAACAAAGTTGGGAACCAGACATTTGTTTCTGGAGCAAGGTCAGAGAATGTAGAATTGGAAGAAACTTCAATGGAAGTTAGCATCTCAAGGGACTGGAGATCAACTGTTCCAACCCTTATCCAGCCACGGCATGAGTAACCACCAGGTGTCACTATTCAGCAAGATTTGGAAGTTTAGGTGGAAAGTGAAAGGTACTCATTCTCTCTTCTCCCTTCCACCTTTGCAGTTTCAACCAATTCCTTCTCCCCCCCCTCCTTTCCCAAACCACACCTTCCTCCTCCCATCTGGTGGCCTAGGGGCATGACCTATGGTCCTCCCTTTGGAGTTTAGAGTTTCTCTGAGACATATGTAGCTCTAAGCTACACGAATCTGGAATACCGACGATTCCATTAGCCTAAGGATGCACAATCACAAATTGTATAGTTTTTCCACCTCTGTTATATAAGAATTATTACTAAAAGCAAGACAATAAAATTCTTATTCCAATTAACTCATCTATGAGCGAGGGAGAGAACCTTGGAATTCTGAGAAAGGTTTAGCCACCCCCTCCTCAACCTACTTAGTTCTGTGTACAATAATCTAGTCACTGGTATCCCCTTCATCCTTGCGAGCAGATCATTTACTACTCATTGTTTTAAGACAAAATTCAAGAAATAGAAATAGCAAAAACCATGTGGAAAGTTTCTGCAAATAATAGGCACCAGGGAAGTAGGTACATTTTTATTGCCCTTCTGTCGATTTTAAGGAACAGCAACAGTCAAATTTCAGTTCATTTTAGCCACAACGTGCTTTTCGGGGGTTTCAATAGGGAAAGAAGCAGGAGAACCCCCCTCCACAATCTATGTCAATAGCCCCATTGTTAGTTTCCATTCAAAACACCTGCAGGAATGTCTTGGTCTTTCCAGTCATTAGACCACCTCAGAAAATCACAGTCCCCTGCACTTCAAACCCAAACTCCAACTGAATTTCATTCAGAGTCCACTTCATAAACTCCTGGCCAATGGACACAGCGCTATAGCCATCTCAACGAACAAACTAAAACTCATGCCTAACCACTCTAGCTTTTCATTGTTCCACCCCCAACCCTCACCTTGAACTCCTGGGCTCAATCTTGTGATCATAATCCAATAAAGAGGCTCCTTTCTGACCTGTAGAACTTCAACTCATCATGCATTTCATCATATGCCTGCAGCACTCAAATTACACATGAAGACTGTGTATAATACTCCTAACAAATGGTCAACTTGTCTTTGCTTGAAGAGGGAAGGGAGCCACTCATTCTCAGAAGCAATTCTTTATATTTCAGTCAGTTTTACTTGTTAGAATGTTTTTCCTTATAGAGATGTAGCCAAGAAGAAAACAAACACAAAACCAATTTTTTTTTTCAGATCTAGCTTTTCTCCATTCAACAAACTTTATATGTATGAGTCATGCGCGCCCTCTTCTCCTTCTGCCTGATATTCCCTCACTTCTGTCCGGCCCTTTCACTGGAATCCCCCATTATCTGGACCCTGTATGCCTAGAAACCTAGAAACTTGTATGCCATAGAAACTATGCCTAGCTGATGAGTACTTCCCTGGTTTTTCCTCTGAAGTGGGAAGCCAATCAGACTTATCTGGGGAGGACCCCATCTCTCCCTATAAAATATTCAAGTTGCTCTGATACCTGTGCTCCCTGATTTGGATTCGTCTGAGTTATCATAAAGCATAGACAAAAGATACACTGAGGAACCCCGACAAGAGCTCGATGTCATGATTCACCAAGTCCTAGGAGCCTAACCCTGAAAGATCATCAAACATTTCTTCCTCCTTCTCCTGCCAGGCCTGAAGACCTGAGGCCCTGTTGCCACATTCCAGGTAAGGACATATCTGTTCCCTGGGAAGAACAGTCCAAAATTGGAAATATCAGCCCTGGACTCAGTACAGAGAGTCCATAGGTAGGGTTGTTCTACCTTGGCTGTATCAGCTGATGTCGTCCCCTTTGGAGGTTAGATTCTGGCTGTTGTCTGGCTTGTCATTCTTCATTTGGTGCAACAGAGGATTCAAATAAACAATCCATTTAATAAAATATAATAATTTATGTTTAATGCTTAATAAAATTTATTTAAATTTAATTAAATTATAATATTTGATTAAAATATATTCATGTACTTCCCAGAAAAAGCAGTCCCCAAGGCAGTTAACAGGAAATAAATTCAGGAAAATAAATGAAGATACAACTCACCATGGAACTCTCTGCTAAACTAAAAATTGTTTTTATTTTTTCTTTGCCCATTGGGCTCACAGATGAGTCCCAGATCAATCTACCTGAGGCAAAGTTAACCCTATTTGTTCCTGGCTGGCACAAATGCTTTTTTTCTCCCTCACAACAGTTTCTACTAGTGTTGTGGAAGGGTGGAGGTGGGGCAGGGTGTTAATTCATACCTTCCCAAATGTACTAGTATCTTTTTTTTTTCTTTAGGGCAATGAGGGTTAAGTGACTTGCCCAGGGTCACACAGCCAGTAAGTGTCAAGTGTCTGAGACCAGATTTGAACTCAGGTCCTCCTGAATCCGGGGCCGGTGCTTTATCCACTGCACCACCTGGCTGCCCCAAATGTACTAGTATCTCGATCCTTAACACCTCACCCCCTGACTCCTGGATGCCAATACCAAAGGTGGCAAGTGTCAGAACATGGGCTTCAGAGGACAACAGGGCAACCCCTCTTGTTTGCAGCAAAGCTGAGGGAGTCCCATCAAAACAGCAGAAAGAGCCCAAGTGGGCCTTTTTATGGGACTTCTTGCTGGCTTGCTCACCTGGCAGGGGCTGCTTCTGGCCCAACCAGCTTGCTAGAACTTGCCCATATCTGTGTGGGACCCATCTGAAGCCCACTGAGCCCACATGTCTGAGGCTGCTTTTAGTGTTAGGTAAAATCATTCAATCAGCCCTAAATCCACCTATCTGTAGATATTATACAGGCCACATTTTTCTGTCATTCACAAAGATATCATGAAAAACATGAAATGCCTTGTTAAAATGAAGATATATTTATGACATTTTCCTACTGTAACAGACTAGAAACCTATCAAAAATGGAAAATGAGTTAATTTGGCCTTGTTTTCTTAGTGGACCAATTCTTGTTCTTAGTGTTGGAAACTAATATCAAGTTCACTAGTCTATAGTTTCCAGAACAATGTTTCATCCTTTTTCAAAAAACAACTAAATTAAATAGATATTTATTAAGTTAATTTGGCAACAGAACAATGTGTTAGGTGCTAAGGAAGATGCAGTTACCATGTGTACCTGCCTTCATGGAACTTCTAGTCTATTAGGGATCAAAATAATATTAGTTGTCTGCTCTTTTGGTGTCTCTGTTAAAATTCCATCTTCTACAAGAAGCCTTTCCCAATCCCCCTCAATTCTAATGCCTTGCTTCGGAAATTATCAACAACTGAGCACATACATAAACAAACAAATAAGTAAATAAGTAAATGCATAATAAATAAATATATGCACACATATATTTATGTGCTCAGTTGCTGATAATTAGACTATATAGGATAATATATTATATATATTATATATGTGTGTGTATAATATGCAGAGATATATACATATATACACACAAATACCCATATGTATATGTGTGGACTTTGTATATGACTATTTGCATGTTATCCCTCCATTAGTGCTCTTTGAGAGCAGGGACCATTTTTTGCCTTTCTTTGTATCCCCAATGCTTAACACAGTACCTGTCATATAGTCAGGGCTTAATAAATGCTTGTTGACTTGACTTGACTTTCCATAGTAATGATAAAGTAAAATTGAATATGTTAACAAAAGAGTTACTTTTCAGATCACTTGGTGATTAAGTCATCCTGTAGATAAATGGCTTTAAGGTAACTAAACCTGAAAATGATCCTTCAACCTTTGAAGTCTAATGTACACTCATTCTCTCCTTAATCAAAACCTCCCCTTTTGTGCCATAAAACTATTTCTATGCCTCCTTTTTTTCTCCCAGTCAGTAGCAATTGAACACCTAGCAACGACTAGCAATTGCAGAATTAATATTAATACTGGCATACTCCTAGATATTAAACATAGCTGCAAGTGAAAAGCCAGGGAAAGGCATCAAAGAGGATTTGAGGTGGAATATATTCCCTGGGAGCTTACATGCATTCATGAAAAGATCGGGATAATAGATGTGCCACCAGTGGCCAATGAACACATCAGGCTCGACATATAAAAGCTAGTAATCCTTTGGCAATTTGTCAGCATGGGATAGATCACTGGACTAGGAATTAGGAGCTGACAGTTGTGTTCCAGTTCCAACACTTGAGCTGAGTGACTATGGGCAAACCATTTGAACTCTCCCAGCTTCAGGTGCCTCACCTATAAAATGGGAATAATCACTACCTACCTTACCTGACTATTGCAAGGTTATAGAAACCTTTTTTTTTTTCCCTTTTGTGGGGCAATGTGGGTTAAGTGACTTGCCCAGGGTCACATAGCTAGTAAGTGTCAAATGTCTGAGGCTTGATTTGAACTCAGGTCCTCCTGAATCCAGGGCCGGCGCTTTATCCACTGTGCCACCTAACTGCCCTGCAAGCACTATGTAAATGTTATGTCATTAAATGTCAACAGGTTTCATTTAATGACTGACTATCCAGTTAGTATCCAGGTCTATGGCCTCTGATTCTCTTCCCTCCCATTGTCAGTCCACTGGCCATTCTTTCACTGACCTTCATCTCCTCTGCCAGAGGATGGAAAGAGAAATGACCAGAAAGTGACACTTAATCAACTTGGGGGAATGCGCTAGCAATGCTAGGAAGAGATTTGGGTGTGGAAAGAGGTCAAAAGTAATGACTACATACCGGGTTGTCCAAACAGCCTGCAGAAACCACTGCCCACCAGTGCAAGTAAAAGGTTCGTTTAGGTTGCAGGCAAAAAGAATTAGACAATGAATATGGTGAAAGAACTTGGAGAAGAGGATAGAGAAATGAGGCAGGAGGAATGGGAAAGAGGAGATGGAGA
Source organism: Dromiciops gliroides (assembly GCF_019393635.1). Taxonomy (NCBI): domain Eukaryota; kingdom Metazoa; phylum Chordata; class Mammalia; order Microbiotheria; family Microbiotheriidae; genus Dromiciops; species Dromiciops gliroides. Next base: position 297,204,972 of record NC_057863.1, on the reverse strand, counting down.
AAAGGAGGCAAAGGGGAAAAAAGAAAGTAATGGCTGGAATGAGTTTCTGCTATCTGTACTATCTCTGTACCCTCTTGCCATGGGGAGTCAAGAATTTTCAGCTTTCACTGTATTTAAAGCTTGGAAGGAATTTTAGGGATCATTTTGTCAAAAGCACTGGCCCTGGATTCTGGAGGACCTGAGTTCAAATCCAGTTTCAGACAAACAAACCAAACCAAATCAAACAAAACAAAAAAACCCAACAACCCCCCCCCCCAAAACAAAACCGAGATCACGCAAGAGAAATTTGAATCTACTCCATCTGACACCATTTCCTGAATGTAAGAACTCTTATTACCCCATAAGCCAGTGCTACAGAAGCTCCCTGAGCGATTTTTGATCATTGACAAACCGAGCAGATTTAACATTCCTAGTCCATTTACTTTTATTTAAAAACTGGTAAAAGGGAGTCTCTTGTACTTATCACCTTTCTGGGATTGTACCTTAGTTTGGAAAAGAAGACAGATTCTACTTAGAAAGCAGACCATAATAGAATAAATTGAGCTACATGATATGATGGGGAAAAATCTGTTTTCAGGGTAATTGAAAGGAATACCCTGGGCAAGTCACCCCCCCCGTTTACCTCAGTTTCCCATCTGTAAAATGGGAATAAGAAAAGTTCTTATCTCCCAGAGTTGTTGTGAGGATCAAACAAGATAACAATTGTAAAGCACTTAGCACAGTGCCTGGCACATAATGAGCACTATATAAATTTTAGCTATTATTATTATTATTATTATTATTTTTTTAGTGAGGCAATTGGGGTTAAGTGACTTGCCAAGGGTCACACAGCTAGCAAGTGTTAAGTGTCTGAGGCCAGATTTGGACTCAGGTCCTCCTGACTCCAGGGCCAGTGCTCTATCCACTGGGCCATCTAGCTGCCCCAGCTATTATTATTATTTATTTTTTTATTTATTTATTTTTTTGGTGGAGCAGTGAGGGTTAAGTGACTTGCCCAGGGTCACACAGCTAGTTAGTATCAAGTGTCTGAATCCGGATTTGAACTCAGGTCCTCCTGAATCCAAAGTTGGTGCTTTATCCACTGTGCCACCTAGCTGCCCCAGCTATCATTATTAATAAGACCTGCAATAAGAAACAAGCATGTGTCTCTTAAATGTTTCTTATTACCCTCAAACACAAGCTAAAAATCAAAGGCCTGAGTTTAAATTTGGCCTCAGAGACTTACTATCTATATGACCGCAGGCAAGTCATTTAACTGCTGTTTGCCTCAGTTTCTCCATTTGTAAAATAAGCACCTGTTGTGAGGATAAACATGAGATAATGTTTGTAAAGTGCACTGAGAACCTTTAAGCACTATACAAATGCTAGGTATAAAGCCTAGCTAGCTGTAACAACTCTATGAATAGAATTAATTTTACTGATAAGGAAACTTTTTAACCCGATACTTCCTCAGCATTTTTACAAACCATTTCTGGGGACAGCAAGGTGATGAACATTCTATACCCAGTTTACAGAAAGAAAGACTAAACAGAGTGAAACCATCTAGCTAATTCATTTAACTAGATTGAAAAAGGTAATCATTTCAATAGCAGAAAAGATCAGTCATACTGCTTGGTTGGTGTCAAAACAGCTAGTTGATTGACTAAGTTAATCACTTCCCAAATGACTGCTTAGTTGGATATATCCCAAAGAGTGGGGAGATCTACTGACTTCCTTCCCTACTGAATTACATGGTAACCAACCCCTGGTCTGGATCAGTTCTTAATCACAAATGCAAAGCAAATCATTTTTATAGCTTGGTATTTCTGATAATATGATTTAGGTTTAAAAATGTTAATGGAAAACCTGCTGCTTCTGAGCTATGAAATTTCCTGATTGAGGAAATAAGTTATTAAATAGCAGAGCAGTACATAAACTTCCTTTTAAAAAAATTCCTTCAGCGGAATTAAAAGCAGAAGGTGCTGCTACCATCATTCCCTGAAAAAAGAGGCTGAAACCAAGGAAGAGCAATCACCAGCTGCTTGGGAGCTGATTCAGAAGACAAATAAAAAAGCAGCCTTCATTTCTTAACAGCTTTTTTTTTTTTAAGCACACTAATTCTTTGTGCTTTGAATGAAATCCATAGCTTGAGCAGAGAGCCAAATGAAAGATGCCAAGAAAAGAAAAGAAAATTACAAAAGAGAGGTTTAATCAGCTGGATATTTGCAGTTACAATGAAGTTTAATTTTAAAAGGAGAATGGCTTCGTCACAGTGAGAAAGTCAAGGTTCATACTTGTCCCAAGTTTTCGAAAAGGCTTCAAAAAGTTGTCTAAGCACTGCACAAATTTCCTCCCTTACTCAAATATCTTAAATCCAGACCAGAAAGAAATATTCCTGATAAATTATGTGGTTGAATACTAATGGAAAGAGCCTAGACTCTGGAGTTTGAGGACGTGGGTTCAAATCTTACTAGTGATACTTATTAACTGTGTGACTTTGGACAAGTCATTTAGACTTCAGTTTCTTCATCTGTATAATGAGAACAGGGGTTGGATTCGATAGATGTTGAGATGCTTTATCTTTCTAGACCTATGATCTGACTCATTTCAGCAACATGTTAAAATGTAAAATAGGAAGGTACCTGATATCTTAAATCCTAATTTCTGACACTCACTGTCAGATATACATATCTAATAGTGTCATCCTATGAGCATCTCTGCCTTTATCCTTTTCCTTCCCCAGTAGAGACAAAGTAATCCTTACTGGGGATTTTTAAAAACTAGAGGGCAAACAATTTGTGAGGTCTATGCACTTGTTCTTTAGAGGAGGTACAGGAGAAATGAGGTAGGGGGAGGATTTGAGTTCTCAGAAAACTCTCCTAATAAAGTAAAAGACCTAATATTAGAGGATGGAGCCAGCAGATTCTATTTTAAATTAATAAATTATGTAGAATTTAGAGCCAAGCTGCCAATCCACTTTCCCACTTCAAAGTTAGGAAAATATTAACTGGTTTAGCTCTCTCCTAACTAACTGCGAGTGGGTTTCTTTGACTCTGAATATTCTCCTGAACCCATAAATAATTCCTTTTGATTAAACCATTCCTCAAAGCCAGAGAGGAAGGCGTAATGTTGATCATGGCAGGGTACAAGTGACTCAAGAAAATCTCCTGACTTCTTCAATGCTTAAGCACAATGACATTCTCTGTTCATGGAAAAGTCAAATAACCTCACCTTTACTGCCGTCGTTTTTGCTATTCCTTTGCTCACATTCTAATATTTGGGAGAGTAGATCATTAATGGATTTCAAATCTGGTACAATCTCATAGGATTTTTGGATCCAAGGTCCGTTCTTCTTTGGATGGTCACTGAGTGAGAGAGTTAAGAAAGACATTATGGATTTTATTTGTTTATGTATACCATTGAATTGCTTATTTCAAAAATCTAACGTACTTTTTACTAAAATTATTTTTGCTTTCCTTAGCCAACAGAAATGGATTTTCTTTTTTTAATGTTTGTCTTTGTGGGAGGGGGGCGCAGCTAAGTGACGCAGTGGATAAAGCACCAGCCCTGGATTCAGGAGGACCTGAGTTCAAATCTGACCTCAGACACTTGACACTCACTGGCTGTGAGACCTTGGGCAAGTAACTTAACCCTCATTGCCCTGCCCCCCCCCCGAAAAAAGAATGTCTTTTTTTAAAATTCTGAACTTTAACACTAAAAATTTAATATTTCCATACACACAGCAGAACACGAAAGAACATTCTATATGAACACTGAGGCAAACTAGAAATCAGGAGCATGTTGAGGAGACAACCTTCTACTACATGTCAGTCATCCCAAATCCATGGGTCTTGCCTTGATGAAGACAATCTAGAACTATGTATTATCCTTTCTCCAAACAAGAATGAAGAATGTCCTTCCTTTCCAAAGCTTTTATGCTAAATTCTACCCCCTTGCATAGACACAGAATTGAGTCATCATTCTCTCCATCAGTGAGGAAGGTCTTATGCAAAGTCTAGGCTTGAAGCCTAAGTTACATATATAATATATTCGACAAAATATTTTGAACACTATCAGGCTTATGTGTGTTTCCTATTGATCTTCATGCTGTTGTCTTCTAAAAGCCTCAGTGACTCTTTTTCAAATTATTTTTTTGGGGGATGTAATGATATCTCTAGCCACCATCTTGCTCTCCAACTCCCCTCACTTCTAATGGCAAGAAAGAAAAATAAAACCCATGTAATAAATATACATAGTTAAGACCACATTGACTCTGTCCAATAAGGTATGTTACATTCTTTGACTTTACTCTCTGTTAAAAGTTGGGTATCATGGTTCATGAATAGTTCTCTGGAATTATGGTTGGGCATTACGTTGGTCAGAATTCTTCAGTCTTTCAAAAGTGTTTATCTTTACAATATTGTTGTTAGGCTAGTTCTGTTCACTTCATAAAAGTCTTCCTAGATTTCCCTGAAACCATTCATTTCTTTTTTTTAATAGCTTGCTTTTGTGTGTGTGTGTGTGTGTGTGTGTTTTGCAGGGCAATGAGGGTTTAGTGACTTGCCCAAGGTCGCATAGCTAGTAAGTGTCAAGTGTCTAAGGTTGCATTCAAACTCAGGTCCTCCTGAATCCAGGGCCGGTGCTTTATCTACTGTGCCACCTAACTGCCCCTCATCATTTCTTACAGAACAAATAGTATTCTATTACTTGCATATATTATAATTTGTTCAGACATTCCCCAATTAATCGGTGCTCCTTAGTTTATTTTTAAATTTTTTTCAATTAATGAAAATTTATCCTCACTTCCATCCTATTCCATCTCTTCCCTTCCCTCATTGAGAAGAAAAAGAAAAACAAAAGCTCTATAACAAATATGCATAGCAAAATAATTTCCACATTGACTATATATATATAAAATAAATGTCTCAATCTGTGTCCTGAGTTCATTACATACTTTGTGACCCAATGATACTATTAGGCAGGGAAAGGAGTTTCATCTACAAGACTATTTATTTATTTGTTGTTGTTGTTGAGTCATATCTGACTCTGGGACCCCATTTGGGGTTTTCTTACTGGAGCTGAGTAGCATATTTCACAATGGGTACTATGAAATCTTGGTTGATCATTGTATTATTCAGAGTTCTTAAGTCTTTCAAAGTTATTTTTCTTGAGAAAATGATTGTTATTATATAAATTGTTCTCCTTGTTCTCCTCATTCCACTTTGCAGCGTTTCTCTGAAGTCTTCCCAGGTCTGTCTTTAAACAGCCCCTTTATAATTTCTAATGGCACAATAGTATTCCATCATATACATAAGCAATATATTTTTTTAGCCATTCCTTAATTGAAAGGTGCCCTCTTACCTTCCAATTCTTTGTCATCACATTTTTGTACACATAAGTCCGTTTTTTCTTTCTTTTATCTCTTTTAGGGCATAGGTTTCATTTTGGTATCACTGTGTTTCAACAGGTATACACAGTTTGGTAACTTTGGGGGCATAGTTACAAAATTGCTTTCCAGAATTGCCCATAACCCCTTCAATAGTCATCATTTTCCTCTTTTGGCATCTTTTGTCAGAGAGGGAAGGGGAGGGGAAGGAATAAGCATACTTATAGCACCTGTACCTACCAAGTGCCAAGCACTCTTGGCTCTTTACAAATGTTGTCTCCTTTGACCTCAAATGAGATGTAGATGCTCTTATTATTCCCATTTTACAGTTGAGAAAACTGAAGCAAATGGAGATTAAGTGACTTTCCTAGGGTCACACAACTAGCAAGTGTCTGAGGCTGAATTTGAACTCAGGTTTTCCTGGTTTCAGTGATAGTGCTGTATCCACTGCATCTCCCAACTGCCAGTCTGATAGGCATGAGGTGGAATCTCCAAGGTGCTTTATTTTGCATTTCTCTAATTATTAGCGATTTGGAGAATTTTTTCCCTATGACTATAAATAGCTTGGATTTCTTTCCTTAACAACTGTTAGTTCATATCCTTTGACCATTTATCAGTTGAAGATTGGTTCTAATTCCTATAACTTTGTTTTGTTTTTGCAGGGCAATGAAGGTTAAGTGACTTGCCCAAGGTCACACAGCTATTGTGTCAACCAATTCCTATAACTTTGAATCAGTTCCTTATAACCTTGGATATGAGACCTTTATTAGAGATACTTGATGCAAAGATCTTTTTTTCCAAGTTATCTCTTTCCCTTCTAATTTTTACTACATTAGATTTGTTTGTGAAAAACTCTAATTTTATATAATCAAAATTGTCCATTTTATCTTTTGTGATCCACTCTATAATTTGTTTAATCATGAATACTTCCCTCAGTCATGTATCCTAAAGGTAAATTCTTCCTTGCATCTCTACTTTTTATATTAAGGTCATGATTCCATTTGTAATTTATCTTGATATATTATGTGAGGTGTTGGTGTAAGCCTAATTTCTGCTAGCCTGCTGTCCAGTTTTCCCAGCAGTCCTTCCTCTAGTAACTGGGATTTTTGAGTTTATCAAATACTTTTCTACTGTGTCTGCTTCTGTAGGTTCTATACCTAATTTTTTCCTCTGATTAGCCTATCTTTTTTCCTTTTCTTTCAATCAAATAGTTTTGATGATTACTGCTTTATAGTACAATTTGAAATCTTGTACTGCTAGGCAATTTTCCTTCCCATTTCTCTCCCCCCCACCCCATTATTTCTCTTAAGATTCATGACCTTTTGTTCTTTCAAATAAATTTTGTTACTTTTCCTAGCTCTATAAAATAATGGTTTGGTAGTTTGATTGGTATGGAACTGAATAAAGAAATTAACTTATACAACCCATTTTCATTTTTATTATATTAGCTTGACCTGATCATAAGCAATTAGTAGCTCTGTAATTATTCAGATCTCTTTCTTTAAAGAGTGTTTTGTGATTGTATTCTTTTTTTTTCTTCCTTTTTTTTGTGGGGCAATGAGGGTTAAGTGACTTGCTCAGGGTCACACAACTAGTAAGTGTCAAGTGTCTGAGGACAGATTTGAACTCAGGTCCTCCTGAATCCAGGGCCAGTGCTTTATCCACTGCGCCACCTAGCTGCCCCTTTGTAATTGTATTCTAAGAGTTATGTTTGTTCTTTGGTAAGGAGGCTTCTATAGTTATTTTGAATGGAATTTTTTTTTCTTATCTCTTCTTGCTGGGTTTTGTCAGTAATATGCAAACAGGCTAATGCTCTGTGTAAATTTATTTTATATCCTACTACTTTGTTCAAGTTACTGTTTTAATTTATTTTTAGTTGACTCTCTAGGGTTCTCTACTTGCCTATGTTCATTCCTTCAATTTATTTCCTTGTCATATATATAGTAATACTATAGCTAGTATTTCTAGCACCACAACAAATAACATTGGTGATAATGATCATCCTTACTGATCTTATTAGAAAGACTTCTAGTTTATCATTACTGTGTATGATGCTGGCTCTTGATTTTAGATAGATATTATTTACCACATTAAGGAAAAATTTGCTTATCCCTATGCTTCTTGTGTGTTTTGAAATGGGTGGTGTAGTTTGCCAAAAGCCTTTTTTGATCTATTGTTATAAGCATGTGATTTTTTTTTTACTGTTTTGTTATTTATATAGTCTATTATGTGTGAATAGGCAATTCTCAAATGAAGCTATGCAAGCTATCAACAATCATACAAAAAATGCTTCAAGTTACTAGTAATAAGAGCAATACAGATCAAAACAACTCTCAGGTTCCACCTCACACCCATAAGTTTGGCAAAGATGACAAAAATGGAAAATGGTTATTGATAGAGAGGTGTGGGAAAACAAGCACGCAGAATACGTTGTTGTTAGAGCCGGGAATTTGTTCAACCATTCTGTAGAGCATTTTGGAACTATACCCAGAATGTACTTTGTGATATACCACATGCTTTGTGACCCAGTGGTACTATTAGACAGGGAAAGGACGTTCATCTACAGGAATATGTAATTGTGGTTGTCCAGTCATGTTTGACTCTTTGGGACCCCGATTGGGGTTTTCTTGGCAAAGATACTAGAGTGGCTTTCCATTTCCTTCTCCAGGTCATTTTATAAATGAGGAAACTGAGGCAAACAGGATTAAATGACTTTCTTAGAGTCACATAGCTAGTGAATGTCTGAGGCCAGATTTGAATTCAGGAAGATGAGGCTTCCTGACTCCTGGACTGGTGCTTTATCTATTGAACCACCTAGTTGTTCTCATTCCCAAGAATATTTATAGTAATGCTTTTTGTTCTGTCAAAGAACTGGGAACAAAATAGCTGTCCATCCTTTGGGGAATGGCTAAACCAGTTGTGGTATCTAAATCGAATGGACTTTTCTTATGTCATAAGAAGTTAAGAATATGACATATTTGGAGAAATATGTTGTAGCTTTGCCTCTTAGCAGGTGATTTATATACAGTGTTTTCCTGAAGCCAGCTCATAGTGAGAACTGATTGTTAAGTTTTCAATATGAAAGTTTTCACCCTAGAAATGGGTAAATACTACAAATCAGGGTTTCATTTATTGTTTTGAAGGTTGTCTATACTAGAAAGTGATGGAGAAAATGTTAATTTTTTAAATGTGTCAATAGTACCTGTTCTCTGTCCCCCTCCTGAGAGCCGGTTGTTAAACAATTGCCTGCACACCATTTAAAATTTTTATTTTATTTTATTTTTTTCCATTACATGTAAAGATCGTTTTCAACATTTGTTTTTATAACATTTTGAGTTCTAAATTTTTATCCTTCTCTCTCTTCCCTCCCCTCTCCCCAAGACAGAAAGAAATCTGATATAGGTTATATATGCCCAATCACATTAAACATATATCTGCATTATTCATGATGTGAAAAAAAGAATCAGAACAAAGGGAAAAACAAAATAGAAATAGTATGGTTCAATCTACATTCCGATTCCACAGTTCTTTTTTCTGGATGCAACACACTATTTTTGACACGCAAACAAACTAGTCAGAGGCCTTTTTCTAAGTTTCCATTGACTGCTGCATTTTCCTTGAGTTCTTGATTGGGGACTACAGAAGGAAAGTTATATTTGGGTATCCTTTTAATTCTCAGGCTGTATGATTTTATTATTTATTTATATTAAAGTAGTTTTTAATTATATTTTGTATTTCACAAGTGCCTGTTATGTTTAGCATTAAAGATAGAAAAAAAATCTTAAGCCGGCTGGACTAAGTCAAATTTACACTGAGTCCACAGTACATGATGATGATTATATATATATATTATATATATATTGGCTTCATAGGACATAATTGAAGAAAGGAGAGATGGAGGCAGGGAGATCAGTCAGAAGGCTCTGTTACAATAGATAAAACAAGAGGTAATGGCATGGGTGGGGTGGAAGTGGTGTGTGTAGACAGAAGAGAATCTATATAAGAGATATTTGATTCAGATTTTACCCTTTTATTTTCTGAAATTTAAACTTGTGCATGACCAAAAAAGTTTATTTCACATAGAAAAACTGCATTTGTCAAGCAATCGTCTTGGGTAATTTTTAAGCCATAAAAAATTCCTTCGTTGGCAATTCCATTAACCATTAGACAAGAAATTTGAGAAACAAACCCAGTGTCTGTTTAATTCATCTCCACAAAAGACTCCACTTAGGAATATGTGTTTCCGTCCTAGAAATGATTAGTGGATGGTTCTTGTATTACAAGAAGATTGAGAACTAACATTTGGATGAAAGGATATATAATGAGAGAGTGTGAGGCAGAAGAAAATTGCTAGCAAATAAAATAGGATTTCAAACAAGAGGAAAGCTGGCCCAGCTATTTATGTACACTACCAATTTCCATTATTTCACTTTGGGTTACTTTACTGTTCTGGCAGGTCTTTATAACCCTGATAATTAAATATTTCACTGTCAAGGGTTTGTTGGAGTTACAGCTCTAAAAATAAAAAAAAGCAAATTCTCTCCTTTGAGCTGTATTAAAGAGGCAGTGGCAACTCTGAGGTGTAGGGAAAGTTTAAGGATACCCATCTCTCAATAAAGAGGTAATGGAATCAAGATTCAAAATGAGACTTGCATTCTTCTACATGGCCAGTGTGAGAATTTGTCTTGCCTGACTATGCATATGAAACCTCTATCCCATAGCCCATTGGTATAAGACTCCCTCCTAATTGGAGGAGCTGAAAGATTTACCCTATGTGAGGTATGGGCAGAATTAGTAAGAGATGAGAGAGCTCCAACTTTGGGACTAGTCGAGCTTCACTTCTTCATCAGGCACTCCTGGTTTCAGCAATGAGAGAGCAGATGGGAGAGGCTAACCCCATTTTAGGTGTTGAAGGAAAAAGATTCTGGGAACACATAAGAGGAGCAGACAGTCTTCATTGTGTCCCTGTTCTCAGCTTGTTCTTCTAGAGATTTCAGAGAGTTTTCCCTTTGGTGAGATCAAGGACACTCTTGGTTGAACTTATTTACCTCAATCCCAATAGAAGAGCTCCTTCGCTCTGAATTGTCTGGTATATATTCTCTTATGTATACCTCCACTGATTTCTGTTTTGTTATGATTTGGATAAATGGGTTTCTTTGCTATTCACTACATGCATTCAGTGTGGAACAGATATTAGGTAAAGAAGGGATCAAGTTTTGGATATAGAGCTTGGGGTCTCCCTTATCCCCAGAAATGACAAAGTACACAGAAGTTAGATGGAACCTGATCATATCCCCCAGACTATCAATCTTTAAGAGAGCAGATAAAGATACTTCTATCCTGTTACTCCCTCTCTCTGAGGAGAGTAGTGGCCTCAGGCCCCAGCCTCCTATTTCCTTTCCTGGCAGGGTAATGAAAACCTCCCTTGGAGAAGGGTGGAGGAAGAAAGACCTAGGGATATCTATTCTGACTCCCTTGAGCTACCCAACAACAGGCTCATTGGAAAATGGAATGATATTTTTAAAAAATTTAAGGGCAGAGGAGAAGAAATGAAATAACACTCTCTTTTTGTTTGTTTGGGTTTTTTTTGGTGGGGGCAATGAGAGTTAATTGACTTGCCCAGGGTCACACAGCTAGTAAGCTGTCAAGTATCTGAGGTCACATTTGAACTCAGGCCCTCCTGAATCCAGGGCTGGTGCTTTATCCACTGTGCTACCTAGCTGCCCCCCAACTAATTCACTGTTTATTGTTTTTTTCTCAGGCCTGAAAACTGGGCAGGGCATGATAATGAATCATTATAAAGTAGAGCCTTAACTACAGTCTGGCAATTGGGTTTCCTTAGATGACCAACATGGGTAGGAAGTTTCCACAACAGTTGTGCTCTGTGGTCTTCCTGGGCACCCCTGAAACATGGCTTAAAATCCCTTTCCATGACCTGAGTCATTTTCCCTTCTCTCCCTGGCAGTCCCATCACCAAAGTCCACCTCTCTTGGGGCCCAACCTGCCCCACTGCTAAGCAGTTCAACTTTCTTCAACTGTCTGGAGGCTTTTACCATCTGACACACCCAGGATGAGTGGTGATGGTGTCCCACACTGGCCTTAGGATATTTGGGAGTCTCTGGGTCTCCCCCACCTTCTCTTCTCCTCCTCCACTCATTTGGAATCACCCCACTTTCCAGAATTCCTAGTTATAGCTCTGTAACCACAGAAATGTCATTGTTATGAACCTTTGAATATATAATAATAATATCCCATATTTACACATCACTTTGCAGGTTTTCAAAATATTCTCCATATGCTAGCTCATTTAAACTTAAGAGCAACTCTACCAATAGTACAAGAACTGTCAGCAGAAAGGGCATCTGTTTAATGGAATTCAAAGCAGCAGAGTAATGGGTAGCCAAGACAGAGTTTCTAACTCAATAGTCATTCCTTACCTTGGAAAGAAAAGGAACCCTAACAACTTTCTTTCCGCTATCAGTCCTGTATAGCTGAGAAAAAAGGAAATTTTTCATGTTTTAAGCATTAACCTCCTAGGCTCACCTTTTTTTTTTTTTTAGAAGACCCTAGACATGAACCAGAGGTAAGCTTTATGTAATTGATTGTCTAGACAGAATTGCTCTGGGGTAAGGGTGTAATCAGTTAGAGACAATAAGAAAAAAGACTGATCCTTTTCTTCAGAGTCCAAGCTCCCTCAGGACTGAACCCAGACCATGTGAGCTCCAAGCTAGGGTCCCTTAGTGGAAGAAGATGCCTTAACAACCCTGGACCAGTGGATTTGTTACATAGATAGGAACACTGGTTCACCTATTTTTCAGCTGAGTGGAATTGAAGAAAGCATCAACAGCATCAATGACCCCCCCCCCAACACACACTTGTTCATTTCATCAAATTCAAATGAGGGGGCAGCTAGGTGGCACAGTGGATAAAGAACCAGCCCTGGATTCAGGAGGACCTGAGTTCAAATCCGACCCCAGACACTTGACAGTTACTAGCTGTGTGACCCTGGGCAAGTCATTTAACCTCAATTGCCTCACACACACACACACACACACACACACACACACACACAAATCTTGTAGGTCAATTATTTTGGGGCAGCTAGGTGGCACAGTGGATAAAGAACCAGCCCTGGATTCAGGAGGAACTGAGTTCAAATCCAGTATCAGACACTTAACACTTACTAGCTGTGTGACCCTGGGCAAGTCAAAAAAAATTCAAATGAGGAAAAGTATGGATCCCTGAATATTAGAATAAGGTGAAGTACATAATACTGTTAAGGCCATGATATTGACTCCTTTTTTTGGAAATAGGAATTATCTAGAGTCATCTTGTGAGTCAAATTCCTACATCTTACATCCATCCATCTTAAGGGCTAATTTTTATGTCACTGACTGTACAAGTTTTATATTCACCCTAATTAAGTCATTAAGCAAGATCCCAACACTATATAAGCTGTGTTGAGTTCTAATGGTTTTTATTGCATCAATAAGGTCTCAGTACCTCCAGGAAATTGAGGCTGTTTATGGGAAAATAAAGTCCAAGCTCTTCCTTTGAGACACCTCTGGGTGAAAACTGTTAGAACCCTTGAATAAGTTTCCTTCTGTGATATCTTGCACAAATGATGCAGTCTCAAGATGTTCATCCATTTTTATGAAAATGTGCTATAGATGCAAGTGAGGTGCTTATCAGACTTTCTGGTAAATCCTTTGGCTTTTCAATAGCTCATTTAGAAGAAAAAAATTATCCAAAAAAGGTTTCAAAAGCAAATGATTAGAACCATGGTTATCATGTACAAAAATAATTCTTTTTTTGTTTTAATTTCTCTTCTTTAACTGACAGGTTTGATTCATCATCGTCAGCAGTAGCAGTAGCAATGACAGGGGTACTACCAACAAATATTTACTGAGTACTGCCACTGGTAGTCATTCATACAAATCAGGTTCAATGGAAAGGGAGGGGGGTTCTCTATCAACTTCATACTAATTTTCTTTTCAAGGGGAGTCAAAAATACAGAATGATAATCTGAGTACTGCCTACCCTGTGCTATTACTTCTGCTAATAGCCCCCCATTTGTACTGTGCTTTAGGATTTACAAATAGCTTTCCTTACAATTGCCCAAAAGGTCAGGTCGATTGAGAATTATTAGACTGACTTTATAGAGGACATCAAATATAATATTTGTAAAGCACTTAGCATATGTTGCTATATGCATGGAACATAGTAGGTGCTTAATAAATACTTGTTCCCTTCCTTTCCCCTCTCGATGAGGATACTTTTAATCTTTATACATGGTGTTTCTCTCCAGTAATATATAAGCTTCTTGAGGGCGGGGGTTGCTTGATTTTTGTCTTCGTAACCCCCATATCCTGTCATGGTGCCAGGTACATAATAGGCATTTCATTGAGCTAGATGTCATTGTAGATAGAACACTGGACCTACAGCCAGGAGGTCCTGAGTTCAAAGCTTAACTTAGACACTTACTAGTTATCTGACCATGAGCATGTCCCTCATTCTCTTTAAGCTTCAGTTCCCTCATCCATGAAAAGAAAGGACTAGGGGCAGCTAGGTGGCGCAGTGGATAGAGCACTGGCCCTGAAGTCAGGAGGACCTGAGTTCAAATCTGGCCTCAGACACTCAACACTTACTAGTTGTGTGACCCTAGGCAAGTCACTTAACCCCAATTGCCTCACAAAAAAAAAAAGAGAGAGAGAGAGAGAGAAAAGAAAAGAAAGGACTGGACTCTAGAACCTTAGAAGTCCCTTTTAGCTCTAAATCTATGATCTTATCTATGATAAGTGCTTGTGGAACTGAATTCTCTACAGGTAATAAATGCTGGAGCCCAGATTTCCTCCTTCTAAGAGCTAGAGTCTTTCCCCCAAACTTTAGGGCTTAATATATTCAAGTAAGTAACAATATATTATTAAACGCTATATAGATTTGATTAGTTATCATTCCCTTTGGTCTGAATTTTTAAATATATTTATTCTTTCTTGGATTCCTAAGGATTTAGCTTTGTATTAACCTCTTAATTTCACTGAGAAATGCATGAGAATAATCTTTGTGAGTTTGTTTAAAGAAGTCTCAGAAAAATGATTTTAATAATTGATTTGACTTCTCCAAAAGGTCTTTCACTAATTAGGGAGAGTGACTAGTCCTGTGATTTCATGGGGATAGGGGACCCCTAGGTGGGAAAACTCTCTCTCTCTCTCTCTCTCTCTAGCATTTTCTACAACTTAGGAGACTTAGAGAGTTGCATAGGGACCTTAGGTATAAGTGACCCATCCAGAGTCAAACTACCAGTAGGTGTCACAAGTGAAACAGCCCCAAGTTTTCCTAGCTTTGAGGTCACACTGCCTCTTGCTAATCAATAAATTAACCAGTCAGATAAAATTTTCAGGTTTCAAGGGAAAGGAAACAAAAGACTAAATGTTTCCATAGGACATATTTCCCAGCCTTATCTAGAGTCTCAAATTTAGGTCACTGTCATTTGGCACAGGTTCATTTGAGGGGGAGAGCGAGGTTGTGGTGGCTGGTTGGACAGCAGATGCAGTTGTACTAGGAGAGGGGGCGGATTTTCCTCCAGACAATCCCTTCCCTCTCACAGGTGATAGGGAAGGCAGGCCCTGGGGGAGAGTTGCCACAGTGGTGGGACACTGGTGGTTGGGGTCTACAGTGATTGTGCTTCACCTTGAGGTGAGACACAGATTTGATGTTTCCATAGGGGAGGAAATGCCACCTTAAAGAAGCATGCCCTCTTGGATATTGATACCCTGGTACAAAGCTCTGGTTTGCTTTGGTCATTTTGGGTCTAGAAATGTTCTTAGGGGC
Source organism: Dromiciops gliroides (assembly GCF_019393635.1). Classification (NCBI taxonomy): domain Eukaryota; kingdom Metazoa; phylum Chordata; class Mammalia; order Microbiotheria; family Microbiotheriidae; genus Dromiciops; species Dromiciops gliroides. The sequence goes on along the minus strand of NC_057863.1, from coordinate 297,189,776 downwards.
GGCTAGGTGGCGCAGTGGATAAAGCACCGGCCCTGGAGTCAGGAGTATCTGAGTTCAAATCCGGCCTCAGACACTTAACACTTACTAGCTGTGTGACCCTGGGCAAGTCACTTAACCCCAATTGCCTCACCAAAAAAAAAAAAAAAAAAAAAAAAAAAAAGAAATGTTCTTAAAGAATCTTTGGAAAGGGGAAGCTAGGTGGTGCAGTGGATAAAGCACTGGCCCTGGATTCAGGAGTACCTGAGTTCAAATCCAGCCTCAGACACTTGACAGTTACTAGCTGTGTGACCCTGGGCAAGTCACTTAACCCTCATTGCCCCTCAAAAAAAACAAAAGAATCTTTAGAAAGGCCCAAAGATGTTGTTAAATACATGAGTCTAGGGTACTTCTTGGGTCCTATAAATGTCAGGTAGAAGTCTTGGTGGCCTGTGGTTTCTTCACCTACCCCATTCAACTCCTCTCGATGACATAGACCATAATAACAATAAATACTACTAATAATAACTAGTACATATATAGTACGTACTATGTGCCGGTACTGTGCTGAGTGCTTTACAATTATTATCTAATTAGAACCTCACAATGACTCTGGGAGATAGGTGCTATTATTATACTTGTTTTATAGATAAGGAAACTCAGACAGAGGATAAGTGATCTGTCCAAGGTCACACAGCTAAGCAAGCATCTAAGCTAGATTTGAACTTGTCTTCCTGATTCTAGGCCTGGTCCACTGTGCCCCCTCGCTTCGCAAGGCATGAGCTGGATGTTGAAAGGCTCCATTGCTGTGGCCCATCTGACTCTGTGGTCCTTTTCTAGGTGCTACTACAATAAAATGCAACTTAAGTCACAAGGTGGCCTTGACAGTCACTCACCAGATCCTGCTAACAAGAAAAGATCTAAGATAGGTGGCCCCACCCTCATCCTGGTGGCTAGAAGCTTACATTGTGCTAGGCAGAAATATTTAACAATCTCTACTGAGAACCATCTCTCTTTGGTTTTCAAAAAAGCCAGTGTAGGATTTCTATCCTCTAGTTTCAACCCATTTTTGTTTGTTTGTTTGTTTTCATGGGGCAATGAAGGTTAAGTGACTTGCCCAGGGTCACACAGCTAGTAAGTGTCAAGTGTCTGAGGCCTGATTTGAACTCAGGTCCTCCTGAATCCAGAGCCAGTGCTTTATCCACTGCTCCACTTAGCTGCCCTCTTCAACTCTGTTTTTAGAGCAGTTCTAGTTAGTTATGAAGAAGTAATGGGGACTTGTGGATTTGCTGAGTCAGACCAACTCTTGAGTCCCCATCCCACTGGCAAACCTCACCTTATTCTTAAATTGGGTATATTTCATTGAACTGTAGTCAAGTGACCTTAGCATAAAGGTCTCCACAGAAGCAAACAAACATGCCTAGATAATATATACAGTGTGTACTCTTAGCTGAGCAACAATCAAAGTGATGAACAATACATGACAACAAGAAATCAATGTATAATAAAGCATTAACCAAGCAATTGTGAGATATATTGGTGAACTTTCCACTGGCCAAGAATTTAGACAACTTAAGGAAATGCCTCTTTTCTCCTCTTTCTCCCTTTCTATCCAAAAGATGGATGTTTAAATCCTAAATTTTCTTTTGTTGTCCATCAGTTGCTTATGTTAGTCCTTTAAGGGTGGCTTTCTTTTTCTTTCTTTTTTTTTTAAGTGAGGCAATTGGGGTTAAGTGACTTGCCCAGGGTCATACAACTAGTAAGTGTTGTGTCTGAGGCCAGATTTGAACTCAGGTCCTCCTGACTCCAGGGCTGGTGCTCTATCCACTGCGCCACCTAGCTGCCCCAGTGGCTTTCTTTACATCAGGGATTCTTTCTTTCTTTCTTTTTTAGTGAGGCAATTAGGGTTAAGTGACTTGCCCAGGGTCAAACAGCTAGTAAGTGTTAAGTGTCTGAGGCCGGATTTGAACTCAGGTACTCCTGACTCCAGGGCCGGTGCTCTATCCACTGCGCCATCTAGCTGCCCCTACATCAGGGATTCTTAATCTTTTTATATCATGGACCCCTTTGGCAATGTAGTGAAGCTTATAGACTCCTCTCTCAGAATAATGTTTTTAAATGCATAAAATAAAATACATAATATTACAAAGGTAATCAATTATATCAAAACATAGTTATCAAAATAAAAAAAAAGTTCATGAATCCCACCCCACTTAAGAACTCCTGCTCTAGATAAAGATAAGATTAATCTTAATCAGGGGCAGCTAGGTGGCGCAGTGGATAGAGCACTGGCCCTGGAGTCAGGAGTACCTGACTTTATATGGATACTTTATGGATACTTATACTTTATATGGATGACTTTATGGATACTTTATAAACATGGGAGCCCCAAGAAAAATCTCCAGCCTCTGAGAGGGAGAGTGCAGTCATGCCCCAAATTCGGCCTCAGACACTTAACACTTACCAGCTGTGTGACCCTGGGCAAGTCACTTAACCCCAATTGCCTCACTGAAAATAAAAAAACAAAACAAAATAAAACAAAAAAAAAAGATTAATCTTAATCATAGGGGTTTTGAGTTGTGTTATTGAAAATTGAAGAGAGGGAATGCTAATTGGGGAAATAGCAGTGGCTATTTTGAATACACAAAACAAAAAATAGGTCCATGAATTCAACCCTGTCCTAGTCATCAAATATTATTTCTAATTTAAGAGACTGATAAGCTATGTCTTTATGGAAAGCTCTCACAGTAATAATTTTATTCATAGCCTATATTTTAAGTCCTCTAAAGTTGCAGAGAAAGGGAAGTCTTGTGGATCTAGGGGCCAGTTTACCTCTAGACTAAAAACCACTGTTTTTGTCTCCAACAGACATGGATACTTTATAAACATGGGAGCCCCAAGAAAAATCTCCAGCCTCTGAGAGGAAGAGTGCAGTCATGCCCCAAAGGAAGGTTACACCCAAAGCCAGCTCAGTTGGAGGAGATAGGCATAGTCAGGGAGATCAGAAACACTCCTTTTCTGTTGGGGTGGAGGAAGCTCTTCTTGGGCAAATCCTGCCTCCCACGAAAACATATGCTGATTACAGACTAACCCCCAAAGTGCTGGGAAATATATATTTTGGGTCTTCTTTTGAGAGGGCAAAGGATATAAGCAACAAAGATATCATAGGATATTCAAATGCTTCCTGGAGTGCTAGTCTTTAGGTAAAGACACAAACTTTGCACTTGACATCTCAGCTCGGCCTAGGAACATGGAACTAGGAATCTAGTGCAATCTAGTGCATGAAGGTTGGTGTTTTTCTTATTCCCATATGGAAATGCAGACAGAGACCTCTGCTTAATCTATCCAAAATGGGGTGAGCCAGCCTTGCTTTCTAAGGAGTGGCATTACCACTGCCTCCCTATTTTCTCTCTGCCCTTGGCTGGAGCATCCTTTTCCCTGAGCTACATCTCTTCTCATTTCCTCCTCCCTCTACTCTTCCTTCTCTTTTTCTTCCTTCCCATTACCCAGCCAGGAATGGTAAAAGAACAAGGGAGGCACCAAACCTCAGTAGGAGGGACAAAGTCAACTTTTGAAGTTTGAGGTATTATTTTCCCAAGCATTCTAGGCATCAATAAGAAAGAAATTGCTAAGTATCATGGCAACACGGCTTCTGAGATTTGTGGAGTCATGAATTAAGAGCTACTTTCTTTAATTCCTCTGGTTACTTGACCTATGGAAAGGATAACATTATGTGCTTGAGTATAGGAGAGAATATTTAATGCAAAAGATGAGGTTGTTCACTTGCCTATGTTTGGGGATGTTTCCACCCCAATATGTGATGGAACAGATGCCACTAGCTGCATAGGTTCAATATTGTAATTGTTGCTTTTGGAGAAAACATTAGTCCACTCTCTTAAGTTCTCAGAGTAGTTTGAACCATTGGTTTGGATTGTACAAAAATATTTATAGCAGCTCTTTTTGTGATGGCTAAAATGGGAAATTGAAGAGATGTCCATCACTTGGGGAATGGTTACACAAGTTGTGGCATATGCTTGTGATGGAATATTATTGTGCTATAAGAAATAATGAGCAAAATCAGGAGAAAGAACATTGTACATAGTAATAGTAATACTATATGATGATCAGCTGTGATGATTTAGCTAGTCTTGGTAATACAATGATCCACAACAATTCCAAAGGACTCTTTCTTCCCCTATATATTCATTCATTCATTTACTTATCTATCTATCTATTTATTTATTTATAGCTTTGAGTTCCAAATTCTATCCCTCTCTCATTCCCTCCCTCCCCTCCCCCTTCCCTGAGGTGGTAAACAATCAGATATAGGTTATACATGTGCAATTATGTAAAACATTACCATATTAGTCATTTTATATAAAAAGACAAGTAAAAAAAAGAAAATGCAAAATAGCATGCTTCAGTATGTGTTCAATTAATATCAGTTCTTTCTCTGGAGGTGGATAGTATGCTTTATCATTAGTCCTTTGGGATTACCTTGGATCATTGTATCGATGAGAGTAGTTAAGTCATTCACAATTGGTCACAGAACAATAATGCTGTCACTATGCACAATGTTCTGGTTCTGCTCACTTTACTATACACCAGTTCATATAAGTCTTTCCAGGTTTTTCTGAAATCATCCTGCTTGTCATTTCTTATAGCACAGTAATATTCCATTACAATCATATACCACAACTTGTTTAGTCATTCCCCAATTGAGGGGCATTCCTTTCATTTCCAATTCTTAACCACGACAAAGAGTTACTATATTTTTTGTACAATTTTTTTCCTTTTCTCTTTTTCACAGTTACTATTATTAACTGTTTCCCTCCATCATATTCCCTTCCCCATGATATTTATTATCCTATCTTCTTTCATCCTATCCCTCCTCAAAGGGGATTTGCTTCTGACTGTCCCCTCCCCCAATCTGCCCTTCCTTCTTTCACCCCTCCCTCCTTATCCTCCTCCCCTCCTACTTTCCTGCTGGATTAGATAGATTACACCACCCAATTGAGTGTGTATGTTATTCCCTCCTTAAAACAACTCTGATGAGATTAAGGTCTTTGAGCCAATTCTGATGAGTGTAAGGATTATAATGCAGATCAAAGCATATAATTTTTCCGCTTTTTTTGCAGGTAGTTTTTTTTTTGGGGGGGTGGGGTTCTGTGTTTTCTTTCACAACATGACTAATATCAAAATAGGTTTCGCATGATTGCACATGTATAACCTATATCAAATTGCTTATCATCTCAGGGAAGGAGGATAGGAGGAAGAGGAGAGAATTCAGAACTCAATTCTTAAAAAATGAATGTTATAAATTGCTTTTACATGTAACTGGGGGAAAATAAAATATTAAATAAAAATAATGAAGAGTCAACAAAGAAAACTGAAAAGGAGCAGTCAGACAGGAAGAAAACTGGGAGAACAGTATCACAAAAACCTAGAAAGAAAAGAGTATCAAGAAGAGAATGATCAACAATATCAAAGGCTTCAGAAAGGTCAAAAAGGATGAAAAATGAGAAAAGACCACTGGATTTGGCAACTACGAAGTCACTGGTAACTTTGGAGAAAGCAGTTTCAGCAGAATGATGAGATCAGAAGCTAGACTGTATAGAGTTAAGAAGAAAGTGAGAGGAAAGGAAGTAGAGGAATCAATTGTAGATAGCCTTCTCAAGGAGTTTAGGCAGAAAAGGGAGGAGGATCTTACTCCTTTGGAAAAGTCTGAGAGTCACTGCTATTGAATGATAGCATGAATGATAATTGCACAAAATTCTAAAACCTGAAAACAGTTTTTTTCCTGTTACTCATTATGTAAAATTGGATTTGGATCTGTATATACAAACATTAAACTAGCTTTATCATCATACTTAATAAAGAGGATACAAAAAGAAATACTCTTCATTTCAAGTCAGTGCCCCAACTTGAAAAGAAGCATATCATTCTTTTGATTTGTCAGTTGCCCAGAGAAAGTGACTTTAACCAATTACGAAGCAATAAGCTGTTTTAACATGGGTTTGTTTAATTTTTAGGAAACCAAATGGATCTCTGAATGGGAAATAATGGCTTTGAGTGAGTCAAAAGGGCTCAGAGAAAATGGGTACCTTTTCCTTCCCATGTTGAGGTACCCTGTCATGTTGCACATACATTAGGTAGCTGCCTCCTTCTTACCAACCCCTCATGCCTACACAACTCCCATCTAAAGAAAAGGAGATAATTCTACACCGTGCATTTCAATGACAATCTGATGCAAATTGCGGATGCTAAAAATTAAGTGAAAGTTATATCATGCCATCTATCTCTCTGTTTCTCTGATTGAGTAGAAGAGCGTATTGTTAGGATCACAGAATGAATGGAAGAACTGGAAGGGACTAGTACCACAGACTTGTCTTTTCTGACTTTCCATGATATAGGAAGTGATGGAAGTTTGCTTTGGGTTGAAATGTCGTCAGTGTAACAATACTTGGTGCCATTAGTCAGCAGTAACTGATTTTGTACATTTAGCTTGTGACACACAAAGGGCAAGGAATACAGCTCTTTTCCTTGCTAGTTCTGTGTTGTTGTTGTTGTTGTTGTTGTTGTTGTTGTTGTTGAGTTCTTTGAGTCATGTCTGGCTCTTCATGACCCCATTTGAGGTTTTCTTGGAAAAAATGCATGGAGTGGTTTGTCATTTCCTTCTCCAGCTCATTTTTTAGGAGAGAGAATTGAGGCAAATAGGATTAAGTGACTTGCCCAGGGTCACACAGATAGTAAGTATCTGAGGCCAGATTTTAATTCAGGTCTTCCTGATTCCATACCTGGTGCTCTATCCACTGCCTCATCTAGCTGCCCTGTTGATTGTGTGCCCTTGATCAAATGACATAACCTCTCAGTGCTATAGCTACCTCATCTATATGTAGCCTAGACCACAGAGACTTTGTTCAGCAGATTAGTGACATATTACACTCCTTGCTCTTTTTTCATCTGCTACAGTTTGCCTGGGTTCAGCTCTAAGAAAGCCTAACTCTACTTAGGGAATTAGACTCCACTTTGTCATACTCCTTAGCTCTTTAACATACGTCCACTGGGGACAATATTACTTTTTGGCTCTTATCACAGGCTCCAACCCATCAATCAATCCATAAACATTTATTAAGCACTTACTATGTGCCAGGCACTGTGCTAAGATGTGGGGATACAAAAAGAAGCAAAGACAGTTGGTGCCCTCAAATAAGTAGTACTCAGACAACAATAGGAATTGTGTGATCTCTCTTCTCCCTGGTTCCTCATCTCACAATACTGAAATGCTTTCTTACACCATATCCTCTTCCTCTGCCGCTTATGAAAAAGTAGCTTTTATCCTGCTCAAGCCTACCCCTTTACATGCACAAGTGATTCCATTACATTCCTTTCCATCTTTTGTCTGATTGCCCTCTCTATCATTCCCAGTCTGTCACTTATTTTTAAACTCTCCCTGTCTCCTGGCTGCTTTCCTTTTGCTTACAAATATGCTCTTATCTCCCTCAATCTCAAAAACCCCTCCCTTGCTCCATTCACCCCTGTTAGCCATAATCCTCTATTTCTCCTCCCTTTTGTGGCTAATTTCTTTGAGAAAGTTATCTAGAGCCAGGGCGTCTACTTCCTCTCCTTTCACTCTTTCTGCAGTCTGACTTCCAATCTCATCATTCAACTAAAAGTGCCCTCTCCAAAATTACCAGTGATTTTTTAATGGCCAAACCTATTGACCTTTTTTCAGTCTTCATCCTTCTTGACCTTTCTGCAGCCTTTGATACTGTAATTCATCCTCTTCTTGATAGTCTCTTCTCTCTAAGTTTTTGGGACACTACTTTATCCTGGTTTTTCTCCTACCCATCTTCTCAGACTCTTTACTAGTTCTTTGTCTATATCATTCCTTGGAAGACCAGGAGTATTCTCTAAGGCTCTGTCCTAGGAGCTCATTTCTTCTCCCTCTATATTATTTTCTTATGATTTTATCAGCTCTCATGTATTCAATTATCATATCTATGTTGATGATTCTTATATCTCTTTATTCAGCCCTAACCTCTCTCCCAACATGTAGTCTTGCCTATTGCCTGTTGAACATTTAGAACTAGCTGACTTATAGTTAGCTTTTTTTTCTTTTTTTTCTTTGGTGGGGCAGTGAGGGCTAAGTGACTTGCCCACAGTCACACAGGTATGTCCTATAGATATCTTAAATTTATCATGTCAAAAATGGAACTTAGAATCCTTCCTACCAGTTCTTCTCCCCTTTCTCTAACTTTGCTGTTCCCATTAAGGACACCATCATTTTCCCAGTTATCCAGGCTTGAAACCTAAATGTCATACTAAGCGATTTCCTCTTTGTCACGCCCCTGCCCCCCAATATTCAATCAGTTGCCATGTTGTGTTAAGTCTACCTTCAGAACATCTCTCATATAGACCTCCTTCTCTTCTCTGATGCTGTCACTACTCTTGTCTAGGCCCTTATCACCTCATACTTGGACTTGTGCAATAGCCTGCTGGTTGACCTTCCTGCCTCAAGTCTCTTCCTACTCCAGTCTATACCCTCCACTCAGCGGTCAAATGGATCTTCCTAAAGTATAGTTCTGACTATATTAACCTCCACCCCAAATCAATAAACTCCAGTGGTTCCCTATCACTTCCCAAATACTCTGTTTGATTTTTTGGGGGTAAGTATTAATTTGTCAATATTATACCAGTAAAAGATTGACCACGTGTCTCCCTAACTTCTCATGGTTTCAGGCCTAGTGGTAGAGAAAGCAGGGAGAGAGCTTCAGCGTGCCAGTTAGTGTGAGCAGTAGAAAAGGCCCAAAAGACCCATGTGGTCTGCCAGAGAGACAGCATGTGGTCTCAGGGGGAGCCAAGAGAAAGAGACAGAGACAGAGACAGAGGCCATGTGGTCTCAGAGAGCCAAGAGAGACCCAGAAGATGCCACAGAAGCTCTAGAAGCCCCAAAAGGTCCACCTCTGTTTGATTTTTAAAGCCCTTTGAAACCTGCTTCCCTAGTACGTTTTCACCCTTCTTACACCTTATTCCCCACCATGTACTCTGAAATTCAGCGACACTGTCCTCTTTTCTGCTCCTTGAACAAAGTGTTGCATCTCCGGACTCTGTGCATTTTCATTAGAAGTCTTTATGCCTAGAATCCTTTCCCCCTTTATCTCCTTCTCTTGGACTTGAACTATGGGCTCCTTCAAGCCCCACCTTCCACAAGAAGCCTTTCTTGATTCCCTCTGATTGATAGTGCCTTTTCTCTGTTGATTATCTTTAATCTTTCCTGTATATGTAGATAGATAGATGATAGATAGATATAGCTGGGTTATAGCTATGAAATAGGTTCTCTCTCTCCCCCACCCCCATCCTGTGTCTCTCTGTCTGTCTGTGTCTCTCTTGCTTGTACCTAGTTGCTTATATATGGTCTTCCACATTAGACAGTAGGTACATTGAGAGAGTAAAGACTGGTTTTTGTCTTTCTTTTTATTCTCATATCTTAGTGCCTGGCACCTAAGAGTGCTAATAAATGCTTGTTGACTGACAGGAAGTTTATTCTGATATAAACAACAATAAACATAATGTAACAGAGAATTGGCATATGCATTGAGTGTCTCTAATCTTCATTCCTATAAACAAGAGGTTGTAAGCTCCCAGGAGAGTCTGGTAAGAGGTAATGGAAAAGCTTCTGAGAAACTTGGAAGCAGTTGGAGACATTCTGAAACTGGTCCTGGTCTGCTAACCACAAGGTAAAAGGCAGCTTCTTTGACTGCATGTGTCGTTGGAACTGGGGGTGCCTTCAAAAGGTACTGGGCTGGGGCAGCTAGGTGGCACAGTGGATAGAGCACTGGCCCTGGATTCAGGAGGCCCTGAGTTCAAATCCGGCCTCAGACATTTCTAGCTGTGTGATCCTGGGCAAGTCACTTAACCCCAATTTCCCAGCAAAAACAAAAACAAAACAAAAAACCCAAAAGGTACCAGGCCCGTCAGAACCTGGGACATAGGTTTTCCCTCCCTGATTTCTCAATTTTTGTTTTACTTCTTCCACTGAAGGGGTCTGGTGAGAGACAATGCCAAAAGGGATGGAGAGGTCTTGGGCCTTCTTCCTTCAAGAAAGACATATAGCACCGCTCAAACAGGCCTATGTCCTTTGACTCAGCCCTCCCTTTTTGTTTGTTTTAGGTGAAATGATGGAAGACTATGGCTTTGTGAGTTTTGAAAGTTCAGGAGAATGAGTTCTAGGGAGTCAGAGAACAGAATCCAGGCTGGGTTTTACAGTCAGTCCAGAATGAATGATCAAGTGATATTTGGGACCCACCCCAATAGTAACAGATACCACATGTGGGTGTGAACTTGGCAGGCCCAATGCTATGGAAAAATTATGCTGGTTATGAGCTCCCTCTCATCAGATATCAAAATGGTATAGGTATTGTTGGGAAATGTTTGTGTTATCTTTCTTGCTATATCTTTTAAAATACACACACACACACACACACGTATATATATGTTCCTTTCTAAAAGCTAATTGGTGTTAAGTGGTTATATGGAACAAATCATTGGCATCTAACAGAGTATGGGTGTGGGAGAGCACTGGGAATGGAAACTGAGCTGAAGGCTCATATAAATAAATATATAAAAATTAGAAATAAATTTCTATTATATAAAAATTTATGTGTATATATTATATATGTATATATACATATACATACATATATGTACACACACATACACACATGCACACACACATATATATGAAAACTACTAACCAACTGCTAGACCTCTTTACCGGGATATTCCATAGGCATCTCTAACTCAAATGAGGAGTTTCATTGAGAATGTTATTATTTAACAAACTGAATGACTTTTAAGAACATAGTAAAAAGAGCACTGGCTTGGGTATTAGAAGACCTGGGTTCAAATCTCACCTCATATACGTATTAGTTGTATGACCTTGGGCAAGTCACTTAATCTCATGAGTTCCAGTTTCCTCATCTGCAAAATGAGCCAGTTGGACTCTAATGCCCCTTCTAACTCTAAATCTCTGATCCTTTGATCTTTTCCAATTATAGACCTATGATCTTATGATATTATCTATGGGCTGTATTCAGTCAGGTCACATCTTAGTTCTATCTCTTGTGCCAGTGGGTGTCTTTCAGCTTGGATTTTGTTGTTGTTTGTCCTTCATTCTTGAAGAGAACCATGACATGGGGGTGATGTTATGACTTGCACTAAATTAGCTTGAAGTAAGGGAGAGCTATGCAAGGTCACCAACCTCACTATCTCCTCCAGAGCCATCTGGGTCCAGTGGCAAGATATATATCAGGACAATTGGAGATGGCCCTGGATGTTTAAGGCCATTGAGGTTTAATGACTTGTCCAAGGTTACCCAGCTAGTGTCTGAGGTGAGATTTGAACTCAGGTCCTGCCAACTTCAGGGCCAGTGCTTTATCCACTGCACCACCTAGCTGCCCCCTAAGTCTAGCTGTTTAACAAAGAATGCTGAACCAAGTAGATCCGAACACTGCTCAGAGATTGGCTGTACAGTCAAAAAATTCAGTTGATTGGTCCCTCTGGGCCTATTAATTTATGTGTGTTCATTCACAGAATCATTAAATTTCTGACATTTGAGAGCTAGAAGGGACCTCACCAACAATCTAGTTCAACCCAACCCCCCCCCCCCAAAGAAAACCACACTGACAAATAGTCACCCAGTCCCAATTTAAAGACCTCCAAAGTGGGGTAATCCACCACTTCTCAGGGTAGCCCATTTGTTCTACTTTTAGGCAGAGCCAGTTGTTAGGTGGTTTTTCCTGACAAGCCTAAATTTGCCTCTCTGTTAACATCCACCCATTGCTTCTGGTTCTGCCTCCTGGGGACAGACAGAACAAACTTGACAGCTCTCCAAATATTTGAAGGCAGCTATCAAGTCCTAACATGAGTCTTCTCTCTTCCAGGCCAAATGTCTCCAGTTCACTCAACTGATACTCTCATAATGTTGACTAAGGCCCTTCCCTACCTTGGCTACCCTCCTCTAGACGCAGTCCACAGTTATCAATGTTAGCCTTAAACTCTGGTGCCCAGAATGAAACACAATAGGCCAGAAGAAGTCTGAGAAGAACAGAGAATAAAGAGACTGCCACCCCTCCTTATTCTCTGAAGCAAAGCCTCTCTTAATGGAACCCAAGATTGCATCAATTTTTTTTTTAATCTACCCATTTCACATTGCTGACTCATTATGAGCTTATAGACTACTGAAATTCACACTTTCAGAAAAATTACAGTCTAACTATGTCTTCCTAATCGTGTACTTATGAAATTGATTTTTGAATCCAAGTGTAAAATGTGATTATATTTATCTTTATTAAATTTTATCTATTAAAATCCAGCCTGATGCACTAGCATTTTAAGGTCTTTTTGGATCCTGAGTTTATTATTCAACGTATTGGCATTCCTTCCCAACTTTGTGGCATTTGTAATTTAATATTCATGTCAAATATGCCTTTTTACAAGTCTCACAAAAATGACATGATTTGGTAAAAATTAATTGTTTACCTAAAAATCTCATATTCTGGGGTTAGGAGGACCTCATGTGCAGCTAGGAGGTGGCAAAAGCCAGAATGCTATGCCTGGAACCAGGAAGGCCTATGTGCAAATCCAGCCTCATGAATTTACTAGCTCTGTGATCCTGGGTAAGTCACGTAACCTCTTTTTGCCTCAGTTTTCTCATCTGTGAAATGGGGATAATAATACTACTTACCTCCTAGGGTTGTTGTGAGGACCAAAGGAGATAATGATTCTAAACCATTTAGTACAGTACCTGGTACATAGTAAGTACTATATAAATGCTAGCTCTCATCATTATATATATATATATTTGCAGGGCAGTGAGGGTTAAGTGACTTTCCCAGGGTTACACTAATCATTATATTATTATTTTGTATATGGGCCACATTTTGGATACTTGCAAAGTAAAAGTACTGGAGTAAAAAGGGAAATGATAGGTTGGCCAGGTTATCAAAATATATTTGAGGTTGACTAAATCATCATGCACGATAGCAACTAAAGTGAATAAGAGGAGAAATTTAAGGATGATTTGCTAGTGATATTAGGGTTGATCAGAGGAAGCTGCATCAGCTCTTTGATACTTTTGAAAGAGGATTTTTTTATCATAAAAGTATTTTATTATTTTCCAGTTATATGTAAAGATAGTTTCCAACATTTGTTTTCATAAGATTTCTAGTTCCAAATGTTTCTCCCTCCCTCCCTTCCCTCTACCCTCCCCAAGACAACAAGCTATCTGATATAGGTTACATTAAACATATTTCTGCATTAGTCATGTTGTGAAAGAAGAATCAGAACAAAAAGGAAAAACCTCAAAAAAGAAAAACAAAAAGAAAAGTAGAAACAGTATGGTTTAATCTGCATTCAGAATCCACAGTTCTTTTTTCTGGATGTGGAGAACATTTTTCATCATGAGTTCTTTGTAATTGTCTTGGATCATTGCATTGCTGAGAAGAGCCAAGTCTATCACAGTTGATCATCATACAATATTGCTGTTACTGTGTACAATGTTCTCTTGGTTCTGCTCACTTCACTAAACATCAGTCCACTTAAGTCTTTCCAGGTTATTCTGAAATCTGCCTGCTCATCATTTCTTACAGCACAATAGCATTCCATTACATTCATATACCACAACTTGTTCAGTCATTCTCCAATTGATGGGCATTCCCCCAATTTCCAGTTCTTTGCCACCATAAAGAGAGCTACTATAAATATTTTTGGACATGTGGCTTCTTTCCCCCCCCCCCCCTTTTTTTGTTTGTTTGTTTGTTTGTTTGGTGAGGCAATTGGGGTTAAGTGACTTGCTCAGGGTCACACAGCTAGTAAGTGTTAAGTGTCTGAGGCCGGATTTGAACTCAGGTACTCCTGACTCCAGGGCCGGTGCTCTATCTACTGCGCCACCTAGCTGCCCCTTTCCCCTTTTTTATGATCTCTTTGGTATATAGACCTGATCGTGGTATTACTGTGTTAAAGGATATGAACAGGCCCATAGCCCTTTGGGTATAGTTTCAAATTGCTCTCCAGAATGATTGGATCAGTTCACAACTCCACCAACAATGCATCAGTGTTCTTATTTTTCCACAGCTTCTCCAACATTTATTATTTTCCTTTTTTGTCATATTAGCCAATCTAATAGGTGTGAGGTGGTACCTCAGAGTTGTTTTAATTTGCATTTCCCTAATCAATAGTGATTTAGAGCATTTTTTCAAATGGCAATAGATAGCTTTGATTTCTTCATCTGAAAACTACCTGTTCATATTCTTTGCCCATTTCTCAACTGGGAAATGACTTTGCATTCTTATAAATTTGATTTAGTTCCTAATATATTTTGGAAATGAGGCCTTTATCAGAAACATTGCCTGTAAAAATCGTTTCCCAGCTTTCTGCTTCCCTTCTAATTTTGGTTGCATTGCTTCTGTTTGTACAAAACCTTTTAAATTTAATGTAATCAAAATCATCAATTTTATATTTCATAATATTCTCTCTCTCTTGTTTGGTCATAAATTGTTCTCCTCTCCATAGATCTGAGAAGTAAACTATTCCTTCCTCTCCTAATTTACCTATGGTATCACCCTTTGTGTCTAAATCATGTAACCATTTTGACCTTATTTTAGTATACAGTGTAAGATGTTGGTCTATGCCTAGTTTCTGCCATACTATCTTCCAGTTTTCCCAGAAATTTTTGTCAAATAGTGAGTTTTTATCCCAGAAGTTAAAGTCTCTGGGTTTATCAAACCATAGATTACTATAGTCATTTACTACTGTGTCTTCTGTGCCTGACCTATTCCACTGATCTACCGCTCTATTTTGTAGCCAGTACCAAATAGTTTTGATGATTGCCACTTTATAGTATAGCTTCAGATTTGGTAGGGCTAGCCCACCTTTCTGTGCATTTTTTTCATTAGTTCCCTTAATATTCTTGACCTTTTGTTCTTCCAGATGAATTTGGTTATTATTTTTTCTAGCTCTATAAAATAATTTTTAGGTAGTCTTATTGGTATGGCACTGAACAGGTAAATTAATTTAGGTAGAATTGTCATTTTTATTATATTAGCTCAGTCTATCTATGAGCAATTGATATTTTCTTAGATATTTAGATCTGATTTTATTTGTGTGAAAAGTGTTTTGTGATTGTGTTCATGGAGTTATTGGGTTTGTCTTGGCAGGTAGACTCCCAAGTATTTTATATTGTCTATAGTTGCTTTAAATGGAATTTCTCTTTTTATCTCTTGCTGCTGGACTTTGTTGGTCATGTATAGAAATGCTGATGATTTATGTGGATTTATTTTCTATTCTGCTATTTTGCTAAAGTTGTTAATTGTTTCAAGTAATTTCTTAGTTGATTCTCTAGGATTCTCTAACTATACCATCATATCATCTGCAAAGAGTGATAGTTTTGTTTTCTCCTTTCCTATTCTAATTCCTTTAATTCCTTTTTCTACTCTGATTGCTAAAGCTAATATTTCTAGTACAATATTAAATAATAGAGGTGATAATGGACATCCCTGTTTCACCCATGATCTTATTGGGAATGCCTCTAACTTATCCCCATTATATATAATGTTTGCTGATAGTTTTAGGTAGATACTGCTTATTATTTTAAGGAAAGCTCCACTTACTCCTGTGCTCTCTAGTGTTTTTAATAGGAATGAGTGTTTTATTTTGTCAAAAGCTTTCTCTGAATCTATTGAGATAATCATATGATTTTGGTTAGCTTTGTTATTGATGTGGTGGATTATTTTGATAGTTTTCCTAATGTTAAACCATCCCTGAATTCCTGGTATAAATCCCATTTGGTCATAGTGTATTATCCTGGTGATGAATTGCTATAATCTCCTTGCTAATATTTTATTTAAGATTTTTGCATCTATATTCATTAGGGAAATTAGTCTATAATTTTCTTTCTCTGTTTTGGTTCTGCCTGGTTTAGGTATCAATACCATATTTGTATCATTAAAAAAATTGGTAGAACTCCTTCAGAAATATTCATTGAATTGAATTTTTCCAAATAATTTCTATAGTATTGGAATTAATTGTTCTTTAAATGTTTGGTAGAATCCACTTGTAAACCCATCTAGCTCTAGAGATTTTTTCTTAGTGAATTCATTGATGGTTTGTTCAATTTATTTTTCTAAAAAGGGCTTATTTAAGGATTTTGTTTTCTCTTCTATTAATCTGTGCAGTTCATATTTTTGTAAATATTCATTCATTTCATTTAGATTGTCAAATTTATTGGCCTACAGTAGGGTAATATGGCTCCTAATTATTGCTTTAATTTCCACTTCATTGGTGGTCACATCACCCCTTTCATTTTTGATACTGGTAAATTTGGTTTTTTCTTTCTTTTTTTTAAAATCAAATTTCCAAAGGTTTATCTATTTTACTGATAATTTCCTGGAATATGGTATCTAGACTGAAAGAGGATTTTTAAAGAGCAAAACACAATCTGTTAAAGAGTTGATAAAAATTAATTCCATTTTGTCCTGTATTTGCCACTTGGTATTATTATTATTATTATTAGCTGTGTGCTATTTCAGAAAAATCTCCTCTCTCTCTCTCTCTCTCTCTCTCTCTCTCTCTCTCTCTCTCTCTCTCTCTCTCTCTCAGGGCAATGAGGGTTAAGTGACTTGACCAGGGTCACATAGCTAGTGTCAAGTGTCTGAGACCAGATTTGAATTCAGGTCCTCCTAAGTCCAGGGCCGGTGCTTTATTCACTGTGCCACCTAGCTGCCCCCAAATGTCTCTCTTTCAATACCTCTCTTCCCCCTAATTCCTTTATGAGTACAAGAAAAAACTCAGAGAACCTTGAAATAGCTCCAAGACTCTCTTTTAGGTACTTAATAATCTGTAAGCAAACATTTAACAGTGCTAGAAAAATTTGGATGTTTCCAATCAATTCAGTTCTACAAACATTTACTAAAGGACCTAAGAGGCAGTACATGAAGCAGAAAGAGTACTGGGCTTAGAGTCTGAAGATGTAGGTACTTGTGGGATTTGGGGCAAGTTACCTTTCTGGGATTCAAATCCAAGTCATCTGACTCCAAAGTCAATACTTTCCACTATACATTGTTTTACCTTCTCTAAATAATTGTATAAAAGAGAATTGTAAGGATATTGTTCTAGATTTGAGGGGCCAATTTCAGTTGCAGGCTAGAAAAATGACAAGTTTCTCCTGCCCAGTCTCCAACATTTAGCAGCCAAAGCCCTCTGTAAGGGATAGTTTTATGGCAAGCATTGTAATTGTGGGCAGCTAGGTGGCTCAATGTATAGAGGGCCAGGTCTGGAGTCAGGAAGTCCTGAATTCTAATCAGGCCTCAGACCCTTTAGCTGTGTGACTCTGGGCAAGTCACTTATTCCTGTTTGCCTCAGTTTTCTTATCTGTAAAATGAGCTGAAGAAGGAAATGGCAAACCACTCTAGTATCTTTTCCAAGAAAACCCCATAAGGGTTCACAAAGAGTCAGACACAACTGAAAATGATTAAATATCATTGCCATTGTACCACTGAAGAGTAGAAGAAAAACCCATCCCATAATTTATACATCCAAGTGGGTTTTTCTGGAGGAAGTAGCATAGTCAACAAGGTCCCAAAAAGATAGAGAGGGGTTCTACAGCTGTGACTACTTCTGACTGGAGGAAATCCAGTCCTGTGAGCAGTCTTTGCCTCTCATCATCAGCTGCCATTTCTGTGGGGGTCGAGCAATACCTTAGCAGCAGTTCCCTTACAAAGAATCCTCATGAGTAGTAGGCATCTTCAACAGAATGGATCTTGGGTGGTGTGTGATTTGAGAAAGTTGCTATTGCTTCACAACTGGCCATAAGGATTTGGTAGGACTAACTGATGAGGGTACATGTGACTGAGCTCATAGCCAGTCTTTTCTGAACTCACAGTTAGTCCTTCACACAACTAAGCCATAACACATATTTAAATTCCTATCAATGGACACTTTGTCATAATTAGACTAAGGATTAATCCATCAGCAGTCCTGCATTAGGCACTTATGTGATCACCACTCTCCTAAGCACACAAGGATAAAATGAAATAATCCATCATCAAGGAGATTGCCTTCTTTGGGGGGGGGGGAACATGTAGTCACATAAGTGTAATGGGAGTTGGTTTGGAGTGCATACCTCATGGAGCATATGCAGGGATAGGTGTGCAGGGGCCATTGTATCACTGAACTTCCCTGGCATTTGCAGGGACAAGTATGACTCAATGCCGAAGAGCTTGATTCTTTGAAATGATGACGAAAACCCTAGGCAGTCTCTTGCTCTACTCCCATGAGGAAGAGAACTACATCAGTTTAAAAAGAGAGATTGCTTCTCTTCTTCCTTCTCTACACTCTCTTTCTTTCCTTTCCCTTCCCCTCTCTCCTCCTCCCTCTTCTCTTTCTCTTCTTTACCCTCTCGATTCCTGTGCTATTTAGTTCTTTCTTTAAATTTCCCTCAAAGAGTGCTCACATAGGGCAGCCAGCACATATGGAGGCCTAGGTGAGCTTGAGATTGTCTCTCAAAACTCTAGCTCCTGAACATAGGCAATCCTCAGATAAATATTTCTAGCCTTGGAGTCAATCTTGTGAGTTCTGGAAGTCCAGAGCTCCTGAATCTCTCAATCAGTGCTACCTGCACTATATATACCAACAGGAGGATGGAGATGTACAATAACAAGAGGAGAAACCCAAGGCCATGTCTGTCTTGCCAGATTATACAGAACTTGAGGGGTACAGTGCAGAGTCCACATGAAGCAGAAACAATAATTTAACAGCTGTTAAGGGTTAACTAAGTCCCCTTTTTACTGTTTGAGCAAAGCTCACAGACAGAAACCCTCCTTCCAGAAAATATGTGCTGATTCTTAGTTGGCCCTTGATAAGAGGGCTGTAAACCACAGTGATCCTTCCTGGATGTGGATGCATTTGCTGGGCACCAAGGATGATGCATTTGCATAGGCGCCAAGGAAACTTCAAAGGACAGAAACATGCTCCTTATCATAGATAAGCCCTGCATGGCCAAGGTCTAGGAACCAATCCCCTCATCCTGCTCTTTTGGCGAGAACTTCACACAAAGACATTCCTTTTGCTCACCTCAGGTATAAAAATGTCATACTGTCCGAATAAACCTTGCCTTTTGCCTCCACCCGAGTGCATGGGGCCCTTCCAATCCCATCCTATGTCTCCATGTCTTTTTTTCTTAACATCTTACCTGTAGCAGCGCAGGAACCTTTTCCAGCAGCCTCACAGATCTGAAACTGTCAAACAGCCTTGCAAAATGTTTCATGGTTTGATGTTTTAAATTATGAACCTCTTACAAGGGTGTAATAGTAATTATAAGTTACTGCTTTTTGTTTAAGTTCCTTTGTCGGTTATGAACTTATGAATCTCTAATGTGAAAGAAATAAATAGCTGTCCTATACTTGATTTACATTACACATCTAGTACCTTTCCACCCCTCTCCTTTGAGGAAACCTTAGACATGAGCCAAACCTAAACTTTAAGCGATTTTTCCTAGGGTTCTGGGGTAGGGGTATAAAAAGCCAGAGCGTATGAGAGAAAGAGCCTGAACCCTCTCTCTATGGACCAGGCTCCCCCAGGACTGAACTCAATTCATGTGTCAAAGCCCCCAGAGCTAGGGGCTTCTTATGGGAGAGGGAGCAAGCACAAACCCTAAGGTCTTGTGTGCCCAGAACTACAGATACAAAATAAAAAACAAGGTAATTTGTGTACTTGAGCACACATTTCTTTTCCAAGTACAGGTCAGAGACCTGATGGTATTTTTTCAGTCTAGGAGATGACAGTTCATGGGGATTGTTCCTAGATCTCACCATCCTATATATAGGAATAGAAATTTTGATTTTCTAAGAAGCATGATCCTAGAATCTACCTATCTAATGAGGAAGGTGATTTCTTGGGCAGCATCAGCACTAGGGGTTGCCTTGTGAGTAGCCCCAAATAATAATAGCCAACATTTATATAGTATTTACTATGTGCCAGGCACTGTACTAAGTACTTTACAATTATTATCTCATTTGATCCCCAAGACAACTTTCAGAAGTTGGTACTATTATTATCCTCATTTTATTGATGAGAAACTAAGACAAAGAGGAGTTAAGTGACTTGCCCTGGGTCACAGAATTAATAAATGTCTAAGGCTAGATTTGAACTCAGGTCTTCCTGACTCCAGGGCCAATGCTCTATCCACTGCCCCACCCCGCTCCCAACTACTCGCAAACTCAAGAGTACAGAGATTGAACCTTCTAGAGAAAGAAGGGGATTTCCAGAGCAGCAGATTAACAGCTGGAAGGATAGGTTCACTTTAAAGACTTGCCAAAAGAGTCCTATGTGACAGTCCCATTCAACTTGAGAGCTATCATATTAGAAAAACTCAGAAAACGGAGAGGGCCAGAGATGCAGAAACAATCACCAGCAAGGGTGGACCCATTCATTGGTTCTTAACATCACCTTCTACCACATGGTTGGATGGGAAACTCTCCTCTATATTCACCAATAGGTGAATTAGCCCTCTCAGTAGGCATATGCCAGTTGTCACAGCTTCAGTATTTAACATGGGGCTATTGTTGCGGGTGGGTTGCTGTTCCTGGAGTTGAGAGCTGATCAGAAATCCTATGGAAGTGAATATAACCTTATGTCTCTGAGTCCTGGGTTCCTCATATTTTAAATGAGAGAGCTGAACTAAATGGTATCTCTGGTCTCATCCAGCTCTTAACTCTAGGCTGTGCTGGAGCCAGCTCAGGTTCTCCCATTTGTTAAATTTTTAGTGTTAGCATTTACAAATCAGGGAGGGCTTGATTTATTTTTTGTTGACTATCTAGACTTACAAAAATGATGGGGGAAATAATAATAATGCAGATTAAACCTTAAATTGTGTTCAGTATATATTCCCTCCAGCCCCCAACACATCCTTTGCCTGTGATCCTATGAATCTACTAATTGGCTATGTACCTGATGATTCCATCTGCATCACAGCAGTACCTCAGATCCTAGCAATGTATAATAATGAAAAGTCAGTGGGGAACTTAAAAATTTCTCAGGGGAGATTAATATGTAGATAACTGAGAACTAACTCTAGTTATTTTCATAGCTTTAAATGATTAATTTAGCTCAATAAAATTCTATTAATTTACTTAACATGCAGCAAGATATATGAAAACTATAGCAAAATTGGAGTTGTTTTTGTTTGTGTTTTTTTACTGAGGGTTACTGATCTACGGGTTGGGATTGGAGTATCTATAGTCATATACATAGAAATCAACATAGTTGCTTTTAACAAGGAAGAATAGAAAGTATACATCTCATCTACACTAAAATTCATAATAAGAGATTCAAAATTCTATTCAATAAGTACAACAAATAATAATATCAAATCTAAGGTTCTGTGTTATGAAGAATTTGAGGGAGAGGGAATGAAGGAGGAGGAAAAATATATATTTTTTAAAAACAGAGGTGGAGAGGCAGAAAAATAGAAAGATAATGTAAGCAACCATTTTTTACTATGTCCATATTGTATTCTTTTAAAATATTTCTGCAAAAGATTTGAAATTATGTTGGTTGACTCAGTGATAACACTACAAAACATATACATGAAAGAGATCAAAGAAAGAGGGAAAGGATTCATGTATACAAAGCTATTAAAAACAGTACTTTTTCTTGGAGCCAAAAACTAGTAATTAAGGGAGTACCCATTAAATGGAGAATTGATGAACAAATTATGGTATATAAAGGTAATGGAATGTTATTGTGCCATAAGAATAATGAAAGGAATGCACTCAGTGAAATCTGGGAAGGCTTGTATAAATTGATGCAGAGTGAAATGAGCAAAACCAGGAGAACGATTTATATAAATATCTACAAAATCATAAAAAAAAAACTGGGGGGGGGCAGTGCAGATAGACATAATTCTAGTCCAGTATCCAGTCTCCTGCACCCCTCTTGATAGGAATCAGTTTCCCTTGGAGAGGGATGGATAAGACTTCCCTGAAAAGCTACATTTTGGCAGACCCGTGTGAGCATACATATATACAACTGTTAAATTCTATGAATTCTTTGGAATTTCATTAAAAAGACAAGACACTGGAAAACTACTGAGTTGATAGGAATAAATCATTAACTATAAAAGGAAAAAAGTTCATAAATCTCAAATGTGAAATACAAGTGAAACTCTTGGGTAGGGGGGTGGGGCAGCAGTTACGATGGGCTCCAAATCCTAAGATTTTCATCTATTTATAAACAAGGTAGAGTACTAAACTTTTTAAAGGATTATCAAAGGGAGAGAAAACAAGGTACTGAGAAGTGGCATTTCAAGCCTGATGAGATTGCCTTCACATTGTTAGATGCAGAAGTGCTGAGCGCTGTAGGGGGTTACTAAATGGAGAAGGAACCTTTTAAAAGGTTAGTGAGTTTCAGACATGCATATTTGTAGAAAATCATAATGGGGATATTTCTGATCATTCTGTTCTGAAATCTTGATGGACTATGGCAGAGATTTTCCTTACTATCTTCTTTTTGATTGTTAAAGATATATAGCTTCCCATCTGTATGTAGCTGTATTAAATTCTTGAAATACCCATTTTCTTAAATGCCTATAACTTCTGATTCTAGAGGATTGTAATATTCTCTTAAAACAATGAAAGTAGTTGCCAAGTCTGGGTGTACTCCCAGTGATCAGTTTTATTTTCTGTAAGATGTGGGAGCATTAGTTTTAGATTAGATGAGGGTCTGTGTGTTTTTTTGGTTGGTTCCTTTGTCTCTATATGCATGGTAGTTGAAATCCAGCCTCGGACATTTACTAGCTGTGTGACCCTGCAAGTTACTTAATCCTGTTTGCATCAATTTCCCCATTTGTAAAATAAGATGGAGAAGGAAATGGAAATAATGAAAAACAAGCAAAGGAAGAAACAGAAATTTCAAAGGTTTCTTGCAAACCTCCTGACTTCCATTGAACTTAGAGAAGCTAATCATCTCTGATCTCAGCAACAGCTGAAAAACTGGAATTTTTCCATCTGGCTCAAATATATAAACCATGTCCATTGTGCCCACTGGTTCTCTATGTAGTGTACTCATTAATGACTTTGACTGGATAGGAGCCCTCTTAGCTCACTGTGACCACCAATGCTCATACCAGGGTCTATGTCATGTCTTCTTGGCAATGGAGGTATGGGGGGTACTACTTGTCTCCCCCGCCCCCCCAAGAAACTAATAGTGTCTTGTTTGTTTGTTTGTTTGTTTTTGGTTGGGGCAATGAGGGTTAAGTGACTTGCCCAATATCACACAACTAGTAAGTATTAAGTGTCTGCGGCAGGGTATGAACTCAGGTCCTCCTGAATCCAGGGCTGGTGCTTTATCCACTGCGCCACATGGCTGGCCCCACTAATAGTGTCTTAATGGCAACCTTCACCCTCCTCCATCTTTCTCAGTCTCTCAGTCCTTCACTTTGAAAGTCTATGTCCAATTACATCTATGTTCTCCTGTGTGGACCCTTAGGAAGTCACTGGCAGGATTCCTGTATTCTTTTACCCCAAAGCCTTCTGGGAGATGAAGTCCTTGGGGAAAAAGTGCATTAAGTCCCTAGACAAAATTCTGTTACAATCTTTCCAAAGTTTTCAAAAAACATACCTTCTTCCCCAAGAAATCTTATTTATACTATTTATTTGGACCATAATAATACATATATTAGGCAAATGTAAATTTCAGGCCAGTGCCTGTCCAAATGATCAGAAATTAGTTGAAGAACAAATTAATGAGGTTTTTCACACTTCTCAGTGGTTCTTTAAGTATGATCAAATCTTCTTGCCCTCATTTTAAAAACTTTGTGATTTTTTTTTTTCAGCTTGAATAAACATTTGCTTAGCAGGGTCTTTCTGGTAGCCAATTTTGATGGCATTTACTTTCAGCCCCAGGAAATAATACCATCAGAGCTGAATGGAGAGTGGTAGGAAAAAATAATTCTGTGAGGACAGAAATGCAATGTAAGTGAATAAAAAGGAAAATACACTGAACTTAATACTAGGAGATCTAGGTTCCAGGTTTATCTTGCCTATTGTTTGACCTTTGACCCTTTGTGATGGTAGACTGGGTCATCTTTTGTTTCAGTTCTTTTCTAATCAATAGCCATTGAATGGGTTTTGATTTAGACAAACTGAGGCCTGGGAAAGACCTTAATTTCAAAAGGCCAAGGTCATCCACTGCATCCTGGGCATCTCTCATGGTCTTGACTTTTGTCTTGCAACTGGACTTTTGGTGACTCTGGAGGAAAGAATGAAGCGAATGGACTTTGCACAGCTCTGCCTCACTTAAATCCAATTCACACACAAGTCAGGACACCCCCATCATGATATTATCGGCCCTCTTTGAGAACAAGGGATGAACAACAACAATAACAACTGATGCTTCAAATATAGAGCCTTAGCAGAGTCTTCATTGAATATTTCAATCCAATTTAATTAATTTAATTAAGGGGAATATTTTATGCAAGCCATCATATTTAGCTTTGGAGATACAAAAGCAGGATTGAAAAACAATCTCTGTTCTCAAGGAGTTTATATTCTACTGCATTTTGGTTCTTCAGGTAGTCCTTATCTTCCCTCCAATCATGGAAAGAGGACTATCTGCCACAACAGTGGTGTCAAAAAAATAGAAATGGGACCACTAATCCATACATAAGGAACTCTTCAGGTTGCATATTGACTTAGGTTTAAAATGTAATATTATCTATGTTTTATTGTATTTTTTTTAAAAAAATTTGTTGAATATTTCCCAATCATTCCTCAGACTTGGGCTTTAACACTTCTGTACTAGAATGTTGTACTAGGCTAAGAAGGAAGATTTAAGGGGGCAGCTAGGTGGTGCAGTGGATAGAGCACTGGCCCTGGATTCAGGAGGACCTGAGTTCAAATCCAGCCTCAGACACTTGACACTTATTAGCTGTGTGACCCTGGGCAAGTCACTTAACCCTCATTGCCCCACCAAAAAAAAAAAAAAAGAAGAAGAAGGAAGATTTATGATGATGTCTAAGAGACAGAGATTTGTCCTTACCTAAAATATGTTAAAGAAGTACAGTGTGTATTTCTGGCTATAAGAAACAGCAAAAATCATACCCTAAGAGGGAAGGGGAAAACCTAATGATTACTTTCTCCTGCCATTTTAAACCATCTGGAGATATCATGCTTCTATAACAAAGTCATTGTTTGGCAACCGAAAGCACAATTTAGCTCATTGCCAGAGCCATAACTATTAGTTGGGGTGTCCACAGCAAGCAACAACGTCCTTCACCCAAATCTGGAAACAAATCTCTCAATAGTTGTGTGCAATTTGCAACCAGACCTTTGATCCTATTTTTCTTCCTTCCTTCCTTCCTTCCTTCCTTCCTTCCTTCCTTCCTTCCTTCCTTCCTTCCTTCCTTCCTTCCTCCTTCTTTCCATTGTTTCCTTTCCTCCCTACCTTTTTCCTCCCTTCCTCTCTCCCTTACTCCTTTGCATTCTTCCTTGTCTCCCTCCCTCCCTTTTTTCTTCTTTCCCTCCCTCCCTCCTTCCTTCCTTCTTTCCTTCCTTCCTTCCATAATTGTCATCAATGTGTATACACTTCCAGTTCTATGTTTACTCTATCTTGCCTCATTTAGGCATTTCCATGTTTCTTTGTACACTTTATATTTATCTTTTTGTATTACTATAAATATTGTATAACATTCAAATATCATAATTTATTTAGCATATTTTAGTGAAAAGACAGCTGGCTTTGGTGTTTGGAAGATATAAGTTCAAGTATTGTCATACACACATAGATATACACATACACATATATAAACACACACACATATATATGTATATATATATATACATGCACATATACACATACATACATGCACACACATACTTAAGTTGCCAGTCTATGCTGGTGGAAGAAGTTTCTGTGTCAGGGAAGGAACCCTCTCCCCTCCAGATTATTCAGTTATTTTCCAATTGTCAGACATACAGGCTGTTTCAAAGTTTTTGCTATTATGCGGCTTGAGTACAGCACCTGTTTATATTTTTGTATAGATCAGTCCTTCCCCCCTTTCCTTTCTTTCTTCCTTCCATCTTTTTTATATAATAAAGTTCATACCTGCTTTCTTGAGTGAATGGCAGAAGTGGATACCTTACTTACTATACCCACACTTTCTCTTTTAAATCCAGACATTCCCCAGACAATTATCTCCTGAAATGCACACATCAACAGGATCCAAAAATGCATCAACTCAACAGTTCCTTGACACAGATCATACTATTTCCCATTAAAGCAACAAATTAAAACAGGCATTTTTACCCTTTCCTTATTGGGTCCCAATGCATTTACAACTGTCATTGCTTTTGTTCAAGGAATACAAAGTAAAACTTCTAACGACAAACCAAAGAGAAATTAATGAAGAGCAGTAAGAGAGAATCCACAAGTCAGGTTAACTGGGTGACAGTTCTGGGCTCCTCCCCAGTGACTTTCTGCCCCAGTGGGTTTATTTTACATCTTTGTAGTTTTTTCTCTCAGACTTGGGGCCAAAATACATAACATGAGGCAGCGGTCATCAGGCCCACTAGGCAGAAAAGCCTAGCAGATGAGATTATTTGCTTGTTAAGGACTGCTGCTGATCAGTTACCCAAGAAATATCTGACAACACGTTCTCCTTTCAGGCGAACCTGTTACCATGGTGATGGTCTTTGATGCCTTTACCTCCCAGGGAGAGAAAATGGGTGCTTGATAATACTTTCTAACCTTTGAGGCCAGGGTGAAATCTTTCACAGTGGAGAGCCAAGTGAAAGCAAGCTGAAGGAAATCAGGAAATGCATTGATGTTGGCCTTGTCCTTTACTAAATACACCTAAACTTAACTTACCACCTCTTAGGCCTTGGCTAAACGTGCCTTTTTACTCTGGACAGGATGAAGATGGGGTAGAGAAGAAAATCATAATGGAGCTGTTCTGTGGGAATAAGAAGCCAACTCAATTCTTAGGGTGTCCACATATGACAGCTCTTTTGAGTCTTGTTGGCAATGCCAGACACTGTACTGTAGAGGTCTTAACCCTTTTCTCTTTGGAATTTCTGCCCTGGGGTCTACTGTTCTCTCTGATGACTGCTCTTCCACTATTTCAAGAAAGCCTTCAGCCTTGTTTACTTCACTCCCTACCCTCCAGTCATCTCCTTCATGGTCTTGCCAACAGCTTTGCCACAAAATTATCCTTTTTTTCCCTTTTCCTACCCCTTTCAGTTTTGGAACCATGATCCATGACAAAACCAACCCTGCCATTATTCCTGGATAGAGCGTGTCAGCATATTCTCCTGTGGGCCAAATCAATATCCCTGTAATTTCAGGAGCAATGTGATCCTCCCTGGCCACTATTTGCCTATATATGTTATCTTTCCCATTGAACCCATTGAAATTATTGTTGTTGGTCCTTCTTGACAGTATGATATCATGATATATATATTTGTATATATGTGTGTATGCATATATATGTATGCAGTACACTTGTATGTGTATATATGCATATGTGTGTATATATACATGTGTGTTTATATCTATATACATAGATATACACAGATACACCACACACACACACACACACACACACACATCAGGACGACTGGAGATGGCCCCAGATATTTAAGGCAATTGACTTGCCCAGGGTAAGTATCTGACTTGAGATTTGAACTCTGGTCTCC
The DNA here is from genome assembly GCF_019393635.1 of Dromiciops gliroides. NCBI lineage: Eukaryota > Metazoa > Chordata > Mammalia > Microbiotheria > Microbiotheriidae > Dromiciops > Dromiciops gliroides. The sequence goes on along the minus strand of NC_057863.1, from coordinate 297,162,051 downwards.
TTGACTCCAGAGCCTGTTTTTCTATCCACTTCGACATCTAGCTGCCCTCCCATTGAGATGTAAGCTTCTTGGTGGCAGACTATCTTTACTTTTGCATTTCAATCAGTCAATAAACATTTATCAGGCTCCTAGTGGGGTTTAAACTCTCTCAAGGAGTTTACAATCTAATGAGGGAAGACAATACACAAGTTCAGAAAGGGGAGGAGAAAGGTATTCAACCCTTGGGAATGGTGGAAAAGTCAGAGAAGTTGAGAAGTAAGAATCCTAGCTAAACTCCCTCCTAAATGAGGTTTGGAGGGGCAGAGCCTTTGATCAGGTGGAGTAGTAGGGCTTGAAGGGATTTTGCCAGAAGGCCATTTTACTCCCCATACTAAGCATGGAGTCTTACATATAATTAATGCTTAATAAAATGTTTTTTTTTTATTCACTCATTCACTTTGTTAGATTTCAAGACCAATCACATTGACAATGCAGTGCTACATAGCATTCCTTTATTTCTAAAAATTAACATGAATTTAAATTAATTTTGAGATTAAAAAATTTCATAGTATGCTCAGTTTTGTGATACAAATACATACTGTCACTGTGAATTTCAAAGTCACTTCATTTTAAGTGTTTAATTGCATTCTGTTTGATGTGAGCTTTAACCTAGTTACACCTTTTATTCAGACAATCAACAAGCATTTAAGTGCCTTCTATGTGCCAGTGCTGTCTTAAGTATTTGAGATATGAAGACAAAAGTAGAAATAGCCCCTGCCCTCAAGGAACGTACAGTCTATCTGAGAAGATATATACATAAAAACTAAGTAGCTGCTGTTTTGGAGATTCTCTTTTCTTGTATGTGAATTTGATTGATTCATGGATATTTCAGAGAAGAAAGGAAATAGAGAAGAGAGAAGACTTGATGGACTTTTGTAATTTGTCTTCCTAGCACCTGTATGTAGAGGAAATGTAGATACCAATGACCATAGAGCGGCTGCTGGAGGTGTGGAGGTGTGGAACTGCATCCAGTTGGGTGAGAGAACTGCTCCTGGATATTATTCCTTTCTCCCCTTCCTCCACTCCCTCTACTCCCACGGAAGAAAGGTAGCAATTATCTGCCTCCTTCTGGTACCTGAGCAGGAAGCTCCTCTTCTTCCTTTCAGTCAAAATATTGGCTAATAAATTTTAGTGAACTGATCAAATGACTCTCTCCCTCCCCCGATCTTGTTTGTGCACTCCTCACATGCACTCTCTATGTGCATGTGTATGCGTATTCGTATACATATGCATATGTATAGGTATATGCATATGTGTCTATATATATATACATATAGACACATAAAAATTGCTTTAGCTTGTCAAACATCTTTTTATGCATTTATTGTGCAAAGTATCTGAGATAGAGAGACAGTTGTTCTGGAAACCATAGATGCCCTGGGGAGATAGCCTGTGGGGCTCAGACATCTGGAAGAATAATGAACCCTCTCCAGGAATTAATCCTAGCTGCAATGCTGACATCCAGGTAGAAGTGAGACAAATAATTAAAGACCAGAGATAGCAGCATATGGCCCAATAACAAACCCCACAGAGACAAGACCAATAATGGAAATATGGTAGCCAAGGACAAAAAGAGACAAAGAGAAGGGGAACCTGTGTCTGGGTTTGTTTCTTCTCCAACCCAGTGTGTGCAACAATGCTACACCCTGTTCTACCATTGTGCTGTATGTTGGGAGCTATCTAATGTATGATATCTCTATCTATATATAAGGTATTTTGGGATGGAGGTCACTTACCACCAGCCGGTGGGTTCAAGGAATGCTTCATGTAGAAGGTGGCATTTGAGCAGACTTTTGAAGCAAACAAGGAATTTTAAGAGTCAGAGGTAACTGCATTCCAGGCACGGGAGGATAGTCAGTACAAAGGCACAGAAATAGGAGATGATGGGAGATGGAGTGTCCTGTGTAAGCTTTGCTGCTTTTCCTCTTTATCTTCTTTCATAGATGAGGCCTGTCCTGGTCCACCTTAATCTTAGTGTCTTCTTTCTAAGAGGATTATCTCCGATTCATTCTGCTTTATGGATAGTTGTTAGTACAGTTCCTGGCACATAGTAGGCACTTAACAAATGCCTTTTGGCACAACTTGACTTTGCTCATGGTCACATGATCAGTAACAGTCTGCCGTGTCTTCCTGATTCCCAGTCTAGAACTCTAGTCACTAATCCAAGATCTCTCTTTGGAATTACAGTCTCACACACACACACACACACACACACACACACACACACACACACGCACGCACACATACACTTTACTAACCTGTAAAGGGGTCACTAATCATTTCCATACTTTTCATCTGCAGACCTTTTCATCTAAGCCTTTATTAAGTCTTTTTAGCTTAGTAAAATGCAGTTCAGACGGTGGGCCTAGAGGCCTGTACTTCTATGACTGTCTCTACATAACACATCTTTCTCTAGCTTTATATCAACTGGAATTCTTCCACAGTCCAACCCCACCCAGTCTACTTGAGCTCATTAATCTATTTCTTGTTACTCAGACTTGGATCTCACAAGACGACTCTAGGCCATCTTTTTTTTTTTTTTTTTTAGTGAGGCAATTGGGGTTAAGTGACTTGCCCAGGGTCACACAGCTAGTAAGTGTTAAGTGTCTGAGGTCGGATTTGAACTCAGGTACTCCTGACTCCAGGGCTGGTGCTCTATCCGACTCTGGGCCATCTTAATCTTTAATCCTCTGACCATGAATCTCCTGCTTTGGGAGGCTGTGTTCTATATTCATAGGAAAAACTCCTCTTATAAAAGGTCTATTTTTATAGAAAACAAATGTAGAATAATGCTGGCTGTCAATTTAAAAATAAAGTTTCAAGAAATCTACTTTTCCTCTTGGACCTACTGTGGAAATTTATTTGGATTTGGGGACCCTACCTTTAGGCTGAGATTAGAAAGCCTTAGGCCCTCAGGGTCTCCCCCCTCCTCCTCAGCTTCCGCTGAGGGAAAAAGCCCCGTGGGCTATACAAGACGCCAGGTCAGACAGCTGGGGAAAAAAAAAGCCCCCAGGTCCCTCTGACCTGAGCGGATCCGGGATAGCCTGTGCTGAGGCACGTGAAACTTGGAGCGCACCCCCCTCCCCCCACCAGCCGCAGCTCTGGCGGGCGGATTAGCTTGGTCTGTGGGGGTGAAGGAAGCCCCGAGATTTGAGTGGAGAGAAGAAAAGGTATATATAGACCTGGGAGTTAGATAGAAAAAAAAAGGAGGGAGACTCGGAGACATTTTAGAGGGGGGAACGGAGGAAGGCTGACTAGAGCAAGGGAAGCTGACTAGGAGGACGGACTAGATAGAAAGACAAGATTAAGGAGGGTTCCGCTGACTAGAGGAGGAAGGAGACTAGAGGGAGATGGACTAGAAAAAGAAGGAGCGAGGATAGACTAGATAGAGAGACAAGATTAAGAGGAGTAAGGCTGACTAGAGCAAGGGAAGCTGACTGGGAGAGACGGACTAGAGGAAGGAGATTTGAGGAAGGACTAGGAGAGAGGCTGACTAGAGGGGAGCCCAGACAAGGACGGAGGAGAGTTCGGTTCGGAAAAGGAGATACGGGGCTGACAAGGTTACGGGCCTTAATACAAACCAGGGAAACTGTAACGTGCCCTGAGGCCGGAGGCGGCTAAGGCCCTTATTGTATTCAAGAAGTTCGAAGTGCAGCAGGGGCGAAAGAGAAAGAGACCGCAGGAAAGCAGTCAGGTTGTATGTTTTATTTCCCTGTATTCCTAATTTGAAATAGTATCTCATAAATAAACTCAGCTTTGATTATTTAGTTAAAGGCTTCTTAATCTTTAGTCTATCAGTTTGGGAGCAGTGTGGTGGAACTTTATCAACGGCCCATATTAAATTAACGAAGTCAGCCAAGTAGTCAACAGTCCCCAGTTTAGTCCTCCAGTCAGCTTTAGTCCCCCCCAAATTAAGCTAGTCAATTCAAAAATATTCCAACACTACCAACCTCTATCTCTAAGCAGGTGAGAACTGCAATATCATGTATGGGGTGTGAATACCTTGCTCTACAACATTGTTAGACTTCACAAAAGCAGTATATGTATCTAGAATAGATTCTCCACAATGGGGCGAGACATAGAAAAGGAGGCTTCTGGAGGTATTGTTTCAAGGCATCATGTCTTAGCTGATATTTGATATTCTTTCAATAAGAGTGTTCTTTCATCTTGCATAAAGCTATCAAGCCATAGAAAGGCCACTGGGAGATATAACACTTACATTTGTTCTGAAGGGGAAAATGTTTATCAGTCTTTGTTTAAAGTAGGTTTTGACATCTGGTCAAAAAGAGATAGCAAAGAGACACTGAACACAGCTCATTATGAGTGAGTTCTAGGATGTTTTCTGTGAGCAGGTTTGATGAGCTGGTCTAGGTAGGTAGAGAGAAATCATAAAGGCATTGGATGTTTTAGGAGGATGGGAAAGTGACTGCTATACAGAGGTTAGGGAAAAGACTTCGGAAGGGGAGTTGTGGGAACAAATTTCATTTTACAGTTTTGTTTGCCCTTGCTACAGAGAAAAATAACCCCTTAGGGGAAAGACTACGATGGACCAGCCACTCACCTTTGTAAGTTCATGAAAACCTGACTGAAAGGCTAAGAGTAAGTTGAGGAATACTAATAATCAATCAAGAATGCCAACTACTGTACCAAGGACTTATTAATTGACAAAACTGTAGAAGATCTAGAAATAGAAGGCATGGTATAAATTAGGTTTAGACTACATCTCATACCCCAAACATTGATAAGATCCAAATAGATATAAGACAGATATAAAAGGTCATATCAGAAACAAATTAAGAGAGCAAGGGGGGCAGCTAGGTGGCACAGTGGATAAAACACTGACTCTGGATTCAGGAGTACTTGAGTTCAAATCTGACTTCAGATACTTACATTTCCTAGCTGTGTGACCCTGGGAAAGTCACCTAGTCCTCATTGCCCTGCAGAGAGAGAGAGAGAGAGAGAGAGAGAGAGAGAGAGAGAGAGAGAGAGAGAGAGAGAGAGAGAGAGAGAGTGTGCTCGCGAGCGAGCGAGGAAGGAGATCATGGAGTCATGATTTCAGGGCATCACCTGTTAGCTGATGTTTGGAATTCCTTGAATAAGAGTGTTCTTCCGTCCTACATAAAGCTATAGAGCCATAGAAAGGTCACTGAGAAAGATAAAACAGTTGCTCTAAGGGATAAAAGTTTATCAGTCTTTATTTAAAGTAGGTTTTAACATCTGGTAGAAAAGAGACACTGAGTACAGCTCTTTGTGAGTGAGTTCTAGATCCTTTTTGGAGGGCACTTTTGATGAGTTGGTCTAGGTAGATGGAGAGAAATCATGAAGGCATTAGATGTTTTACAACTATGAATAGGAGAAGAGTCCTTGAAAAGGCAAAGGAGAGAGGAGATAAAATAGACAATTTTGATGACATAAAATCAACTTTCTTGAGGCATATATGCCCATTTAACATTTTGTATTGTTTCAATGTAATGGTGGTGGTGGTGGTGGTGATAATGATGGTGATAATAGCTATTTACTATAATGTTTACTCTGTGCCAGGCACTGAGCTAAACACTTTATGATTATTATCTTATTTGATCCTTTCCATTTTACAGATTAGATAACTGAAGCAGGCAGATGTTAAATAACTTACTCCAGGCCACACAGGTAATAAGTGTCTGAGGCCAGATTTGAACTCAAGTCTTCCTAAATCAGACCCAGCATTCTATCCACTATGTCACCTATCTGTTCTGTTTTTCAAGTTTGTAATAACACAAGGTAAGCATATTATCATATATGGTAGATGATAAATTCAGAGTTCAAAAATTTTGTGACAAGCTGGAAGATTGGGCCAAAGGTAATAATTTTAAAGAACCTATTTAATAGGGACACATGTGAAAAAGCCTTACAATTTGATTCAAAAGAAAGTCAGCTTTGCAAGTTCAGAATGGACAGGCATAGCTAACCAACAATACATTGGGGAAAAAATGGAATTTGACCTGCTAGATCATTGTGAATCAATGGTGTCATATGATAGCACCCCAAAAAAGACAGTGAGATTTGAGGGTGATATTAAGAGAGATACATTATCAAGGACTAAATGATACTCTACCTCTGTCAGATCATATCTAGAATACTGAGCTCATTTCTGGACACCAAATTTTAAGAAAGATATTAATAAGCCAAAGAACATCCAGAAAAGGGAAACTGATAAGATAAGAAGACTCTGGATCACTCTACAAGAGGTTTAGGTGAAGGAATTGGACATGATTAAGCTGGAGAACAGGAGACTGAGGAAGACCATAATATCTGCTGTCAAAGGGCTTACATATGGAAGGGAGGAGGGAATATGAATTTATTAGTGCCTACTATGTGCCAGACTGTGCTCTGTACTTTTCAAATAAGTATTATTTCATTTGATCCTCACAACAACCCTGGGAGATAGGTGCTGTTAATACCACTATTTTACAGTTGAGGAAACTGAGCTAGACAATGGCTAAGTGATTTACTCAGGGTCACCCAGTTAGGAAGTGTCTGAGACTGAATTTGAACTCAAGGTGGTGCAAGTGGATGCAGTGCTGAGACTTGAGTCAGGAAGACTCATCTTCGTGATTTCAAAACTAGCCTAGTTATGTGGCCCTGGGCAAGAAACTTAACTCTGTTTACCTTAGTTTCCTCATCTCTAAAATGAGCTGGAGAAGGAAATGGCAAACTTCTCCAGTATCTTTGCCAAGAAAACCCTAATGGGGGTGACAAAGAGATGGATGTGACTGAAAATGACTAAGCATAACTTCCTTACTTGAGGCTCAGCACTCTATGCACTCAGCCATATAGCTGCCCCAAATATAGAAGAGGTACTCAATTAGTTTTCTCTGGAACTCATCAGCAGAATTAGGAGCAATGGTGAAAATAGCAAAAGGAGAAATTTCTTCTTGCAAGGAAAAACTTGCTAATCATTAGTGCCAACCAAAAATGAAATGTGATGCCTTAGAAGTTAATGGGTTCCTATGCCCTGGAATTCCTCAAGCAGAAACTACATGATCACTTGTGAAATACTTTATAAAGGGAATTCTTTTCCAGGTACAGTTTGAACTATTTCCTCTAAAATCTCTTCCAACTCTGAAATTCTGTGATTTTGTATGATTGTAATGTTTATAATTTTACCAAAATGAAAATTATCCTTGAATTCATTGGGATTTGCCCACTTTACCTTATTAATTTTTAAAAAAATATTTATTTTTAGTGTTCTGTTTTTAAAAATTGAATTGCAAATGCTTTCCCTCCCTTCAGCCACTTTTCTGCCCATTTAGAAGGCAAGTAATATAATATTAATTATACGTGTGAAATTGTACGAAATATTTCCATATTGGCCAAGTTGTAAGAAAAGTAAAGAAAGATAAAAAAATGCTTCAATGTATGCTCAGATTCATCAGTTCTCTCTCTGGAAATGGACAACATTTTTTCATCATAAGACCTTTGGAATTGTCTTGGATCATTGTATTGATCAGAGTAGCTAAGTCTTTCACAGTTGATCATCATTGCAATATTGCTATTACTGTGTATAATGATCTCCCAGTTTAGTTCACTTCACTCTGCATTAGTTCATAACAGTATTCCCAGGTTTTTCTAAAACCATACCTCTCATCATTTTTCTTTCATTTTTAAAAAATAAATTTTTTATTTTTTATTTTTTAACATTCTTTAAAAAAATTTTGAGTTCTGAATTCTCTCCTTCCCTCCCACTCTACCCTCACCCACTGAAAAAGCAAGAAATGTGTTATTAATTATACAGGTGAAATAATGCAAAACATATTTCCACATTAGCTATGTTACCAAAAAAGTAAGAAAAGTAGTGTTAAAATTATGCTTCAATCTGTGCTCAGACTCCATCAGAACAACTAAATCATCTAGAGTTGGTCATCCTTACAATATTACTGTTACTGTGTATAGTGTTCTCCTGGTTCTGCTCACTTCATTTTGCATTAGTTCATTTCCAGGTTTTTTCCCCAGAAAGCAACATGCTCATTATTTCTTATATCACAATAGTATTCTATCACAATCACATACAACAACTTGTTCAGCCAATTCCCAATTAATGGACAGCCCCTCAATTTTCAATTCTTTGCCACCATAAAAAGACTTGCTATAAATATTTTTGTACATGTAGGTTCTTTTCCTTTTCCTTTTATCTTTTTGGGGATACAGAGGTAGACATAGTATTGCTAAGTCAAAGGGTATACAAAGTTTCACAGCCCTTTGGCTTTACTTCTAAATTGTTCTCTAGAATGTTTGTATCATTTCACAACTCCACCAACAATGCGTTAGTGTTCCAATTTTGGTTTCTAATCCATTCTGCTATAGACTTCTGTTTTATGTGTGAGGTCATCCCATTCACCTTCACAGTTATGATTACTAACTGCATTTCCCTCCATCCTATTTATACTTCTATTTATTTATACTTTCATTTATCTATTTATTTACTTATTTATCCATTATTTATTTGTTTGCTTTTATTATTTATTTACTTTTATTATTCATCCACTTCATCATTTATTTAATTATTTGCTTTTATTTGTTTATAATTTATACTTCTATTTATGCTTCCCTCCCCTCTTTTTACCCTGTTCCTCCTCAAAATCTGTTTTGCTTCTGACCACTGCTTCCTACAATCCACTGTCTCTTTTATCACCTCTACTTACTCTTATCCTCCTTCCCTTCTATTTCCTTGTTGGGTAATATAGATTTCCATACCCAACTGAATGTGTATAAATATTCTTCTCTTTAAGGTGGAAGCTGCTAAACTTTATTTGATTCTGACTGTGGCGCCATAATATTTGAATGCTTTCTTTCTTGCTGCTTGCAATATTTTCTTCTTGAGCTGGGAGCTGTGAAATTTGTCTCCAATATTTCTTGGTGTTTTCATTTTGTGATCTCTTCCAGTAGGTGATTGATGAATTCTTTCCATTTCTATTTTATAGGACAGTTTTCCCTGATAATTTCTTGAAATATAATGCAGAAACACCTTTTTTTGATCATGGTCTTCAGGAAGTCCTGTAATTGTTAAATTATTTCTCTTGGGTCTATTTTCCAGTTATTTTTCTGATGAGATATTTCACATTTTCTTCTATTGTTTTATTCTTTTGAACTTTTTATTATTTATAAATATCTCATGGAGTCATTAGCTTTTACTTGCCCAATTCTCAATTAAGGGATTATTTTCAGAATTGAGCTTTTGTATCTCTTTTTTTCATTTGACCAATTCTGCTTTTTAAGAATTCTTTTCTTCATTTAATTTTTGTGCCTCTTTTATTATTTGCCCAATTCTGTTTTTAAGATGTTTTCTTCAGACCTCTTTTATCAAACTATTAATTCTTTTTTTTTCATAATCACTCATTTCTTCCCCTAATTTTCCCTCCACCATTCTTATCGCTTTCTTTAACTCTTCCAAGAATTCTTGTTGGGCTTGTGTCCAATTTGCATTTTTTTTCTTGAAGGCTTTGCTTATAGTTGTTTTCACATTGTCTTCTTATGAATTTGTGTCTTGACCTTCACTGTCAATGTAGTAGCTTTTTATGGTCAGTTTGTGGGGTTTTTGGTTGTTTTTTGCTAATTTTTTTCAGACTATTTCTTGACTTTGAACTTTATATTAAAGTTACACTCTGCTCCCGTAGGGATGGGGAAGCACTGTAGCAAACTCTAGGCTTTTTCATGCTGCTGTTTTTGTGGGTATGCAAGTTTTTGATGTTCCCAAGGTGGTGTGGTCTGGGAAGAGGTGTGGTCACTGCTCTCTTGATCTGTGCTCTTGTTTTTACCCAGGAATGATTCCTAATCCCCTTTGCAGCCAAAACCACTAGTATTTGTGCTCCTTTCTGCCTTGGAACATCTCTGGCCTGAGAACTCCCAAAGCTATTGCTTCTGCCTCCAAGGCTTACCACTGGTGTTGCCACCACAGGCACTCCAGGTCAGCTTCAACCCTAGTGTCAGATACCACTCCTTCTTATTTGTAAAGTATAGATTTTGGTGTTAGAAACAAGTATAGTTCTGATATTTTAAATTTCTTAGACAAGCTGAAAGTGATCATATTGATCTAACAGTAGTGTGACATCATAGTATGTTATGTTGTTAAGCTGGTGAAGAGAGATATTCCATTTTTCTGTTTCCGTCCCTTGCTCCCCTCAGCCTCACACAGGCAGTACCATTCTTTTTTAGTCATTCCTTCAACTCTTCTATTTATTTTTATTTTTTTAAATCATAGAAGTATTTTATTATTCTCCAGTTACATGTAAAGATGGTTTTCAACATTTGTTTTCGTAAGATTTTTAGTTTCAAATTTTTCTCCCTCCCTCCCTTCCTTCCTCCCTCCTGAAGACAGAAATCAATCTGATATAGCTTATATATGTACAATCACATCAAACATATTTCTGCATTAGTCATGTTGTGAAAGAAGAATCAGAACAAAAAGGAAAAACCTCAAAAAAGAAAAAAAACAAAAACAAAAGTAGAAACAGTATGGTTCAATCTGCATTCAGAATCCACAGTTCTTTTTTCTGGATGTGGAGAACATTTTTCATCATGAGTTCTTTGGAATTGTCTTGGATCATTGTACTGCTGAGAAGAGCTAAGTCTATCAGAGTTGATCATCACACAATATTGCTGTTACTGTGTACAATGTTCTCCTGGTTTTGTTCACTTCACTCAGCATCAGTCCACTTAAGTTGTTCCAGATTTTTCTGAAATCTGCCTGCTCATCATTTCTTACAGCACAATAGTATTCCATTACATTCATATACTACAACTTATTCATCCATTCCTCAATTGATGGGTATTCCCTTTATTTCCAATTCTTTGCCACCACAGAGAGAGCTGCTATAAATATTTTTGTACATGTGGGTCCTTTTCCTTTTTTTCATGATCTTTTTTGGGATACAGACCTAGTAGTATCAACTCTTTGTTTTAAAATGACTTTATTTCTATTCACTCTCTTAGTTCTATCTCTTTGGAAGAATAGTTTTCCTTTTAAGCCCACTATGGGTAGAAAGTGGGAAGAGGTAATGTTAAGGCTTCATACCAGTCATAGCCTTGTCCCCTGTCCAAACCAAAACTATTAGAAGGCTCTAGGGTCACATTTTTCTTTCCCTGCTCTGAGGAAGTTGCAAAAAATAAATCCACTGGAGTCCCCAACCAGGAAAATTGGCCTGGTGAAGATATATCTGAATAGGGAAAGTGGTTTATCTTTTTCTCTCCCATATATTACCCCTTATTACCTTTTCTCTGCTACATTTGAGCAATGAAACAGAAAAATCACCAATACAATGCTGAACCATTTATCTTAGAAAAGGTAGTTTTAAAAAAAGGAAACAGAAAATAAACATAATCTTAAGCAATGGAGACTCAGAAAACAGGCACACCTTTTCTAGAACGGAGAGGCAGAGGCAGAGGAAGAAGGAATAAGAAATCACCAGCCTCAGTCTCATCATTTTGAATAATTTGAACAAACCCCGCCAGCCGCTTTATGCTTCTGGTGTGTAGTTTGATTGTATAGTAGCCCATCCATCTGAGGCCTTGATGGTGCCCAGCACAGCTGTGTTATACCAGCATCAGCATTTCCTCCATTTTAGTTCACAATGTAGCTGCCAGTGGTATTATGTGACCTCTGCACTATCCCTTTTGTAAGCTCTAAAGAACTATATGGATGTATACTGCAGAGATTATCAAATGGGTTCAATTATAATGACCATCCATGACTTTGAAATCTATATATTCAGACCTAAACTTTCTCCTCAATTGCATTCTCAGATTATAAACTGCCTGCTGGACAGTTCTCTACCTATATGTTAAGTAGGCATCTCAGATTCAACATTTCTAAAACAGAGCTTCATCATATTTCTCCAAAGATTCATTCCTCTCTAAACTTGACCATTTCTCAATGATAGTCACCCTTCCAGTCACCTAGATTCAGAACCTTGGATTCATTCTGGACTCTTGCCTCTCCCCTTTATGCCTATATCCGATTGATCCTACCTCCAAATCATCTCTCTCATTTGTCCCCTTCCTTCCATTCAGAGAGCCTCCAGTTCTGGCCCTAATCACCTCTCACCCAGACTATTGCAGTGTATTTGGTCTTCTTTCTTCCCTTCTGTTCTTTCTCAAATCCATCTGCCAAATAGTTGCCAAATTGATATTCCTAAAACCCAGCTGTGTCACACACTCCCATGGAAATATCTTTAATAGTTCTTTATCACCTTTGGTATAAAACAAAAAATTCTCAACCTGACACTGAAAGTCCTCCACCTAAAATTCCAGGCTTATTTCACATTACTTCTATAACTGGACCTCAAAGCCCATTGATATGGGACTCTTCCCTCATTTGTGGAAACCAATGTGCTGAGCCTGTGTGAGGGTCTGAGCAGAGTTGGCCAGAGGGGAGAGAAGAGAGATCTGATCTTTTGAGTTTTTTCAGGTTTCTTCTAGCCTCCACATGGAAAGAGAAGATCCAACCAAGTGATGAAGACTCTGGGAAGAAGCCAAAATGTAGAACTTAAAGCATGTCCTTATTCTCAGTTTGCTTCACTAGAGACTCCAGGGAATTTTCCACTTTGGGTAAGATCTGGAACTCTCTTGGTTGAGCTGAGTTACCTTGCTCTTAATGAGAAATATGTATTTAATCTATGTAGTCTGGTATATATTCTGATATGTATATTTTCTTTGATTTCTGTATTGCTATCAACTTAGATAAATGGGTCTCTGCTATTTGCTGTGCCTTCATTGCAATACTGGTATTTAGCAGATAGAAAATCAAGCCTTGGATATAAGACTTGGTACACTCTTTCCATGTTAAGAAATAGTGATCGGGGCAGTTAGGGGGTGCAGTGGATAAAGCACTGGCCCTGGATTCAGGAGGACCTGAGTTCAAATCCGGCCTCAGACACTTGACACTTACTAGTTGTGTGACCCTGGACAAGTCACTTAACCCTCATTGATCCGCCCCCCCCCCAAAATAACACAGATTAAACTTAAAAATGTGTCAGATACAATTCCAAAAGTCTTATGATGGAAAATGCTCTCCACATCCAGAGAAAGAACTATAGGGTCTGAATGCAGATTGAGGCATACTATTTTCACTTGTTTTTTTTGTTTTTTCTTCCTCATGGTTTCCCCCTTTTGTTCTGATTTTTCTTTCACAACATGATTAATGTGGAAATGTTTAACATGATTATACTGTAAAACCTATGTCAGACTGCTTGCTGTCTTGGGGAGGGAGTAGGGAAAAAAGGGAGAGAGAAAAATTTGGAACTCAAAATCCTACAAAAATTAATGTAGAAAACTATCTTTACATGTAATTAGAAAAAAGTAAAATACTATTAAGTAAAAAAAGAGTCTTTCATATAATTTTTTTTTTCAGAGAGCCACTTGTTAAACATTTACCAGCATTCTGTTGGTAGTATGGTGTGTGAGTTGTGGGAAGGGATCAGATGTAAAAGATGTGGAGGTCAGTTTGACAGTACTTGTTATGGATTGAATATATAGGGCGAGGGACAGTGGAAGTATGGAGCTTGACTCAAAGAATACCAGATGATAGGTGAAGTGAACTCTCTACTTCCTTCTACCCCTTAATCAATGGCCTTGTGTTGGTGTCCCTGAATCTCTATTTATTTGTTCTCCTAATCTGAGAGAATGTTTTATCCACTTGCCCCAGGTGGGGTTTGTTACTTGACCTGGATACAAAGATTCCTAGTTCCAGCTCAGTGAAAATACATGACTCCTTTTTATTTAGCAACTTTTTCAGTGTACAAAATAATATTTGACAAGCATTGAAGAAAAACTCAGAGAATGACCAAAAAAAAATCTTTTCTGAACATTTCATACTTATACAATTATACACGTGGGATATATTTGAAAGCTTACAAAGACTTGTTCCCCCTCTGATTTTATTAGCTGTACAATGTTTTGTTGTTGTTTTTTTTCTTTCCTGAAGTTGAGGGACTTTCTTTTGGCCTGTTCCTGTGGATTGTGCTTTGGATGAAAAGAATCTACAATCTTTGTGATGTAAGTGGATTTTCTTTCTGTAGTGGAAATCCATTCTTCCTGCACAGCAGAGGAGCAAGTATTCTCATCCCTTAACAGAGGGAAGTCACGAAGATTTAAGGAGATTATTCCAGATATCACAGTGTGGGCCTAAATGCAGTCAGAAGCACCCATGTTTTTTGTGCATTTAGTCTATGAGAAGGTTCTTTAATTCGTGTGTGTGTGTGTGTGTGTGTGTGTGTGTGTGTGTGTGTGTGAGATGGACACCCCTTGGCAGTGTGATGAGGCTTGTGGAACTCTTCTCAGAACAATGTTTTTAAAGGCATTACATAAAATACATATGATTACAAAATAAAACAATTATATTGAAATGCATTTACCAAAATATATACACACATATATATGTATGTATATATGTGCATATATATATGTATATGTATGTATATATGTGCATATATATATGTGTATATATATATATATATATATATATATATATTTAAGTTCATGGACCCCAGGTTAAGAACTATGTAACTATACAGAAGCTATCTTACAACATGTTTCTATCTTCTGTTCTTCTAAGTTGCCTCATTTTTTTATCCTTACTTGGGGTCCCTCCAAATCAGAAAGGTCAAGGCAAAAATGCATCAGTTAGCCATCACATTCAATTTCACATTTTGTTAAGCAGGACTTAACCTGCGGATTTGGGTTCTAGCTCAGGGAAGACTAGTATCTCTGGTGTGAGGGCTGCTTTTCACTCTTTCAGGACCAAACTCTCACCTGTGGCTTTAAGAAGTCATATCATGCTCAGAGGCCACAGCCTAGTAAACTGTTTCATCAGATGGCCCAAACCAGGTTGAGGGTAACCAAGGGTATTCAAAACCATCAGTGCATTAGGGGGGGGTATCTATCTCAAGCATAGGAAAACTTCCCCTGGTAGAATGGGCAGACAAGAACCATTTGTTCCAATAGCCATGAAGGTGGCCATAGCAAGTGCTATGGAGCATTTAGAGGTGGGTTGGGCACTGAGGACACTGAGCAGTGGACTTCCTACATAGTAAATCTCAGCTAGAATAGAATCAGCACCAGGCACTTTGCCACACGAGAGTTGCTTAATGGCATTCAAAATCTCTTTTTCAGTTGGAAGTTCAGCTAGAGAGGCTTCAGCATTGGTTGATGATGGTCTGTTGAGATACTATGGGAATGTTCAACCCATCTCTCCAGAATCATGTCCTCTTCCCTAAGCAATGTGGTTCCATCAGAGTTGAGTAGTTGAGATGTATCATAGGTATTTGGCCCATAAATAGCCTTCAGGCTATTTCATCCTGAGCCATCACCAGCCATCTTGATTTTTGTCTTGTCGCTGGACTCCAATGACTCTGGAATAGAGAATGAGGCCAATAACTTCATACAACTCTGCCACACTTTAATTTATGCACAAGAAAAAAGAAATCACCTATAACCATTTTGTCATTTTGATCTACCTCACAGTTCTGTAGTGACTGGCAAGGGATGAAGCAACAGATATAGATACACCAGGAATTGTAGTCACAACCCTACTCACAGGCAGCCTAGGCCATCAGGTCATCTTTTCACTGGACTGAAGCAGTAGTCAAATTTGGCAGCTCCCTTGGTGTCTGAACAACTTTTTAAAAGGACCACACTGCTCACCAACTGGCATGAGAAAGGGGCTAGCTAGCAAAGGTGTCCTAAAAATGTCTGTTTCACCTAACCTAATATTGGCCTTCTTACTGCAACAGACAGGGATCTTACCCTATGGTCAAAGCACAAAAAAATGTACAAAAACTTTTTCAAAGATAATTCCACTCACCACTGGTACATGGAATGTTCACACACTTATGGAAGACAAGAAATCCAGTAGACCTGAAAAATGAGCAGCTCTTATTGCAAGAGAACCCAATAGGTATAACATCCAAATAACAGCCCTGAGTGAAACAAGGGGCTAGTAAATGAAGGCCTACTCAGTTTGGAGCTGGATGCATATTTTTCAGGCGTGGCCACAGTGATGAGATGTGCTGGAATAGGTTTTGCAATCAAAATTGGTCAACAAACTTGTATGCCCACCAAAAAGAAAAAAAATGATAGGCTCGTGACAATGTGATTGCCACTTGCAGGAAAGCACCATGCCACTGTCATGAGTGTGTAAGCTCCCACCATGATTAACACTGATGAGGACAAAGAAAAATTGTATGAAGACCTAGAGACCTCATCATCAATGTACTGAAAGAGGACAAGCTTGCAATTCTGGGTGACTTTAACACCAGAGTAGGCACAGATTATCAGACATGTTGGGAGTCCTTGGGAGGAATGAAATCAGGAACAATTACAGCAATAGTCACTCACTACTGTGAGATTTAAAATTGGATATTAGATCATAAATCTCCCCTACTTAACCTTTCCCTTAATTTATCTCCCAAACTAGTAAATGGAAGCAGGTTTTGGTTTTCTAGATAGACCTTTTTATTTATAGTTATGATAGTCACAAGGTGATGTTGGTTAGAAGGATAGGAAAGTAGAAACACAATACAAATCGTCTTAAGTCTAAGCTTAGTCTATATTCCTTATAACAACTCACCAAACCGACAAGGCCACCAACCGACAAGGCCACCTTTTGACAGAGGGAGAGAGTCCCTGCCGCGCCGTCAGGAGTCCCGCCAAGCAGGCAAAAAAAAGGCTACTTCCGTTCTCTCCACCCCGGAAGTCAAAAAAAAAAACCCGGCAGGCAGTCTGACATGCGCAGCAGGCGGGCTGTTCATCTCCTCCCCAAAAGGGTGGTCCTTGAAAAACTGGCGTCTTTCAGTTATCCTAACCGACTGTTAAAAACTTTCATATTTTACCACACTACTGAAGACCTGTGCATCTCATGGCTTTCTAATCACAAACACTGTCTTCCATTTACCTAAACGTAATAAAACTTTGTGAATGTACCATCGCAGCAAACATTGGAAATTAATAGACTATCATTGTAAAGAGAAGAGACAGACAGGATGTATGAGTGACAAAGATAACGTGTGGTGCAGAGTGCTGGACTGATCATAGATTTATACTTTCCAGCTAAACATTCATATTAAACAAAAATGGAAATCCCAAAGCAAGATGACTACCAGAAGACCTAATGTCAATAGATTAGCATGCTTCTCCAAGAAAGAATAGTTTGTTACTAACTTGGAGGGAAAGTTGAGCCAACACATGGTTGGCAACAGTAGTGCAAGATAGGAGTGGGGAGCTTTCAGGGATTTGGTGTACAGTAATTCATTTATTATCTGGGTGAACTTGCAAACATCAAGATTGGTTTAATAAAAATGATGGGGAAATTCAGAAGCCGCTAAATGAAAAATGAGAACTCCACAGGGTTTACCAGCAGGATAGTTCATCTGTCTCTAAGAAGGCAGTGTTTAACTCCATCAAAAGTAAAGTGCAAGTGAACCTTAGAGAGATATAGGATTCTTGGCTCAGTAAGACAGACGAAATTTAGTTTTACACTGATAGAAATAATCCAAAGTGCTTTTATGATGACCTGAAGGCTATTTATGGGCCAAAGACCTATGATACATCTCAACTACTCAGCTCTGATGGAACCACATTGCTTAGTGATAAGGACATGATTCTGGAGATATGGGCTGAACACTCCCATAGTGTTCTCAACAGACCATCATCAACCAATGCTGAAGCCTCTTTAGCTGAACTTCCAACTGAAAAAAGAGATTTTGAATGCCATTAAGCTCCTCTTGTGTGGCAAAATGCCTGGTGTTGATTCTATTCTAGCTTAGATTTACAATGCAGGAAGTCCATTGTTTATATAAAAGCTGACAGAAATTTTCTGGGTTATATAGCAAGAGGAAGTTATCCTCCAGGGGTTCAAGGATGCCTCCATTGTTCATTTCTATAAAGGAAAAGAAACTAGGTTGTTCTACAACCATCATGGGGGTGTCTCTCTGTTAGTAATTGCTAGCAAGATTCTTGCTAGAATCCTCCTTAATCGGCTGATCCTTCACCTGGAAGATGGACATCTATCCAAGAGCCAGTGTGGCTTCAGAAAGGACTGAGAAAGCTGATAGTGTTTGTTGCCCAACAACTCTGGGAGAAATGCCAGGAGCAGATCAGAGATCTGTACACAACATTTGTTGATCTGATCAAGGCCTTTTATACTGTCAGTTGTTAGAGTCTGTGGAAGATCGTGGAAAAATTTGTTTGCTCAGAGAAGTTCATAAGTATTGTACCCTAATTCCACAACATGTTTGTACTGATTCTGGATAATGGATGATGTTCTTACATTTTTCTAGTCACCATTGGAGTGAAGCAGGGTTGTTTTGCTCCCATGCTTTTTAGCATGATATTTTCAGCAATGCTGTCAAATGCCTTCAAGAAGGATGAAAATGGCATTACTATCATACTGGTGGTAAATTATTTAACTTGAAAAGGTTACAAGCCAAGACTAAAGTGAAGGGAGAGTTTGTGTATGACTTTTTTTTTTTTTAAGATTCTTTCTTTGTTTTTGTTTTGGTTTTTTGCAGGATAATGGGGGTTAAGTGACTTGCCCAGGGTCACACAGCTAGTAAGTATCAAGTGTCTGAGGCTGGATTTGAACTCAGGCACTCCTGAATCCAGGGCCAGTGCTTTATCCACTGCGCCACCCAGCTGCCCCCGTGTATGACTTTTTGTTCACAGACGATTGTCCTCTCAATGCAGCCTCTGGGGCTGGTAAGTTGGATTGATTCTCTGCCAGTTGTGCTCATTTTGGTCTGACAACACCAAGAAAACAGAGGTTCTTCACTAGCCAGCACTGCACTATATATATATGTGTGTGTGTATCTATATAGATCTATATATACATATATACATATATATATATTTATATGTGTGTGTGTCTATATATATATGTGAAACCATCAGTTACAGCAAATGGAGAGATTTTGAATGCTATGAATAAGTTCACTTGTCTTGGCAGTTTACTTTCCAGGGATGTAAATATAGATGATGATGTTGATACATGCATTGCCACAGCTAGCTCAATGTTTAAGAGGCTCTGAAGGAAAGTGTGGGAGAGAAGAGGCATTAGGCTGTCTGCCAAACAAGTACTACAGAGCCATTTTGCTGTCCCCCTTGTTGTAGGGCTGTGAAACCTGGACAGTATACTAGCACCATGCCAGGAAACCAAATTGCTTCCAATTGAATTGTCTTAGGAAGATTCTAAAGATCACCTGGCAAGCTGAGGTACCAGACACTGAGGTTCTTTCTTTCTTTTTTTAAAATAATAAACATTTTTATTATTTTGGGTTCCAATTTTTACCCCTCCTTCCCTCCCTCCCTTTTCCCCTCCCTGAGGTGTTAAGCAATCAGATATGGGTTAAACATGTATGATTATATAAAACATTACCATATTTGTCATTTTGTACAAGAAAACTTGATTAAAAGATAACAAATGAAAGAAAGTGAAAAGTAGCTACCTTCAGTCTGTTCCATCAATATCAGTTCTTTCTTTGGAGGTGGATACTGTTTCATCAATAGTCCTTTGGGATTGTCTTGGATCATTGTACTGTTGAGAAGAGTCAAGTAAGTTATTTGTCAAAAAATATTGCTGTCTCTGTGCACAATGTTCTCTTGGTTCTTTCTGCTCACTTCACTATACATCATTTCATACATGTCTTTCCAGGTCTTTCTGAAGTCATCCTGCTTGTCATTTCTTATAGCACAATCCAACACCATCATATACCACAGCTTTGTTTAGTCATTCCCCAATTGGTGGGCATTCCTTTGATTTCTAATTCTTAGCCATCACAAAAAGAGCTGCTATAAATATTTTTGTACAAATAGGGATGTCTTTGGGATATAAACCTAGCCGTGGTATTGCTGGATCACAGAGTATGCACAGTTCTATATCCCTTTGGGCAGAGTTCCAAATTGCTGTCCAGAATGGTTAGATCTTTTCACAACTCCACCAACAGTGGATTAGCATCCCAGCTTTCCCACATCCCCTCCAACATCCAATATTTTCATTTTTTTGTTATATTTGCCACGCTGATAGGTGTGAAGTGATGCCTTGGCATTCTTTTCATTTGCATTTCTCTGATCAATACTGATCTAGAGCATTTTTTCATATGATTATAGATATCTTGAGCTGAGCTGTGAAGCATTCAAACTCTGCGACAGAGAACACAGCTCCAATGGGTTGGCCATGCTGTCTGAATAGCAAACATACATTTACCTAAAAGATTATTTTACCAAGAACTCAGGTGAGACAAGTGTGCACACAGAGATCAGAAGAATCAATAAAATGACACTTTCAAGGTCTCTCTGAAGAACTTTGGAATAAATTGTGAGACATGGGAGATACTACCACAGGACCTCCCAGAATGGTGCACCCACATCAAAGAAGATGCTATTCTCTATGAGCAAGGCAGAATTGCAGTAGCTAAAAAGAAACACAAGATGCACAAATTTATTTGTTTTTGTTTTTGTTTTTGCAGGGCAGTGGGGGTTAAGTGACTTGCCCAAGGTCACACAGCTATTAAGTGTCAAGTGTCTGAGGCCGGATTTGAACTTGGGAACTCCTGAATTCAGGGCCGGTGCTTTATCCACTGCGCCACCCAGCCGCCCCCAAGATGCACAAATTTAGAGCCATCTCCACTCCAAATGTTCATATGGACTATTTGTGCCCAATCTGTGGTAGAGCCTTCCAAATTTACACTGTATTGTGGAGGAATAGGCTAGATATAAGGGGGAACTTCCTATCAGTGAGTTTTGTTAAACATGAGTGACCAACCTAGATTTCAGTAGTATTCTTTCATGGTATTCTTTTATATTCTTATTTGTATATAGTAGCTTGCATGGAGTTCTACCTACGGAGGGTAGGAATGGACCAAATTATTAAGTAAAGTAGGTGGCATAGTGGATAGAGCACTAGACCTGGAGTCAGGAAGACCCGAGTTCAAATCCTGACTCACATACTTACTAACTAGCTGTGTGATCCTGAGCAAGTCACTTAACCTGTCTGCCTTAGTTTCCTCATCTGTAAAATGGGCATAATAAGTAGCACTTACCTCCCAGAATTGTTGTGAGAATAAAATCAGATAATATTTATAAAGTGCTTTGCAAACCTTAAAGTGCTATATAATGATAATTATTATTATTATTGATGAAATTGTTATTTCCCAGTCTTCTTTTGAGAAGAAGCCATGTATTTGAGATATATTCGTTGGTAAGGAAGATAATGGGAGAGTACATTCACTGGTTCATCCTATTCCATCCATTTAGGTTTAACCCCAACATCAGCAGTTAGAATTCAAGTTAACTCAACAAGCCTTAAATAAGTACCTACTATGTGCCAAACATTAGGGACTGGGGCTATAAAGATTTAAAAAAATGGAAGAGTCCCTGCCCTCAGGGAGCTAACATTCTACTGGGGATAGGGAAGAAGTGGCTCAACTGGCACATACACTATAGAGATGAGTAAATATAAAATATGTTCTAGGCAATTTGGAACAAGGAGAGAACTAGCACTGGGGAAATCCAGAAAGGCCTCAAGCAGGAAGTATCACTTGAGTTTTGCATGAAAAAGAAAAAGAAAAGAAATACTACCACTGGTTAAAAAGGAAAAGCAAAACAAGTTAGCACATTGCTTTATATCCTCTGGTGGAATTCTTAAACAAATAAAACAATGTACTTGATTTATTTTTAAATGGTATTTCCCTTCTGGCATAAATTGTCTATTTACATGGAGTTCCTGCCTCTAAATTCTTGCTTTATGTAGACATGCTTCTGATTTTTCTAATCCTTAGATTTTGAAAAATATTTACAATCCATGAATAGTTCTCTGGGCTTAAAAAGATCTCCCAAAATACAGGATTTGACACTTTGTCCTCAAAATGAAAGAAGTCTCTGATTGAAACATCCTGCCATTCTGTTTTAAGATTTCACTATATAGGGGCAGCTAGGTGGTGCAGTGGATAAAGCACCGGCCCTGGATTTAGGAGGACCTGAGTTCAAATTCTACCTCAGACACTTGACACTTACTAGCTATGTGAGGCAAGTCACTTAACTCTCATTGCCCCCTAAAATAAAGAGAAGATTCCACTATGTAAGGAGTAAGGAGTAAGCAGGAAGAGCAAAACTTTTTTGCTTTCTTCAATTGGTTTTGTGGCCATCTTTTCACAATACAAAGTGAATTTGAGTACTGGGAATCAATTAGTGGTTTGGAATGATACAAAACCCTGGCCCATCAACTGTCAGCTTAATCCACTTTTGTTACTATTTAAGAAGATAACATAGTAATATCTTGGAGTTGAATTAAATTATTCAGAGTAGGCATGTGTTAATATGATATTAGTCTTTGAATTTAGGAACATGGGACTTTCTAATCAAGATGATCTTATAATACCAAGATTCATTGATCAAATCACTTTTGGGAGAATTGAAATTGCAGGTGATCCAAAGGATAGGAGAGTGCTAAGTGATGTTTGCAAGGAGACCACAGGGGAAAATGGGGTCAATCATCTAATCCCATGGCCATATAACTAGCCAAAAGTTAATTAAGATTCAAATTTGGGATGCATTTCTCACTAGAGATGCTGCTTCTCTAATTACTACTGTGGAGAGGAGCTGTACGAACCCCTTTCTCCATAAATCTCGCCTCTCTTGGTTTTGAAGAATTATCTTTAGCACAGGAAGCCAGAAACATTTTTTTCCTTAGTACAGTTAGAGGTCAATTTGCCATGGGGTTTTCACACGTGCACCCAGTAAATCTCAAAGATAAATTATGATCATAATCTTTTTTGACAGATTAAAAGTCCCATGATTCAGCCTCCACTCCTCTGTTTCCAACTTCTTTGTTGTTGTTATTTTTTAAACTGACCTTTCTAATATTAACAAAGGCAACAGTCAGAATGATTCCAGTGTCATTGAATTAATGCTTGGTTAAAGAAATAGAGTACTCACTCTCTGTCTAACATGAAACATATGCATTTATATTATATATAGTATATAATATATGTAATTTATTAATTGTTTATATATCTAATATACGAATTTGCTAGAATTCTGAATATCATGATTTCTTACAGGGCATGGATAGATCCTTGGATTTGGAACTAGAAGAACTGGGTTCAAATCTTGACTCTGCCACTTATGCCCTGCATGACCTTGGGCAGGTCACCTCATCCCTCTGAGTTTCAGTTTTGTTGCCTATAAAATGAGATGGTTGGAACAGATTACTTCCAAGGTCGATTCTGGCCCTAAAGAGGATCCCATGACCCCATGATATAAAATGTATGCTAATTCATGGTTGGGGTTTTAAGACAGGGTTCTGGCCGACAGTAATACACATTCACTTGCATGAAATACTATTTTAAACTCAGCGATTATTTTAACTTCAACAACA
The DNA here is from genome assembly GCF_019393635.1 of Dromiciops gliroides. NCBI lineage: Eukaryota > Metazoa > Chordata > Mammalia > Microbiotheria > Microbiotheriidae > Dromiciops > Dromiciops gliroides. The sequence continues at coordinate 297,138,611 of NC_057863.1, read as the reverse complement.
CTGCTGCCTTTCAGTTGCCCTTTAGGGACTGTCACTGCCCATCATGATGTAGAACCAAAGTTAACTCCTGCCCCAATTTCTTGGTGACAGTTTCCGTCTGGGAGCATGAGCTTTTATGTGCTGAGGACTTTAAAATGACTCTGAGTTGTTGAAATGGATTCCTTTTCCCTCCTATAATAACCACAGGAAGGCAGTTAGGAGGAGAGGCTTCAGAAACCCTCAGATCTATTTTTAACTTGCATAATAGCTTTTATGCTCTAATGGACAGCAGGTACTCTCCTTCCTCTGACATTGCATTGTGCTCTTGAATCACACAGCTAGATTCTATTCCATTTTCTGGGTTATAGGCAGTGGTCTCTGTCTCCTATTTGCCTAATGATATATAAAATGAGAAGCAGGACACAAATATTTGGGAAACCCAGAGTAAAGAAGGCAAATGTCTGGGACTGTAATAGATCATGTATAACGGAAATGAGCAATGGGAAAATAGCTAGAAGAAAAAAACCTAATTTAAATGGGCTAAGCTAGATAGTAGTACTTTCATTTAAGACTAAGGAATATGTATATAAAAGAACTTATAAGTTAAATGATTTAAAGGATGCTAAATAGCCCACTTAACCTCAAGATCTCTTTTTTTCTCTATTGACTTGCTATGGTGCCTGAAATTCTCACCATTTGGGTCTTTCCTTTCATTTATGACCTTTACTTGAGATATTAATCAATTAAGTGGGTGTTGACATTAATCTCTTAGCATCCATATCAGCACAAGGAAGGGCCTGGGAAAAAGGAATGAAATTTATTCTATGTAGCTATAGGATGCTGAATTAGGACTAATGAGTGAAAGTTACAGGTCAATAGATTTAGGATAAGGAAGAGCTTATTAATACATTATGACTTCATGTAAATCTAAAGGGCCGCTTCACTAAGTAATCATTTAATGAATAATAGCTAATATTTATAAAGGGCTTTAAGGTTTGTGATGTACTTTATACATATTGTCACTTGTTATTTGATCTTCAAAACAGCTGTGTGAGGTAGGTGTTATTACCATCCCCATTATAGAGATGGGGAAATCAAGGTTGTGAAAGGTTAAGTGACTTGCCCACAGTCACATAGCCAGCCTAAAGTAGAGTTTGAAATCAGGTCTTCCTAATTTCAAGATAGCTAGGTGGCATAGTGGATGGAGCATTAAGCCTAGAATCAGGAAGACCTGAATTCAAATTTAGCTTCAGTCACTTAGTAGTTGTATGACCCTGTGCAACTCACTTAACACTGTTTGCCTCAATTTTCTCATCTGTAAAATGATCTAGAAAAGGAAATGGCAAACCACTCCAATATCTGTACCAAGAAAACCCCATTTGGGGTTACAAAGAGTCAGAGATGACTGATCAATACCACCAACAACTTCCTAATTCCAAGTCTGACACCCTATCTACTATAGCTCCTCACAGGGAAATGTTCAAGCAGAGGGTTGGATAATCACCTATTAGGGAAATTTCTATTGCTCGACAAATATATTGGGTCAAAGGTTGCTTCTCTGAGGTTGTACCTAAATTTAAGGCTTGATAACTAACATGAGATGAACAAACTGTCATTTAGCATAGAGTATTCTCCAAGGGACTGAAAATGCAGGATAATGAAATTTTGTTTAGCACCTGGAAATGGGAAAGATCTGGATTGTGGAGAAAATAGGCACTTTAGTGCAAGGTTCTGGGAAATTAAGGGGAGGTCTGTAGACATTGGACACATTCTACTCAATTCAATGGACATTTATTAGTACCACGTGCAAGACTGTATGTTGGGTACTAAGTCAAAAGAAGACTTACTTATATATTAGAAAAGTGCTTCAAAACAAACCAAATTTAGCCCACCAGGTGGCACTAGTAAGCAAGGCAGACCCAGCTGTCTATCACCCAATAGCCTGAGTGACCCATCTGTGCATATGCTGGGAGGAATTAATTTCCTCCTTCCCTCCCATGTATGGCTTTCCTTCCTCAACAATTCACTCCCTCTTCCTTTATAGGAGTATGACCTTTTCAAGCTTAGCGCAGGACTTGGCACTTCCATGGAATAGGGAGAATAAAGTGCTGCCGCGTCTCTTTCTTAAACACTTTTCTACTTATTTGTAGTCATATCTGGCCCTTCCTGACCCCATGTGGGGTTTTCTTGGCAAGGATACTGGAGTGGTTTGCCATTTCCTTCTCCAGCTCATTTTACAGATGAGGAAACTGAGGCAAAAAAGATGAAGTGACTTGCCCAGGGTCACACAGTAAGCTAATAAGTATCTGAGGCAAAATTTGAACTCAGGAAGGTGAGTCTTCCTAACTCCAGGCAGGGCACTTTATCCACAGTGCCACCCAGCTGCCCTTTTTAACAGAAGTATCAGGTCCCAAGGATCATTCTCTTTCTCTCTAATAAGTAAATTCACCTCTCTATTAAATATGAACTCTCAGACCTCTAGGCACTTAGCAAACTAGCAGTTTGCATTTACAGCCACTTCATAATTTAGATCTCCCTTTTATGTTTTCTTCCTTCTTTCTCAATCTTCCTGCTTTACATTCAAGTAACACTGGAATAATTTTGATAGCTATCCAGCTTTTAATACAGAATTACAATTACAGATCCTCCTGAGAGTATTTAAAGATGAAACTGAGAGAATAACAAATGACAAAAGGGGAAAAGACCTGTCAAGATTAGTATAGCAAACTAGTATCTTTATGAATAAAAGGGCCACCACATTTGGACGCTGCCATCACATATGTTGCAAGAGGAAGCAGAAATGTCACTAATGAATATGAGAAATGCAGCTATATTAGAACAAGAACACACAAAGGATGTGTGTACTAGAGACAACACAATATAGGAGTTGGAGAATCTATTCTTTTGGGGGGGGCGGGGCACTGAGGGTTAAGCGACTTGCCCAGGGTCACCCAGCTAGTGTTGAGTGTCTGAGGCCGGATTTGAACTCAGGTCCTCCTGAATCCAGGGTCAGTGCTTTATCCACTGCACCACCTAAATGCCCCTGAGAATCTATTCTTAATATAAGCTAATGAGGGTAAACAAAGGATAGTTTTTGCTGCCAGTAAAGCTCTCTGAAAGGCTAGAAATTAGATGAGATCTTTCTTAGGTCTGTGTCTTAAGTTGGGTCTCCACCAGCTATGTGGCCAACACCAAGCCCTGCAGACTGAAATAATGTGGCCCCAGAGAAGGGACCTGGGGGGAAGCATATGTAAGTTCCTTGAATGGCTAGTGGAGGATTGGGTGACAACACAAAAGATGATTCTCTACCAGCTCTCAGGGCAGCACAGAGACTTGTGGTCTTCGAGCAGCTTGTGAACTATGGCAACTTTCAGATGGTTCAGGGAGTGGCAACTCCAGGTTTCCCTCTTTATACAGAAAAGGTCTCATCTCTGATACATAATTCATAATGTTTCCATTTTCTTGTTCCCATGGATTCTAGTGCCATTATTAGTTAAGTGAGATGTAATAGAATCAAAAGATTCATCTTCTTTTTTTAAATCTCTGCTTAGTATGCAGAAATCTGTTATTTATAGGAATTATCTCACTACCAAAAAACCAAAACCAAAACCAACCAAATACTTTACTTGGGCTGAGTTGAACATTATCTTAATTTTGGAAACAGAGATAAATATTCCCAGTGGTTTAGGCATGTAAGGCAAAAATAATCATAGGCAATAAATTACATAGGAAAGCAGAAAACTGAACAATCTAATAGGAACTAAATACTTAGCAGAGAGACTTAATGAGTTTTCTTTATAACAAAATAGTTTTGACCACTATCAGATGAAATAGTGTAAGGGCCAAATTTAGTATGGGGAGAGTTAATTGGGTAGCTTGCTGTAATATTGGGGTAAGAAAGGAGATTAACAGCCTCTTTTCAATAAACAAAACAGGGTTTATTAATGGGAACAAATTTAAAACACAAGTGAAGTTAATAGAGCTAGGGACAATGAAAAAGGGAATAGGGGAAAGAAAAAAAATATGACCCGCAAACTCACCACCACCCGGAATCAGCAGTTCCAAAGAGAACCAGCTGTGCAGTGTCTCTCGCCCTCTCCTGTGCGTGCCAGAGTCAGCTGTCTCCTCCCCGGCTTTCTCCCCAAAGCCCTGTCTCCCACAGGAAATAGAGCCATCCACCCACATAGCGCCAAGCTAATTGGCTGGCAGCCCTGATTGACAGAACTAACAGGCGGCTCTACAAATGCCAGCCGTCCAGCTTCTGGATACTGAAGACCATCTGACTTGTCCTCATTGGGCTTCTCATCATGGTGGGGCTTCCCTACAGTATCTCTCCAGCTGGAGGTGGTATTCCAAATCTCACAATAGCCTCATAGCAGTTTCTGCATAGACAATAAGGTGCTTTGCTTTTTTTTTTTTTTGAGATTCAGGGTGCTTGTATTAAAGGGGAAAAGCCTGAAGTTATCAATATAGCTGCAGAGAAATTTGATTATATGCATGTATACATTCTCAAAATCAATTTGTTTGCATTCACCAAAGAATGATATTTGCACCTGTGAAAAATTCCAAATAGCAAACATCCTTATATACTTTAGTAAAAAGGGTATACGACTTACAAAAAGACTTATGGAAGCAATGCATCAGACACAATTCAGGTAGCAATAATATAGTCAATTGTAGTAAGAGTGAGGGATGATAGATATGAAAATTTGGGGGGCAGCTAGGTGGTGCAATGGATAAAGCACCGGCCCTGGATTCAGGAGGACCTGAGTTCAAATTCAGCCTCAGACACTTGACACTTACTACCTGTATGACCCTGGGCAAGTCACTTAACCCTCATTGCCCCACCAAAAAAAAAAAAGAAAAAGAAAAAAGAAAAGAAAGAGAAAGAAAGTTTGAAGGCTATTTTGGTATCCAAAAATGTTAAAAAGACCTTAATGACAGCACTGGAAAATTCATTGGGTGGCTCCTCCATGGAGCAATTGTGGAAGAACAAGGATAAAAGTCACTTTGGACGCCTTATGGTTAGATTGCAATCTGTACCACTGAAGGAGATGCTGACATTGATAAGATCATGGATCCACTGATGTTTTATACTAAGCTACTGCTGTCAGAACAACATATACTATTTTTTACCCTCCTCAAATGGTCCTTGTTCTTTTTCCCTTTCACTCCAACCTCTATTATTACCTTTTTTTTTTTTTTTTGGCAGGGCAATGAGGGTTATGTGACTTGCCCAGGGTCAAGTGTCTGAGGCCGGATTTGAACTCAGGTCCTCCTGAATCCAAGGCCGGTGCTTTATCCCTGTACCACCTAGCTGCCCTGGTGCTATCATTATTATTTCCATTTTACAGATGAGGAAACAGAGGGTGAGAGAGGTTAAGTGACTTGCCCAAGGTAACATACTAGTAATTATCAGAGGCCAGATTTTAACTCCAGTCTTCTTCACTCCAGGCCCAGTACTCTATCCACTGCATCCCTTGCTGCCTTACTTACAAGTATTATTATCCCCATTTTCCAGATGAGACTGAGTAAGTACTGTACCTAAAGTCATACACCTAGCACACAACAGCAGAGCTGGGATTCTACCTTAAAACTAGGCACTCCACATCTGATGCTCACACTGTCCTTCTCTGAACCTGTTTCTTCCCTGATAAAATGAGGGATTTGGACTTCTAAGGTCTAACTCTAAAATCCTTTGTCTAGTGTACCTAAAAAGTGGCAAGGCCCATCTTGTTCCAATCAAACCTCTGTGACCTATTTATAAACCAGAGGAGATAGGCAGCCAGGATGAAGATCACATAGAAGAAAATGAGGAAGAGTTTTCTGGTTAAGATTAGAGACATGAGGGGTGGCTAGGAGGCACAGTGGATAAAGCACTGGCCCTGGATTCAGGAGTTCCTGAGTTCAAATCTGGCCTCAGACACTTGACACTGGCTGCATGACCCTGGGCAAGTCACTTAACCCCCATTGCCCCGCAAAAAACAAACAAACAAAAAAGATTAGAGACATGAAAAGGTCTCCTAGCTCTTCCCAGACCTAGCAAAGGTCTGAAAAAAGCACCAGAACAAACAACCATCAAGAAGTCCAAAGAAAAATCACAATATGCTTCTTAATCCAGCCTATTGTTGTTCAGTCGTTTCAGTCGTATCCAACTCTTTGTGACCCCATTTGGGGTTTTCTTGGCAAAGATACTGGAGTGGTTTGCCATTTCTTTCTCCAGCTTTATCCTGCCTAGGATTGCTCAAAAATATAGCTGGAAGCCTGTGGGCACCAGGAGAAGGGTACTGCCAGGGAAGCTGTCACAAATATAGATAACTAGGACTTTGCCAGGAATGCTCCAGAGACATTTGAAGCCTACTCTGTTCCCAGGATGAACGAGGGGGGTTTAAAGGCTGCCAGTGAAGCTTTGGAAGAATTTTAGAGCAAATTAGAAGAAGTTGAGAATAATTTCATATGAAAAAAAATACGGTACGTCATGGTTATTTTGATATATACATGTTTATTATATACACATGTATATTACATGAGGGAAATTTTCCTAGTCTTGAAATGTCCTTATGAAATATCATATGGAATGCTAAGATTCCATCTCCCTGGAAGCTCTGGGGGTTTTCTCTGGCTGTCTTTCACACTAGGAATTCTCTTCTTCCTCATCTCTGCCACCTCCCTTCTTTTGATTCAAGTCCCAGTTAAAATCCCATCTTCTGCAAGAAGCCGCTTCTGATTCTCCTTTATTGCTAGTGTCTTCTCTTTGTTGATTATATCCAATTTATCCTGTATATAACTTATTTGTACATACTCATTTGCATGTTATTTTGTTTTTGTTTTTTGGGTGGAGCAGTAAGGGTTAAATGACTTGTCCAGGGTCACACAGCTAGTGTCAAGTGTCTGAGGCTGGATTTGAACTCAGTTCCTCCTGAATCCAGGGCTGAGGCTTTAACCACTGTGCCACCCAGCTGCCCCCCTTTTTTTTGCTTTTGTTTTTTTATCTGCATATTATTTTTTTGTTTTTTTGTTTTTTTTTTGTTTTTTAGTGAGGCAATTGGGGTTAAGTGACTTGCCCAAGGTCACACAGCTAGTAAGTGTTAAGTGTCTGAGGCCGGACCCGAACTCAGGTACTCCTGATTCCAGGGCCGGTGCTCCATCCACTGCGCCACCTAGCTGCCCCTTATCTGCATATTATTTAACTGAAACTAATGATAAGATTGAGAGACATAATTTCTGGTTAATTAATAATCAGTTTATTAATTAGGCTAGCTGATAATCAATAAATTGATGATCAGATGGACCATTGATGTTTGACCTCAGGAAGTGTTGGTTGGTAGAAAGACCACTGGATTTGAGGCAAAAGTACTTGGGTTAAAATCTTTGCTCTACTTCTTATCAACTGTGTGACCCTGGGCAAGTCACTTCTCTCTAGGCTTCAGTTTATTAATCTGCATATCGAAGAAAATGGACTAAATGGTTTTATATGTCCCTTTGAGCTCTAAATCTTATCTTATCTTTATAACTGTGTAAGTTTAAGCATTGCATCCAAACTTCACTGATAGTAAGTATTGATCTGATTATGAAAAAGGAGATCCACATTATCTTATGTGTGCACTTTGAAATAACATAATCCCTGAGGAGCAAGTTTTAAATAACTCTCTGAAAGACTACTGATGATGCATACAGATGATCAAACTGGAAACTTGCCAAATTATGTAATTCCTAGATTTGTTCTTATGTCTTGAAACAGGATGGTGTAAAATAGAAATTGGTAATAAAAATAAATGTTTCTTTCCATCAGTGAGGACTTTTTCTTTTTAAAAAAAGGTTTTGGGGCAGCTAGGTGGCGCAGTGGATAAAGCACCGGCACTGGATTCAGGAGGACCTGAGTTCAAACCTGGCCTCAGACACTTGACACTTACTAGCTGTGTGACCCTGGGCAAGTCACTTAACCCCAATTGCCTCACAAAAAAGTCTTCATGACAAGCTTTTAGTCATCATTGTGATAACTCTGAGAATTAGATGCATATAAATTAATAGGAAGGGGACAAAAACAAAACTTTCATGGCTGGTTATTAGCCATCTAGTCTATAGAATAATGAAAAGATGGGGAAAAGGCAGTCTTCCTTTAGTTTTCTTCTGGCCACATTTCATAAGTGCAATGTTCCCTTTAAGAAACAAAAATGAAAAGGAGTACAGTATAGACAACAGTATTGGGGGGAAATTGTGATGTTAGAATCTTTCAGATCTGTGAGATAATTTGGTTGGTTAGTTGTTGTCCTTCATTCTTGAAAAAAGACCCAAATGACATCGCTATGTTAGAGTCAAGTTACAGTGTGTCTGACTACTGGCTGATCAGACCAGCACAAGCTTGGAATGCTCTACCACAGGCTGGGCACAAATAATCCATGTGAACCATTGGGTAGGAGATAGTTTGGGAAGCTGAAAACAAACCTACTGATGGAAGGAGAGGCAGTTTTTTTCCTAACAACATAGCAAATGAAAACATATATTTATGTATGTATGTATGTATACATATACTACCCACCCCCAAAAATCTGTGGCTTCTTTGTGGGATGAAATTCCATGCCATGGCCTAAATTGTCAAAAACTGATTATTTTACAAATTGACTTCCCTAACACATCCAGGATCAAAGCCCTTCATAAACTGACCCTTTCCAACCATCCCTATCTTCTTATATTTTTTGTTGTTGGTGGTGGTGGTGAGGCAATTGGGATTAAGTGACTTGCCCAGGGTCACACAGCTAGTAAGTGTCAAGTGTCTGAGGCCAGGTTTGAACTCAGGTCCTCTTGAATCCAGGGTGGGTGCTTCATCCACTGCGCCACCTTACTGCCCCCACTCTGGGCATTTTCACTGGCTGCCCCCCATACCTGGAATTCTCTCCTTCCTCATCTCTGCCTCCTGGTTTCCCTGGCTTCCTTCAAGTTCCAGCTAAAATCCCACCTTCTGCAAGAAGCCTTTCCCAGTCCCCCTTAATGCTAATTAATACCTTCCCTCTGTTGATTACTTCCAACTTATTTTGTGTATAATTATTAGTATATAGTTGTTTTCCTGTTTTCTTCCCCAGTAGACTGTGAACACTTTGAGAGAAGGGGACTGCCCCCCTCTTCCCCCCCAGCAATTAGCCTAATGCCTGACACATAATAGGTACTTAATAAATGTCTGTCAACTGACTAGTTGGACAGCTAAGAATCATAGGATTTAAAGCTGGAAGAAAATCTTAGAAAATATCTAACCCAATCTTTTTTGTTCTGAAGTTTGGAAAAGTGAGACCAGAGATTCTGAAGACTTGCTGAGAGTTACATTAAAGGTGAACCTGGGGGCAGCTAGGTGGTGAAGTGGATAAAGCACCGGCCCTGGATTCAGGAGTTCCTGAGTTCAAATACGGCCTCAGACACTTGACACTTACTAGCTGTGTGACCTTGGGCAAGTCACTTAACCCCCACTGCCCCACCAAAAAAAAAAAAAGTGAACCTGGGGGCAGCTAGGTGGCACAATGGGTAGAGCACCGGCCCTGGATTCAGGAGGACCTGAGTTCAAATCTGGCCTCAGACACTTAACACTTACTAGCTGTGTGACTCTGGGCAAGTCACTTAACCCCAATTGCCTCACAAAAAAAAAAAAAAGTGAACCTGAATTCAAATCCAGCCTCAGACACTTGACACTTACTAGCTGTGTGACCCTGGGCAAGTCACTTAACCCCCATTGCCCCACAAAAAAAGAAAGAAAGAAAGAAAGAAAGAAAGAAAGAAAGAAAGAAAGAAAGAAAAAGTGAATAGCGGGGCAGCTAGGTGGTACAGTAGATAGAGCACCGGTCCTGGAATCAGGAAGATGTGAGTTCAAATCCGACCTCAGACACTTAACACCTACTAGCTGTGTGACCCTGGCAAGTCACTTAACCCCAATTGCCTCACCAAAACCAAAAAAAAAAAAAAAGTAAAGGGGGGGCGGGGCGGCAGCTAGATGGCAAAGTGGATAGAACACTGGCCCTGGATTCAGGAGGACCTGAGTTCAGATCCGACCTCAGACACTTGACACTTGCTGGCTGTGTGATCCTGGGCAAGTCACTTAACCCCAATTGCCTCACCAAAAAAAAGAAAGAAAAAAGTGAATAGCAAGGCAGCTAGGTGGCGCAGTGGATAAAGCACTGGCACTGGATTCAGGAGGACCTGAGTTCAAATCCGACCTCAGACAATTGACATTTACTACCTGTGTGACCCTGGGCAAGTCACTTAACCCTCATTGCCCCACCAAAAAAAAAAAAAGTGAGTAGCAGACTTTTTGTGGTGGCAAGGAATTGGAAATTGAGGGGTTGCCCATCAATTGGAGAATGGCTGAACAAGTTGTGGTATATGACTGTAATGGAATTCTATTGTTCTGTAAGAAACAACGAGCAGGAGGAGTTCAGAGAAACCTGGAAGGACTTGCATGAACTGATGATGAGTGAGATGAGCAGAACCAGGAGAACATTGTACACAGTATCATCAACATTATGTGATAGACTTGATTCTTTTCACCAATACAACAGTACAGGAAAGTTCCAAAGGACTCATGATGGAAAAGGCTCTCCAAATCCAGAAAAAAAGAACTGTGGAATAAGGATATAGATTGAACCATACTATTTCTTTTGTTTTTAGTGCTGCTGTTTTTCTTTTTTGAGGTTTTTCCTTTTTGCTCTGATTCTTCTTTCACAGCATGACTAATGCAGAAATATGTTTAATGTTATGGTACATATATAACCTATATCAGATTACCTGCTGTTTTGGGGAGGGGGAGAGGAGAGGGAGGGAAAAAATTTGAAATTAGAAATCTTATAAAAGTAAATGTTGAAAAGTATCTCTACATGTAACTGGGAAATAATAAAATACTTTTAGAAGTAAAAAAAGGAAAAAGTGAGTAGCAGAGAAAGGTTTTAAACACAGGATATATAACTTCTGGAAATTGTTCTCATTCCTATAAATCATCACTCCAGGGGCCCATTAGAGCAGTGGGTATGTTGGAGGGTAGAAGGAAGAAAAACAAGCATTTTTTTAAAGCACTTACTATGTGCCTGACACTAAGCTAAGAGCTTTACAAATATCTCATTTGATCTTCACAACAACCCTGGGAGGTAGATACTATTATTATCCCCATTTTGCAATGGAAGAAACTGAGGAAGATACAAGTTGTGTTACTTGACTAGTATCGCCTAGCTAGTAAATGTCTGAATCCCAATTTGAACTTAGTTCTTCCTAACTACAGACCCAATCAGTTGGAGAATGGCTGAACAAGTTGTGGTATGTAAAGATAATGGAGTACTACTGTGCTATAAGAAATCATAAGCAGGCAGATTTCAGAAAAAACCTGGAAAGATTTACATGAACTGATGCAAAGTGAAATGAGCAGAACCAGGAAAACATTGTACACAGCAATAGCAAAACTGTGTGATAATCAACTGTGAATAACTTAGTTCTTCTCAGAAATACAATGATCCAAAACAATTACAAAGAACACATGATGGAAAATGCTATCCAAATCCAGAAAAAGAACCAACAGGCTCTGAATGCAGATCAAAGCATACTATTTTCACTTTCTTTATTTTTTTTGTCTGTTTTTTCCTTTTAGTCAATTTCTTTTTTCACAACTGTGACTAATATGGAAATATGTTTTGCATGATTGCATAAATGTAGCCTATATCAAATTGTTCACCATTTAGGAAGGGGGGGAAGCGAGGGAAGGAGAAAAATTTGGAACATAAAATTTGTAAAAAAAAAAAAAAGAATTATTCACCCATAAAACAGAAATGGATAGAAGAATGGGTTAAAAATCAGGATCCAACAATATTTGGTTTACAAAAAAACACATTTAAAAATGAGAAACAAACAGTTAAAATAGAGGGTTGGAGTAGAATTTATATATATATATATTTATATATATCTGATATAAAAAAAGGTAAGGGTAGCAATTATGATCTCAGCCAAAGTTATGGCTAAAATAGATATAATTAAAAGAGATACATAGGGTAACTACATTTTGATAAAAGTTACCAAAGACAATGAAGTACATATAAATATATAAGAATATGAGTCATTCCTCAATTAATAAATGGCCAAATGATATGAATAGGCAGTTTTCCAATGAAGAAATCAAAACACTATATTATTTCTATTATAAATATCCAAATTAATTATATGAAGAAAGATGCCATCTACATGCAGAGAAAGAACTGATGAATAGAGTATGTATAGGATAATTTTACATATGCACACACACACACACTTATATATATATATATATATATATATATATATATACCTATTTCTGTCTAATGGTAGCCATTTCTAGGGTGGGGGAAGGGAAGAAAATTTAAAAAGAAATTCATATATTTTTGTTCTATATTTGAAAGGAATAGCAAGTTGTACATAGTAGATAGGTAGTTTTGTGTATAATCATCTTTTTATTATTTTATGGAAATGCTTGTTTTACTCCATAAGTTATTATCTTTACATATAATTGGAAAAAAATAAAAATGCTATTAAAAATAACTATGGACCCTGGGTTCTATTTACTACACCAGGGCTTCTTAATCTTTTTCCACTCATGACCCCTTTTCTCCCTAGTATATAGGTATATAAAATGGAAAATATTATATATATATATAAACCTTCTACTGTTGCCAAATTTTTCACAACCCCCACATTAATTTATGTGACCCCATATGGGGTCATGGCCCACAGTTTAAGAAGCTTTTCACTGTACCAATTAGCTGCCAGACAGGGCAAAGGACAAAAAAGTAAATGCAATACTAAGAGAACACAATAGCCAAAGACAAGAATAAAGGCATACCTCCTCCAAAGAAACTTTCATAACTGAGATGATAATGACTTTGACTTACATAGATATTTGAAACTATTTGTTACTCATTGAAGGATTTCTGTTTTGTTTTCTTCCTTCTGTAACATTTTGGACCATGTACTAATGGGAGTAGTCAATGAGAGCTGAATCCTTAGAGGCATGTGCAGCGTGGCCTGGTTGCTACAATTCTCTATGTGGACTTCAGGTTTGCTTCATTTTCCTGGTCACTTAATATGTGGTAAGGAGGGGTCTTGTTTATTGATTGCTGAGTTGGAAGTGGGAGGGCATGTGATAGGTACTAACCCTTCCTTGTTCTTGTCCTCTGTGATTATCTCCAATATATACTAAATATATCTTATTTAGGTAAATACATACTTATTTGCATGCTATCTCTTCCATTAGACTGGCAGCTCCTTGAAGGCAAGGACTTTTTTTTTTTAACCTTTCTTTGTGTCTTCAGTCTTTATCATAGTACCTGACACATAGTAAATATTTAACAAATACTTGTTGATTGATTGACCTGCCAAATTGATCTGTCTTTCCTGGTAGTGACCGAAGAAAGACATGATGTAAGGCTCTGGGTGGGGAGACAGGTCCCAAGAAACAGCTAGGTGTCTCACTGAATAGAACACTGAGCCTAGAGTCAGGAAGACCTGAGTTCAAATCCAGCCTCAGACACTTACTAGCTGTGTGACCCTAGGCAGGTCACTTAACCTCTGTTTGCCTTAATCTACTGGCAAACCATTTCATCATCTTTGCCAAGGGTATGATCCATGATGTCATGAAGAGTCATCATGAAAAACAACTACCTGGTTGACATGTGGTTAGTGAACACATGATTGACTGTTTTTCTGTCTCTTGTGTCTGTCTATTCTTTCCTGTTTTTAGGTGAAAGAGGTGAAAGAAAAAAAAGGGTGTAACATTGTGAGCTTCGAAAGGTCTGAAGTGTGAGACAATAAAGAATCAGGAACTAGGGCATATAGAGTTTATAACAGAGTTTTCCAGGAGCTGAATTCAGTGAGAAGCAACCTGCAGGATTTAGCCCAGCAGTGATTAGGACTTAAAAAAAAATTCATCCATTGACTCTGCTACATTGGGAAATAATAACAATAGTAATAGCTAGCATTTATAGATAATTATTTAGTGCCTACTGTGTGTGGGACACTGTGCTAAGTGCTTTACAAATATTATTTCATTTCATCCTCATGACAACCCTGAGAGGTAGGTACTATTATTATTTCCATTTTACCTCATTATCCCGATTTTAGTTGAGGAAACTAAGGCAAACAGAGGTTAAGTAACTTGTGCTGGGTCACATAGCTAGGAAGTAATCTGAGGCTGGATTTGAATTTAGGGCCAGGAATCCTTTGTAGCAACTGCTCTTATGGTGACCATACAGTTATTGTTCAATCATTTTGGTTGTGTCCAACTCTTCATGACCTGATTTGGGGGTCTTCTTGGCAGAGATCCTGAAGTGATTTGCCATTTCCTTCTCCAGCTCATTTTACAGTTGAAGAAACTGAAGCAAACAAGGTTAAATGACTTGCCCAGGGTAACACAGCTAGTAAGTGTCTAAGGCCAGGTTTGCACTGAGGTCTTCCTGACTCCAGGCCTAGTGCTCTATCCACTGTGCCACCTAGCTGCCCCGAGGTACTGGGGCAAATGCAAAAATGCACAAATGCAAAAAGAAAGTTTTTGCCTTTAAGGAGCTGATGTGGGAGACAATACACAAAAGAAAACTTAAAAAGTGGTAAAGGTTAGGGTAGGCATTTAGGCGTGGTGGGGAAACCAAAGAAATACAAAATGAATGCAGCAGATTGGGAAATGAGATGTCAAGCTTGTCCTTTCTCCTTAAATGGAGACATTTATGGCTCTTCCTGCCAATCATAGAAGCAGAAGCTACTAATGAGGTATGAGTGCCAAGGCTGATTGGCTCTTACTAGATGATGAGCTTTCCCACTGATGAGTTTCCTGAGGACATGGTAGGGAAGCCAATGAAGTTAAATGAGTGCTGTCAAATAAGGATATTACTGAGGAGTAAAAAGGAAAAGGCAGCAGTAAATAGCAATGACTGGGAGAACTTCTGGGGAACAAACGATTCAGTGAAAAAAAACAGAGATTCTGTGAGGGAGTACTTCAGGATAGAGAAGCAAACCCAGGGTTCGCCTCTTACTTGAGTCCCATTCTGGGCAATATTTTAATCCATGGAAATATGGATGGTGGAGAATATGACTCACTGGCAGAGGTGTCTCTTGACTCTGAGTTCAGATGTGTATGATTTCTGTGTTCTTCTTGTTTTATTGTGTGCTTTGTGAGCCTGAGTGCTTTGAAAGAGGACTGGAGGGGGTGGCTAGGTGGCATAGTGGATAAAGCGCCGGCCCTGGATTCAGGAGGACCTGAGTTCAAATCGGGCCTCAGACACTCGACACTAGCTGTGTCACTTAACCCTCATTTCCCCACCAAAAAAAGAGGACTGGAAATTGTGAGAAAATAATTATTAATAATGGATTTCTAGGAGAAACCCAGACATTAGTCTTTGCTGCTCACTCCAGAAACCTGCCTGGGATGAGTTCACCTTAACCAAGGTGAAAGAATGCAGATTGATTCTTTTGATTAGTTAGAGGAAGACACATCTAGAGAAGGAACTTACCCTCTAAGACCACCCCTCAATTCATGCTAATCAATGGAGCTGAATGATGCTAACGAATTAGCATCAATGTATGGTGACCCTCCTCTACCAAAAAGAGGATAAAAAGACTGGATCCCAAGGGGCTTGCTCTCATCTGGTCTCTCTTTTACTCTCCACACACACTCTCCTCTCTCTCTCTAGCTGCTCCCCTTCTTGGCTCAATACACTGGGTATATAATTATTTAGGCCTGTAAGCCTGTGACTAGTGGGGAAGTCAGGGAAACACATGGTCAATACTTTAATAATATGTGATATTAATTTAATAATAAATGCTTACTGCCCAAACTGGTGCAATAGCTACTAATATATAATTTAGTAATATTTTAGAAAACCCAGCCTAGTCCCCCAATAATTTAAATAACACAAAATATATATACCCTTGAAAGGCACTAGTTACTAATGTTCTCAGGTTCAACCTAAGAGGATGCAATGGTCTAGAGAAGTGAGTGGCCTCCAAAGTATACCCAGGTTCTTAGACAGGAAAATGGGGGGCGGAGGGCTATGACATAAGGGTTATACATATTATAACTATTGGGCACTTGTAGTGTTCCCTATTAGATTCTAAGCACCCTGAGTATAAGGACTAGGTGTTATTTATCTTTTTATTTTATTCCCCTTCTTCCCAGTACTGGGCTCTGTACATAATAGGTACTTGATTAACAGTTGTTTTTTAAAATTTAATCAGCACTTTCTAGGTGCTAGGCATAGTTAGGGGATGAATAAGACATGCATACATACCCTTATAGAACTTTCTGTTTTGCAGGATACAACTAGCTTTTGAGAGGTAAATTCAATTGATGTCTCTGCATTTTGTTTTGATCACATTCTGCTCACTCCTGGGTTGCATGAAATTATGACATGTATATATCTAGTTTAGACGCAATGTCTGTCTTATCAACATGAGGAAAGGACATATTTTATACTTTTTGGCCTGTAAAATAATAAATCTCTATCCAAATAGGGATAACACAAAATAGTGGCTAAGTGAATCCTGGTTGCTAAAAGCTTAATGGATAATGAAAGATATTTTCAGAAAAAAAAGGCTGGGGGAATATTCAGCTTCTAGACATGACAAAACTAAAATTATAGTTTGTACTATTATCTTGTCCTAGCAATGTGGGTTGACTGTAATTTGGTATTAGATAGTGTTATATATTTAGCAGCATTAGTCAGCCTTATTAAAATGGTTCCCCTGGAATTTTGGTTACAACAGTGAAAGGTCATAGAAGAAACCAGCTCTCCAATACATACTTCAAAAATCTTAAAAGGGCAGCAGATCAATTAATGATTAAGAAACCAAAGAGAAACAACAGAAAGCACTTTCATCTAGCTTAGGACAAGACAGTCAAAAGACTGACAGTGTTGGGAGAAGACTTCCCACAGAGAAGCCAGCAGGATCACTGGTAAACATACCAGAAGCAGGCTTTAATCAGAGACTATCCAGGCAGCACCTGAAGTCTGCAACACTGTGGCAAGGATACCCCAATGGGGCCTTAAGACCAAAGCACTTTGACCCAGGACCAGTGAGAATTGAATGCAACAGAACTATGATCCAGGATAATGGAGGGGCAGGGGGAACTTTACCAATGCTCTGAGTGCAGATAAACCAAGGAATGTGGAAGTCAGAGGCAAGAGTCCAGGAAGTTAAGGTCAAGACCAAACAAGACTAAACCATATCATTCAAGAGTGAAAAAGGAAGAAGACCTTGGTCCAGGTACAAAGTCCAAACCAGGAATTGAGGCTAGAAACATGAGTAAACAGGAAAAGGACACACAATATAATGAAGAAATACTACGAGTTGAGAGGCATGAGGTAAACTCAGAAGAAAGTAACTCTTTGACAACTAAAACCAGTCTCAGAAAAATAAAATTACTTGGCCACAAGGACTATAAAAGTATCTAGAAGAAATGGAGTAAGAGTTTAAAAAGTGAAAAAAGAACTCCAGAGGAAAAAGATTGGAAGAGCAATAAATGTTTTAGAGCCAAAGGTGAAAAACCTTATGTAGGTATGGGACAATCTGAAAATTAGGATGGGACAAACAAAACTCTAGCAGATAAGAAATTTTAGAAGAAAATCAATAGGTTAGAAAAAAAATGTTATCTACAATTGAAAGTGGCTGACCTGGAAGAGTCATAGAAATAACAAGCATTCTTGTGCTTATTATATACCAGGTATTATTCTAAGAGCTATAGATACAAAGACAATAGCAGTGGAGGCAATTCCAGCTTTCAAAGAAATTGTATTCTAATGGGGAGAAAATATGGCGACAACCAATTAAACAGGAGATGTATAGAGATTATATGGAAGGTACTTTGAGAAGGGAAGGCATTAACAGCTAAGGGACCAGGAAGGCTTGCCTAGAGTAGGTGGAACTTGACTTGAGTTTTGAAGAAAATCAGGGAAAGCTTGGGACAGAGGTGAGAGGGTAGAGAATTACAAGTGTGGAGGATAGCTGGCTCAAAGCCCTGGAAATACAGTTTCATGTTTGAAGAACTATAAATAGGTTAATGTTTCTGGAATGTACAGTGGATGGAGAAGAGTAAAGCATAAGGATGAAAATGTAGGAAGTACTTTAGTAGAAAGTAGAAAGAACTTTAATTGCCAGACAAAGAATTTTATATTTGATTATTATATTAGGTAATAGGGAGCCACTGAAGCTCATTGAGAAGAGGAATAACATGAACAGACCTATACTTCATTTGGCAGCTGAGTGGAGGGTGGCTTGAGTGGAGAGAGACTTGGGGCATGAAAGCCAAGTAGAAAGCTATTACATTAGTCCAGGAAAGAGGTGATGAGGACCCGAAGCAGCATTGCAACTATATGAGGGGAGAGAGAATCATAGAAGAACCATCTACCCACCATGTCTGGATAATATCTGGACCAAGTAAGAATGAGGAGTTGAGCGTGACACTTGAGGTTTCAATCCTGAATGAATGAAAGGAGTCTAGTGCCCTTGACACTAATACAGAAGTGTAGAAGATGATACACTTCTTGTGGAAAGACTATGAGTTCTGTTTTCGACATATTTCAAAACAGGTGCAAAAAGGAAAATAGGTCATTGAGAGATAATTTAAGAATCATCATAATTCCTGAAAATCATGACCAAAAAAACAATCTAGGTCCCACATAAATGAAAACTGCCCTGATTCATCAGAACAATAAGGCAAAGTGAAAATAGAATTTACTGGTCATTTCCTGAAAGATACCCCAAATCAAAAAGTACAGGTAATTTCATAGTCAAAATCTATAGCTTCCAATTTAAAAATATTCAAAAGAAAAAAAAAGCAGCTAGAAGGGGGAATTCAAATACTAAGGAACTACTGTCAGGATAACATAGGTTTAGTGGCTGCTACTTCAAGGAAGAGAAAGTCTTAAAACAATATTGTAAAAGGAAGATTAAGGTTCACAACTTAGTCTTAAAACAATATTGTAAAAGGAAGATTAAGGTTCACAACTTAGGCTGAAAGGCCAAGTATGAAAAAGACAGGTAAAAACATGGATCTTTAATAGAACAGAGGACCTTAAAATATTATGAAAGTTGAGTAGACACTTTGGAATGCAAATGTAGATTTCTGCGTCAATATAAACCTAGAAAGGAAAATACATTTGAGCAATTGAAACAGAAGAAATAATCATGTTTCTATTATAATTAGGGGAGAAGAGATAAGTGAATGTCCCTTTAGAATCCTAATGTCTTCATAAATCACAAATGGAGTGAAAGACATAGGGCCTCAGTGTGGTCTTGTTCTGTTCTGATGGCCTTAAGAAAGGAAAGTAAAAAGCAGGAAAAAAGGAATACACTAGGGAAGAAATGGGGGGAAAAGAGAGAAATTTACTATTTCTCATAATTGGGATGACAAGAAGACTAAGCAAACATTAATAAAGGGATGAGGGAATCATTACATTCTACAAACCTCACCTATCTTCTTTCAAGATTGCTTAACTAAATGATCTCCAATTGCTTTCCTTAATCAGTTCACAGATTTTCAAATGGAATTATATGCTATTACTATTCAGTAGTACTCCCCTAGCCCTTTAATTTATTTCTTTTGACTGAGGCATATTCTTACACTGCCCTCTTCTAATCATGAAGCCATTTTTGAACTCCAGTCTATCCTAACTCCAGACCTAGGACTCTATCCACTGAGCCACCTAGCTAACTCCAAAATTTCATGTTCTTCCCCATTTTTCTTAGTCTCCCAGATAAAAGCATCTCAGCTTTCTCTTAGTCAGAAATTTGACCAGGGACAACTGGCTTGTCTCTTTGGATAGTTCCCTTAAGGCTCTATTTTTAATCACAACTCAAAATGTTCATACATTGCCTGTCTGGATCACTTGTTTTCTAATCCTCCAGATAATCTTGTTCTCTCTTTCAAAACCTAAAGCAAAAACCTCCAAACTCTGCCATTCATACTGTCACCATCTCATTCAACCCTTCCCCACAGATTCTGTGTTCATTCTTGCAATCTCAAGCAAGAAGTTCTGTTTCATTCTGCAAGTGGAACTTCAGCTTGCACTATATATTATATTTTTGTTCCTGAGACACTCATGTTGCAATAACCAAAGTTCTGTAGATCATTGGAATATTCCTTTTGCCATCCATACTTGACAAGGCAACAATCCTCAGATCTCTGTGGACTTCCTTCTCTTTTTTTCCTTAATAGTATTTTATTTTTCCCAGTTACATGTAAGGATAGTTTTCAACATTCATTTTTGTAAGATCTTGAATTCCAAATTTTTCTCCCTCCTTCCCTTGCCTCCCCCCTCCCCAAGACAGCAAGCAAACTGATATAGGTTATATATGCACAATCACATTAAACATATTTCCAAATTAGTCATATAGTGAAAGAAGACTCAAAACAAAAGGGAAAAACCTCAAGAAAGAAAAAGTAAAAATAGTATGGTTTAATCTGCATTCCAATTCCAGATTTTTTTTCTGGATGTGGAAAGCATTTTCCATCATGAGTCTTTGGAAATGTCTTGGATCATTGTATTGCTGAGAAAAGCAAAGTCTATCACAGCTGATCATCACACAATGTTGCTATTACTGTGTACAATGTTCTCCTGGCTCTACTCACTTCACTCATCAGCTTTCCACTTAAGTCTTTCCAGGTTTTTCTGAAATCTGCCTGCTCATCATTTCTGTACAATAATATTCCATTACATTCATATATGTGGACTTCCTTCTAACTCAGTTTACTAATGAAGTAGAAAATAATTTCATACCCTGAGGCAGAATTGCTATTTTTTCACTTAATATTTTTGGTTCCTAGAATCATTCCTTATACATAGTAGGCTTCTCAGTCAGTTAATCACTCAATCAACAAGTATTAATTATTAAGTGCCTACTAATTGGTTTTAGGCACTGGGGATAGAAAAAAGAAAAGTGAAACAGTACCTACCATTACAGAGCTTACATTCCCTTGTGGGGAAGGGATAGTATAGTAGCAAAAGCCCTAAATTCAGTTACAAATCCCAGATATGGAAATTATAGCATGGATCAAAATAAAAGTTGGGCCTGGTAATGACTAATGCTTTTAGCACCCTAAATAAAATAACCATCTGTCCTAGTCTAAAAGAACCAAAAGGAAATTTTAACTGGCTTTACCTTTGTTGTCTTTGTTATCCATTTTGTTTAACCAGTGAAAACATGACCAATGCATGTGTAAGTATTCTTTAATCCCTTTTGTAGCAAATAGGACCAGGAATAGATTGGTTACCTTAATAAGGCTAAGGGACAAGGGCTTTGCAGACCCTCTTATGTTCATTAAGCCTCACTTAAAAGACTGATTTCTAAACCTTTCCTATAGTCCTGACATATACCTTTTTCCATCCTTCACATATCCCATATCACAAGGTCAGACTGAACTGGCCTAGTCTGGCCTGGTGCCACCCCTACACCTGCAAAGGCATAGGCCATAAAGACTGTGGGAGTTAATTGTTAAATTCAGTTCAACAAGATCCTCATTAGGGGCAAATTACCTGAGTAATCTGCTAATTTTCCAATCAGAGTGAGTGTTTGCACTTGTGATTTGGAAATAATTACCACATGGTATAAAACCTGTGTCAAGATTATAGGAAAGGTGAGTCTAATTTCATATGCTGACTGGCTGGATGACATTGCATGTGGCTGGTAGTTTGGGTCTTTTAGCAGCTTTTGGATAGCCTGAGTTATGGTTTTGCTAAGCTTGTTTTTGTTATTTGCTGATACCATGATCACTACTGCAAACCACCAAAAGGTGACAACACTGTCCTTTGGAACAGAAATAGCTGTGGCTCCAGGTGTTGGGTGGAGATCCGAAGAAGGACAATGCTTGTGTTCAAATGCTTTCTCCTCTAGCTTCTTAGCCGAATATCACCTGAAGAGTCAGGAATAGAATACCACAGTAAACTAATAATAGTTACAATGTCTTTAAAAACAAAAAAGGGGAATTTTTCTAAAACTCTGCCTTGAGAATAGATGACCCAAAGCTGGAAGAATCTATCTAGCAGATAGATTAAAATCTATCTATTTTTTAATTTTTTTTTTTTTGGTGAGGCAATTGGGGTTAAGTGACTTGCCCAGGGTCACACAGCCAGTAAGTGTTAAGTGTTTGAGGTCGGATTTGAACTCAGGTACTCCTGAATCCAGGGCCAGTGCTTTATCCACTGCGCCATCTAGCTGTCCCAAAATCTATCTATTTTAATAAAATCACTGCATGTAAGATGGGGATGTCTTTCATTCATAGTGTTTATACAGAGGTTACTTCTCTGGAGTAGTGCTTAGATGGGATTGATTAACAAACATAGAAAGGAGGGTGCTTCCTTATATCAAAATGAGGGAGGTCTTTGGGGGGATAGTATTTGGAATTTTCTACTAGTGACATGGGTTTGAGTGGTAAGTCCCTATAGTAAGTAGCACAGATCTTTTGTTCCCAAGTGTGGCTCACCTTTGTCTTGAGGGATTATCTCTACTAGGTCTAGGGGTCAATTTACATTTTATATTATTGATCTGTCTCTCCATTTAAATACTCTCCTATTTATGAAATCTTGGTTAAGGGTATTATTTTCAAAGTGTCTTCACTGTTTGTGACTTCTGAATGAAGTCATTCTCTGTTCATCCTTCCCTGTGTCTTAGCCACGCTGAAATGTTTCTCCCTCTCCAGAAATCTAAACCTTTTATAAAATCTCTTTCTATGCCCAGATTAATCACATGCAAGGATCAGCATCTGTCAGCTTTTCTTTTATATAAAGGAAGGATTAAAACAATAGCAATGAAATGATAATGAGCAATGGGAGGGGAAGGAACAGTTTATTTGGATAGGAAGAAGTCTGCAGATTGTACTGTTGATTGCAGAAGATGAATCACCTTCTCCCCCAGTAGATGATAGATAGATAGACAGACAGACAGACAAAGCATTTACTATGTACTAAGCATGTGCTAAGTCTGGGGATACAAAAATAAGAGATCATGACAGTCTCTATTCCCAAAGAACTGGCATTCTAATTTTGTTGTTGTTTAGTCATTTTCAGTTGTATATGACTCTTTGTGACTCCATTTGGGGTTCTCTTAGCAAAGATACTGAAGTGGTTTGCCATTTCCTTCTCCAGCTCATTTTTACAGATGAGGCAAAAGGGTTAAATGACTTGCCCAGGTGATATAACTAGTAAGTGCCCGAGGCCAGATTTGAACTCAGTAAGAAGAGTCTTCCTGACTCCCCACCCAGCACTCTATCTACTATGCCTCCTAGCTGCCTTGACATTCTAATAAGAGAAGACAACCCATGAAGGGGAGTTTGAAAGCAGGGTGGGAGAATGAGGGAGCTCCAGGCTCATTGAATTGATCTGACAGTATCGTATCATCTCAGGAGGTGAGGCAGTTGGGATGGTGGTAGAGAGGCTGAGCTTTAAACCTGAACCCTTCCCTTTCCCAAGTGGAGTGGAGATTGTCCACCAGATTAATGGGAACAAGAGCTTTGAGTCAGTCCTTTTTTAACAGGTGTGAGGGAAAATGTTCCATTCCCTCTGGTTGTTCTATAGTTTCACCAATGTATGCTCATCAGCTCTCAGCCCAGGGAAGAAAGAACAATATTTGCTCCTCGGGGCTCACTTCCCATTGATCGCTCTTCTGCACAGAAGAAAGGGAAGGAGAAGAGGAGTTGGCATCCATATATGAAGTACCCTTCTCCACTATGTGCACCTTCCTGCCTAGGGGCTGGGATTGGAAAGAATGGCTGCTCTTCTACTTCTACCTTTAAAGAAAACAGTCCAGAAAACCTTCAAAACCTTGTCCCAGGATTCCAAGGTCAAAACCATCACCAAATGGTGAGTAATGATAAGCCTCTGCTTGACCATCATTTCCAAAGAAGTTCTCACAATGCAGCTGCTACGGTAAAATAGTACTTTCAGGTCTCTCAGTGGTGTATTGGAACCAGCTCCAAAGGGCTCATAGGACTATTAAACTTTCAGTATGAGCACTTACACATAGGGAAGATGCAAATACTCCACATCAGGACCTGGTTTATTGTTTTGTTGATTTTCTTTTTTCCTTCCTTTCTTCCTTCCTTCCTTCCTTCCTTCCTTCCTTCCTTCCTTCCTTCCTTCCTTCCTTCCTTTCTTTCTTTCTTCCACAGGGCAATGGGGGTTAAGTGACTTGCCCAGGGTCACACAGCTAGTAAGTGTCAAGTGTCCGAGGCTGGATTTGAACTCGGGTACTCCTGAATCCAGGGCTGGTGCTTTGTCCACTGCACCACCTAGCTGCCCCCATTTTGTTGATTTTCTAAACTTAAGTTATGGAGTAAATGTTAAGGAAGATTAAACTTGAAAGTATGTCCCTATGTTCATTTCCTTCCACAAAAAAGACCAGTTTTTAAACATTTATCAGCACACCTCAGTTTTATAGGGAATATCTGATACAATCCCTAGATGTAGATAATACCAGTGCTATTATGCCGATTTTGTATATGGGGAAAGGAAGTATCTAAGATGTTCAGTGATTTGTTCAAGGAGCTGAAATCTCTTGGCCCAGAATCACAATGTCTCTCATTAGTGGGCTCCAAAAGGGTCTTCTATATGTCTTGTAAACTGGTTTCTTATT
Source organism: Dromiciops gliroides (assembly GCF_019393635.1). Lineage (NCBI taxonomy): Eukaryota > Metazoa > Chordata > Mammalia > Microbiotheria > Microbiotheriidae > Dromiciops > Dromiciops gliroides. The sequence goes on along the minus strand of NC_057863.1, from coordinate 297,114,020 downwards.
GTATTTTAATTTTTATAATATGACAATACCTTTCCTAGCTATGAACCACAATTTTTGTGTTTGTTATTGTTGCTGCTGCTCTTTTTGAGAAACAACAAATACCTAAATTTATGTAAAAACTGTTACCTAAAATTAGAGCATCTCCTAGAAAAGGGGTCAGTTTAGCTAGAACACAGGGCACATAGGGATGTCAGTCTACAGTTTAGAAGAGAGGTCAATGCCAGAAAATAGATTTGCAATGCAAATAAATTTTAATACTAGCCTAAGAAGAACACAGAAAAGGGAAATTGTATATGCATGTGTGTAATTAGTTTGCAGGTAAGAGACAGGGACAGAATTATTTTTCAATTATCTAATGTTAAGTATTATTTATGCAAGATTCCCTTCCATTAGCACAGGTAATCAAAAGTTGACTATAACATGTAACTGGAAAATAATAAAATACTTTTTTTTTAGTGAGGCAATTGGGGTTAAGTGACTTTCCCAGGGTCACATAGCTAGTAAGTGTTAAGTGTCTGAGGTCGGATTTGAACTCAGGTACTCCTGACTCCAGGGCCGGTGCTCTATCCACTGTGCCACCTAGATGTCCAAAATACTTTTATTTTTTTTTAAAAAGTTGACTATATATTTTTTCTTTATAGCTTTGTATCTTATTATGTTTAGTTTTTAGCCCTTGCTTTGCACTTTAAAAAGCTAACTGTATCTTGAAATGTCTTGGAAAAAACAATACATTTATAAGGAGATGATTTTTGGTTCAAATTCCAGCTCCAACTCTTACTCACATGTGCATGTAGGGAACAACTTTTCTGAACCTTGGTTTTCTCTTCTATAATTCAGAGAAATATGCGCTGGGGTTTAGGTTCAAATTCTGGCTCAGCTACTAACTACTATGTGACCATGGGTGTTTCTTCATTTCTCTGGACCTCAGTTTCCTGATTTGTTTAATGATGGAATTGAACTTAGAATGCCACTAAGATTTCCTGATCAATTCTATGATTTTATATACTTAATACCTTGATGGAATTATGATGTCATTGGTGTAGGTATTCTTTCCATTAGCTCTAACCACAACCATGCCTTCCCACCCTATGCAATTCTTGTTTGTGTTTTCCCCCCTCCCATAGGTCCTACAGAAAAGGCACAAAGGTCTTCCTTTCATTATTGAAGTATCTTGATATTCTAACATATTATTTATTTTTTTATCTTCCCTATTCAAAAGGTCCAAGTGCTAATTATACAAATGAATAATTATATCTTCAAAAACCTAAGTCACTAGTTGGAAATAGGTTGGAATGGTTTTGGAAATCTAATTAGGTCAAGATGACCTTTACATTTATTCTGAGACCTTTATCCTCAGTAGATTCTCACTTCTGAGGGCGTTTCATCATTAGTTTCACAAAGACAATTTACTCACCCATCTAAGATGAGAAATGATTTATACCTGGCAAATACTAAAGATTTGTATTCAGCTCCTATTCTGCTGTTTCACTGTGGTATGGAGTTAACCCTGGGTTCTCACAGGCTTTCCCCAGAGGGGTGCATTATTGGGCAAACCCTGTAAAACAGGAAATTATGGAGTACAGGCCATCCAAAGACAAACAACCAGGTTAAGCTTGAAGGGGTTTATCGCCAGATAGGCAATGGATTGAGGGGGGTGTGTGGTAGAATTGGGGTCCTCATGAATTCATTAAACCATCTTCGGGGTAGAAAATGACTTTCATATGCTTGGGTGGAGAAAGTACTCACACTGGTAAAATCATGGATACTTTGAAGTTTTGAAGAATATGGATAAAACATATTTTAATTGCCTCTTGAGAAGTCAAGCTGATGTAAGGAGCTGGGGGGAGGGGAGGGAAGACTGCAGGCTGCTAATTGGGATATACTAAGCTATTTACTTATAAGATTGGTTTTATACAGTTATGACAGCTGTTTCGATTGCCCATGACAACCCTAGACAATAGGCATTGATGGTGACAGTTTATATCAGATGAAGGTATCCGAATTATTTTAGTCCACATGCCACTCAGATGGCCTCCCTCCAAGATGAGATGATATGTTCCCAAATTTGGGCTGAACTATTCTTAGTATTCTTAGGGGAGCATGACTTCAAGATTCCAATTCTCTGGGCAGAAATCCAGCAGAAGCTCAGATCTCCACTACCTTTTCTTGGTGAGAAAGGGGAGAAAAGCTTTTTTAAAAATCTCCTTGGTGGGGAGGAATAGGACAGGAACTCTTGTGTCTCTTTGGCTCTAGAGGTACCTGCTTATCAACAAAAATTTCAAGAGGGGGAGAGAAAACAAGAAAGCATCCAAGATATTAATGTGGCCACATTATTATTAGGATTTGTTTTAAACCAGCCAGCTAAGGGGATTATTTTTAAACCTTAGTCTGAAATAGAAAAATACCATCAGACTATTTATCTTTGCCATGGATTCTTAGGATGAGGAGAATCAGCCTGTTTTTTCAAAAGTCTCACCTTCCTGATGGCCTTTAGAATCCTTCAAAAATATTTAACTTAGATTTTTTTCTAGTCTCAGTGGAAGGAAGAGGGATTTATTTGTTAATTTCAGAATATTTTCACCTGATCTGAGATACACTTAAAAATAACTATTTATCATTCAGTACATGGGAGCAAATATGTAATAAATATTTTAAAAATATCTACCTACAAGGGCAGCTAGGTGGCTCAGTGGATAGAGCACCAGCCCTGGATTCAGGAGGACCTGAGTTCAAATCCAGCCTCAGACACTTAACACTTACTAGCTGTGTAACCCTAGGCAAGTCACTTAACCCCAATTGCCCCGCAAAAAACAAAAAAACCAAAACAAACAAACAAAAATCTACCTACAGATGTTTTATATATTGGTCACTTTTCCTGATTTTCTTTTCCCTTCTTTCTCTTAAGAAAATTTTTTGTTATAAGGGATGAATCATAGGAGGTGTGTGTGGGGATACATGAGGGCCTTTGGGTAATATAAAAACAAAAGATAGCAATAAATGTATTATTATTATTAGCTATCATTTATGTAGCAATTTAAGGTTTAAAAAGTGCTTTATAATTATCTCATGTTGTTCTTACAACAACCCTGAGAGGTAGGTATTATTCCCATTTTACAGATAAGGAAACTGAAGCAGGCAGAATGTAAATGACTTGCCCAGGGTCACACAGTCAGTAAGTGTCAGAAGCAGTATTGGGGCACTGCTCTTCCTGACTCCAGGTCCAGATTTCATTTCATTTTATTTATTTATTTATTTTGTGAGGCAATTGGGGTTAAGTGACTTGCCCAGGGTCACACAGCCAGTAAGTGTCAGGTGTCTGAGGCTGGATTTGAACTCAGGTCCTCCTGACTCTAGGGCCGGTGCTCTATCCACTGCGCCACCTAGCTACCCCCCACTAAAAATGAGGGGCAGCTAGGTGGCACAGTGGATAGAGCACCAGCCCTGGAGTCAGGAGGACCTGAGTTCAAATCCAGCCTCAGACACCTGACACTTACTGGCTGTGTGACCCTGGGCAAGTCACTTAACCCCAATTGCCTCACAAAAAAAACCCCAAAAAACAAAAAACATTCTAGTAGGTATTTGTAAAGTAATCCTTTTCTATTTCACATTATATATTAGCTCCAGGACCTCCAAACCCAAATCAGATTATAATAGTTTCATCACATTTTAAAATTCCACTGTTGTAGCAAACTAATTATTTTCAGTTATTGAGAACCAGCAATATTGTAGTAATTGTAATGGATATAGTTTATTTTAAAATGAAAAGGCAACTGCAAAAAGACAATTACAATCATCTTCTGATTATCTGGATGTAAATTATTCACTTTGAAATTATTAGCACCTTGGGTAGCTGCCTCCCCTTCCTGCTAGCCACCTAGGGTCCTAGCTAGTCACAGATTGTAGGGTACAGTCCAGTCAACATGTATTTAATAAGCATCTACCATGTTCTAGGATTGTTCTGCTTCCCCTAGTCTTAGCAGAGGCTAGACTGGCTTATTTTATGTGTGGCCTACGTGTCAGTCAGTTAGTTACATAATGGGCACCGTGTTAAGTGCTGAAGGGAGGGCAGTTTCCCACGTCTATCTCAAAAAGGAAAAATCCAATCACAAAGGGGAGAATGAAAGAGCAAACTGTTTTTTCCTATCTTTTGCTTAGTAAGGTATAGAGGAAAGTCTGCTGAATTGGAAATCAGAAGTCATGGGTTCAAATTCTGTCTCTGCTATATGCTGCCTGTGTGAGCTTGGGTAAGTTCCTTTATCTGAGTCTCTGGTTCCTCATATGTAAAATGAGGTGGTTGGACTTGATGATTTAAGATTCCTTCCAACTCTAAATCTAAGATTCTGTGCTCTTTGGGGTGTTCCATGCCCCTGCTCCCCTGAGACTTGATTATAAACAAAAGACTAGTCAGGCACTATCTCCAGCCAAAACAAAGCCAAAAACCTGTATTCCTGGCACCCTTTTGAGTTCAGGTAGAGAATGTTTTGAGTCATAATATGCAGTACTGGGCTCTTTGCCATTTGTCCTTCATATGCCATTGGTGGAGTCCAATGTAAACAGTACTGTTCTCTTTGTAAATACCCAGGGAGCTCCTGGTAGCTGGATCCAGAAAAAAAGGGGTTGATGTGATTAGTCATTGTGAATACCGATGCACCATAAATAGCTCTTGCAGAAAGGCCCTCAGTCTTGTAGACCTAATTGTAATTCCCTCATCCTTAGTATTTTCAGCTGCAGTTCTTTGCTTCTTGGTTCAAACAAGCTAGAAAGTAAACTGTCACCCATACTCAGGTTTCCTCCTTTCTTCCCCACAGGTGGACACCCTAGATCTGCAGTGTGATGAATAGGAGGGAAAATGGGAGTGAGGGAAGTGACCCTTTATCATCTTTTTGTCATTCTCAACATAATCGTTATTATCATAACTGATATTCATATAGTGCCTTAAGGTATACAAAGTGTTTTATATATATGATCACATTTGATAATCAAATGACTCTGTGAGCCTGTAAGATATTAACCCTCCTTTATAGATGAGAAAACTGAGGCTCAGTGAGGTAAGTTGATTTGCCAGTGATCACAAAGCTAGCAAATTTTTTTTTTAAACCTTTATTTATTTAAAGTTTTGAGTTCCAAATTCTATCCCTCTTTCATTCCCTCCCTCCCTCCCCTCCCTCCTCCCTCAGGTGGTAAGCAATCAGATATAGGTTATACATGTGCAATTATGTAAAACATTACCATATTAGTTATTTTATATAAAAAGACTCAAGTGAAAAAAGAAAGCACAAAATAGCATGCTTCAGTCTGTGTTCAATCAATATCAGTTCTTTCTCTGGAAGTGGATAGTCTGCTTCATCATTAGTCCTTTGGGATTGTCTTGGATCATTGTATTGCTGATCGTAGTTAAGTCATTCACAATTGCTCATAGAACAATAATGCTGTCACTGTGAACAATATTCTCCTGGTTCTGCTCACTTCACTATACATCAGTTCATATGAGTCTTTCCAGGTTTTTCTGAAATCATCCTGATTGTCATTTCTTATAGCGCAATAATATTCCATTATAATCATATACCACAGCTTGATCAGTCATTCCCAAATTGATGGACATTCCTTCAATTTCCAATTCTTAGCCACCACAAAGAGTTGCTATATAAATATCTTTTGTACATTTTTTCCTTTTCTCTTTTTCACAGTTACTATTGTTAACTGTTTTCTTCCATCCTATTCCCTTCCCCATGATATTTATTCTGTTATCTATCTTCTTTCACCCTATCCCTCTTCAAAAGGGATCTAACCCTGCAGGAAAGTAGGAGGGAAAAGGGATAAGGAGGGAGGGGTGAAAGAAGGGAGGGCAGATTGGGAGAGGGGACAGTCAGAAGTAAATTTCTTTTTTAAAGTTTTTTTTCCTTTTTTATTCTGAACTTAAAGAGGATTATACATGAAATTTCAAATCTTTAATATGTAGAGTCAATCAATAAGTATTTATTAAGCACCTACTATATGCCAAGTACTGCAGATAACACAAAGAAGGGCAAAAGAGTCCCTGCCTTCAAGGAGTTCACAATGTAATGGGGAAGAAAACATACAAATAGTTGTGTAAAAACAAGCTATATGCACAGTAAAAAGGAAATAGTCAAGAGAGGAAAGGTACTACAATTAAGATGGATTGAGAAAGGCTTTCTCTCAAAGGTGGGATTTTAGCTGAGTTTTTTCCCTTTTAATTATGCAAGACATTCAATATATAACTTTCAAAGCTGTTTGGTTGGTTTTTGCTTTCTTTCTTTCTTTCTTTCTTTTTTTTTTTTTTTTGCCTTTCTGCTGTTCTCTTCTGTGAATTTTAAAAATGATTCAATGATTCTTTTTTTCTTTTTGGGGGGCGGGGGTGGGTGGATAGGGAAACTCTATGGCTAATCCCTTCTTCCCTCTTCACCCCTTCCCTTGGAAAAGAAAAAAGAAAAACAAAACCCTTAAATATTTATTCAAATGAATTGTTATATTTTTTCTAATACAGTAAAATAATGTTATAGAAATGCTTATTTTTATTCTATAAACTAAAAATAAAATAAATATGTGAAAAATGCATCTAACTGGTACATTTCAAAGTCAAGATTGAAACCTAGCTTTCTCTTGACTTCAACTCTAGTAAGGAGATAATAGTTCCGCAAGGCTCTTCCCTGTTCGGACTCCACAGATAGAGAATTATTTTTAGTTCTTGGTAGCACAGTTGAGAAGGTATTTGGAGAGTGTTCAGAGGAGTACAACTACAATGTTGAAAGGCTATTGGAAGATTTGTTGAAGGAGGTAGAAATGAGGAAGAGTGGACTCCAGGAGGACATGATAACTGCCTTCCAGTATTTGACGGTCTACCAACTAGTAGAAATTGTTCTTGTTCTGCATGGCCCCAAGGAATAAAACTAGGAGCAATGGATGGAAGTTGCAAAGAGATCAAATAAAACTTGGTATAAGAAAAAACTTCCCAATCATTAAAGCAAACCAAAAGTGGAATGAGGCATTTTAGAAATTAGTAGAATCCTACTGACAAGAGGTCTTCAAGCAAAGGCTGGATAACCACTTGTCAAGTATGTTGTGGAAAGAATTTTTTTTCAGGTATAGTTTGGACTAGAAAGTCTCTGAGGTAAGATGGTAGAGTAAAAAGGTAGTATTTGCCTGAGTTCTCTCAAATCCCACCCCCCCAAAACAATATTAAAATAATGCCTCAAGGTAAAATAGGTACACTAATGTACTATTGGTGGAGTTGTGAACTGGTTCAACCATTCTGGAAATTTGGCCAAAGGGCTATAAATGTATGCATACCTAGCAATACCAGTAGTGAGTCTGTATATGAGATAGAGAGAGAGAGAGAGAGAGAGAGAGAGAGAGAGAGAGAGAGAGAGAGAGAGAAGACCTATATGTACAAAATATGTATAACAGCTCTTTTTGTGGTGGTAAAGAATCAGAAATTGAGGGGATGCTCATCAATTAGGGAATGGCTGAACAAGTTATGGTATATGATTTTGTAATGAAATACTATCATGCTATAAGAAAGGATGAGCAGGGTGATTTCAGAAAAACCTGGAAAGACTCAAACAAACTGATACAGATTGAAGTGAGAAGAACCAGTAGAACACTGTACACAGTAACAGCAACATTGTATGATAATTAACTATGAATAACAGCTATTCTCAGCAATACAATGATTTAAGATGATTCCAAAGGACTTATAAAAATGCTATCCATTTCCAGAGTAAGAACTGATATAGTCTGAATGTAGATCAAAGCACACATTTTAAAAAACTTTCTTTTTCTTGGGTTTTTTTTGAGGGGGAGGGGTTCTTTTATTCCCTACAACATGACTATTATGGAAATATTTTTGCATGACTACACATGTATAACCTATATCAAATTGCTTTTTGTCTCAGGGAAGGAAACGGGAAGGGAGGGAGAGAGAAAATCTGGAACTCAGAATTTTAAAAAATGAATGTAAAATTTTGTTTTTACATGTAATTGAAAAAATAGAATATTAAAAAATAGCTCTATAAGGTAGGTAATATGAGTCTTGTTTTTCCTATCTTAAATATAAGAGAACTGAGGCTCAGCATTCCATTTGCCAGCAGTCACATAGCTAGAAAGTAAAAGAACCAGTCCTTGAACTTAGATTTTTAGAAGCAGCAAGGAGCCCCAAGGGAAAGATGGTAAACCACATGAACAAGGTTGGCCAAACCACCACCACTATAACCACCACCTCCTCTTGGACACTAGTGGAGGCAATCTAGAACCCAACTATCAAGAACCCTAGGAGTAGGAACAACACCCAGAACATGGACTCTGATTCCAACCTGGACCTGTGTAAATTATCCAGAGGAGAACAAGCCTGATGGAGACAGAATCTGGCAACTGTCAGGCACAGCAGCCCCATCTCAGCAACCACATCTACTGAAGATTCAGAAAATTCTCATCATCAAAGTTCTTGAAACCACCAAATCAGAGTATCTCTTTAAATTAGAAACAGATATGATTTTGGAGGGTCATGTAACCGATAAGCTGGAGACCTGGGCATTTTCTTCAGTCCCCACAGACTCTCCAAAAAAAATCTTAAAAGAGGAATTATATGCCAGAGATGATCAATTATAATTGTTTCCATAGGATAAGAAAACAAGAAGACCAACACAGTACCAGCTTTATGAACTGATAGTGGAGAATACTAATCCTTGACATGCTTACTCGGCACTCTTTCCCACCAGCTGAGCTTGTGCTTTGATAGCTAGTCAAGAATTTGCCTCCTGCTACAGATTCTGAAGGTTCAGATGTGTTCTAGTAAATATTTAACAAACAGCTCTCTCTCTCTCTCTCTCTCTCTCTCTCTCTCTCTCTCTCTCTCTCTCTCTCATAATACACACACACACACACACACACACACATATACACCTGTGCATATATAATATATATTTGCATGACACACTTTTAAGTTTCTTCTGCATTATTAACATTTTCTAGATCACTTTCTTAAGTCTAGACAAGCAACCAAAAAATCAAACCATGATTTGCAGTATTTGCCAATTTCCAAGGCTCCCACATAATAATCTCATCTCTTTGGGAGCATGTTCGAGCTGGCTCCAGCACACACCTGACCTACCTGCTCCTTCTACAGTGACCTGTTGCAAAAAGCAGAGAACCATGACCTTGACTAGCCATATATGGAAGAGGGAGAGACATGAGAGGTGAGGATTATGCTTCCTTTCTTCCTAGTGTAGCCCCTGGGTTAGGGAATCCCAAAGCAGCAGAAGTTCTACTTAGGACATCTATTCAACCCTCCCCCTACCCTCTAAAACCTGTCAAGCGCTCATTTAACTCAATCAGAAAACTAAAGATCAGAGGGATCTGGGGTAGGGAATGAGCACGCTGGCTATGGTGGGACTGAATGAAAGAAGACTGTATTTTACCTGGGGCCAGTTTGATTTTCCCCAAAACTACTTGGGGCAGGGACCAAGTCTATGAAAAGTAAATTTCCCAAGTTGAGAGGAGGCTAAACCAGAAGAAAGAGTTGTAAAGTAAGAGACAAGGCTATATAAAGGGAAAGGGCCCAAACTGCCAAAGATCAAGAGATAGAAAATTACCAATCAACAGAGAAGATACCAAAATTAAAAGGGAAGATGATTACCAAAACATCCAGAAGTTTACAAATTTCTCTTCGGAAGTGTTTCAAGACAAAGGAAATAAAACCAACAATTGATGAAATAGAATTCTGGATTCCCAAAGGATCATGCAATCAAGGCAGAATATTCCAGAATGTGTCATGAGAAATGTCAGAATTTTAAGAGAAGGTGGGAGCAAATGAAATAATTTCCATAATACTCAGTATAAATAATTAATAAAAAAGAAATATTTTAGTCCATTATGGCACAGATATAATAGAGAGACATACAGATTGAGACTACAGATATATAAAAGAGAAATCTAGAGGAGAAGCAAAAGTGAATAATGTAAAAAGAACATATTATCTCTATACCAACAGAACATTGATCTTGAAGACAGAATGTATAGAGACAACTTAAGGATCATAGGACTCTCAGAATAATATGTCAAGGTAAAAACCAAAACCAAAACTAAAAACACTTGAATACCACAATGTAAGAAATAACACAAGAAAACTGCCTAGAACTTCTTTCTGAATACAGAAAACAAATCACTGATCAAAAAAATATACAGATCACCTCAAAACTTCAGATGCCAAGACATATGATTAAACTAAATAATTATAATTATATGTAACAAATCTCATAAAATACCAGCAAAAGAGACCATTGATTAATTAGCAATTTGATTAATTGAGGCACAACATCCTCCTGAACAAAGGGAACAAAGGCACAGTTCAAGTGAAAAGCTGGAAGCATTTATTGGCTAAGTACAGCACATATGCACAGAAAACAGTAGAACCTAATTTGCTGCTCTACAAAATGGGAGTTTAGAGAGTTGTTTATATGGTTTCACAACAAAGGGAGGTAGGAGAATAGAAGAAATACAGAGTACCTGGAATCAGGATGTTTGTGCAAGCTCTGTCCATTTGGAGCTGGTGTGAACCAGTCTCAGCTGGCCTTGTGATTACTGGTACAGTAGAAGTGTTCTGGGTCCACCCAATAGACACTGCAAAGGATCACTGATGTGTCAAACTGGAGCAGTGTCTATTGGGTGGCTGATTTTGATTCCCAAGTTATTTCAATTTGTTCTAGATAATAAAGGAGCTCAAGCAAATCAAGGTGATTGGTAAACTCATTGCTCATTCCATTTCTACGCCTATATATATAGGAAAAGAAATTCAAATTACATCTTCTATACTGCATTCACCAGAAACCATAGAAGGGTATGTAAGAATATATTCTGAAAAAGAAAAAGAGCTCAAAAAGCAATCCAAAATGACATACCCTGCAAACTTGAGCCTAGTTATAAAAAAAAGGACAGACATTAAATAATAGAAGTATTTGAAACATTCCTGCCAAAGGAAAAGCAAAACTCCCAACAACCAGATTTTTTTCTAAATGATATTAAAAGATGTGTTTATATATCAGTCTTATTTCCCCTCTACACTCTAGACACTCTGAATTACTTCCTATCTACATATAAGGTGTTACCATCATCCCTGTCACTGTTCCCTAAGTATCATCAGTCTATTCCATCCACCCTGTAGGTGAAATCTATATTTATTGTCTCCAGCACTAGAACATGAGATCCATGGGAGCAGGGACTGCCTTAATTTTATATTTCTATCTCCAGTTTAGCACAGTACCTTGCACATAGTGTACTTAATAAATACTTTTTCATTTGTTTGCTCCAAGTTCAATATTCTTTCCTGCAGTTCCATCATAAGACTTCCTTGTGATATTAGGATTGCTACTTGTTCACAGTTAGTCAACTTCCACAGAACAAGCTGGGAAAGTAATACCCCATTACCAAATGGAATTTCTTTGTGAAACTACTTCATCTACTCCCTGTCACCAATTGTAAAATGCAAATATATTAATGGAGAACAGGGGAGCTCCTTCCCCAACTTCCTGATCTGCTTTTATTTGAACACATCTCACAGAGGATGTGTTGATGCACTTTAATGTTGTACCCTAATGGGTTTTGTGTTTTTAGAGGTCTTTTGTTTTTATATCACATTAATTTCTGAATGTATTCCCTCCTTCTTTCCCTCTTCAGTGAGCCGTCTCTTATAACAAATTTCGAAATAGGAAAAAAAAAGCAGTTTAACAAAACCAGTCAATCAATAAACCAGGTCGGACAATTTATGCAATGTTTCACACCTATGTTTCCCTAGTCCCTCTGCTGCAGTGAAGATAGACAAATCTATCTTTTCAACAATTCTTTGAAGTCATGCTTGGTCATTATACTTACATAACATTCTCTCTGTTTTCTTGTCCTTTACATTTTACATTTTTATCATCAATGTGCATACTATTTTTTTCTAGTTCTGCTTATCACTTCTAAGAGTCTTCCTAGTCATTATTTCTTATGGTGCATTCATGTACTACAATTTGTTGATGTGCATCTGCTCAGTTTCCAGTACATTGCCACCACAAAAAAAATGCTGCTATGAATATTTTGGTGAATATAAGACCTTTTGTTTTTTCTTTGAGCTCTGTGGTATGTATACCTCACAGAGTGATCTCTGAGGCAAAGGAGCTGGACATTTTAATCACTTTTTAAAGCATTGCTTTCCAGAACTACTCAATCAACAAGTATTTAATAAGTGCTTGCTGGGGGCAATCCATGGTCGTCCACAACTGGTGGAGGCCTACTACTGCTGGGGGCAGGTAGGTGGCACAGTGGATAAAGCACCAGCCCTGGATTCAGGAGTACCTGAGTTCAAATCTGGCCTCAGACACTTGACACTTACTGGTTGTGTGACCCTGGGTAAGTCACTTAACCCCCATTGTCCCACAAAAAAAAAGTGCTTGCTATGTGCCAAGCACTATATTAGGTACTAGTGGCACAAAGGCAAAACAGAAAGTTTTGGTACTCTTAAAGAGCTTACATTTTATTGGGTGAGACAACTCATATACATGCACATGCACATACATATACACATATACATAGTGTGACAATTGGAGTGACACCCCCTGCTGGAGAGATACTGTAGGAAAGCTCCACCATGAGGAGAAGGCATCTGAGGACAAGCCAGGTGGCTTGGAAGGTCAGTTCCTTGGTGTCAGGAAGTGACATTTGATGTTTCTGGTTTAGACAGGAGGCTTGTGGGACAAAGAAGGGGCGAGGCTTGCTCTCTTTCATCAGGACCTCATGGAGAGTGGAACTAGAAATGCTGGCTCCCTGAGATAGATGTAGGCATCTAGGCCTCTTTCTCTCTCCTCACCAAATTCTTATGCTTAATAAATTCTTAAAAGTCTAAACTCTTATAGCTAGAATTTTAGCCACATCACAGCAACCAACCTTACAATAGCAAATACAAGTTGCTTAAGGAGAGTACTAGAAGTTGGTAGAATTAGGAAAAACTTCATATAGAAGGTGGCACTTGAGCTGAGTCTAGAAGTAAAGTAATTTTTGAGGAGGGAGTGCCTTTCAAGCATGAAAGATGGTCAATACCAAATCACTGAGAAGAGGAGTGCTATGTGTGGGAAACAAAGAGAAGAGAGATTTGTACTAGAGAGTGCAGAAGAGGAATATGCAGACTGATTTTTTTGTTCCTGTGACACCCACTAACTTTGTGTTTCCCCCACCTAAGGATCTGTCCTGGTTCCCCTTTCTCTTTACTCAATTCTGTCTTAGTGATTTCATTAACTCCCATCAGTTTAATGATCATTTTAAAGATGATCCCCCAGGTCTATTTATCCAGTCCTAGTTTCTCTTCATTTATCACCAGTTGCCTCTTGGACATATTATGGCCCAGAAGTATCCTAAAATCAATGTGTCTAAAACAAAACCCATTACCCTCTCTGAAATCTTCCCTTCCCTATTACTATAGGGAAGCTGTCCAATCAATAGGCTCGTAATCTTAATGTAGCGACTAATTTAAGTTTGAACTCACTTTCCCTGGGATTGAGGTGGCAAAGCCTATATTAGCTTTTAAAAAATTGTATACTCAGTTTCTTATTACCCTCGTTTTTCCATTTTGTTAATATATGTTTTCAAAGATATGTTTTTCCCTGAGGACTACTTTAGCTGCATCCCAGAAATTTTGATATGTTGTTTCATCATTATAATTTTCTTTTGCATAATTATAATAATTTTTTTATGATTTGTTCTCTAAAACCTACTCATTATTCAGGAGGTAATTATATATCTGTGTCTCTTGTATTCCCTATGTCAAATACTATTTTTATTGTGTTATGATTTGTAAAGGATGTGTTTAGTAATTCAGCTTTTTACATTAATATATCATTTCTCTGGCACATGCATGGTGTATTTTTACAAAGGTGCCAAGAGTTTCTGAGAAATATGTATTTTGTTCAATGTTACCATTCAGAATTCATTTGTCTGCTTCTTCCTTTATTTGACCCTTCTCTTTCCTTGCCCAGCTAAATGTTTAGTTCAAAAATCTTCTCACCTGCTTCCAATCTCTTAATTTAACTAACACTTTTTCAGGGTACCTTTTACCAAGAAGTTTTCCTTTGCTTTGTCCTTCTCCTTATTTATCTTTCTTTAGAGATTATTATTGCATTTTATTTTCCAATTCATGGCCTATGTTATTATAGCCCATTCTTTCTTTCTTTTTATTTTCTTTGTGTCCCTCATTAGGAGAGGGTATCTTAAAATGCTAACTTTGAACTCCCTCCCCTATCCTATTTCTGTTATTGCATTTATAGTCCAAATTCCATGCCTCCTTTTTGTTTTTATGCCTCACCATTAGAAATATCAGTTTATGAAGGAATCAATGTCAAATGGAAATGTCATGTAGTAGCAATTATTCTGTAAGGGGATCATTCCCTGCTTCTAAACACCGGTTTATTCTATCTCTGGTTATTTGTCCCTTTTCCAGAGTGGGTACTGGCTGTCCTTAGGTATCCATGTGTCCCCTTTTCTGGAGTAGGGAATATGGGACATGCAATCCATCTTGGAGGTGATCTCTTAGTGTGTAAATTAATTAAATCCATTATATCTTTTACCATATATCCCCTCTCTGCATATGAATATCCTTTAGTGGCACCCTTTCATTTCCGATCTAAAAAATACTATTTGTCATATGAGGTAACTCTCAGAGTATGGAGGGAAAAAGATACATGGGATACTGTGGTGATATAAGAAATAGAAAACATCAATAAAAAAAGAAAAATGACAAAAGAGTCTATTCACTGTAGAAATAGAACTGGTTTATTATATGTGTTATGTCATATATTGATATTATTTATATCTCAATTTTACTATTTCTATTTACTGTTAATGTATTTTTAACCACCAGGTGACATTGATAGGTGTCCACCAGATTCAGCAAAAAAGATCTGAGTCCTGGGAAGTTCTATACTCTCTTTGTTGGCTTCCTTGTGCTCCACTGGGCAGAAATGCCAGGTAAGTTTCCATATTCTCTATGGTTCTTAGAGAGTAAATAACCTCAGTTCTGCCTCCCTCTGCTGGACAATACCAACTCATTGTCAAGTACTGTGGGCTAGAAACTAGCTCTCAAGGCTCCATCTACTGATGAACCCCCACCTCCTTCTTGGATCCACTGTGTTTTGATAAACCTATGTCACACGACTCTGGCATAATGCTGCTCGCTTTCCCCAGCAGCAAATATGCTTGGATACAATTTATGGTCATTTTTACCCATAGCATAGCATTGATGAGTAAGTAAACAGTATGAAATAACAAGGGAATAATAAACAATAAATATCTGCCAAGTTGCTTCATAGCTATTGCTGTTCTAGGCCCTAGAAGTTCCTCTGAGACATAAGAATGATTTGAATTTAGGATTTCCTTACATACAGGTTGAGTCTTCCCTTGCAAGGGCAAAAGAAATATAAAGTAACAGATTACACAGAAAGTTAAACATATATCTCAAGCTGGTCATCAGAAGGAGATGCAGTAACTTTGACATTGAGAGCTTAATTCAGGCCTTGGCATGGAACTTAAGAACTGGTATGCCCTGAGATGGATAAGGGTTTGAGCTTTCTCTGGTCTCATCTGTCTAGTGTTTTATCACTTCTTCCCTTATGCCTCAGTCTCAAAGCTCCCACCCC
This sequence comes from Dromiciops gliroides, assembly GCF_019393635.1. Classification (NCBI taxonomy): domain Eukaryota; kingdom Metazoa; phylum Chordata; class Mammalia; order Microbiotheria; family Microbiotheriidae; genus Dromiciops; species Dromiciops gliroides. Next base: position 297,098,343 of record NC_057863.1, on the reverse strand, counting down.
TTCAAGATGGGATAGGGTTGGGGGCAGAGATCAGAAAGGATGCTATGAGGCAAGGGATGTTATATCCTGAATTTATATATCTGTGTTGTTTTGCCTAATGGAATATGAATGCCTTGAAAGTAGTGACTTCATTATTATTTTTTGTATCCCTAGAACTCCAGCATAACACATAGGAGCATGATAAATGCTGTTTTTTGTTTTTGATCATTAAGCAGCTTGGGGTCCCCGTTTATTCTTGAGTTCAATATGGTGGAATTGGTTATTTTGACATCTTAACTCTGTGTGGCTTCAAGTAAGTGGGGATGTTTATTTGGGAAAAGAGAAGACTTAGGTGAGAATAACAGTGGCTTTTTGTTTTTTTAGTGATGCAGTTGGGGTTAAGTGACTTGCCCAGGATCACACAGCTAGTAAGTGTTAAGTGTCTGAGGCTGGATTTGAACTTAGGTACTCCTGACCTCAGGGCTGGTGCTCTATCCACTGCACCACCTAGCTGCCTCTATAACAGTGGTTTTTTAAAATGTTGAGATTCTTGTGTGAAAGAAGGGTTATTGAAAGGGCTCTTATATGAAAAAAGGATTAGAACTGTTTTGTTTGGCCCTAAAAGGAAGAAATAGGAATACTGAGTCAAAGTTACAGGTAGGCAGACTTTGGTCCAATATAAGGAAAAGCTTCTATATAATTCAAGCCATCCAGAAGTGAAATGGACAGCCACATGAAATAGTGAGTTCCTTGTCACTGGAAGTATGTAAGAAGGGACTGAAGGATTACTATGAGGGATGTTGATAATCCTACATTAGGTAAGGGATTAAACCAGATAGAGATCCTATAACTCTAAGATTCTGACCCCAAGGAGTTTTACTTTCTTAAGTTCAAGTCAGTGGCCTAATGTCATGAAAGTCTTCATCTTACTGCTATAAGATAGAATATGACAGTGACAGCCTTAGGGATTCATGGGAATGTTCACATCATCAATTTTCAGTCTCCTAATGCTTTGTTTCCACCTTGTGGCCACATGTATATTTTAACTATCTCAACGTGTGCGTGCTCACATCTGGTATAATTGAATCTTTGATGAGCACCAAAGGAACTCCATCTTACTGCATCATTAAAGTATAACATTCAACTATTTTGTCTTCACTCTCCATTCTAGGGCGAGGTATCTGGTGTCTGGGAACTGCATTGTAGTACAAAGTAACACCACAAGGTGGTGGACTTGAGAAAGACATTTTCCACAAAAGGCTTCTTAAGATGTTTTATCTTAAATGGAGTTCTGTAAAATGACTCAGAGAGGAAGAAAAGAAAATCTATTAAGAGGAAGAGGAGAAAGATAATCTACCTTTCAGTTTTTCTGGGTTTAGATTCAAGTCTTGATTATTTTATTGTTTTCTTCCACTCCATTTTCTGCTCTTGCTGGTGTCTGCACACAAGCATTCGTTCTAGATAAGCCTATCTATTCCCTCTTTGGCTAGTGCTCTTCATAACTTGCTCGGCAGCTAATTAAAATGTGAAGGAACAATGTGTTTCTTTTTGAGATTTTGAGTTTTACTGTATCTATACCCTAACCTGCCAAAGAAAAATGGATTTTTGCTGAGAGATCACTAAAAACCTTCTCCAGTTTCCTGTATGCTGTTCTGGGAATAGAAAGATTTTGTTAGATCAGTTTTCTTTGCTTTTTATGTGAGAGCCATATGAAATATCATGGAGAGGAATCAGAGCTTTGAACTTAAGGCTAAGCAGTTCTGTTCCCCTAAAACAAGTATTTCTGCTACTTAGCACCTCTTTTTTAATCTTCCAAAGCTTTGAACACAGCTTCTCATATTTTCTACTCTGTTTGGGCTCATTTTTCCATTTCCATTTTATTACAGTGTGCAGGAATTACCTTGACATTATACATTCATTGGAAAAGGGAAGTTGGCTTTTTTAAACAATGTTGTTTACTGTACACTGGTCTGTACTGTACTGAATCCTGCATCTTTATCACACTTGCACTTCACTGATACTTGGCAACTAAGGATAAGCAGAAATAATAAGCACATAACAAATGCCAGCTTTCTTTGGGGCAAGGGGTTTGGCCAACCCTGATTTTCATATTTGTGTTTGTAAGTGGAAAATTACTGTTTTAATGAGCCATAGACCCTTGAAGATAAAAATGTTTGGAATTACCTAGTTACTCCAAGCACCCAAAGTATGTGTGCGAAGGAAGAGACCCTCTTAGGATTCATGTGGATAGCCTGGCCTTTAGGTGGAACATAGGGAAACATCAAATTCTATTGGTTATGTTTTCTTTATCTCCTTATTTTGATTTCAAACATATCCTTGATAGACTAAGACTTATAAGTAATAGAAAGTCGAATGCAAAGAATGAGAATACATGTATTGACTGGGTAGGAAAGAAGGAAGGAAGGAAAGAAAGAAAAATGAAGGAAGGGAAGGAATGAAGGGAAAAGGGAAAGAAGGAAGGAAGAAAAGAGGGAAGGAAGGAAAAAAGGAAGGGAGGAGGGAAGAAAGGAGGACAAAAGTTGTAAAACTTCAGGATAGGATGGGAAGCATTTTTTTACTTGTTTGTTGTTTTCTAATTCAGTTGATGCTTTTTTTGTTAAGATCCAAGGATTCTGCATAATGTTTTGTTCCTTACTTTATGTTATTCAGATTTTTTGTGGACAGTTTATAATTTTTTAAAAAGCACATTCTGATAAGAAAAGCAGCAATGGAAAAATTCCAGGCACTCTATTCAGGATGCAAAGGTTGTGGTAGAGACAGATGTTTCACTTTTCAGGGGGTATGGAATACTGTCACTATGATGATGATAATGAGAATGCTGATATACCTGAAGAAAAATGGAACTTGTACTTTTTATTGTTTTTCTAGCAGTGGGGACAAATTTTTCATAATTCATGTCTCCTCTTTTCAAGGGGTAGATAAACCAGTTACTATGGACACACATTTTTTTCAGACAGATGTTCAATTCTAAGGGTTCAAAATATAATAAAGTTAACTGAATCATATAGAAATCAAACCCACAACCTTATCTTTATAAGTAATTAGTCAAATTGAGCTAAAGGGTTGTAGACAATTTGGCAGAAGGTACAGACATAGTGACAAGGGGCAATATCATTGGCATCGATGGGAAGACTGGAGAGTAAAGCAAAGAATGGCTGGAGTCACCCTAGATATAGTGGACCAAGTGAGACACTCATCAAACAGGATAGCAGGTTCCCAGGAAGAGTCCCAGAGTTGAAAGGATTAACTCCTCCAGAGAGAGCATGATTTCTGCCCTGGTTGACAAGGTTGATGGTGAGAAGATGGCCAAGGAGTAATAAACTTCCTTGTAAACAATATTTTGTACTTAATAAACACTAAACAACAGGAGCAGTGTGTGTGTGTGTGTGTGTGTGTGTGTGTGTGAGGCAGTTGGGGTTAAGTGACTTGCCCAGGGTCACACAGCTAGTAAATTGTCAAGTGTCTGAGGCCAGATTTGAACTCAGGTCCTCCTGACTCCAGGGCCAGTGCTCTATCCACTGTGCCATCTAGCTGCCCCAACAGGAGCATTTTTAATACAAAGTAGAAAAGAAAATATAGGATTGTATCTGAAACTAAAAAAAAAATCTAAGAGTAATAACCTCTCCAAGCCATTCACACTTTTTGTTGTAAGAGGAGTTTGGTTCCCATTCCCCCATCCCCCAGATCAGTTGGTGTAATAGCAGAGGTAATGAAGTGTTAATGTGTTAACAAGATATTAATTCCAAATGATCCCTTGATGCTCCCTTTGAGTGAATTAAAGGGTGCATTTTCATTGGACAAACAAACATTGAACATGCCTTTACAGGGCTTTCAATGTCTAACACCTAGGGACAGAGAAGAAATGCAAGGTTAAGTGTACTTTATGGCGAAGACCACTGAGGAAGGGAGAGAAAGGTATTTGTCTCTTTCCCCCATACCAGTGATATCTAATAGCAACTTGCCAAGAGGAAAGACACCCACCCATCCATAAGTTTAAGAATTGATTGATTCAAGAGACTTCAAGTAAAACTGAGGGAACAGAGAAACAGACACTCCCTCCAGATACATAAGTATATAGAGGCAGTGACTTGAAGAAGATAGCTACTTCAACACATGGGACCCCTGTTAGCAGAGAACAGAGTTGGAAGTGGAATCAATAAAGAGGAACATATTAAAAGTTAAACTGAAGAGAGACGCATACACTGTAAACCCAACTGAGCAACCCACCCAACAGAGAGACTGCACCCAAATGGAGCTTTGTGAGGATCCTATAAAGAAATTACTTCCAGGCTCAAGAGTACCACAAATTGTAAGTTGCTTTTGCCACACACATGTATCACTGTGTTGTAGTGTAAATCTGAGCCATTTCCACTGGTGCTGTATTTGTGGATGAGTATGTACAATTTTATTAGAGAGGGGGAATATTTTGTAGCTATTGTTTTTAATATAGCATCTTAATAAATGCCGGGGGCAGCTAGGTGGCACAGTGGATAAAGCACCAGCCCTGGATTCAGGAGGACCTGAGTTCAAATCTGACCTCAGACACTTGGTACTAGCTGTGTGACTCTGGGCAAGTCACTTAACCCTCATTGCCCTGCAAAAAAAGAAAAAAAATCTCAACTCTGCCACTTACTATCCATTTTTCTCTGTATGTCTCTTGTTTTCTCTTTCTTTCTGGTTCTCTTTTCAATTCAGTTATCAGGCCCAATTAATCTTTAAGAATTGTGAATCTTAAGAGAATTGAGGCAGCTGTGTGCCGCAGAGACAGAGAGAGAGAGAGAGAGAGAGAGAGAGAAAGAGAGGGAGGGAGGGAGGGAGGGAGAGGAGAGAGGGAGAGAGAGAGAGATGTGTAAACACACACTGTATGACATTTTGTATGGCTTCATGTCAGTAGGGATAGAGGTCTCTTTTTTTCCCTCAGAATTCATCTCCCTGAAGTGTTCATGTAACATTAGCTAAAGCACCTCTATTCTGAACTATTGCAAATTGCAAGTGTTTAAAAATACAGATAAAAATAAGTAGAAAAAGCACTTGTATATGATTAGAGTCTGTAATTTACAATCCAAAAGTTCTTATGAAAGTTGAAATTTCCTGCCCCTGCCCACCCTCAAGCCTCATACTTGTGATTTCATTGGTTTGAGACATTCCAGGAATGGGAAATCACTTCTCTGATGAAGATTGACAACTAGTCCATAATTTAGTCTTACAGAGCTGCTGGGGGCACTAAGAGGTTAAGTAGTTTGCCCATGGTCACACAGACAGTATGTATCAGAAGCAGGACCTGAACCCAGGTCTTCCTGACTCTAAGGGCCCTACTTGGCTACACTGTTTTGGAAATTTCTTTTAGGAAGGGATTTTTCTAAAACCTAGTACATCTTAATTTCATTGTATATACTATCCTCCCCCTTCACCACTTCAATGCCACCCCCCATGATATTACAATAGAGTAACCTCATAATAGTCATCATTGTTTATTAGACAAAGTCATATAGTGGGTAGACCTTGTAAATTATGAATAATGTAATATTTTATGCATGTGACATTTTTGTTTTCAATGGCATTCCTATTGCCCAGATCTTCTGGTAAACCAAAGTCACCCATCTAGTAAGTGACAGAACTGCAATCCAGACCCAAGTTTGTTGATTCCATTTCAATGTCCTTTTCTGCTATCACATGCTACCTCTCTGTTCCCTACCAATATCCTTAGGTATTTCTGAGGAGTGAGTATGAGTCAAAAATATAGTCGCACAACAGTAAGATTCATATTAAAAGAAGAGTTCAATTAAATTCAATCAGCATGTTTTTGTTGTTTTGTTTTTGTTTGTTTTTTGTGGGACAATGAGGGTTAAGTGACTTGCCCAGGGTCACACAGCTAGTAAGTGTCAAGTGTCTGAGGCCAGATTTGAACTTGGGTCCTCCTGAATCCAGGGCTGGTGCTTTATCCACTGTGCCACCTAGTTGCCCCCCAGTCAGCATGTTTTAAGAACCTACATTAATTCCAGTGTTATACAAGCAGGGAGGCAGGGCAGTTGAATTGTGGGGGTAGGAAAGCATCAACTGATGCCAAAAACCCTAATGAAGATATTAGCCTGTCTCCCACCTAAGGCAACCTGCAGGCAACAGATGAAAGCAGGGAAAGTCAGAACCTCTAAAATAATCATCTTTAAACTAGCTGCTCATGGTGCAACTATATTGTAGGGGTGTTCTGGTAACCTTTTAAGAAATGGCTTGGGATTGGTGGCAGGGAAGGGGGATATATGTTATATATAAAATTGATGTAATGAATATAAATATATATTTATACATCAAATATACAAATATATTTATTATTAAATATATGAACACACAAACACACATAAGCATATATATGACATACTTTTAAGTTTAATCCACATTGTGAACATTTTCTCGATCAAGCCAGTTTGAGCTGGCTCCAGCACATCCTGTTGGTAATCGTAGTGACCGAGGGAAGCACCAAGTGAGACCTCATTGTGGTAGAACAGCAGAACAACACAGCTCTGAGGAGTCTGGGTTTGTGACAAGTTTTTCCTGGGTTTCTGTCTGTGTTTTGTATTTTGTTTGTCCCTGGGAAAGTTTTATGCATCAGACAGCTTAGGAACAGATTATACCAAAAGGGCTGGACAATAACGACCCTGTGTCAGTGACAGTTACATCCTTGAAAATGTGTTTTGAGCCCTTTCCTATTATTCTCTTGGCTGCACAAAACTCTGGCATCTTATGTTGTAGAATTGGTTTTAATTATTCTTTAACCTCTCTTCCAGGCTTCCTCTCAAAGTGTATTGTGGAACTTGAACAAGCTGGACTGCCTCCTGAGAAAGAACAGAATGGGGAAGGGTCTAGAAATGAGGTCAAAAGAACAAACAGCTGAGGAAACTAAAAATGTTTAGTCTGCCTAGGCTGTCAGAGGGCACTAGCTCACCACCTTCCTCTCCTCCCCAGTTCCTGTCTTTATATAAGGGGTCTTTGACATCTATATGATGTTCCCTTTCCCTTTCTAACCTCTCAATTCCTCCCTCTCCTTAAATTCCATGTTCTATACCTTCACTCCAACTCAGCCACACAAATCCATAGTCACATCCTAGATCTCGCCATCACCCATAAGTGTTTACTTCTTTAAGAAGAAACTGACATTCCCCTATCTGACCATAACCTCCTGTCATTCCATCTCTCCCTATGCCTCACCCATCCTAAAGCTATAATTTAGCACCATCTACATTTCCAGTCCTTTCACCCCTCCGTACTTTTTCATTATCCTTGCTTTTCTTCATTTCCTCCCCTTTCTAATTTTGACCCAATAGTTAACCGATTCAACTTGGTGCTGCCCTCTACTCTCAAATCTCTTACTCCCTTATCCTATTGCCACTTATCTCTTGCCAAACCTCAGCCCTGAATTACTTCCACCAGCCTCCCCCTTTGCTCTTACCCACAAACTGCTAAATGCAGCTGAAGAAAGTCATATAACCATGCTGAGTGGGCAAATTATATACTCCCGTTATCCAACATCATCTGGGCTCTCACAGCACCAAGGTGATCCTTTTATTTGTCCTTAATTTGTCCCTATCTTACTCTCCACAGAAGTTATTCCCAACATTCCCTTCTCTCCTCAAGCCTCCCACACCTTTTCTCCCATCACTCTCTTATCTGAGGACCTTGCCTCTTACCTGAGAAAACTGAGACCATTTGATAGAGTTCGCTCTTCTCTATCTCTTAATCCCTTGACATCACTTCCCCATTCTCTTCTTTCCCATGGTTTCTGACAAAGAGATGCCTCTTCTCCATGCCAAGGCCAGCGCATCAGTATATCTATTTGATCCCAGTTTCTCTCACCTTCTCCAGCAGAATACATCCTTGATCATCCTCAATCTCTTAAATTTTCAACCTTTTCCTTCTATATTGCCTTCAAACATGTTCAAGTCTTCCCCATTATTAGGAAAAAAAGCCTTTACTTGCTCTTCCCATCTCCTCAAGCTGTTGTGCTACATCTCTCCCCCCTTTCCCTGACAATCTCAGAAAAAGTTCCTACATTCTGCCTCTTCTTCCTCTCACTCAACCCTTTGCAATCTGGATTAAAACCTCATGATTGGGACAGCTAGGTGGCGCAGTGGATAGAGCACCGGCCCTGGATTCAGGAGGACCTGAGTTCAAATCCAGCCTCAGACACCTGACACTTACTAGCTATGTGACCCTGGGCAAGTCACTTAACCCCAATTGCCTCACCAAAAAACAAACAAACAAAAGACCTCATGATCAATTGAAACTCCTTACTCCAAAGTTATCAACGATGTCTCAATGGCCAAATCTGATGATCTTTCCTCAATCTGCAACTTTTAAAAATTTATCTTCAGCACATGACTCCTGGATACTCTCTTCTCTCAATTGTTTTATGACACTACTTTCTTCTGGTTCTCTTTCTAACTATTGAACTGTACCTTCTCAGTCTTTTTTGCTGGCTCATTATCTATCATGCCTCCTGACTGTACATACTTCCTAATTGTCTCTCCTGGATTCTCTCTTCTCCTCTCTTCTCCCCTCCTCTCCTTTCTTCTCTTCTCTCCTCTTGCACTCTCTTCTCTTTTCCTCTCCTTTCTTCTCTCCTCTCCCTTTCTCTCTATGCTCTCCTTCTTGGTGACCTCAACTCCTATGACTTCAGTTATAATCATTATGCAAATAATTTTTAAAATCTACCTATCCAGCCCCAGATTCATGCCTTTCCTTCAGTGTTGAATTATGAACTACCTCTACTGGACATTTCAAACTGAATGTCCTGTAGGCCTCTCAAACTTAACATGTCCAAAACTAAACTAATCTTCTTCCTTCTCCACCCCACAAAAAAAAAAATCCTCTCCAAAACTTTGCTATTTCTTTCAGACTCCAGAATCCTTCTAATGTTCCAGGTTCATAATCTTAGTGTTATTGATTCCTCACTCTCAATCACCCCAAATAGTGCATCAGCTGCCAAATCTTTCTGTTTCTACCTTTTTGACATCTCTCACAACCAAACCCTTCTCTCTACTCATATGGCTACCAATTTAGCTCAAGAGTTCATCACTTCTCTATCACCTAGAACAGCCTCCTGGTTGGTCTCTCTGCTTCAAATCTCCCACCACTGCAGTCCATCTTCCTCATTGCTGCAAAACTGATTTTGGGGGCAACTAGGTGGCACAGTAGATAAAGCACCGGCCCTGGATTCAGGAGGACCTGAGTTCAAATCCGGCCTCAGACACTTAACACTTACTAGCTGTGTGACCCTGGGCAAGTCACTTAACCCCAATTGCCTCACCAAAAAACCCAAAACCAAAAAAAACCCTGATTTTGCCTTAAGCACAGATCTGACCATGTCACTATGCTACTTAATAAACAGCAATGGTTTCCTATTGCCTCACAGATCAGATATAAATTCCTCCATTTAGCTTTTAATGACTTTTACAACCTAGGATCAAACTATCTTCACAACCTCCTTGTACATTATTCCCCCTTCCACACTCTGAGAGCCAGGCAAATTAACCTTTCTGTTTCGCACACAAGACATTCTATTTCCCATGTTCCATATATACCTTTGCACTAGAAATCCCTCCATCCCTTGAATGTACTCCCTCCTCACTTCCACCTCAGGGAATGTTCAAGGGGGCAGCTAGATGGCACAGTGGATAAAGCACCGGCCCTGGATTCAGGAGTACCTGAGTTCAAAGCCAGCCTCAGACACTTGACACTTACTAGCTGTGTGACCCTGGGCAAGTCACTTAACCCCCATTGCCCTGCAAAAAAGAAAAAAAAAGAAGAAATAAGAAAAAAATGCAGTTCAAACACTACCTCCTACATAAAGCCTTTTCTGCTGCCCCCAAATGCTAGTGGCCCTCTCTCAAACTAGACTGTATTTAAGTACTTTGTATTTATTCTCTCTGTGTATTTGTATGTGTGCATACACTTATTTTCTTCTAAGTCAGAATGTAAGCTTCTTGAAAGTCAGAATTGTTTTATTCTCTGTAATTATATATCCACAGTGTGTAGCACATAGTAGGCATTTAATAAATGATTGTTTATTGATAAGTCAACTAGAAAACAGTGTTCTATTTAAAGAGTTATCATATGAAAGAATGACTAGAAACTAAGTACAATGACTAATGGATTGCTGTGTCTTCAACTCCAAGCAACTGTACTTGTCCTTATCCTCCTCGACATAGGTCTATCAATGACTTGAATGATAGTATGCTTATCCAGTTTGATAGTGCTAAGACTCTAGAAGAGAGAGAGTTAACCCATATGATGACAAAATTAAGATCCATAAAGATCTTGGCAAGATAGAATTGGAGACCAAATCTAATAAGATGAAATATTAATCAAAGAGATTAGTATAGACTCAAACACTCAGATTTTAAAAATCAGTTATAAGTATATAAGCACAGAGTATGGGATGGCTAGCATGAAGAAGTTGTAGTCGATGCAATTAATGAAATCCTAGTGTGACTTCAGATGTAACAAAGATGCCCAAGGACTTAACCAGATCTTAAACTGCATCTTAAAAAAATATAGCACACAGAGTAAAGGAAATGACCGTGTCACTATACTCTGCCATGGTCAGAACATATCTTAAATATGTCCAGTTCTGGGATCCATTTTCTTAGAAGGATATTTGCAAGCCAGATTACATTCTAAGAGAAAGTATAGCAGAATAATGAGAACCAGAATAATAATAGAACATGCTATATGAGGATCATTTGAAGAAATTGGGGACATTTACACTGGAGAAGAAAAGGGTTCATTAGGATTTGTGTGTGACAGACAGACATGATACCAGTCTTCAAGTATTTGAAAGCCTAGTAATCAGTCACAACCAACAAACATTTATAAAATGCTTACTATTATATGCCAAGAACTTTGCTAACTGCTGGGGAATTAAAAGAAAAAGGCAAAAAAATTCCCTCCCTCAAGTAGCTTACATCTTAATGGAGAAAACAACATGAAAATAAATAGGTACAAACAAGACATACCTATACCTATACCTATACCTATATGTCTTGTTTGTACCTATTTATTTGTACTTTCCCTCTAAGGTTAAAGTTTACCTTCTTATCTAATATATATATATATGCATATATATGCATATATAAATTCTAATCTATAATTTCTAATTATATATGTATTAGATAAGAAGGTAAACTTTAACCTTAGAGGGAAAGTCTCTAGGAGGTGTGAGTGAGTGAGTGATGAGTTGGAAGGAGGCCAGGAAATCTTCCTACAGAAGGTGAAATTGGGACTGAGTCTTGAAGGAAGCCAGGGATTTTAAGCAGGGGGGGTAAGGAAGGAGAATGTTTAGGCATGGGGGATAGCTAATGCTTTCTTGGAGCTAGGGAGATGGTTTCACATGCAAAGAATATCAACTAAGCCAATAGAGCTGGCTTTGCACAGTGCACGGAGGGGAATAAAATGTAAGAAATATGGCAAGGTAGAAAAGAGCTAAGTTGTAAAGAGCTTTAAGTGCTAAATCAATGACTTCACATTTGATCTTGGAGGTAATAGGAAAGCACAAGAGTTTGAGTAAGGAAGCAATATGTTTAGAACTATGCTTTGGGAAAATCACTGGCTGTTGGGTAGAGAATGGATTGGAGAAGAGAGAAACTTAAAGGTAGGGATACCAATCGGAATGCTATTACAATAAGCCAGGCAAGAGGTTATGAGGTGAACCCCTAAGTCAGGGTGGTGGCCCTGTTAGTGGAGAGAAGGGACATACAAAAGCTGTCGTGAGGTAAAAATAGCAAAATTTGGCAACTGACTGGATATGGGGAGCAAGTGAGAGCAAGGAGTAATTGATGATTCTAGAAATAACAAACCTGTGAGAGTTTGGACTAGGAGAATGGTGGTACTATAAACAGCAATTGGAAAGTAGAAGAAGTTTTAAACTCATTCTGCTTTTCATGCAACACATTCATCAATCATTAGGAGCTTGCCACGTGTAGAGCATTTTCTAGGCACTGGAGGAAATACTAAGTTTAGATAAGGCTTGCTCTTATGTAGTTTATAGTCTATTAAAGAGATAACACAAAAATAGGTATCATAATATTTTATATTATAGTTCAATAAATTTGAGTGTTACAGAGGGTAGAAGTTATATAGTTGAAGAATGTAACTCAACATTAAAAAAACCTTTCCTTACAACTGGAATAATCCAAAAGTGAGATAGGCTGCCTTGGGAGCTAGTGATCTGTGTCAGATGCAATGCGAGGGAATTTTGTTTAGATATTGGTTGGACATGGTTAGTTTTAAGATATATTCCAACTCTGAGATTCCATTGCTTATTCTCTGTGGCTCCAAGGGAAAGATTCAAAGAAGGAGATTTTTGGCTCAATATAATGAAGAATTCTCTGATGTAATCCATGTGTCACCAAGAACCCAAGTTTACTGGAAGGGATACCTCATTTGTCTGGCTCACAAAAAACCAAAGTTCCATTCATAAAACCTAGGAAAATTACTTCCTGATACTCGCCAATATGCTGACCCCAAATCCCTTCACATGGCTGCAGTTCACAAAATTTAAAAGAATTTTTTGTTGTTGAAAGATCCTAGCATCAAAGACTTAGAGGCCATCTAATCCAATCTCCTCATTTTACAGAAAAGGAAAGAGCCAGAGATGAAGTGATTTGCCCAGAATCATGCAGATAGTAACAGAAGTAGTATTTGAAAGCGGATCCTCTGACTAAGAATACATTTTTTCTCTGACTTCGAACAATATTCTTTCAGTGTAACAAGCTGCCCCTTATAGTTCAAGGAGGGGGGAAGCAAAAGCCAAGGAGAAGCTTTAGAAAACACATTTCAATGAGTAACCATCTCCTAAGAATCTATAAAGATTCTTAAGTCCAAGTACAGATCTTTTTCTGTTACCAGTAGATATCACCAGGTGCGACTCCCCCTATAGCTTGAGGTCATTCTCAACAGGTGCTATCAGGACTTGCTCTCTGTAAGCTCTTATCCAGGAACACTTAGAAGATTAGTAACTACTCCATAAAGGGAGAAGAAAATGGAGGAGGTCAGAGAACACAAAACACAAAATTCAGCCCTTTTAGCATTCTGCTACTGTTGCTCTTGGACTTTCTTTGTACAGTGATGTTTAAAAGCTTTGAGAGACATAGTTTCTGGATTATTAATCATTTTATCAATAAAATGTTGCAGTGACACTTTTGAATGTCAAAGACCCCTCATAGAACCCACTCAACACTTATATGTCCTTGAAAAGGTGGGTGTTCCTAAGGGTAGCAATCAACTCTGATTGGATAAAGAGTAATGAGAGAGAATGAATATCATAATGAGAGGTGGACCTATTGCAATGAGAGTCTTGAGGTACATGACACTGAATACCCTAATCTTGGTCAAAGAGATTTATAGATATCCATATCACCCATCTGACAAAAGGGAGAATCTTCTTTTTACCGGACCTGTCTGAGTAAACAAAATGAGCAGGAATCCACCCATTCACCTAAACTTACAATGTCTTTACTGTCTTTGATTAGATCTTAGCCATCCTGGTAAATGTCTGCCCAATATTTCCCACATTGGTTGATTTCTGGATCAGGAAGTAGAAAAGGGAAAAAACCTTACTCCTAATTCAATAACTAGTTATTAAATACAAGAGAGAAATATCATTTTTCTTCAGAAATAATTGAGAATTTCCCAGCTGACTAAACAGCTGGAGATTACAAACATGTGTTCCCTAAATTCTATTTTTGGGCAAAGTGCTCCTTTAGATGTTGGGGCTACTATCTCTCCCAAGAGCCCTTCCAAAAAACAGATGGACCATAGGAAAATCTGTCATAGCTTAATGATCTCTCATAGTTTCTTCAAGAAAACTCCACTTATTATTTCATTAATAATAATAATAATAATAATAATAATAACAACATATATTTGCCACAAATATTACTTACCTGTAGTATTAAGCGCCTTAAAACCAGTTGCTTCGGGCAGGTGGGGCTTGTTAGCCTTGGCAGGCAACCCGCCTAGGGGAAGGAAACCCTGATTTTAAACCTCCACTGCCTTGTGGCTATACCCATATATGGGAAAGGCTTACAGAGTTAACCCTGAGGAAAAATCAGGAGTCAGAGTCCCTTAGGCAGTTGGATGTTGGACATCACATCCCTCTGGCAACTACTGCAGCAGCACTGGTGCCAAACTGTATTGGCTCTGCCTTTCCTTTGGATCCACCAATGTCGAGGAGAGGGAAAACCTGCTGCATGGGCAACAGCTTGTTTTCCATATTGATCCGCCCAGGCCAGTGCCCTGGAGAGGACACTCCAGCTACTCCTCATGGGGTAGATACAACACTGGTTATAAGTTACTTAGGAGCTACAGCTCCCCGTATCGGACTGCACAGCCACACTGTGGCCTGTGGCTCTTTGAGGCGCTGATCCATGGTCGTCCAAGACTGGTGGAGGCCTACTACTACTACTACTACTACTACTACTACTACTACTACTACTACTACTACTACTAGTGTGCAAAGTAAAGCATTGCGCTAGGCAAAGCACAAAATTTGAGTAAGACACAATCCATGTTCTCATGGAGTTTACAATCTAGTAGGGAGGTAGAAAACAAACAATTATAATACATAGTATAAATTAAGAGGCTTGAAAAAACCGTATATGAGACTTGGGGAAAGAGATTCATATTTATGGGGAAATGGGAGAAGAAAGGGGAACATCATATATCTAGATATAGAAGCCTCAGAGGAAACTGAGGCTGAGGAAGATTGAGTGAATTGCCCAATGCAACGTGGGTGTTAGGAGTCATAGATAAGATTTGAACCTAGGTTTTCTGACTCCAAAGCCAGCATTCTTCATACTGTACCACACAGGTAAGATTTTCTGGGCTTTAAAGGATGAGTAGAAATATGTAGGTGAAGAGGAAAAAGGAGAACATCCAGGTATAATTAGTAAATTGGGATTTCTTAGATTTATAATTGTATCTAAAAGTGCAGTGTTGAATTAGACAGGGGTAGGGTATTGCCATTGCTTTAGTCCATCTCTCCCTTGACTGGCTGGTCATTAAAACACTGAACTATAAATCCCAGGGATCTCTCTCTGTGGCCTGTTACACAGATGAAGAGATCATAATCAGTGTGAGCCAAGGTGCAGGTTAGGAATGTTAGGGAATTGTGGGTATGTTTTGAGGACATACCCAAATAGTAATCCATTGGGCCCAAACATAAAAGTGCATACAGCAGTGTAGTATGCTGTGAGACTGGAAAAATAGGGTGATGTCTGATGTAGAAGGGTCTTAAATGCCAAGTTAAGTCATGAAGTTTGTTTTTTTTTAATTTTTTAATCTTTTTCTCAGCTGTGCATGGAACCTTTGCAAAAGTTGACCATATGTTGGCACATTCAAAACCTCACACATTCAGAAAAGCAGGAATATTGGATATATCCTTTACTGATTACAATGCAATATAAATTATATTCAGCTAAAAGTCTTTGAAAAGAGAATTAAATATTAATTGGAGACTAAATGATGTAATACTAAAGAACTGGTAGGCCTAGGTACAAAACATAGAAGTAATACAAAATTTTAAAAGAGAAAATGATAGCAATGATACTAACATTTATGGGATATACCTAATGCAGACCTTAGGGGAAATTTATATCTTTAAATGCTTCTATCAGTAGTGAGAATTCACAACAAATGGAAAGAAAGAGGAAAACTAGTTATATGTCTATCAAACTAATAAATGAGATAGAAGAATGCTTATAAAAATATAAAATATTCAGATTAGCAGAAGAAATAGATTATTTGAATAGCCTGATATCAGAAAAAGAAATTGAGCAGTCTATAACTGAACTCCCAAAGGAATATGCTCCAGGACTAGATGGCTTTGCTAGTGAATTCTATTAAACATTCATGGAACAATTGATTCTAATATTACATAAACCATTTGCAAAAATAAGTAAATAAGGGGACCCTTTCAAATTCTTTACATAATACAAATATGGTCTTGATACCTAAGTCAGGGAAGGACAAAACAGAGAGAACTATGGACCTTATCCCTAACTAATATTGATTGAAACAAATTAAAATATTAATGAATAGGGTATAAGAGCATATTAAAAAGATCATATACTATGACTAGTTTGAATTTATATCAGTAATGTAAGGTTGGTTTAATATAATGAGGATTATAAACATAATAGACCATGTTAATAATACAACCATAAAAACTACATGATTATATCAATAAATATTGAAAAAGCCTTTAACAAAATCTAAGACCCATTTCTGTTAAAAACACACACTTGAAAGCATAGGAATAAATAGGCTTTTTCTTAACATTGTGAGAAGTATCTAAGCAAAAGAATAAAGATTATATGTAATAGAGAAAGGTTGGAGGTTTTTCTACTAAGATCAAGGGTAAAAAAAGAAAATGTAGTATTTCTATTATTTAATAAAGTACTAGAGGGGTGGCTAGGTGGCACAGTAGATAAAGCACCGGCCCTGCATTCAGGAGTACCTGAGTTCAAATCCGACCTCAGACACTTGACACTTACTAGCTGTATGACCCTGGGCAAGTCACTTAACCCCAATTGCCTCACCAAAAAAAAACCCAAAACAAAAACAAAATAAAGTACTAGAAATGCTCAATATCTCAATAAGACAAGAAAAAGAAACTGAGGACCATGAGCAAAAAGAAAACAAAGGCATTGTTTTTTGTAGATGTTGGCCTATCTAGGGAACCCTAAAGAGCCCATTAAAATAATTTAAACAATTAAAATTCAGCAAAAATTGCAGGATATTGAATAAATTTACATAAGTCATCAGCATTTCTGTATATTGCCAACAGAACCCAGAAGGGATAGAAAGAGAAATTTCATGTAAAAAAACCCACTAAATGTATAAAATAGTTGATAGGCTATTCACCAAGACACATGGGAACTGTATGAATGCAACTGCACAATATTCTTTATAGAAATAAAGACAGGTCTAAATAAGTGGGGAAATATTAATTGCTCATGAGTAGGTCATGACAATATAATAAAAATATGCTACCTAAATAAATTTACTTATTCAGTGCTATTTTAAAGCACTAAATGAATATTTTATAGACATAGAAAAAATAAAATTTATCAAGAAGAACAAAAGGTCAAGAATCTCAAGAGAAATAGTGAAGGAAAAAAAAGGAAGGAAGGAAAAGAGCTAGGAGTACCAGATCTCAAACTATACTATAAAGTAATTATCATGAAAATGATTTGGTATTAACTGGGGGATGGCTGTTATTCTTATAAATTTCAATCAGTTCCTTTTATTTCTTGGAAATGAGACCTTTATTAGAAAAACTTTGGGTAAAGATTTTTTCTTCCAATTGTTTCCCTTCTAATTTTAGCTTAATTCATTTTTTGTACAAAAGCCTTTTAATTTTATGTAGTAAAAATTGTCTGTGCTATCTTCTGTGATTCCCTAATTTGATCATGAACTCTTCCCCATCCATAGATTCAAAAGATAATTCTTCCATGCTCCTCTTTATTTGTTTGTCCTTTTAATTTGAAATTAATCTAATTTGACTTTTTATATGTAAACCATGTATCAATTTGGAATTTATTTTGGTATTTTAATGTTAGGTTTTGGTCTGAACCTAATTTCTTCCAGACTCTTTTCCAGTTTTCTTAGCTATTTTTGTTGAAAGATCATTTGTACTTTACTTTGCTGGCAACAGGAAGCCACACTGCAGTGCAGGGACCCAGACAGATTCCTCAAAGATGAGGTAGGAAGTATAAATATTGTTGTTCCCATTTTATTGATGAGAACATTGAGGTTTGGAGGTCATGGCTTGTCCTCACATGGCCACTAAGAGGCAGACCTGGCCTAAACCCCAAATGTTCTGAATCTTAGCTCTGGTGCTCTTTCCTAAGGACCTGAAAATGGCTGCACTTCATCAATACTGCTTTGAAGGCAAAAACCGAAGGCTGATTCCAACTAGGTCTAGGTCTAGGTCTGCTTAAAAGTCATTTAAAAAAAATAATAAACTAACATTTATGAGCTCCCTTTGTGTGCCTCTAGGTGAATGTCTAGGCATCAATATAACAGGGATATAAAATCTATATTGCTTATATTAGTTTCTGTCCTCACAGTGGGTTAAGATATATATGAGATATCTGTATGTTGTTCATTTTTGTCATGCCCAACT
The DNA here is from genome assembly GCF_019393635.1 of Dromiciops gliroides. Classification (NCBI taxonomy): domain Eukaryota; kingdom Metazoa; phylum Chordata; class Mammalia; order Microbiotheria; family Microbiotheriidae; genus Dromiciops; species Dromiciops gliroides. The sequence goes on along the minus strand of NC_057863.1, from coordinate 297,080,162 downwards.
TTTTGTGACTCCATTTATAGAGTTTTCTTGGCACAGATACTAGAGTGGTTTTGCCATTTCTTTCTCCAGTTCATTTTACAGATGAGGAACCTGAGACAAGCAGGGTAAATTGACTTGCCCAATGGAATACTATTGTGCTGTAAGAAACGATGAGCAGGAGGAGTTCAGAGAAACCTGGAGGGTCTTGCATGGGCTGATGATGAGTGAGATGAGCAGAACCAGAAGAACATTGTACACAGTATCTTCAACATTGTGTGTTGACTTACTGTGATGGACTAGATTCTTCTCACCAATGCAATGGTACAGAAGAGTTCCAGGGGACTCATGATGGAAGAGGATCTCCAAATCCAGGAAAAAAAAGAACTGTGGAGTATAGATGCTGAATGAACCATACTATTTCTTTTGTTTTTGGTGCTGATGTTTATCTATTTTGAGGTTTGTTGTCATTGCTCTGATTTTTCTCTTATAACATGACTAATGCAGAAATATGTTTAATGTTATTATGTATATTATATATATAAAACCTATATCAGATTGCCTGCTGTCTAGGGGAGAGGGGAGGGAGGGGAGGGAGGGAGAAAAAAATCTGAAATTGGAGAGCTTGTATGGGCAAAAGTTGAGAACTATCTTTACATGTAATGGGAAAAAATACTTTATTAATTTTTTAAAAAATTGACTTGCCCAGAGTCACATAGCTACTAAGTGTCTGAGGCTAGATATGAACTGAGGAAGATGAGTCTTCCTGACTCCAGGCCTGGAGCTCTATCCAGCTACTTGCCCTGAGATCTCAGCACATGAGTATTCAAATGAGTAAAAGTTATCTTGAACAAACCAGTTTGACTTGTAAGAGAAAAACCAGAAATTAAACTGTCTGATTACATTCCCAAAAATTAAAATTGCAATTTTTCTCTAATAAGAAGAATCCCCAATGGAGAATTTCTCCAGTGAGTCCCTGCAAATATATAGGGGACCCAAATATATCCTGCACATTGTATTACCCTTTATGGCTTACTCCACCAACTTGTACTCTCAATCTAGGTTTGAGTCTCCTATGCATTTGCAAGAATCCACTGGAGAGATTCTCCATCTGGGACTCTTCTTAGAGGAAAAAATAGTATTTTTATCCTTAAGAGGAAGCTGTGGAGCCAACTACTTACAGTATAGCTCGAAAATCCCCATCAGTGTGGCAGACAATATTAGCTCTTAACAAAGGCATTTACTAAGATGACATAGTAAAACTAGCTACAAAAACATTCTTTTTTTTTTTTTTTTTTTTTAGTGAGGCAATGGGGGTTAAGTGACTCGCCCAGGGTCACACAGCTAGCAAGTGTTAAGTGTCTGAGGCCAGATTCGAACTCAGGTACTCCTGAATCCAGGGCCAATGCTTTAACCACTTCGCCATCTAGCTGCCCCCAAAAACATTCTAATAAGCCTAGAGTGCACATTCCCACAAATATACATAAGGGAATAGTAGGCTCACACCTTAAGTACAATGTTAGTGAGACATAGTAGTATACACTTGCAGCCAAGGCAACTCACACCTTCAATCCTATAGAGCATATAAGTCCTTTCTCCCCTCATAGTCTTCATGCGGCTCTTTTTCTTCTTCAGTTGTTTACTGGGCAGTTTACTCAAATGAGTTCCTAGAGATACAAAGATTTTTTTTAAAAAAAGAAATGGTCCCTGCTCTTAAAGATCTTATGTTCTAATGAGTAGGACACTACATGGTAACCTGGGTTAGGGAATGTTGTTTTGGGAACGTGCTGGGGGTAGAGGAAGATAATCTGATTGTGTGGAACATTGAGGCATGGTCTGGCGTCTAGGAATGGCTAATAGATAGAGTGACTTAAATAAGCTAGTCTGCATACACTCAATCCCCAATTATACTACCCTAGGCTAAGACACTTAAGGAGGTAGTCCCAAGGTTGAGTAGAAGTGGATTAATTTCCCCAGGTACCTGGGTATGAAAGTCCAAGTCTCAGGTCCAGAATGGAGGGTGCTGGTCTAGGTGGAGAGGAACAGTTCAGTGGCAGGAGGCAGTTGGTGAGACAGCCTGGGCAGATGGTTGAATAGCTAGGTGGAAGGGTAAACTAGAGCATAGTTTGGTGTCTAGGGCCAGCTAAAGATGCCTCCTCCCTCAGATCACTGTCTCTCTGTATCTGTCTGTCTTGAATATATACTTCTGCTCCCTTGCTATTTGGTCCTGTAGCTTCCCTTCAAACTACATAGATGATGGGGATAGGGAGAGGGAAGAGGAAGAGAAAGAAATTGCTTCCTCCCTTTACCTGCTTAGATATGCTCCACAGGTAGTATCTCCCTTGAAATTTGCCACTTCAGGTTTCGCTTAGTTTGCAGAGGTTGGCTATTTGTTTACTGAGACTATGTTGTTCCCCTTCTTGATTCAGAGAGGTGTTCGCACCCTATAAAGGGGTCAGCATATGTACAGTCAGTTTAACATCTTATTAATACTTTGTGATTACATTTGAGGCCTTCTGTTACTAATCAACCAAGGTGGAGAGAGCAGAGGAGGGAAGTCCCTTGAAAAATTATAAGAAAGCTATAAATAAAATGCTACAAAGAAGGAAAGAGGTGGAGGTCACTTCTGGCATGGGGAATCCAAGAAGGATTTATCCTTTGAATCCCTTGAGCTGGGTCTTAATAGACAGTTGAGATTTGAAAAGTCAGAGATGGGGCAAGAGTATTCTAGGCAGAGGGAAACATGGGAGCAAAGATGGGGTGGCAAGAGGGAAAGGAGACCTATTTGCAAAGTATGGTGACTAAAGTGTCAAAGTTCCTATAGTAATATAGTAGAATACAGCAAAAGGGATTTTCCCCTTTGGACCTCTTATAAAGGGAGGCCCTCAAAACAAATTATTATTATTATTAGAAATAAGAAATAGGCAAAATGTCAATACCAGTCAGCTTTTAGCTTTCAGGTTGAATTCCTTAAAGAGGTCATTTTGTTTAATAATTTCTAGCCCTAGGGCACAGCACAAGGAACTAGCCTCAAAGCCAGTCATTCAGAAGGCAAACATCTGTTACTAGGAGATAGAAGAGCTTTATGCTCTTTTAAACAATATCATTTAAACATACGCCCTTCTATCTTACCAACTGGCAGCACAAAATAAGTGGTTTTTAATCACAATATTCTGATAATTGGTGGAGCTAACCTATAAGAAGCACCAATCTAGATTATTTCCCAGGGAGAAAAAATGAAACTTAAAGCCACATGGCGTGTTTATTTGATCTGACTTTTTTTTTAAATGACTGCAAAGGATTATGAGTACTAACTCTGTAAACATTGTAGTCAAATAACACACTGTACTGAAAAATTATATGCTTATGTGAGCTGGAGGAACAAAACAGATGCCTAGTGGGAAGAGAAGTTAACAACAGGTCTCTTGGTTTCTCTGTAGAAAGACTTTATAAGGAATACTTGAGACCAACTAAAAGCTGATGCTTTCAGGCTTGGGGGCTAGAAATAATGCCTAGAAACAATTCCATGGAACCAGTCACTGTTTTATTTACTTTTATTAATATTCATATTTGGTAGAAGGGGGAGCAAGTATAATAAGACATTAAATCACCATCCCTTCATCCCCATAAATTAGGAGCTGTCCAGTCAAGTCATCAATAAATCTTTATTAAATGCCTACTATGTGCCAGACATAAGGCTAAGTGCTGCAAATACAAAGAAAAGTAAAACAGTTCCTGCTCTCAAGGACCTTACAGTCTAATGGGAGAGATGTCATGCAAACCATCATGTAACTCTTCTGCCCTTTGTGGATAAACTCTTCCAAAAAAAAAAAAACCTGTCTACAATAGGTACCTCCACTCTCTCTCCTCTCACTCTCTTTTTAACCTCTTTACTATCTGACTTCTGACGTTATCATTCCACTGAACAAAGTTACCAATGATCTCTCTTTGCCAAATCCAATGGCCTTTTCTCAATCCTCATTCTCCTTGATCTCTCTGTGGCATTTGACACTGATGATCATCCTCTCCTCTCTTCTCTCTAAGTTTTTGGGACACCACTCTCTCCTGATTTTCCTCCTATTTGCCTGACTATTCCTTCTGTCTCTTTTGCTAGATCCTCTTCTAGATCATTCCTTCTAACCAAAGATGCTACCTAGAGTTCTGTCCAAGGCCCACTTCTCTTCTCTTTCTATACTGCTTCATTTGGTGATTTCATCAGCAACCATGGATTTAATTACCATCTCTAAGCTGAAGATTCTCAAATATATCTATCTTGTCCCAAACTCTCTGTTGACTTCCAATCTCACATCTCCAACCACCTTTCATATATCTCAAACTGGATGTCCAATATACCTTTTAAACTCAATGTCTGAAACAGAACTCCATCTCTTTCCCTCTAAACCTTCCCCGCTTCTTACCTTCCCTATTACTGTAGAGGACAACACTCTTCTCCCAGTCCCTCAGGTTCCCAACCTAGAAGTCATCCTCAACTCCTCTCTGTCTGTCTCTGTCTCTGTCTCTCTTTGTCTGTCTGTCTCTGTCTGTCTTTCTGTCTCTCTTTGTCTGTCTGTCTGTCTCTCTCTTTCTCTCTCTCTCTCTCTCTCTCACACACACACACACACACACACACACACACACACACACACACACACACACACATCCAATCTGCTGCCAAGATTTGTCAATTTCACCTTTGCAACTTCTCTTGAATAAAGCCTCTTCTCTCCTCTGACACTGCCACCTCTTTACTACAGGTCCTTTTCACCTCATGCTTGGATTATTGCAGCAGCCAACTGCTGATGAGTTGGCCTGCCTCAAGTCTCTCCCCATTCGAATCCATTCTCCATTCAGTCATTAAAGTGATTTTCCCAAAGCAAATGTCTGATCACATCACCCAGTAAATTTCATGTCCCTCAGAATATCCAGTCTCTAGGATCAGATACAAAATGCTCCATTTGGCATTCAAAGCCCTCCACAACCTAGCCCCCTCCTACCTTTCCATTCTTCTTACCCCTTATTCACCCCACACATACTTTCCCATCCAGTGACACTGGACTGTAGGCTATTCCACAAACAAGACACTATCTCTTGACTCTGGGCCTTTTCTCCAGTAGTCCTCCAGGTCTGGAATGCTCCAACTACTGACTGCCCAGCCTTCGTTTAAGACCCAATTAAAATCCCACTTCCTACAAGTAAAAATGTAAACCAAGTGGTTTGTAGAAAACAATTCCTATTAAAATTCATTTTAAGCAATCAACATCTAAACCAATGAGCCTTATAAGTCTTGGGCCAGTCAGTGGACTTAAAGGTATAGTGAAACACAGTGAGCTGCTCTTTGAGAAAATAAAATACTGAAGCACCAGACAGAAAGAAAATCATCCTAGATTTTAAAGAAATGGAAAAGATTAGCCCCTAAGACCCACAATATCTTATAAAAATAGTCAACCAAAAATTATATTTCTATGGACAGAGCTTCACATGCCAGGAAAGGCTCCTTCTGTAGGGGAGTGCCCTTTGTGTAAGGAGAGGGTCGTCACAGTGTGCCTTGAAGAAAGGCCAAATAGGCACCTCCAGCCTCTTCTCTTCCCACTCTTCTCTGAGAATGACTATAATTCCTACCAGGAGGGGAAGCAGGAAGTTTGGGCAAAGGCCACTCTGCTCTCCTAAGAGAGAGAGAGAGAGAGAGAGAGAGA